>NC_136923.1:93186344-93797177 GCF_949752795.1 Hyperoodon ampullatus
TTTTCATATCCTCATGACTCGCATACAAATGGTTCAGCTGTATTAAAATTAAGTGCTTTGGCCAATAGGTAGTATCTATACAGTAACCGTCTCTTAAGAATTTCCGTCACTTTTCTTATCTGAAAGGACTCCAGTCTTCCACTGCAGATAATTGGAGATTTCACCCAAGTTTTCTTTCCCTTTAGTTTGTTCGTTTGCTGTTGGCATGGCCGATGAGCCAGTCTCCTTTTCCATGGCCAGTCTGAAGGCCCCCTTTGGAAGCGCTGTTTACAGTCATCCTTGCCGAGGTAACAGTCTGTCCTCTGGAATAGCAAATCTGAGCGGTTACCAAGCTGGGTGTGTAGGTTTCCTCTGCTTCTTACATTAACCACCTACTCGTAAATCATCCGGTCCAGGAGTGGGGTGAATTCTTTAGTCAGTGAACATTAAACTTGATACCTGTGCATTCAGTTCTGTGAATAACTGCCCTTTTGGCCTTTCGGGGAGGTTTCTTCCTCCTCAGCCTTCACTGCTCCCTGTAAACCCAAATCAGTGTCAGCTGCAAGGCTCCAGTTGAGCCCAGCCAGTATTCGTGGTGGCCTTCGGTTAAGATGAGAGTCCTAATTTCTAGCCAGTGGGGTCCTGGTCCCAGAGCCATCTCTGAGAGTCACACTGTTGTATTTTTTAATATCAGCTCACGACCCACCAACCTCCCCATCATACGCCTCCCACCGGCCAAGGGAAAAGAGACACTAGAACTCTGAGGGCACTATCAGACTGACATGGCCAGTACAGAGGAGAACTAGGGAAGGAATGATGTTTTGCACCTTATTGAAAAGAAAATTTTAAGTGCATACATAGTTAAGAGCTTTTATTGTGACAGGAGAACTTTTTTCCATATGCGTGCATACTCTCTGTAATTCCAGTGTAAAATATTGTACTTGCACTAGCTTTTTTAAAACAAATATTAAAAAAAAAAATGGAAGAATTCATATTCTATTTTCTAATCGTGGTGTGTCTATTTGTAGGATACACTCGAGTCTGTTTATTGAATTTTATGGTCCCTTTCTTTGATGGTGCTTGCAGGTTTTCTAGGTAGAAATTATTTCATTATTATAATAAAACAATGTTTGATTCAAAATTTGAACAAAATTGTTTTAAATAAATTGTCTGTATACCAGTACAAGTTTATTGTTTCAGTATACTCGTACTAATAAAATAACAGTGCCAATTGCAAATGTGTCTTTGCCTTGTGTCAGGTCCTCGGAGAAAGACAAGGCTGAGGATATGGTCGTAATTCCTCCCTCTTACTTAATCTGCCGTCATCACTGGGTAGGTGTGTTGTGGGGAGGGTGACATAAGGCATTGCCTTTCCTACTAATTTTGGGGGTGGGGAGAGGGTTGGTCTTGCTTGAGATGAGATTCTGAGATAAAAGGCATGTTTCAACATCTGATGTCTTGGCTTGTCCCGTTCATGTTTACTCCTCCTATCTGAGCGTTGCTGTTTGCAAGAGATGAGGTAATTTTGTTTTTCAACAATATTTGGCATCTTTGTTGGCTCATAGAGCGTTATCCATCCATTTCTGTACAATTTTGCTGTATACTGGTTGTCTGAAGGTAGAAAGTTCATTCATGTTTCCTGTAGTTCATGCCTGTAGAAACTCAGAGGTTTGCACGGTGCCCAGTCTCAGATACATGAGGCTCAGCAGTTGCCCCAGAAACTAGTTCCTCCAGGGCCCAAGCAGATGAAGGCCTCTGCCTGCATCTGCATGCATGTCTATCAAATCCTTCCAGCCCTAAGGGTCTGCAGAGCTGGAAGAGAGCTCTTGGCATTAAATCCGGAGTTGTCACTTAGCCCAGGCAGGGACGGGTAACTCCTTTCCTGTTATTGCTTTTTTGCTTCATGGATGGGGACATCTCACCAGGACTCTACTTTAGGACTTAAGAGTTGAGGTTCCGACGCATTGTGAATGCTAGTGTGTGAGACAGAGAACGTTGGTGTGTAAACTAGCAGTGATGAGCTGAGCCTTGTAACCCAGACAAGAAGGCTGCCCAAGTCCTCGTCCTCCAGAGCATTCTGGGCAGACGTGGGCAAGTCTGGCGAAGCGGTCTGAACCGCTGCCTTCCCTGCTGTTTTAATATTAGATGCTAAAGGTCCTGACAAGTTTGGGGTCCAGTAGCTGTGAGACTTACCTGGAGCAGTCATACTGATTAGAGAAAAGCCTTGGCTTCACATGCTGCAGTGAGGCAGACCTTGAAACCACCAGAAGCACGGCAGGAGCCCACAAAGGTGAATGGCATCTGGTCACTGGCACCCACCCCTGCACAGGAAGCCCTGCAGTCAGCAGGGTCTGAGGGCTGCTCCAGGGCAGGATCCCCCATGCTCACGGCTACTAGAGGCAAGCGATGAACTTGCAGAGGGTAAGGGGCCCTCAGAAGTGAAACCTCTGCTTCAAAATGATCCTGATGAGGTTTTTGGCTTCTGCAGTCAGTCACGTTTTCGCTCCCCTAAAAACCAGGTGAGCGAGGGACCTGCCTTCCCGCCTTCGTGGAAACAAAGAGCAGGTAGTCTGCAAAATCTTTGCACAAGATGGATCAAGCAGGTGCACATCACTGTGGAGAGGACTGCCCAAAGGGATGCCGTCGTGTGCTCCACCCTGATGGGAGAAGGTGACCCCCAAGCCAAGACCAGGAGTATGGAGAAGGATGCCATTCTGGAAGTTTCCTTATTACTTACTGCTCGTCCATTTTAATGGATTTAAGACTTCTCCACTTCTCTCCCTTATTTTGCAAATATTCTCTTACAGCTAACACACTCGAGGGCTCAAGTGTAAAACACCGTCTTCCACAGGAACAGCATGGGGCTCATACCTCAGACAAGCAGACAGAAGAGGTGGGGTGCCTCCAGCAATGCCCCACATCTTGCTTGATGTTCCACATCCTTTAGACCCTCATCTCAAATGTGCAGCCATTCGTGTTTCTACAAGTATAAGAAGTATTCTGAATGGATTTAGGAGCAAAAAGCATTACAACGGAGTTCAAGTTGCTGGATCTTTAAAGGTATTCTTCTAAGACTAAACTCGGACCTGTAAGTTCCTGGAGTGCCATGGTTTGGTTGGATTCCTTACGGGGTCAGTCACCATGGATATCAGGCAATTAATTCACTCTTACACAGTAGGAGTGTGTGGCTCCTTTCTGTTCCAGGGCTGTCACTTGTCTTTTCAGAGAAAATTTAACTCCCGTATCTGCTTCTTTAGCCTCGTTTAAAAGGAGATAAAGTAAAACATCCTGGGCTGCATACACCTCCCAGTCCTAATATTCAAATAATGCTTCAAAAGAAGTGGCCGGTCATCATTAATTCACCCGAGTTCACTGTTAAGTGTCACAGTGGACTGCTGTGGGATTCCTGCCAAGGCCACAGCTCCTTTCTCCAAGGAAGTACCATTGTCACCAATGAACAGACCCTTATACAGTAGTGCCCAGTGGTCCTTCCTGGAAACCGTGACAAGGGAATGGTTCTGTCTCAGATTTTAAACCAATGCCTTTTAGGAAGGCACTGCTCAAGGTTTTGGTTGTTTTCCAGTGGGACTCTACCTGCCAACTTTTCAGTGGATAACCTTTCAATAAAAGATCCCATGGAACTTCAAAATAATATTCTGTCTTTGAGAGGCCAACATGATGAGCCAGAACTGAGGAGGAGAGGGAAGAGATGGAGGAAAACAAACCAAATGAAAAACCAGGACAGGGACAGCTTCCTAGAAGCAGCACCAAATGCAGCAATGGAGGATCTGCTCCCAAAAGGCATGTGCAAGGAAGGTGGTGGAAACGTCACCGCTCGTTGGGGGGCACCTGCCGGAAACCAGTTCTTCAGGTTCACCTGTCAACTGCTTTTCTTTTCCAGCAACCGAAAGCTGGATGGAGGGGACGCCGGTTCCTCTAGCTGTGGTTCCCCCCAATCCTCCCCTCCCCAGGTACCTTGACCGCTAAAAGCCAAGCGTGGGAAGAAGGCAGAAACCCCCCAGCTCCCCCGACCACTTGGTCCTGCAAATGCAGACTCCAGCACGCAGGCAAGTCTTCATAGCATTATATTAAAGTGAAACCATTTTCTTAAAAAAAAAAGGGAAGAAAAGAAAAAGGTGTGAGTGTTAGTTTTAACAAGGTTACACGTTCCGGGCAGCTAAGCTCCAACCGCTGACCCAGGAAGTGCCTTGCTTCTGGGATCAGCCGGAACCTCTGCCGTCACAGGAGGAGGGAGATGGGAAGGCAGGCCTGTGCAGACGCTTCCGGCAGCTGGAGGTCGTCTCGTCCTTGATGTCGAGGTTAGCTGAACACGGTGTTGTGCTGCTGGGTCACCCGGATGAACGTCGCCCTCCTGCTGAGCTCTTTGAGCTTGGCAGCCCCTACGTAGGTGCAGGTAGACCTCAGTCCCCCGAGAATGTCCAAAATAGTGCTCTTGACATCCCCTTTGTAAGGCACTTCCACGGTCTTGCCCTCAGAGGCTCTGGAAGAAAAAGGGAGGTTTTTTCTTTCAATCTGGTTCTTTTCCCTTAAGAAGCCGGCCAGAAGGATTCCCAGCCGTAGCCCAAGGCACTCGGGCAGCGACACGCCACCCTCCAACCCCACGCCCGCATCAGCCTTGCTGCACACGCCACGCAGGTCAGGCCAGCATCTCAGGTGAAGGCACTCCTCCCACCCAAGACGCACGACCTCGCTGCCGGCTGCCCAGAGCCCGTCAGCAACACTGGAAGAGTCACAGACCCGGACCGTCACCCTGGAGGGCGACGTCCTCCCCAGCCATGTGCACTACTCCGTCCGCATCGAACACCGGCCCCGCCTTTCCAGTCCCTGTTAATGTGTACACCCACCTGCAACTGACCCAGAGCCCCAGAATACCTACGGGGCAGCGGAACAGACCTCCTGACCGCCGCCCACCAGCGTCTCTCCTGCTTGCTGTCCCTGATCAACGGTGGAACAAGCCCAGAGCGTCCCTCCCCCCACCCGTCAGCTCTCCAGTCAGGGTCAGACAGAGCACCTTCACAGGGGACAAGCCGGAGAGGAGGAGGGAAGGGATGGAGCAAAGCGACAAGTCAAGCACCGCGAGGTGACATGGAAACCTCCGCTAGTAAGGTGAGTGGCTCCACTCACACGGCCTGTCTTGCCAGGGCCCTTGTTGGGTGCCCCGGCCCCAGCTCACCACCCTGCGTCTGCACAAATCACTATGCCTGTTGTCCCGGGCGTGGCGCGGGGCCCCGGAAAGGTGAACCAGAGCAGAACTGAGGACCTTCTCAGCACCGGAGGCTGCAGGGCTTTGGTTAGCATCTTTTGAGCTTTCACGGGGACATTAAGAAATTCAGAAGAGCTGGCACGTGGCACCAACACTAAAGCACATCTAACTGTCCTTGCTGAGTCCCTGTCCTCCTCTTCACAAGGCCACCAAGCAACACTGCTTGATTCCACGTCACATCCCCTTACTGCAAGATGGAGATAAAATCCTGACTTGCTTTAGGAGGGGCATTACAAGAAGGAACTCTCCAATCCATGCAAAACTCTAGCCTCCATCTAAGGGTCAGGCCATCTGGAAATTTTAACAATCAACCAAATTCTGGAACTTTCTTTAGCTGGTCTCTTCAACTGAAAAAGTAGCATCTCTTGATCAAAAAGTTACTACCCTAGGGCTTCCCTGGTGGCACAGTGGTTGAGAGTCCGCCTGCCAATGCAGGGGACACGGGTTCGTGCCCCGGTCCAGGAAGATCCCACATGCCACGGAGCAGCTGGGCCCGTGAGCCATGGCCGCTGAGCCTGCGCATCCAGAGCCTGTGCTCCGCAACGGGAGAGGCCACAACAGTGAGAGGCCCGCATACCGCAAAAAAAAAAAAACAACAAAAACTACCCTTTTGAAATTCTAGGTAATAACTCTTGAGCATTGAAATCTACACCTGCAAGACTGCCCTCGGGTGAAATCTAGCAACTTAAACCATCCAGCAGACCAAGGGCTGGCCTAGTTAGTGGCTGGTTTACAGCACCGAGTTCACGAAGCTGGCCACTGGCCACACCCAAGATGACTGGCATCACTGCACTCTGTGACCAGAGACCAACATGCGCACGTGTGCCTGAAACGATGGCCCTTTCATTTTTTAAAAGAGGTTTCCATGGCCTTCCCGAGGCTTACTGGACATCCTCCAGTTCCTCAGCATTGCTTCTTCGCTAAGTGGTGATGGCACCTTTTACAAGTCACTTATCATTGATGCCCAAGTCTTCTCATCTGTAAAATGAAGGGCTCTGATCTGTCTCCCAAGGACAGCAAGAGAACTAAGTGGGTAATGAGCGGGAAAGAACTAGTAAAGCATAAATAACTCTGCCTCAATTAAATACAACATCAACGACGGAGAACCATTCTCAGGAAGAGACCACGTGATGGGAGGGAGGGAGACAGAAAGAGACAGACCTAGAGAGAGAGAACACAGATGCAGCCTCCAGGGCTCAGGCTGCCTCTGGATTAAGGTTCTAACTCCCTCAGCACTTTCCTTCCTTGGCTAAGATTCGAATCCACTTCTGGAACTGAGTCTTGATACTCCCAAGTCTCTCCTGTTTTCATTTTTGTTTAAACCCTGCTGAAATCACAGGAGAGGATTTTCTTTTTTTCCAGCTCCTTGGCTTCTGTTCATGCTCGAGTCTGGTCTGGCCTTCCCTACCTACTTTTCTTAGAACCCAAAACAGATGCAACGGCTAGAGGGCAAAAAATGTCCTCCAGGCAAAGCAACTGGCTGTCACAGAATCGCAACGGCTCCACTTCCAGACCAGCACGTAGGAGACAGGCATGGGCCCTTGAACAGTGACACTGGTCGCTGGCAAAGCATTAAGCTTCTTGGCCAGACGTCCAGGTCGGATGTGAGACAGTAAACCCCTCCCCTTCTCCCCCCACAGCACACTGTACAGCCTCCTCCATCAGTCCCCACACAGGACAAAGAGGCCTTCGGAGGCGGTGTGGGCGGGGCGTGTCCCTCTTGTTTGGACTGTCTGCAGTTTCCAGAATGACGGTATAAATGTAGTCCCCCGCTCTCCTCCTTCCCAGCCTGCTGTTCGCATACTACAACATCACTGATATTGAGATTCCCCCCAAAAGAGGAGGACTGAAGTCAGCCTACCAGTACCCGAGGAACAGAGCTTCGGTGGGGGGGACCCCCACCCCTCCTGCGCTCCCACCCACCTGAAAATCTCAGTGGAGTTGAGATGTGTACCTCTAGGTTGGCTCAAACCTTACACAATCCATCTGAATCCCACATCTTCATTGTAAGCTTTTGGGTGTGGAATAAGTGGTAGGAAACGGAGGTTATCAGCCCAGGGCAGGGGGCCTGAGTTTCCATCCTTCTAAGGATGCAGGGCCTCCTGTCCTGTGCACATGGCACAGCTTGTCATCAGTGCAAACTCTGGTGAGAAGCAATGACAGACTCCGTGGAGCAGGGCGAGACAGTGGGTATATTCTGTCACAACGTTCTTAAAACACACGTGCACACGATTAAAATGGAAGTGGAGCAGATAAGCAGACGTGAGCATCCCTTCTGCACAGTAACATAATTAAATGCCTAAAAATACTGCCTGTGTCAACTGCTTGAGCCCAGAGGCAGGGAAGAGTCCTGTGGGAGCTACTGCAGGTGACACACGGCACTCTTCCCAAAAGGCCTGACCTCTGTGAGGTGGTCTCACCCACCCCTGTATCATAGGCAGCGGAGGAGACCCATCCTTCTGCCTGCCACTTATAGCCTGACTCATCTCAGGCTCCACATCAGCTCTATCAGGACAAGGCTGATACCAGGACAAGGCCTGGAAGTCCCCTCCAGAGCTGGTTGAACAAGAGTCATACCTACTCACACATACCCCTAGTTCCATTTCCAACTTATCCCCAAATACTTCTGCTCTGCACTGCCTTTCCGGGGCCCCAAACACTGCAAAGGCTGGTTGGATAAAAATTATAGCTACTTTGAAAGAGGCAAGATATGTTTTCTAAACAGATGGAAAGATATACCATGATCTTGGATTAGAAAAATAAATACTGTCAAAATTACTACATTACCCAAGGTAATTTACATATTTAGTGCAATCCCTATCAAATTACTAATGGCATTTTTCACAGAACTAGGACAAAAAAATCTTAAAACCTGTATGGAGACACAAAATAACCAAAGCAGTTCTCGAGAAAGAAAAAGTTGGAGGAATCAGGCTCCGGGACTTCATAGTACTGGCACAAAAATAGAAATATAGATCAATGGAACAGGATAGAAAGCCCAGAATAAACCCACATGCCTATGGTCAATGTGGGAGGCAAGACTATACAGTGGAGAAAAGACAGCCTCCTCACTAAGTGGTGCTGGGAACTGGACAGCTACATGTAAAAAAATGAAATTAGAACATTCTTTAGCACCATACACAAAAATAAAATGGATTAAAGACCTAAATGTAAGACCAGATACTAAAAAACTCTTAGAGGAAAATATAGGCAGAACACTCTGACATAAATCACAGCAAGATCCTTTTTGATCCACCTCCTAGAGTAATGGAAATAAAAACAAAAATAAACAAATGGGACCTAATGAAACTTAAAAGCTTTTGCACAGCAAAAGAAACCATAAAACGAAAAGACAGCCCACAGAATGGGAGAAAATATGCAAACTATGCAACCAACAAGGGATTAATCTTCAAAATTTACAAACAGCTCATGTGGCTCAATATTGAAAAAAACAACCCAATCAAAAAATGGGCAGAAGACCTAAACAGACATTTCTCCAAAGAAGACAAACAGATGGCCAAGAGGCACATGAAAAGATTCTCGACATCACTAATTATTAGAGAAATGCAAATCCAAACTACAATGAGATATTACCTCCCACCAGTCAGAATGGCCATCATCAAGAAGTCTACAAACAATAAGTGCTGGAGAGGGTGTGGAAGAAAGGGAACCCTTCTACACTGTTGGTGGGAATGTACATTGATACAGCCACTATGGAGTACAGTATGGAGGTTCCTTAAGAAACTAAAAATAGAGCTACCATATGATCAAGCAATCCCACTCCTGCGCATATATCCAGAGGAAAACATGGTTCGAAAGGATACACGCACCCCCAATGTTCATTGCAGCACTATTTACAATAGCCAAGACATGGAAGCAACCTAAATGTCCATATACTCCATAAAGAAGATGTGGAGTATATATATATACAATAGAATATTACTCAGCCATTAAAAAGAATGAAATAATGCCATTTGCGGCAACATGGATGGACCTAGAGATTATCATACTAAGTGAAGTAAGACAGAGAAAGACAAATCCTATGATATCATGCAGAATCTTAAAAAAAAATGATACAAATGAACTTATTTACAAAACAGAGACTCGCAGACTTAGAGAATGAACTTATGGTTACCAGGAAGGAAAGGTCGGGGGTAGGGATAGGTTGGGAGTTTGGGATTGACATGTACACACTGCTATATTTAAAACACATAACCAACAAAGACCTACTGTATAGCACAGGGAACTATACTTAATATTTTGTAATCTATAAGGAGAAAGAATCTGAAAAAAAATAGATGAATATGTATAAATAACTGATTCACTTTGCTGTACACCTGAAACTAACACAACATTGTAAGTCAACTGTACTTCAGTAAAAAAAAAAAAAAAAAAAATTTAAGCCATACAGTCATTTCTTTAATTGAACATCTTAATTCAGAAATATATATGTGTTCTAGCTCCTTCCTGTGGTACTATAATATAAACAGACTCATATTCTTTGAGACCCACTTGCACCCCATTTCTGTAAGGAGCCGGGGAACGCAACCTCACTGGTGACGGCGCTGCCCGCCCCCGCTCCACCCGCCCTCCGTACCTGTACTCCGCAACCCCTCCCGCATGTTTCTTCATCGCCGTCTCTGAGCTCATCCCATAGAACAGCTTGAGCTTCTGTCCATCCCTCTCGATCACCTCTCCAGCACACTCGGTATGGCCCGAAAACATCCCTCCCAGCATGACAAAATCTGCTCCAGCTCCTGCACTCCCAAGTGGGGACGAAAAGAAGCAGCAGAGAAAAGAGCTCAGAGAAAATCGGCTCCAGAAAGAGGCAAGTGCTACCAACTCACCCTCCCTCCTCCTGGCTATGGTCAGAGAAAAGCTCAACCTCCCCACTTTGGAAAAAAGTTAAGGGCAGATGGGCAACTGGATGCTCCAAGCAACAAGTCAGCCTACTGAAGCTTGGTGGCTAATACAGTGGACAGTCCTTAATGGTTAGTGATGACTTCCTATCTATGACCACCTTCCACAGGTCTAACTCTCTGAAAATCAAAGAAACATTAATAATTGGGCAGCACCTCAGCATGTTGTCCAATCTCATACGTAATACAATAACTCCCCTGCCGTGTCCCCATCGGGCATCTGGTCTACCTGAAGCTCTCAGCACTGTCACACAGGGTAGCTATGAAGGGACCTCAGAACAGACAGAACCTCCTGCACTAGAGCTTGGGCATGAAGGAGAGAAACCTGTAAGTATGTATATATGTATATGTACATCATACACATATACACACACATATGTGTATACATCCTGTAAAACTCTACCCGCACCTTTGTTGTGATAAACATTTGACTTCCAGAGTAAACAAAATACCCCATATTAATCACCAAATGACATGAAACTTCCAGGATAGGTACACAGGAGACTGGGGTGTTGAAACTGCCTTCGTAGGTTACGTTGGATCAGGACCACGGCGGGGGGTGGGGTGGGGGGCTAACTCACCGCTGTGTCCTCAATGTTTATTATAGCACGTGGCACATGGAAGATGGGGAGGAACTAGTTGTTAGGAAAGTAAAAGGCATACGTGGAAGAAACAGAAATAGTCACTATTCCCCATCCTCAGCGAGCCCTATTGAGGGCTTACATTCAGACTAGGAGGACATCAGCGTACAGATGCGTTAAGTAATCACGATGAAGGACAAGGAGAAGCAAACACAGGATCCTCTGAAACGTGACCTTGACTGCTTCCATCTGGTCACTTAAATATTTACAAGAGGACCTTGGGGTGTGCATCAGGCGTTCCAGTCCCTTCCGGCCAGCATTACGGAAGGCAGGGGCTGCAGGGCTGGCCCCCTGGGCCTGGCAATTGGGCAACCAAGGCACAGGACCTGTCTACTTGGCAGCAAGCTTTAGCAGACTCTTCCCTGCAGGGTCCCTAACACAACTGCTGGCTCCTTGACCCCCCTGCCGTGATTATAAGGGGGCAGAGGACAGCTGGTGTCTGGCCAGGCCTCCCGAAAACCACAACCCCAGGAGCAGCTGTAAACAGCAGGAACACAGAGCACAGATCCACTCAAACAATGCTTTGAAGTGGCTTCCAATCATTTTCCTTTCTGAATACTCTCGTGGCCCTTCCTAACCAGCATTTTGCCCCGACCTGGTCCCTCTCCCTCCACAGGCGTGGCTGCATTTCCTGGGGGAGCGCGGGGAGGGAAAGCTGCCCGAGTGGGAGTCCAGACACCACTTGGGCAGGGTGCACCGTGTGCGCTATCAGAAGGGCGCCCGAGACAGAACACCCATCAGTGTTAAGTACACGCAGCACAAAAATCAACAGTAGCGATGTCCCTGCCAGCACACGTGGCCTCACCTCACAGGTGGGGTTCCCCAGCCGTGCGGCAGCTCTGACTCCTGCCCGCAGTTGGCAAGGGTTCAGTGGCAGGCAAGGAGCACAGCACGCAGAGATGCCGGACCTCCCAGTGCCTCCCCAAGGAAACACCTGGCTGGGGCGTCGTGGCCCAGCCCTGCAGGGTCACGGCCAGACGCCGCTGCCCCTGGTGTGGCACAGCCTCCTCGGCCTGTGGTGAGGCACTGCGGCTAGGGCTCCCGTCCCTCCCTCAGGAGTCCCCCAAGTTAGGCTCCGAAGACAACCCCCTCGCTGAAGTTTCAGTGTCTCAGACCCGATACAGTCCTCTTCCTCGGGTACCCTGAGCCTTCCCAGTGGTGACTTCTGGGCTATGACTTCACCCACTCCTGGCCCACAGGGTAACACCCCTCCATCTATCCCTGGGCACTCGGCCTGCTCTGCCACCAACCGGAACCAAACTGATGCCAGGATTTGGGCCAATGAGGGGCTGAAATCCGCGGAGAGGAAACTCAGGACTGGCCCTGAACTTCCTAACGTGTCTGCCGCCTCCTCCCGGCACCCCTGCAGGGAGCTCCCCCCCCTCCCGCTCTGCGGCCTCTTACCAAAGGCTTTGGCGACATCTCCTGGACACGTGCAGCCTCCATCCTTCAAAAAGGAAAGAGCAAAGACAGGCCGTCAGCGGGAGCCTGGCCCAGCCGTCCCCCTCCCCTGGGGGTACTCGATGGCCTCTGCTGGTCCAGCCCCCTCCTCCCACCCCTGCCTGCAGCCAAGCACACAACCCTCAGGGCCAAGGCCCGACGCTCCCCTCACCTCCGCACCTTCTGGTCCCCAGGCCCCGTCAGTCCTGTCTCAGGTCTGCACACCCACTGCCTGTCCGCCCCTCAGCCCGAGCCCGGGCACCTGCACCCCGCCTGGGATGCAGAAGCAGGAACAGCTGAGCGGGCAGGGCGCACGGGCTGGACCTCATCCCCCGCCAGCCCCTGCACAACACGCCTGGCCACCGGCCAGCCACATAAACATCATTCAGTGGCCACCTTTCCCCCGCTGCCCGGCGTGAAGTCAGGTTTATTCAGCACAAAAGCAGAAGTACTTTATGAGCCAGAGAGGACACTGAATTCACTCCTTTATACTTCCAGCCACTCCACGTGTCTCTTAGTCACCTTCCTGTAAGGTATCCAGTTACCTCCAAGTCAAACATGCATTCCTGACACCCACTGGACCCACACAGTGCCCTACGCTGGTTCAGTGCCTGGCAGGGTTGCCTGACACCTTGGGCTGCCTGGCACAGTTTGGCCGTGGGACTTATGTTTCAACACCAGGGATCCAGTACAAAGCTACTAGGACACAGACCCATTGTATTTTCTTACAAGCACAAGAGGCACAAAATAACCAGGCTGCTACCTCCTATTGGCAATGTGGCCTGTGTGAGATCCGAGGAGGAAAAGGCCAGAGAGGTGGCCTGGGGTAGCAGCCTGCCCAGCAGGGAGAGGCAAGCAGCAGAGGCACCGGAAGCCAGGGCAGTGCTCGGGGCTGGCGTGATGTGAGAGCCCAGAACGGGTCTTGGAGGGAAGTGCCTGTCCCCAGGAGGGGGGACACACTTTGGGAAGGACACAGAAGACCCAGGCCACCCGGGCTAACTTGTGTGATGATGGCGGGAAGGTGCGTGCGGCCCTGGAGTTGGAGGGCGTCTCCGTGGAACTGGGACAAACCACTTTACAAATAGCATCTCCAGCTGAGGACGTGGGTCTCTGTGACTCAATCCTTCTTTGCCGATACGCTTTTAGGCCTGGCCCTCCAGGAGCTAGACCTCAAAATACTGCTTCCTTGCTTCTTTGCAATTTTGATCAAAAGGCAGGTGTGAAGGCTCAATCTCTGGCTTTTATGAATATTACTGACGGCAGTTATCTCCTCCTTGATCAAGTGCATTATTCACCTGTGGCTTCCCTAACCCCGGAGCGCCACGGGTCCATGAGCAATTGTTTCAGAGGCAGAGTCTCTCCATAGATGGTACATGGCCAAGGCCCTTCATGTGAAGACAGTCAAGCCTCTGTGTATCCTGTTGGTGCTTCAAATCTCCAGCATATTTACTTTCTCTTTCAAAGGTGCAACCCCTCCATGCCCTTCCCTTGACCTGCCATTATTTTTAAGGTGCTTTATCTTTTTATCAAAACCAGTTCTCCACAATAGGGTTTCAAACTTATAACCTCAAAAGATTAAATAAACTCATGCTCCCCATAAAAAGGTCCCTAACATGATCTGACTTTTAAAAAAGTGTACTCGGGGCTTCCCTGGTGGCGCAGTGGTTGGGAGTCCGCCTGCCGATGCAGGGGGCGCAGGTTCGTGCCCCGGTCCAGGAAGATCCCGCGTGCCGCGCAGCGGCTGGGCCCGTGGGCCGTGGGCGCTGAACCTGCGTGTCCGGAGCCTGTGCTCCACGACGGGAGAGGCCACAGCAGTGAGAGGCCCGCGTACCGCAAAAATAAAAGAAGAAAAAAAAAAAGTGTACTCACGTGCACACACACGCACAAAAGTGTGTCCTTAAGTCTTTTGCTCACTCACTAGTGAGTGATTAGCTCGTGACTGCTAGGGTGGCTCGTGCTGGCTTCTGAAAATGCCACACTCATGTGGTCAGCGATGAGGCCTGACTCAGAAAGTCTGTGCTCTTGGGACCCCAAGAAAATGAGGTCTTCTCCTCCCAGGATGGGCCAAGATGTCCACAGTTAATAGGACTTTGTGATGTGCCGCAGAGAGGAAGCCATACATGGGGCCTTTTCTGTTCACGGTGCTGTGGTAGGATTTATGAAACAGAAAATGCAGAGCAAACACGCGGGACTGCAATTCAACCCAATGCCACCCAACGTCACATAACGCTTTACGGCCAAGGAGTCCGCTCCCTACTACCATTTCTAGGTAATTTCCAAAAGTGGTCAAAGCATCCTTTCATGTTCTCAGGAGGCAGAGCAGTACGGGGAAACCTCTGCAGTCAGACACGCTTACTTTCATACATGAACATGCGTAGCTGCACGGAGTTTTTAAAAAACAACATGCAAATATTCCAAGGGTTACTTGTTTTCCAAGAGTGTTAACATATTTTAGTAGAAAAGGCATCACATGACATGAGTGGCAGTTCGATCTGTGAACTGTCAGCATGACCTCTTCTTAAAAATACTTGCCCAGCCCTAAAAGAAGGGGCAGTGAAAAGTCAGCATGCAGTGGGCAGAGGGAATTGGAATCAAGCACCAGCTACGAACAAGGGATTGTTACAAACTTCATTTTTCTATTCAAACACCACAAGAACCTGAAGCTGATATTTTATAGGTGGGGAAAGACAAAGAGGGAGACTCAGAAAGGTTGAGTGACTTGCCCAAGGTCACACAGCTATAATAATGGAAGAACGAGACTAGAACCCTACTTAAGAGTAAACTCTGGGGCTTCCCTGGTGGCGCAGTGGTTGAGAGTCCGCCTGCCGATGCAGGGGACACAGGTTTGTGCTTCGGTCCGGGAAGATCCCACATGCCGCGGAGCGGCTGGGCCCGTGAGCCATGGCCGCTGAGCCTGCACGTCCGGAGCCTGTGCTCCGCAACGGGAGAGGCCACAACAGTGAGAGGCCCATGTACCGCAAAAAAAAAAAAAAAAAAAAAAAAGAATAAACTCTGAAAATGTCTAGCAGCATACATATAAAAACATTAGCAGGGCTTCCCTGGTGGCGCAGTGATTGAGAGTCCGCCTGCCGATGCAGGGGACACGGGTTCGTGCCCCAGTGCGGGAAGATCCCACATGCCGTGGAGCGGCTGGGCCCGTGAGCCATGGCCGCTGAGCCCGCGCGTCCGGAGCCTGTGCTCCACAACGGGAGAGGCCACAACAGTGAGAAGCCCGCGTACCGCAAAAAAAAAACACAAAACATTAGCAGTGGTTATCTTAAGATGGCATTTCTACAGAAGCAAAAATAAAGAAATGGGATCTAATCAAACTTATAAGCTTTTGCACAGCAAAGGAAACCATAAACAAAACAAAAAGACAACCTACGGACTGGGAAAGGATATTTGCAAATGATGCAACCAACAAGGGCTTAATTTTCAAAATACACAAACAGCTCATACAACTCCATAACAAAAAAACAAACAACCCAATCAAAAAAATGGGCAAAAGACCTAAATAAACATTTCTCCAAAGAAGACATACAGATGGCCAACAGGCACATGAAAAGATGCTCATCATTGCTAATTATTAGAGGAATCCAAATCAAAACTACAGTGAGGTATCACCTCACACAGGTCAGAATGGCCACCATCAAAAAGTCTACAAATAACGAATGCTGGAGAGGGTGTGGAGGAAAGGGAACCCTCCTACACTGCTGGTGGGAATGTAAATTGGTGCAGCCACTATAGAAAACACTATGGCAGTTCCTTGAAAAACTAAAAATAGAGTTACCATATGATCCAGAAATTCCACTCCTGGGCATATATGCAGACAAAACTCTAATTTGAAAAGATACATTCACCCCTATGTTCACAGCAGCACTATTCACAATAGCCAAGACATGGAAACAACCTAAATGTCCATCGACACATGAATGGATAAAAAAGATGTGGTATACATACACAATAGAATACGCCTCAGCCATAAAAAAGAATGAAATAATGCCATTCTCAGCAACATGGATGGACCTAGAGATTATCATACTAAGTGAAGTCAGTCAGAAAGAGAAAGGCAAATACCATATGATATCACTTATATGTGGAATCTAAAATATGACACAAATGAACTTATCTATGAAACAGACTCACAGATACAGAGAACAGACTTACGGTTGCCAAGAAGGAGGAGGTTGAAGGGGGAATGGACTGGGAGTTTGGGATTAATTAGCAGATGCAAACTATTATGTATAAATGGATAAACAACAAGGTCCTACTGTACAGCACAGGAAACTATATTCAACATCCTGTGATAAACCATAATAGAAAATAATATGAAAAACAATATATATATGTATCACTGAATCACATTGCTATACAGCAGAAATTAACACAACATTGTAAATCAACTATACTTTAGTAAAATAAATTTTTTGAAAAAGATGGCATTTCCAGTAATTTTTATTTCCTTTATCTTTATATTTCTAACATTTTCTAGGCTAAACCTTTTTGGTTGGGGAATTCTTCAAGCCTCAAAATAAATTATTTGAATGACTTTGTTTAGGTCTTTCCAAATAATGGTCTAACCGTTTCCTAAACAACTACATTAAATCAACAAAATAAGAAATTTGCCAATCAATCTTTCCTTCTTTGCAGAGGGTCAGTGAGTGGATGAGGGCCCTACTGACTGGGTGTAGACAAGGAAGGGGCCGGGGGTAACTGTGAATCAGCTTGAACTCTATCATTCCCTCCTCAAACTAGAGAAGCACGCTCTCTAGGTCTTTATCAAATGCACTGGTTAAAATTTTGGCCTTGAGTAAAGAGACAATAGTGATCCCAGCCAACCTCATCACAGGACCTTTTTTTAGGTCCTGTGAAGCACTACAAAGTCCAAGCCATTCTGGGTATCAGTGGACAATGAACTCATCTGGTTGTTCCAATCCCTCCCCTTCCTAAGGGTTCACTGGGTCCTGACCCTGATCCCTTCACTTGAAGACATTCTTGGGGACCCTGTGGGGAAAAGATGAGCTATAAGCACAGGTTAAGCTGAAGTCCCCCAAAGCAGCGTGATGGGAAAGGAGCAGACCCGGGATGCTGGGCCAACCCTGCATTCTTGGTGACTTCAGCTAGCCCTTCCCCCTCTGAGTCTCCACACTTTCTAAATCAGGGTGGTCAAGGGAAGGAGTGGAACACGGGAGATGAACAGACCTTGGTTTGAGAGCTGGTTCTGCCCCCCACCAGCAGTGTGAGGCTGAACAAGTTACTTAAGGTCTCAAAGCTTCAGTCTCCTCACTGGATGTGACAGTTAATTTTAGGCGTCAACGGGGCCATGGAGTGACATTTGGTCAAAAAATTGTCCTGGATGTTTCTGTGAGGGTGTTTTGGGGATGAGAGTAACACATGAATCAGCAGACTGAGTAAAGCAGATTGCCCTCCCTAATGTGGGCGGGCCTCACCTAATCACTTGAAGGCTTGAATAGAACAAAAAGGCTGCGATTTCCCCAAGTGAGAGAATTCTTCCTGACTGACTGCCTTAGAACTGGGACCCTGGACGCTGACTCCAACAGAAACACGGGCTCTCTCTGGTTCTCAGGCCTTCAGACTCAGACTGGAATCACACCATCGGCTCTCCTAGGTCTCCAGCTTGCCAACCCACCCTGCAGATCTTGAGACTTCTCAGCCCCATCATTGCATGAACCAATTCCTTATAATAAATCTGTATCTACACACACGCACACACACACACCGTATTGGTTCTGTTTCTCTAGAGAAACAGATACACCTAATACACCTGTCCAATGAAGAGAACAGCTACCTAATACCTAGATTGTTCCAAGGATTAGAGATTATAGGTGTACCATGCCCAAAAGACAGTAACTGCTCAATACGTGTCAGCCATTACTTCCTCTAATGCTGTTTCCACCTTTAAAATGCTCTCCTTTGTGTCATGTCCCTAGCAGGTGACAAGACAAAATGAACCTGTCACACCTTAATCTTCACCTACCCAGGAGGTGTCCTGGATTTCTCAGTCCTCTGCCTCTTAGAAGCCCATGTGGACCACAGTTCAAGTCCAGCCTCTCGGGTGTAACCGACCCCCTGCTGTGGTTTCCTTCTGAACTTCAGTAGCACAGATATGCTAATTCAGCAACGAAAGTGTAAAATGAGACAGCTGGAAGGAAACTGGACAAAGTGGCAGGATCCAAACAGTTGATGGGTTTCCAGTGGATTTAGGACTCTTGGCAAGTGGGAGAAACCTGCTTGTGAAACTCCATTAGACAAAGGGACAGTGAGAAAAACAGCTGCTTTGAACCCCAAGACACTAGCTGCTGGTCAGAAGGAATGAGCTGAAGTCAAGGGTGCAGAACCTATATAAGTCTGTGAACATCACGGGGTCTGCACTACAGATTGAACTTCTAACCCCATCTAGGAAAGCTCTGGCCATCAATGGAAAAATAAGAACCTTGGAGCATCGGTATCACCAGCCTGGGCTGTCACTGTTCCTGAGAAATTCGCAGAAGCTGTTCCCTGGGTGCCAGCAGACAGCTCTGGCACACGGACCCGACCTGTGTGTACCGACCCTCGACTCTAGAAGCCAATGGTTCTCAAATTTGGAAGCACATCTGAATTACCTAGAGGGCTCATTGAAAGATTCCTGGGTCTCACCTTCAGAGTTTGATTCAGTAGGTCTGAGACGGGGCCCAAGAACTTCTAACAAGTCCTCAGTTGCTACTGATACTCCAGGTCTGGGCACACACTTAGAGAACTGCTGACATAAGCTATAAAATGATGGTGGGTAAGGAGATCCCAAGTTGATTTTCAGAGTCACTTGTGGTGCAAGCAGAGCCTCCACCCCTACTCCCCAAATGGTCCTATAAACTAAGCAACTGTGAAATTTCTAGAAAGACACAAGTATGGGATCTCAGAATAAGTTCATAGTAAAACTTCATTAATTTGACCTCCACTGAGTTAGAAATGGTGGCCACTCAAGGAAGATATATAAGGTCTAAATTGTTATTAAGACACTTGATGGTGAATGGAGACATAACTAATTACATATGGTGCTCTGGAGGGCAAACTGTGAAGAGTCTAATTCAACAGGATGGGGTCCAGGAATGTCTATGGTGAAAAGCCTCCCTGGTGAATGTCATGCAGCCAGCCCAAGACGAGGCTACGGTGAGCATTTGAGAACCATATTGGAGGACAGTGCCGTTTGGTGACTCCAGTGAGTTCAATCACCACACTCCGTAAAGGTAGGATGATGGCTCTATGTCAGCCTTTTACACATGAGTTGTTCAATAAATGGGTCTTAATTTGTTCACTGGAGCAAAAGCTAAAAGGAAAAGATATTAAGTGGAAGGTCTTAGAACTCTGTCAGCAGCCAATAAATCTTCGGTCATTTATTCCGGCTCCTAGCACACAGTAGATGCTCAATGAATACGTGCTGACTGAATGGATGGATGGAAAGTCTGGATGAAGAACTGGAAGGAGCACAGAAAGTGTGCGCTGGACCATGAGTCAAAGAACTAGATCTTCGTTTTGGTTTTAACAAGTCACATGCGGGGAAGCAACGGCTGCAGGGCTCCAATGCCACAGTAAAACTCAAGTGAGATGGTGTGCACATAGGGATTTTTAAAGAGTATTATTATACCCTCAAAGCAGGTCCAGAAATCAAATCTCACCCGCTGAAATGCTGAGCCAAAATCAACAAGAGATCATTCCACCAGGATCTGTAATTTACTACATCTGGATTTTTAACAAAATAATCTGTCAATTACTTAATATGGGAGCTTGGCCTAGCACCTAGACAAGTGAAAAGGTCTGAAGATTTAATTTACTATATTCAACGTGAGTTCATTGTTACAGCACCACTAAAAACACACCACCACTTCAGAATTTATACATATATATTAAATATACATAATTATATATAATATACATGTATGTATCACCCACATAAGTGGAAGCCATAGCTATGTCCAAGTCCATCCAGTTATATCTGACATGTTCTGTCCTATTCTGAGCATCTCATCTAGAAGGGGAGAGACGTGGTAACTATGTGAATGATGGTCATGTTGATAAAGGTGGAGTAGGATAATAGATAAATTGAGGATTAAGTTGACATTCATTCAATCCTTGACATTTCGTGGCTGAGTACTGAGGTGCTGTACTTCCAGAAGCTTCATGATCACTGACTCTGCTTCTGCTCACCTCCTTCCCATACGTCTCTCCGCCCACAGAAATCTAACTTCTGCCCCCAACATCCTACCCAATCTGCTCTCACCACGGTAACCGGTGACAGCATCTGACACCACTGCAGATGTGATTAGCGAAAATGAGGTCACCCTGGAGTAGTAGAATGGGCCTCTAATCCAAAATGACGGACGTTCTTATAAAAAGGAGAAATTTGGACACAAAGGCAAACATGCACACAGGGAGGACGCCACGTAAAAACTGGAGCTCTGGTGCCATAAGCCAAGGAACTACCAGAAGCTTGGGAGGCCTGGAACAGAGCCTTCCCTGGAGGCTTCATGGCCTGCTGACACCTTCATCTTGGACTTCTGGCCTCCAGGATTGTGAGACAATATATTTCTCGTTTGAGCCACCCAGTCTGGGGTACTTTGTTACGGCAGCCCCAGCAAGCTAACACGTGGCCCTCTCATTTTCTCAAAGCTCCCCACATATCCCCCCCGTCGTGGACCCACCACCTCGAGCTGAATCCATAGCGAGTAGGGTCGACCGTCACCAAATGCAGTGACTGTGCACCTGGCCCACTCCCGAGCCCACAGGATGCCAACAAGGTAAAGGGCAGCCAGGGAGCAGGGGCCTTCCTCAGATGCTCCAGACCCTTCCACCAGCCCCACCTGGACACTTACCGAGATGATGTGCCCCTTCAGGCCGTGGGCCGAGTCTGCGCACTCGATCACAGCACTCAGCTGGGGGTAGCCCACTCCCGTCTTGGTGCGGGTGGTACACACGGAACCTGGATGGAGGAAGAGGGAGACCCCAGAGAGAGATGGTTATGAATGAGCAGAACGGGATACAAAACGAGCCTCCATCACCGTCACACAGCCCTGCCCCAATTTCCTGGGGGTGAACTTTCCACAGTGGCGGGAGGGGAGCCACGGGGCTGCCCCACAGCTCGATGGAGGTGGCCACCATCTGGCCTCGGATCCCTTCAGGGCCTCATCACCGTCATCTGCTATTGTCCAGGACACTCCACCCTACACCCTGTCACTGTCACTCTCTTCTATGACATCAGCTCCCACTTACTGACCCTCCATCCTTAAACTCCATTCCTTCCCACCTTCCTTCACTTTCCACGCAACCACAAGGGACCTTCAGATGCCTCCCGTGACCTTGAGCCTCCCTGACCTTCAACCTTTGTCAAATTACTAGCTTCTCTAAGCCTCGGTGCCTCGCTTATAAAATGAAAATAAAAGCACTGACCTCATAGGGCTGTGAGGGAGATTAAATGACAAGAGGGATGAAAATTGCCCAGCCTTGCAATAAGCCCCTGAGAAAAGCTCCGGGCATTCCTGCAGCCTCCCTCTGACTCGGCTCTGTGCTCTCTCATGCCCCAGCCTCCCTATCCCCACCCTCTCGTGGTCCATCTCCCACCCAGTCCAGCCAGGACTCTGAGGTCAGCTTCCACTGCAGAACTCACACCAGCCACCTCGATGCTTTCATCCCCTAGACCTCTGCCCTCCCCAGTCAACTCCAGTCCTGGTCCACTGCCTGCAGAGTATTAGCCCAGGGAAGTCCACTCCGCGTCACGCCAAGGGCACGGGCCTCTCCAGCACAGGTCCCCTTGCTCAAGTCTCCCCCTCCCTCCCAGCAGGCGAGCGCCCGCCCCGAGACCACCTGGATGGAGCTCCGGACTGTCTCCCCTGCCCTGCCCTGCGCCCCCGCCTCCCGCCCCTACTCAGCAGGCTCCAGCCACGCTGCCCTTTCAGTTCCTCCCACCTCGGGGATCCTCTGTACACGGTGTTCTCTCGGTGGAGCGCTCCCCTCCGCACCAACCCCCTGGTCCAGCCAACCCTTTCTCATCTTTCAAGCTTCATCTTAAATGTCACTGCCGCAGGGAAGTTGTTCATCACAGCCCTCATTTCAAAAACAGCATTTAAATCATTATTTGCGTAAGAACCGAGGATCTGTTTTCTCTGCTGGAGGGTAAGCTCCATGGATATTCAGCGTGGTCAATCCAGCAGCTGAGAACAGAGCCCTGAACATAATAAGGGCACTATAAATAGGCACAGAAAGAATGCGTGAACTCGAGAATGAATGAGTCACCCACGTCCCTGTCTCTACGGCTTCACCACTCACTCACTCGGTCCCTCCTGCAGGTCTGGTGGTGTCGCCTATGGGGCGCCCTGGGGCCGGTGTAAAAGCTGGGCGTGAACTCCTCCCCCCCACCGGACCGTGGGGCGAGGCTCCCCACCACCACCAGTGGCTTCTCAGCTTCCCACAGACCTCTCCCGGAGGGGAGGGGGGTCTTTAGGGACAGGATTGGAGAACCACAGCTACACCCTGAGGCCTGGCTCCAGCAGAGAAACCGGGACTGGGGAGCCACCTTCTCCAGCATCCAGCTGCAGGGCAGAACCGCCTCTTTCTGTCTATCCTCACAACATGGGCCACTCACTACCCTGGGGCCAATGACCTTCTCTCCTGACCAAGACACCCCTGTCCCAGGCACACACTGTGCGAGGCACAACTGGAGCTGCATCATCTCTGGTTCTGGTTCGGAATTCCCTTTTTCCCTCTCCCACTCATCTGCCAGATCCGCAACGGAGGGCAGGGGCTCAGCTGCAGTGGCCTGGAGCTCTGTACAGGTGAGGGACAAGGTGTGGGAGTGGTCTTGATTAAGCCCCAGGTTGAAAGGAGAAACTGGGTACCAGCCCAGAGCAGGGGGGTGGAGCGAGGGGTGCATTTTTAATGCTTTTTCCCAAGTGCCAGGAGTTGTTCCATAATGAACTTTTTTTAATGCTGTCATCTAGACAGTCCCCAGTGTTTTTAGTCTGAAGAATTCGTAAAACGTAAACATCCTCTCCAATAAATTTACAGAAGTGGCTCCAATACATCAGGCTCAGAGAAAGCCTCTTACTCCCTTCAGTCACGCCTGTTCTAAACAGACAGCCTGGGAGGCACACAGCGACAGTGGAAGGACAATAAATCTTCGGGGGAAAGAGACTGTGTATATAGAGGACGTTTGGGAAGGACACGAGGGCGGCTGAATGCTCAAGATTACATCAGGAGCTGCTCTGAGGGCCGAGAAGACCACTTACACACCTCACATCCTGTACAGCACCCACGCATCACGATGGCAGCTAGGAGACACTCAATACGCTTGATTAAATAGGTGACTGGTGCGTGCTCTGCTTTGGGGGAAAAGAGCCTTCCCGGTCTGTTATCAGCCTATTCGACTCTATTACAAGCCTAAGCTATTACAGCCCATTCTAAGCAGGCAGAGCGCCCTGTAAGCAAGAACCGGGCTTTATCCTCTCTGACTTTTCAATAATGACAGACACCCAGTAAAGACCAAAGGGGCCTTTCCCCTTGCTCAGAAGGTTACAGATTGGGCTTTTAATTTTGCCACTCACCTAAGCCAATCATGAAAACCTCCCTGTGTGTTAAACGCTCGGGGCCTTTCACAAGCGTACAGGGCTCCCCCTCCCCAGGAGTCTCTTCATGTCCACCCTAGTTCCTCAAGGCTGACCACGGTGCCAGGTCACAGTGCAACGATGTCTTCTGCATCCCGGCAGTGCTTTCCCAAAGACTCTTCTCATATTGGTTTATTATTTGCTTCCTTTTTTGGTAGTGTCTTCTGGGTGGACGATACCTATAAAAAATCTTTGCTATTTTTTATTCCCAAATGAAAATGTGTATCTCAGGACTTCCCTGGCAGTCCAGTGGTTAGGGCTCCACACTTCCACTCCAGGGGGCCATGGCTTCAATCCCTGGTCAGGGAACTAAGATCCTGCATGCCGCACAGCACGGCCAAAAATAAATACATAAAATATGGGTTTCTTTCAAAAAAAAAAAAAAGTGTATCTCGTTCTTTCCTTCTCTTTTAGTGTTTGGTTAATAATGGATGTGCAAGGAGGAATTTTAAAACGTGACAATGAAGACATTAAAAATATGGAAGGGGCTTCCTTGGTGGCGCAGTGGTTGAGAGTCCGCCTGCCGATGCAGGGGACACGGGTTCGTGCCCCGGTCCGGGAGGATCCCACATGCAGTGGAGCGGCTGGGCCCGTGAGCCATGGCCGCTGGGCCTGTGCGTCGGGAGCCTGTGCTCCGCAACAGGAGAGGCCACAACAGTGAGAGGCCTGCGTACTGCAAAAAAAAAAAAAAAAAAAAAAAAAAAAACACCACACACACACACACACACACACACACACACACACACACACACACACACACACACACACACACACACACACACACACATATATATATACATATATATATATATATATATATATATATATATATGGAAGCTCATGCTCCTGTCTGGCCAAAGGGGAAGGCCAGCATCAAGTGGCCCCAAGAGAAAATGGAACCGCCCCGTATAGGATAGAAAGCTTCCTCCTCGTTTCTCAGTTCAAAATGCCAATGGCAATCCTGCGAGAGAAGGCCCAGGAGGATGCTGCAAAATCTGAGATGGATATGTACCAGGTGAGGAGCCAGAGATGATAACCGCCTAAGCCACAGGTCAAGTTCGAATGTGACCTCACGGCTGCATGCCTATTTGCAATGTTTGGGGTCCCTCGAACATTCACATAGACTTGTCCCCATGGATTCTCCACCCTTCACCTTCCTCTTCAAGGTGAATGGGATCATTCATGAGACCTCATTCTTTTCTTCCACGTTAATGTTCTGAAACCAAGAGCTCATCCGAACCACATTCAAGTTCATTCAGAACTTCCCCAGAGGCATCAGAAAGCAGCTCAATGATATTTCTATTCAGGAGCCTCTTCTGATCAGAAGCTCAATGATACTTCCAAAAGAAGTGTGCTTTAAACTTGTGCATGGATCATTCATGGGGTACCTTCTGGGCATCTCTGGTCCCTCCAAGCCCCTGATCCCAATTCTCCCCACCCCCCACCCACACAGACCCTGCTGTGCTCCCAGCAAGGCTTACCTGGTCCAATGCCCACTTTGATTATATCTGCTCCTGAAAGAATAAGCTCTTCCACCATCTCTCCCGTCACCACGTTCCCTGCCTGGGACAGAAAGAATACAGCTTGAGATCATGAACTACTCCTGGTGGAACAAAGATAAGTGATGGAGGAGCCCCACGTAAAGAGAAAATGGGAGAAAACAATGGACCAATCCCTGAATAGACTTTCAGTCTGAAATCGGTGGGCTGGAGTATTCTCCAGGTTTCCTTTCTTCTCTGTTAACAAGAACACAGAACTGGACACCCGGGACTACCTCTGCGTGAGCTGACAGCATGAGGAACTACAGAATTACATGACTTTAGAACTCCAAGAGACCTTAGACTATCGAGGTCAGGGCTTGTTGAACCTATCAGTGATGGACAAAACAAAATCTTACAGAGAACCCAAATACGTAAAATAAGCAATGAAACACTCTCTCTGCTGATTAAAATCTTTATTGTTCACAGTCTGTAAAAGCCCTGAGGAACTTCTATGGAACCCAGGATTAGAGAACTACTGGTCATCTCACAGTTGGGAAAATACCTGGGTATCCCACTCTAGGGTCAGTGGCTCCCACCGAGATATGAAAGGGCAGACAAACCCAACAGCACTTGAACGTACATCATTTGCAGAACAACATGAAGCTGTGGTCCTAGTAAACAAATAAGCCAGGAAGTGGCAGAATCTAAAAACCAGAAGGATGCATCTGGTTTGAAAATAGTATATGTTCTTTCACCACAGGAGTCTGCGAACACAAAAATAGCCCTTTTGATTACAACTCACTGCCCTGTGGATCCTTCAGCTGGTACATAGGATACTTGGCAAGATGCCTGTTTAAATTTTCACAACTATACAAAGTCTTATTTTGAGAAATGCATCCCTAACTTGTGCGACTGATTCTTTGGCATTGAAGCCCCCAAGTGTCTTTTCGCTGAATTGATTCCCAGAGGGAATATTTCTTTCTCCACCTAGACAAAGTGACTTTTAACTTTGTATAAAAGGATCTTGGAAAAGGACAGTGAGGAGGGCTCAAAGTTACTTTAATTCCAACAGCATCTGATAATGGAAAATGACAGACAGCCCAGAAAAAGGACGGGAACATATGAGAATATAGTACATGATAAAGATGGCCTTATATGTCATTGAGGGAAGAACAGTATTTCAATAGACAGAGCTGGGGAAAGGCATCTTTTGGAAAAAGGTACAGATTATTACTCATACTTTTCACCAAAATAAGCTTCAAATGGATTAATGAGTTAAATTAAAAGTTGTCTCCCAGATTTAGAAGAAAACTTTGAATACTTGTAATAAGCATAAAACAAAAAAATATATATATAGATCCATCTATATGAAAATTAAAAACCTGTGTACATATAAATACACACACTCATACATATAATCAACAAAACTAATCAGCAACCTGGTAGAGAAAAATATCTGCAATTATGACAAACAAAGAGTCACTAACATTACAAGAGCTCTTCCAAAACTACAAGAAAAATGCTACCACCTCACAGAATAACTGCCAAAGGACATGAACAAACTAATGAAAGAAATAAAAGTGGCCAAAAACATAGGGAAAGTGTTCAACCTCACTAGTAATCAAATTTAAATGAAGATACCAGCGAGGTACCACTTTTCACTTAAATTATCAATGATTATAAAGACTAAACACTGAAGAGAAAACAGACACTCATTCTCTGCCGGTGGAATGTCTACTCCAGAACAAGTTTTCCCAGAGAGCAATTTGTCCATGTAGGGAAATGCAAAAGTATGTATATCCTTTGATCCAATAACTTCCAGGATTTTCTCTCAAGGCAGTAATCACAAATAAGGTCAAAGATTTAACTACAAAGATGTATTATTTGTAACAGTGCAAACCTGCATATATATAGTCCCCGAAATGGGAATGGTTCGACAATCTATGACCCATCCATGTGATGTTTTCTTTTTTTTTTAATTTATTTATTTATTTATTTATTTATGGCTGTGTTGGGTCTTCGTTTCTGTACGAGGGCTTTCTCTAGTTGCGGCAAGTGGGGGGGCCACTCCTCATTGTGGTGCGCGGGCCTCTCACTGTCGTGGCCTCTCTTGTTGCGGAGCACAGGCTCCAGACGCGCAGGCTCAGTTAATTGTGGCTCATGGGCCCAGTTGCTCCCCGGCATGTGGGATCTTCCCAGACCAGGGCTCGAACCCATGTCCCCTGCATTGGCAGGCAGATTCTCAACCACTGCGCCACCAGGGGAGCCCCATGTGATGTTTTCAAGATTGGTTTGATGCCATGGGAAAATGCTTTCAGTATAATGTTAGGGGAAACAAAGAAAGAGTAAGATCTCAATTTTGTTAGACAAGCATAGGTGTAGATGAAAACATACACCAAAATGCTGACAAATTACGTCTAGGTAAAGGAATATTCTGACTGTTATTAATCATTCTTCTTTACAATTTCCTGGATTTGACAGTAGAAATTGCATCACTTCTATAATTAAATGTGATTTTTTTTTAGGGTGTTTTTCCTTAAGCACAGGACCAGTATGAACTCTGAACCTCAAAAAGAACTTAGTAGGGGACTTCCCTGGTGGCTCAGAGGTTGACAGTCCTCCTGCCAACGCAGGGGACACAGGTTCGAGCCCTGGCCCGGGAAGATCCCACGTGCCGCAGAGCAACTAAGCCCGTGCGCCACAACTACTGAGCCTGCGCTCTAGAGCCCGCGAGCCACAACTACTGAAGCCCGCGTACCTAGAGCCCGTGCTCCCCAACAAGAGAAGCCACTGCAATGAGAAGCCCACACACTGCAACTAACAGTAGCCCCCACTCACCGCAACTAGAGAAAGCCCACGCGCAGCAACGAAGACCCAACGCAGCCAAAAATAAATAAATAAATTTTAAAAGAAGAAAAAGAACTTAGGAACCCAAGAAACAAGATGCCTTCATTCTTCCTCCCTGGTTGACTTGCTAAAAATTCAAAATATATTTAAAAAATAAAATTAAAGTTAATTTTAAAAATAAAAATAAGTTCAAATAAAACACTTAAAAGAAGCTACTCTAAGCTCCCTACAAGGTTTCATTCTCATTGTGGATTTTCCCCCCCACCCAAACCTGATGCCTCCTTACAAACCATTTGATTTTAAAAGGGCCTACTTTACACCAAATAAATTATTCAAATCAGCTCAGGATGAACATACCAGATACAACCATATGAGGTCAAATGCTGGAGAGGGTGTGGAAAAAAGGGAACACTCTTGCACTGCTGGTGGGAATGTGAATTGGTACAGCCACTATGGAGAACAGTAGGGAGGTTCCTTAAAAAACTACAAATAGAACTACCATATGACCCAGCAATCCCACTACTGGGCATATACCCTGAGAAAACCATAATTCAAAAAGAGTCATGTACCAAAATGTTCATAGCAGCCCTATTTACAATAGCCCGGAGATGGAAACAACCTAAGTGTCCATCATCAGATGAATGGATAAAGAAGATGTGGCACATATATACAATGGAATATTACTCAGCCATAAAAAGAAACGAAATTGAGCTATTTGTCATGAGGTGGATAGACCTAGAGTATGTCATACAGAGTGAAGTAAGTCAGAAAGAGAAAGACAAATACCGTATGCTAACACATATATATGGAATTTAAGAAGAAAAAAATGTCATGAAGAACCTAGGGGTAAGACAGGAATAAAGATACAGACCTACTAGAGAATGGACTTGAGGATATGGGGAGGGGGAAGGGTAAGCTGTGACAAAGCGAGAGAGCGGCATGGACATATATATACTACCAAACGTAAGGTAGATAGCTAGTGGGAAGCAGCAACATAGCACAGGGAGATCAGCTCGGTGCTTTGTGACCGCCTGGAAGGGTGGGATAGGGAGGGTGGGAGGGAGATGCAAGAGGGAGGGGATATGGGAACATATGTATAACTGATTCATTTTGTTATAAAGCAGAAACTAACACACCATTGTTAAGCAATTATACTCCAATAAAGATGTAAAAAAAAAAAAAAGAGCCCAGAAGCTCCCCCAGGTGTCCCCGTGTCCCCTGAACTGCCTGCAGGATCCTGAACCAGTGGTCAGACGCAGTCACGGCAGAGAGGGCTGAGCGTGGAAAAACCCAGAGTGATTACAAAAGGCTTCCAGCCTGAGGACCACACAACAAGAATGCAGATGACCAGGAGAGGATGGTGAGTGTCCACTTGCAGGAACAAAATGTGTCCAAGTTTGAAACCAAGAAATAAGGGCAAAAATAAGGGCAGAAAGGAAAAGACGAATTCAGAAATGAGAGGGGCCAGGGGAGCGCCGCCGGGCTCCGGGGAAAGCCCAGCCCGTGGCCCAGGCAGCCTGCAGGCTCAGGGTGGGGGAAGCTGGCAGGGAGTGATTAGCAAGGAGTCCACTTATCTTGGCTGAAGCAGCTCCTGTGGGGAGCTGATACCAGAGGCCCAGAACGTGACCGCACGCGGCAGCAGGCCTGGCTCAGTCATGACCGGGCAGCCAGGACAAAACAGAAGCTACAGACCCTCAGCTGGGCCCCAAAGCAGGCAAGTGGAGATTTCCGCTAGGCAACCCCTCTTCCTGGGGAGGCCAAGCACTGTCCAGGCGCCCCTCTGGCTCGTCCATGTCCAAGACAGGTATGAGGGTCCAGGGAAAAGGCATAAAAAGGGACAAAACCTTTCAAGTACTTCTGTAGCATTTTTAAAAGTCCTCTGGGCGAGAACCAGCCCCAAGTCCTCCAGCTTTCCTTTAGGCCCAGACATCTATGGCGAAATAAGTTCAGAAAGCCCTGGGGTTGAATGATGGCCCTCCCACTCGCCATGAAATTTTAAGAAAATAGCTTCAACTTTGAGTCTGCATATATCCTGCTATAAAGCGGGACTGATGAGACCCACCCATCGTTGTCACTGTAAGGTTTATAAAGAAAGTTCGATATCCAGCTCCAGAACTTTTTCATCACCCTAAACTGAAATTTCATACCCATGAAACAATAACTTCTCTACCCACTTTCTACCAGCTCCTCTGAGGCCTTTTGCCAAGAAAAATCCTTCCTACGGAATGATCTAAGGCAGAGGTCAGCAGGCTGGATCTGGCCTGGGGGCCAACACCTGATAGAAGGTGCTGGAACATTAATGCCAGAGCCTTCTCCCATGCCCACAAAGGTGTCCCTTTACCTACCCATGCAACCAGGGACTAGGAGATGCTGTCAGGGCAATAACCACCTTGCATGGCACAAGAAACTGAGTTTACTGTATGACTCTCAAAAACAAACATCGGCTGAATCTCTGAGGCCTGTCATAGCTTCTGCCGCAGTTTCAGTTCACACCAGTTCCAGAAAGAGGGTGAAAACAAAATCCAGGTAACTCGGCCTGAGAGGGCCCTTGTGCTTCAAGGAGGTACGTTCAGCTGCCCATGGCCGACACCTGTGAGGAACACTGAAGAGCGTCCGCCTCTTGGGAAGAGGCACAAAGCAGGCAGGGCCTCCACAGGGCTCAGAACCTTGTCTGACGATGAGAGCTGGAGAAAGAACCCAGGCAGGTGCCTGAGCCGCTGGCCACACATGGAAATGCCAAGGACGTGCCAGTGGCTAGCTGCGGATCGGCCAATGGTGGCTGGCTTGACATTCCCCAGGGGAGCCAGAGCTAGTCTCATCTGAACAGATCAGGTGTCACGGGCCTGTGTCCTCAGGACCAGATCAGAAAGAGCCGCCAGGGACTTCCCTGGCAGTCCAGTGTTTAAGATTTCGCCTTCCAATGCAGGGGGTGTGGGTTCGATCCCTGGTTGGGGAACTAAGATCCCACATGCCTTGGGGCCAAAAAACCAAAACATAAAAACAGAAGCAATATTGTAACAAATTCAGTAAGGACTTTAAAAATGGTCCACATCAAAAAAAATCTTTAAAAAAAAAAAAAAGAGCAAGCCACCAGCACAAAGGCACTTCCCAGACCCAACGTAGGGACCTCTGCATCCCAATGAGCCTGAGCTGGCAGGTGGCCTGGCTGCAGCATGGTATAAAGGAGAGATGCCAGGCCCTGGGGACAGGCGCTGAACCCCAGGCCCACCTCTCACTGGCTGCGTGACCCTCAAAACTTTCTCGACCCAAGATGAATTTCCCATCAATTAAAGTACAACAGGTGCCTTTATCTTACACAAGGACAAATTATTATTAAAAGAGAAGTGCCTGGTCCACGCTAGTGCCTTTTTTCCACAGTACCTGGAACACACCCAAGAACACATCATTCCCTTTCCTCTCTGAAGGCCACCAGGCAAAGGCCCAGAGGACTTGTCACACTCTTCTCACACCCAGCATCTTCACAGGACCCTTTTCTGCCAATGACATTTTCTAAACATCCCCGCTTCCCCCCTCTCGACCTGTGGCAGTGCTTGCCTTAGGTGAAAGACAAGAAAAAAGGGTCCACGTAAATCCAGAATGTGCTGGGCACCAGAAGCAAAAAGGCCTCGCCCCTGATGCAGACACCCAGGAATCGCCAGCCTCTACCAACACCACTTCTGAGCTGCACTTCCGTTCACTGCGGTGTAACCATCACAGTAGCACTCAGCACCCGTGTTATATACCTTTCAGTTTCCAAACACGACAAATGCATCCTCCCAATGCCTCCCAGAGCCATGAGAGAAATTACCTTCCTAAAAACCAAGGACATACGAGTACCGGGGGTTTCCAAGTGAATCACAGACCTCAGGGCTCAGTGCAGGCAAAGCACGGCTGAGGAATAAACACCTACCTCGCCGAAGCCTCGTGCTCATCGCTGGGGAAACCAACACGAACAACGAGAACACATTCCCTGGGCAGCCGGCAGGCGCTGCAGAGGCACCTGCCATTGGTGGCTGCCCGGGGGTCCTTGGGAACTCTGCGTCAATCTCCCCCTCCCTGCCTCACTCCCCACACCCCAGCAACCCCCAGGCCCTGCACTGGCCACGATGCCCTTTCCCTGCCCCGCCAGTCCACACCCTTCCTGCACCGCCCGCCTCCCCGGGGCCTAGTGGAAGGAGGGAGCTTCATCACTGAAGTTAACAAGGACAGAGCATGTTAACAGGTCTCCAGAGCCTGGACTTTGAACTCTGACCAACCTGACCTCAAATCCCAGCTCCGCCACTCAACATGGCTATGACCTTGTGAAAATCCCATGGTCAAAGAATCAGGAATTAGGATTCCTCATCTGTGGTAAACGTGGGAAAACAGTTCCTACTCTTGACAGAGATGTTGCAAAGAAGAGAAAGAACAAAGGTAAGCCTCCTGAAACATGGGTATTCAGCAAACGGTGCTCCTATTATCAAAAACACGACCACGCTGGCAGCACCGTTATAGGTGGGGGGTGAAATGAATCTTGCTGTTTCCCACCCAACTCAGACACGGTACAGCTGGTTGACCTTGGGACAATTCTTGATGCTTTCTTCTCACATGACTGGAGAGCATAAAAATACTTTAAAATTTTTGGAAATCCTTAACAGATGATTCAACTCCATCAGCAGAAATACTAATTCCTGTCTCCCAACTTCCTTAAAATGATGAAATGTGAGGAGAAATTAAATTCAAAATTTGTAAAAGGAAGACACGGAGAACAGACTTGTGGTTGCCCGGGGTGGTGGGGAGGGGGAATTGGGGAGGGATGGACTGGGAGTTTGGGATGAGCAGATGCAAACTTGATATACAGAATGGATAAACAACAAGATCCTACTATAGAGCACAGGGAGCTATACTCAATATCCTGTGGTAAACCATAATGGAAAATATGAAAAAGAGTATATGTATATATATAACTGAATCACTTTGCTGTACAGCAGAAATTAATACATTGTAAATCAACTATACTTCAATAAAACAAATTTAAAAAAAGAAAAGAGAAAACTGGGTTCAAAAAAATTTGTAGAAGGAGAGTTAGGTAAATTATCTAGGGGTCAATCAATAATTGCCATGTTAATTAAGACTAGTGAAGACACACAATTACAATATAGATTTTCCAAAAGCCCAAATTTAACCCTAAAGCTTCTAGTTCATTTTTCTGTAAATCTGTTTCCCAGCAATAAGAGATATACATTCTAACTAGCGAAGGTGTTAAAAATTAGGAAAATACCCCCCAAAAGGCAGGAAAAGTCAAAAATAAAGATGGTAGATAAAACAAGACACCAACTGATTTGCAAATAATTGTTGACTGTTCTGAAGTGTTCACATTGTGGATTTCAACTCTTACAGCAGAGTTTTCTACTGGAGAGGAGACTGGGGCAGAGATGACATAAATATGTTAAACAGAAAGCCAGTTACGTTTTCATTTTAAAAAATATACCCTTTGTTAAGCAGTGACACAGACCTTGGTTTAATGGTCTCACATGGTAAGAAACATTGATGATATTTAGCAGAGACAAAGAGCCAACACCTTATGGCATTGATCTGGATTTTATATATATATTTTTTCAGAGCAGAGCCAGTTTTCAGATCTTCATAGCTGCTGCCTCTCCTTTTCCTGCTGATTCTCAACTAGTCTGCTAAGAAGAAGGCACCAAAAGCTACGAAGAGAACACAGCTCCCCGGACACCCCACACACGTCTTTCTCTGCTTCCCCATCCAGAAGAGGTCGTCCCACCATACCTACCATAATGGTGTGTTCTGGAAACCTGGCCCGGACGAGCTTCACGAATTCCACAAAATGTTCCGAGTATCCATTGGCCACATCCAGGCAAATAAACTTAACCTGCGGCACGGCTTCCAGGATGCTGCTCATCTTTTCCAGATCATTCTTCCCACTGCCCGAACTCACGGCTATATGCTGTACCAAACAAACCAAAAGGCGTAAGACACGAACAGTAACCCTGCCTCCATCCACGCACCTGCTCTGGGCACAGCACCGTGACCCTCTGAGGTTCACCCTGATCAAACAGACACACAGTGGACCGGCTCAAGAAACATGCAGCAGCAGAGGTAAAGGAGATTCACTTCTTCAGCTACCTAAACTGACTCTGCCGTCTTTCCCACCATTAAACTGCACACATCCTGAGCCCTGGACCTCAGCCACAGAATCTCGTGCCTGGCTCTTGTTTCATTTCCTCAAGCTCTCCACGTGGAACTCGGAACCGTGGAGCTGCTGGTGCAAATCCTCCTCCAGGAGGAGAGGAGAGGTCAAGGGAGCCAGGGTGGCTGGTCTGCTCAGGTTCCTCATGCCAAAGCCGTGGCCATCACCCTGAGCATCTCGCTGAGGCGGCAGGAAGGAGGGAAAGATGTCTAAAACCCCTCTGATAAAACTCCTTCCTGGGCTTCCCTGGTGGCGCAGTGGTTGAGAGTCTGCCTGGCGATGTAGGGGACTCAGGTTCGTGCCCCGGTCCGGGAAGATCCCACATGCCGCGGAGTGGCTGGGCCCGTGAGCCATGGCCGCTGAGCCTGCACGTCTGGAGCGTGTGCTCCACAACGGGAGAGGCCACAACAGTGAGAGGCCTGCGTACTGCAAAAAAAAAAAAAGCAAAACTCCTTCCTGTTTTCCTTTTCACTCCCAATGCAACATTATCACCACATGCAAATCGTAACCTGCACGGGTTGCTGCAAGTCTCAGCGTCTCCATTCTAGAGGCAAAATGTCCCAAAGTGCGAGAATGAACGAGCCCCGAAAGGATCCTCCCCATCTGCACTGGGACATGCTTACACCTGAAGCCAGCACAGTCTCCTCCGTGACACCCTCTCCCCAAGCTCCTCAGCACTGGCGCTCTCCAACCCACCCCGCTGCTCCGCTCAAAATCTGCTCTTTGGATTTCAGTAATTTATGCCTCAACAAAACTAACCCATGGGATTGTGGCCAGAGACGGCATCTCACCTTTCACGAGATATTTATATTCTATAAATTTATATAATGTTTATATCCTAATTCATATCTCTAAACTATAAGCCACAGACGAGGGACATATCTTAAAATCCTTTGTTATTCCCCCCAAATCACAACAATGTAGCTACAACTCAGATACTGAATGTAAGCGGACTGGTAATGTGATACGTATTCACTCCAATTTTCACTCCTTCTGTTTACGGTCTGACCTGTGCCCCAAATCCACACATTCTTTCCCTCCCACTGAGTTCTGCTACCATTTTTATTTTCTCCTTCATTTCTGTTAAAGTTTAGCAGGCGAAACTCAAGATTGGTTAGTTTCTCTCAGCGCCACAGAGTTTGTACCCTGTTCCCTTTTTAATGAGCTCTAATTTGGTGGGAGTGGGGAAGTGAAATGAGGACACTTGGTAATGAAAAAGCCAAGGTTCTGATGAATAATGCACTGCTGGAAACTCATGCTCCCCAAACTTCATCCAGAGAAGAGGGGAAGAAGGTGAGACAGAGATAATCCATTAGAATAAAATACGGCAAAAAGGGAGGACCCACTAGTGAGCCAGAACGATTTGATCTCTGAAACCACCTTCTCCCCAATCAAAATCCACACATAGTCAAGGCACAGGAAAAAAAAAAAAAAAAAGAAGCCAGTGTAACTTCAAAAGCAGTACAATATGAAGTCATTTTCCAATCACAGATGATCTCACCATGTAGAAAAGCATTTAAATGCAGAGATTCCTCTATGGCACTGACGTAGAACCATTGAAGTGTGCCAGGATCAAAGTCTGTTGTGTTCTATTGGGATTTTTGTTATCTGCAAACTGCTTTTTTTTTTTTTTCAGTAACAGTGTTACTGAGATATAGTCAAAAACAATTCACCTTTGAAAGTGCACAATTCAATGGCTTTAGTATTTTTGGAGTTGTGCAACCGTCACCACAATGAATTTTAGAACATTTCATCACCCCAAAAGAAATTCCCACACCCTTTAGCCCTCCCCCTCAAACCTCTCATCCCACAGCCTTAGGCAACCACTAATCTACTTTCTGTCTCTGTCTCTACAGGTTTGCTCATTCTGGGCATTTCATGTAAACATAGTCATGTACACAGCCTTTTGTGTCTGGCTTTTTCACTTGGTAAAATGTTTAAGATTCATCCATGTTGTAGCATGAATCAATATTTCATTCGCTTTCACTGATGAATATTCCATTGTATGGATATACCAGATTTCGTTTATTCATTCATCAGTTGATGGACATTTGGGTTGCTTTCACCTTTTGGCTATCATGAATGATGCTACTGTGAACATTTGTGTACAAGGTTTTGTGTGAACATATAGTTCTATATCTGTTGGGTCTATACTAGGAACAGAATTGCTAAGTAATATGGGAACTCTTATGTTGAACCTTCTGAGGAACTGCCAAACTGTTTTCCAAAGCAGCTGCACCATTTTACATTCCCACCAGCAATGTAGGAGAATTCCAATTTCTCCACATCCACGCCAACACTTTTTATTATCTTTTTTTTTTTTTTTTTTTTTTTGCAGTACGCAGACCTCTCACTGTTGTGGCCTCTCCTGTTGCGGAGCACAGGCTCCGGACGCGCAGGCTCAGCAGCCATGGCTCACGGGCCCAGCCACTCCACGGCATGTGGGATCCTCCCGGACCAGGGCTCGAACCTGTGTCCCCTGCATCGGCAGGCGGACTCTCAACCACTGCGCCACCAGGGAAGCCCTTATCTGTCTTTTTGATTAAAGCCATCCTGGAGGGCATACTGTTTATTCCGCTCCATTATATTCAGCTCCAATTATAACAACTTGCTATAATTAGGTATCTTTTCTGGTCAAAAGGCACGTTTAGAATGGACCCGTTCCCCAGAAGGAAACACTGCCAGGTCCTCTGCAAGTTCTCATGATAGAACGCTTCATTTCTCAAGGGAAAAAAGATATTCCTTGCAGGTAAATCCTAATGTTTTTGTTTTTTTCTTGCAGTACGCGGGCCTCTCACTGTCGTGGCCTCTCCCGTTGCGGAGGACAGGCTCCGGACGCGCAGGCTCAGCGGCCATGGCTCACGGGCCCAGCCGCTTCACAGCACGTGGGATCCTCCCGGACCGGGGCACGAACCCGTGTCCCCTGCATCGGCAGGCGGACTCTCAACCACTGTGCCACCAGGGAAGCCCAATCCTAATGTTTTTTAAAAAGAATACAGTACAGGCTTCCTTGGCAAATTCCTGGCAATGATCAATGGCTGGGGGACCACTATTGCCTTCCCCCAGTTTCTCCTTAGGACTCTGTGTGTCTATCTGCTGCCAATTCAAATCCTTTTGACAACCCTAAAGATTTTGTTCCGAGTAGCATGAACATATATACACTACCAAATGTAAAATAGATAGCTAGTGGCCACATAGCACAGAGAGATCAGCTTGGTGCTTTGTGAGCACCTAGAGGGGTGGAATAGGGAGGGTGGGAGGGAGACGCAAGAGGGAGGAGATATGGGGGTATATGTATATGTATAGCTGAATCACTTTGATATAAAGCAGAAACTAACACATCATTGTAAAGCAATTATACCCCAATAAAGATGTTAAAAAAAATAAAATAAAACGAAAATGGGAAAAAAAAGATTTTATTCCCCCTGCAACAAATGTAATTTATAACCAGTGTGGAGTCATACCTGCAGGCATTCTGGGTGATTAGCGGCAAAGAGCTTCCAGTCATCCAGGGCGTAATGCTTGTGAATTGCTGTAAGCATGGAGTGCTAGGAAATAAAACAGCACCATTAGGACGAGAAGTCAAGGTAGTTCCACTCCCCCTTCCTCCATATGGCGAGGGTGATCCACCAGTACAAAAGCATCCGGTGTTCCAGCCCTTCAGGCTTGATTTGCTTTGAATATGCTTCTAGGAGGCCCAAACAGATCAAAGTGTAACTAGGGAAATCACAGAACCGTGTTTTCCACTCTAATCTGATCAGACAACACAGCATTCAAGATTTAGGAGGCAATGCCAGGAGGCAGGGGGGTGGAATAAGGGAGAATTCTCAGAGCCCTGGGCAGCCCCCACTTGACTGAGGCCAAGAGCAGCACAGAGGGCTGGTCCCCTGCTCATCAGCAGGGCAGCCTGAAGGCAAAGTTATGCTTAGTCAACCCAAAAGAACCTCAACCTCTACCTGCAAGCTTTTCTTTGGGTTCACAATCTAAACATCTCCTGCTAAAAGCTAAACCCATCAGGTAGTTGGTATTCTTGAGGGAGGGAAGTGCATAAATCATAATCCTAAGTCTATGACTATCAACCCAGCAAGCGTTTACTGAACACCTACTTTGTGCAAGCGCTTCGCATACATTATTTCATGTGCTTCTCAGAACTTTGTATAGCAACAGTAGTTTCGTGGGCAGAGATGGGGCTTAAGAAACTTAAGTTTAAGAAATTTAACAATCGCTTGGCCAAAAAGGGGCGAAGGCCAGAATCAAACTCAAATCTGAATGCAGAACCCAGGCTCCTCCTCCTGTATCAGGGCCTCGCTCCTAACTTCTCTCAGTCCCCTCTCCTAAAATTCTACGACTTAATGCAAGACACTAACTCAGTGGATCTTAGCAATGGAAGATTCGTAGGACCCGCACATGATTAGCTATTTCAGTGCATACTGTCTCATTCATGGGGCGTCTTTCCTGTGCAAGTGGGAAGAGCACAGCAAGTTCTCCGTTCTTCATGGACTAGTAATCTGATATGTGAATTCATCAGGGCTATTTATTGCCTCCTGATTCCATGCATTTTTACGCAAACACATAATTCATTAGTAGCAACGGCTGATCACAGCAGAAGGAGGAAAAGATAGGCAGCAAAAAATACAAATTCCTTTTGCACTTAATTTATTAGCCTCTGGCCCAAAGCTCATTGGGGGCTAACGGCGGACAGACTAGGCAACTGATCCTGGACTCAGACAGACCACCCCCCACTCTATTTTGTGACTTCGTAATTTGTTTGAAAATCTCCCTTCTAATCACGGGCTAATAATGAATCCCAGCACCTCCTGAGGTTAGACATGCTGTCCACAGCAAGAAGCTCTTTCAACTAATTGGATTTATCTTTTCACTTGGCAGGCATTAGCTACAGAAATAGATGCACATACTCTGTGCATCAGAAGCAGACATTTCACATCTATGATGAATAAATGCACCGAACCTCGGACACAAATGCAGACACAGATGTGTGAGATGAAGATTTTGCCCACAAATAACTTTGTTTTTATTTTTCTAAAGCCAGGGCACTAGCTACTCCCTTTACAGGCAATGAGACAGCAGCTGGTTCAAGGGACCCTGAGCTTGTACTAGTATCTGTCGGTGTAAGCTGGGAGACAAATCCCTTATTCTGGAGTCAGTCTGGGTTTGAAATCTTGGCTCAGTGACTACCTACCTAAATGCCTTGAGCCAAGCGACGTCTCCTCTCTTTCTCTGCCTCGGTTTCATTATCTGTGTAAGGAACCCACCTGTGTGAGCTGTGACCACATCATACACATTACAATCAGTGCTTGGCACCTAAGTTTTCTCCATAATGATGTAATAAATGCTATAGAACAGATGAAGAGGTTCTGTCTTCATCTTAAAGGTGCTGTCACTCTTCTATTAATATAACGTCATCAAACTGTATAATATGGCACAATGTCCAACTTCTTTTTGTGTCTCTAATTTCCAAAAGGATCACGAGCATTTTCAAGACAGAAATGGATGCAGATCTAGACCATCTCCCTGAAGGCAGAGTCCAGACTCCATCCACCTTCTGATGAAAGAGAGAAAAAGAAGTGCCTGTAGCAACAATCAGACTCAGAACCGAATAGTTCAGCCACAGCGAATGACCTGAAGTGTCTCACTTTTCTCTTCTTCCCTGTGTCTGAGCAAGTCCAGGGTGGGCAACTGACCACCTGTCCAGTGTGCTTCTCAGAGGGAAAAAGCCCACCATCCTACCTGTGACATCACCACTGCCATCTCAAACGTCCCCACGGTGTCCATGTTGGCCACAATGATGGGAATCCCCGAGTAGGTCTGCTTTGAGTTCCGAAATGTGAAGCTTCGCTCAAGATCCACCTATTGCAAAAGGGAAAAGAAGTCCTTGGCTCTTTATGTGATTTGGGTAGAACTTCTAGAGTTTGGAGCAAGTGGAAAGGACACAAAGGAAGTGTATGTCCCTCGGTCCCTGGATTCTCTTAGGGGTTGGGCCAGGGGTTCCAAAGGCCGGTGAGTCCCTGAGGAAATGGAGGCATGGGTTGTTATCCAGGTGCAAAAACTGAACCGGGGTCCTTACAACCCTCAAGCACCAGTACAAAGCACTGCATGTTCTGCCATCAAGCCCAGCCTCCAAGTCAAAAGCTCCCTGCTTCAACAGCCTCTCCCACCCCCCTGCCACCTCTGGCCCCAGCCTGGTTCATCCTAGCCCGAAACACCCACATACAAGTCACCTTTCCCCACTTCCAAGCACTGGAGGGACAGTTCCCCTTCTGGGAAAATCCACTCCACTCTTCCCTGCCAGCCAAGGCCCTCCCTTTAATTCTCACCTTCCGAGAGAACCAGGCAATCCAAATTCACCCTGCAGTCAGCTGCAACCCATAACTCCCTTAGCCCTTCAACCTTCTCAGCTATTTTGTAACTATCAGCATCTTTCAAAGAGCCAGGAGGAAGGACATTGCAGCCATGTCTGTGCACATAACCACTTGTTCCTTTGACTTGCAAACAGCTCCAATTCTACCATAACTCCAACCTCAGGGTATTTATGACTAACTCAAGCGACAGGGAATCCAGAACGAGAGCTATGCCAGGAAGGTGGGCTCAGCAAAAGCAGTGGGTGGGGCCAGGCGCTGGCCAAGAGCTAGCAGAATCGAAATCACTTCTTCGACCCAGGGCAGATCCCGGGCCTGTCTGCGCACAGAGGCAGTGCTCATCCTTCCCCTGCTCTGCTCTTATCCCAAGCCCCCCACCCCACCCCCCGGCAGGCTCCACTTCCCAGGCTGGTTTCTGGCTGGGTTTGGGCAATGGGATCACTGGTGGCACATGGGAAGACAGTGGGGGAGATGGTCCTGGGTGTAGTCAGGGTAGTTCTCCCAGACCCCCTCTGCCTTGGCCTGCATGGTCTTGGTTCCAGCTCACAGAGTGATCCCAGGCCTTGGGATCCTCCCCTTGGGGAGTGGGCTGTCTGCTGCCAATCTCTGGGGTCCCTCAGTATTCCATCCGGCGTCTCAGCTGTGTCACAATGCCTTGTATTAAATTTCCTGTTTTAAATATTCAGCGATGTTCGTTTCCTCAGCAGGACCCTGAGGGATACAGCCCCTCGCGGAAAGGGGCACTTCCCCGAGGAGAACTGGCAGGACAAACACAGGTGTAAATCTTAAGCTTCTGCAAGAATTTGGACCTACATTAATCCTGGCTGACTGAGGACAGCGGCAGTAATCATTTCCTACCAGTATTTATCTAGAGGCTTCTTCTATTTTTTCACTGGAGGTGACTTTCACCTTGCCATCAACATGTCAAAACACCAGGGGGCACCTCAGGTCCTTTTCACACCTCGCGCTCCCCCACCACAGAAGGCTTCCTGGGCTAACGAGGTCATAAATGTGGCGGCGCTGGCCTTAAACAGCAATCAGTGAGGGCAGATGAGATGCTGTCACTGAGGGAGCACTTGTGGAAAGCAGCTCATCCCTTTCCCCACTTCCTTCACTACCATCCTTGGTTCTACTTCAGTGAAGCAAGTTCGATCTGCATCCTGAAAGATAACTGAAGGCATCTATTAATTGCACCCTTCTGGCCTGCTAATGGCCTGCTGACATTTTGGCTTTGCAGGCTTAAAACAATCGGAATTCCTTGGTCTCAAATTACTTATACTCCTTCCAAGAAGCGTGGGGAGGGCTGCTACGCTCTGCACCCAGCTGAGCTCACAGTGGGTTTTTCTTGGCGCTCCAAAACAGTTCTCCATGGAAAAGGTCAGCCTTGGCAATGAACTCTTCCCCTCATTTCTACTCTCCTGTGTACGGCAGAGTCTATGCGATCCTTAATTCTAGGAACGAGAAATAAAATACCTTCCCCAACCTTATCCACAGACAGAAGGACACAGACACACACACGCCCGAGACGACCAGTTGTTCACGGAGAGAAATATTTTAAATATTCTAGCCACCAGAAACAAAACTTGGCACTTAATCTGCCACAGCTGGTCCACGCACCAAATATAGCACCTCCAAACTCTCTCTCTGCTAAGCCTGGTTTGAAAGGGCACAGAAAGTAATAAGCCACCCCTCCCCGGCCTCAATAATGCATGTTTCTGCTGTTCTTTAAACACACCTTCGTCATAATCCTGCAGCCCAACATTCCGGGGCCCCACAATACAAATAGAGGTTCACCTGCCACGTTTCTAAACATCTCAACGTTATGAGCAACGTGTAAGAAGCTGCTACACAAATTTTGTTGTCTCCTCCTACCTTTACAACACAATTTCATTAATCACCTGGAAAGCACCAGAACATGGTGCCATGGGAGCCAGCCCTGGCCCGTCTCTTCCCACGCACATCCTTCTGGGCACACACGGACACCCCAGTCTGCACACTAAGCTCCATGCACACACATCCATCCCCACAAACAGTGGTCACCTGGCCACTCTCTGAGGTTAGAGGCGAGCATATCGGCAGCAAGGCTGGCCCTTGGGAAACACACCTGGGGAAGAGGCCCCCCCGTGCAGGCCTTGGAATCAGCTCGAAATCATTTGGGCAGGAAATCCAGGATCCTGAGTATCTGGAGCATGGCCTAGAGGGAAAGGCCCAGCCCTCAGCTCTGCCCAGTGAGGAGGGGACGGGGGAGAAGAAGTGGAGCCCGGGGCAGGGGCCTCTTTTCCCTAAATCTATGGTTGGTGCTGATTAAAGCAATTCTCTTGTTAGATTATTCATTATCTGTCTCACCTGTAGACTGCAAGTTGAAGCCTAGGGGCAATACCTTTCATCTCTGTGGTCCTAGTGGCTCAAAAAGGGTGGAATGAATTAATGTCTGGCTAAGGGGTAAGGATGAGATTGTTTTGGCCCCCAGTCTTTCAGGGCAATGCGTGGTAGGCCCCAGCCCGGCCCTCTGAACATGCTTGGTCCCCTGGAAGTTTCACCATCAGGTGTCAGGATTCAGAGATGTGCATGCAGCCACACACTACCAGAGAACCACGGGGTTCCACAAATGCAAAGGCTCCGGTGGCCAGTCTGTGTGCACACCAGAATCACGGTGGGATGACTCCCAAAATACACATGCTCAGGCCACCCCAAACTTAATAAATCAGAACCTCTGTGTTGGAGACCTTGTGTGTATTTTGGAGCATCTCCCCAGGTGAGTCTGATGCATGAAGAGCAAGCCTCATCAAACCCTCCAACGTTACAGAGCAAAATCCACAGAAGCTGTTACGGTTTGAACTGTCTCCCCAAAAAGGTATTGAAATACCAACCATCAGTACCTGTGCATGTGACCTTACTTGGAGATAGGGTCTTTGTGGATAATCAAGGTAAGATGAGGTCATTAGGGTGGGCCCCATTCCAGTATGACTGGTGCTCTTATAAAAAGGGGAAATTTGGACAGAGACACACAGAAAGGGAGAATGCTAATTCAAGAGGAAGGCAGAGATCAAAATGATGCATCTACAAGCCAAGGAACACCAAGGTTATGTGTAAACAACCCGAAGGCAGGAGAGAGGCTTGGAAGATTCTTCTCCCTCACAGCCCTCAGAAGGAACTGCGAGACAATAAATTTCTCTTGTGTAAGTCACTCAGTCTGCAGTACTTTGTTACCGCAGCCCGAGGAATCTAATACAGGGCCCCGGTAATAAAATAACTAGCTCAGAGCTTGGAGGCTCAGGCCTCCTTTCTCCCAGCCGATATTCTCTCTACTCTGCCATGGTCTCATTCCCCTGGGGCCAGCCTGCTGTCCACTGAAGCTGGACCAGAACTCACAAGAACCGGTCCACTCGTCACTGGACTACTGGTGAACAAACGACTACGGAGTCTTAAGGAGACTGACAGCTCATCAGGTCATGTCTTCTCTGTCCCAGGACAAGTAAGTGGCCAATTTTCCACTGCAAATTCCTCCACTGTCTGACTTCCAAAGTTATGGTTGTGTTAAGTTTGCGGTTTTTAAAACAATCTTCCTAGCTTAAGGACTAGGGTGGGACACTGGAACAGGAAATGGGTCCTGAGGAAGAAAATGCTCAGGGAGTCAAGAGATGATGTCACCTCCCCAGTGTGTCAAAGAAAGACAAAGTTCTTGCCCAATTGACAACCATGTCACTTCCTCTGAAAAGATGACCCAAATGCTCCCACATAGACCTGTGGCCCTTTATTCTTGTGGCCCAAAGCCTTGTGAAGACATGAGCATGGGCAATGGATGGACAGTGAGGATGACTGCCTATCTGTTACAACCACAGGAAGGCAACCTGGGCCATCTCCACCTGTAGCCTTTGCCTCTGGGAGTTGACCTCAAATTCATTTTATGTGACACTTGTGGAAATGCCCTTGCAGGAGCACTAAACTTCCGAGGGGAAGGGCACTCTGCCTTTCTCTCCATTTCCTGCTCACCGCCTGATGATCCAGCAGCAGGCGCACCTCTTAGCAAAACTGCTGCAGTGATAAATCTTGTCAGTTGTCATAACTCTCCCTTCCCAGCCAGACTCTGCTTTCACAGGGTATGCTTTCTCTCCCGGCTCCAGTGTTTTCTCTCCTGGCACCACTCAGATCTGCTCTCTGGTTAGGCTCAAAGTCCGGTCATTTACCATTTAGTTTCAAATTTACACTCAGGTATCCTTCTGCCTGGGGGCATACATTTAGGATTCTATCTGGTCGTACAACGCAAACGTACATCTGCTTACAGGAAATTTCAGGCATCCACAAGCAAACTGAGAAAACCTTGAGAGGGGATTAGAGGTCCACCTAGATCCCTCAACATCACCGAAGCAGGCAGCCAGGTGATACCGGGTGGCCAGCATGCAGCTAAACCATGACGAGAACCAAATGGAAAGGCAACGCCAGTTAACTCAGGTTTCCAGGCAGGGAACTGGCAAACGTGGGAATATGAAAACACTTCTCAAGGACACAGAGCTCTCACTGCTATGTGTACATGTAGACTGCAAGGTGTCGTGGGAAGCTGGGACATTATCACTTTCAATCAGCCCAAATTACGAAACCAAATGATGCATGACAACGCCACACGATTCCCTGGGAAACAGTAATTCATTTTATTACATAAATCCTGAGTTTTACCTTCACAAGAGGTTTCCTGCTTCAGAAAATACACATAATATATCCTTGTTTTAAACATATAACTTTTCTTAAAATAAGTTTCTCTCTACTAAGTGAATTGTGAATATTTAGACTATTGAGGCCAACAAATTACTAGTCTGCCCAGAATCCCCCCATCTCATCTTGGCCTGGACTCAGGTACCAGCTACTGCTTAAACTTCAGGAGGAGACCAAGGCCTGCCATCCCAGCTGTTTATTGTTCTTCTAAGGGTCTGCCCCGCTCTTTAGCACCCGGAAGGACACAACAGAGGACAGGAACAGAGTTGAGCAATCCAGGGGGTAAGGGTTAATCATTCCTCGCCTCTTCCAGTCCTGGCTCCAGCTGCCAACCCTCCTGCTTGAGAAGGTGAGTTGGGAGGGCCTGGTCATTGGCTAAAGCAGCAGCAGGCTTCCTTAATTCAAACAAGCCCTCAGCTGGCAGCACCAGGCACTGCAGTTAGGAGTCAGGCGGGGGCACCGGCAGGCAGCCCAGGGCCTCGCAAGGGGATTTATTTATGGTCCTGGGAGCGGGACGGATGGAGCAGCACGCTGGCTCAGCCTCCTGCTGTTTACTTCTCCAGCCCCCGCTTCCAGACCCAGCAGTCTCCTCCCCTTCGGCTCCAGCTCTCAGCCCGCCACGCAAAGCCACAGTCACCGGGATACACGACTCCGGGGGACTCTGCCTTGGTGTGCAACTAGTTTAGCCTTCACAGCTTGACCTTCCTCCTGCCCCCCTCCCTGGCTATGTCCAGTCTGGTCTCCACCTGTTCCTCAGGCTTTGCTCTCATTAAGGCAGGGCCAGCAAAAACGCCTTCACCCCTACTCCCGCACCCCAGTGCTCCCAGCTTCCCAAACGCTGGGCTGGACTGAAGCGGTCCAGTAAGTGGGTGCCATCAGGCACAGGTCTGCAGCCCCACTCCCAGAAATCCACTGAAACGCAGAAAGTAAACCCTGAACTTTTGCCCCGGCGTTTCCCTGTTCTGCAGACGTTTTTTAAAAATTCCATTGCTGGACCTGTTACTAAAGCAGCCAGAGTTCCCCGCACTGAGAGACACTGCCCCCAAATCTCCTCTCCCTTTATACTTCGTCTCTGCTCTGTGTACCACCACCCCCACCCCCCCGCCACCCTCTCTAAGTCACTTGGCCCCTTGGTCTCCGCTCCTCTGGGGTCTAGTTCCATTGTGTGCTTCCCCTCGCCCACCCGACCGGACGGATTTAGAATTTTAGGCTGGAGTCGTACCCCTTAAAGACACCTCCAGTCCTGGCAGGGAACCAGCTGCCCTTCCCCCTTCTACAGTGGTGAGGAGGGCAAAGGGGTCAGCGTCCCATCCATCTCCAGACACACAGAAAAGCTGGCAAAGGCTGGCACATCCCAGCGCCTTGCACCCACCTACCCCGCGCCACCCGAGCAAAAGATCCCACCTCGGCTCGGCTCTTGAGGCTGCTTCGCTTGGGTCGGAGCAGGACATCCTTGAAGTCCAGCTTGAGATCGGCATCTATGCGGGGCATGGCGCCGGCGGCGCGCTCGGGCCGGCGCGGCGAGAGCCCGCAGCTCCTCCCTGCGGCACGGGCTGGGGGCGGGAGCAGCCGGGGCTTGCGGGGGAGTGGGGAAAGGGGGCTGGGCGGCGGGAACGCGGGGCTTGCTGCGCCGCGGCGGGTGCTCGGCCGGGCGCGCACACCGAGCCCTTAAGGCCTGCGGACACCTGCAGCCGCGCTCGGCCCGCCCCCGCGCTCTGGAGGCTCCGCCCCGGCCCCGCTCCCCACACCCCGCCGCCTGCCCCCCGCGGCCGGGGCCCAGGGGACGGGGGAGGGGGAGAATCGACGAGTTGGGGACAGACCAGACGCATGCTAGGAAACCCGCTTGTGTGACATTTTTAACCACCGCCCGCCCCTGTTGACGGCCTTGCTCATCGCGATGACCGAAGTGGCGTGGATTGGGGAGGAGGCGGAATGCACACCGTCTTGTCTGTCACCGACGTCCCCTATAGGGAGACTAGGCATGTGACCACCTTACCCGAGGAAAAGTTCTCCCCTTGAAAGGCTTCCCTTCTCCTTTCTCTAATTTCAAGCCCCGTGCGCCCATCAGGTGCTGAGTCACACCTCTCACGTGCCAAAAACTAAGAAATCCCTGGGAAGTTGGATCGAATTAGGAAAAGAGAGTGGGCAGGTGAATCTATTTAGCAGCAGTGGGCTTGTTGAGGCAACTTTTGAATTCCCCTTGGATTTCAGGGGTTGCTTGGTTTGCATAAAAGCGTGATGGCTGTAGTCAGCGCAGATCCTGGGATTCGAGGGACCTGAGCCCCTCTGAGAGTTATGGGTGATGTCAGTTTACTTTTTTTTTTTTTTTGCGGTACGCGGGCCTCTCACTGTTGTGGCCTCTCCCGTTGCGGAACACAGGCTCCGGACGCGCAGGCTCAGCGGCCATGGCTCACGGGCCCAGCCGCATGTGGGATACTCCCGGACCGGGGCACGAACCCGTGTCCCCTGCATCGGCAGGTGGACTCTCAACCACTGCGCCACCAGGGAAGTCCCCGTCAGTTTACTTTTAACTCACTTGTTGACCACATGGAGCCGTCATTATGCATTAGGAACATGCTTAAGTGCTCGGCCTGCACCTGTTCGTTCACTCCACAACAACCCAAATGAAGGAACCGGTTTGCAGATAAGGCAAATGAGGACCATATAAAGGAAATAACTTGGCCAAGGTCTCAGTAAAGTTAAATATAAATCTCTCAGCCCTTAAAACTTACTACAACGTTAGCTAAAGCTGCTTTTGTCCTGGGACCTCTCTGCCTGGGTTCAAAACCTGACCCCACCACTTTCTAGCTGGATGACCTTGGGGGAGTCACTTAATTTCTCTAAACCTCAGTTTTCTCATAAGTTAAAAGGTGAAGAAAAACGTTTAATGCTAACCTCTCCCAGGTTTTTGGGAGAATTAAATTGTGTGTGTCTCCCATAGTTACTCAATAAATGGTAGCTATTTATTTGGGGTCACACGTTACATTATGTGCTTTATGCTTTATATCCTCAAACTAGATTGCACAAAGGCAGGGATCATCTTTCATTTTCTTCAGTTGTCTGTAGGCTCGACCTGTTCTCAATGAACTCATATTTGGTACAGCTGACCATAAAGACATCAAAATATTCATTTAACACGAATTCTGCAAATGATAAAATTCTTAGCCATCCCACTTGCTCTCATCATCTTTGTCCCACAGGAAGTTCTTGAAGTTCATGAAAGGAAAGGAAGGTTATCTGGGAGAGAATGAAAGTTGCCACAATTAGTTGAGCCAACGAAATATTTATGACCCTTCTTGAATCGTTGTGAGGCCCCCAGCTGGGCCGCTTATTTTCAAAGTAGTGAAAGGGAACTTAATTCTGATCTTAAGTTCCTAATTAAAAACAAAATAAAGGGCTTCCCTGGTAGCGCAGTGGTTGAGAGTCCGCTTGCCGATGCAGGAGACTATGGGTTCGTGTCCTGGTCCAGGAGTATCCCGCATGCCGCGGAGCGGCTTAGGCCCGTGAGCCATGGCTGCTAAGCCTGCGCATCCGGAGCCTGTGCTCCGCAGCGGGAGAGGCCATAAACAGTGAGATGCCTGCGTACTGCAAAAAAATAAATAAATGAATAAAAGTAAAATATAATTATTCTATGGTGTGGTTATTTAAAAATGATCCTCCCAAGAGGGAAAAGAAACTAATCTTATTAAGCATCTACCTAGGGTTAAAGTTACAGGGGTGAAGGTGGGCTTTATAGTCGTTATTACCTATGATGTCTTAAAGCAGCGGTCCCCAGCCTTTTTGGCACCAGGGACTGGTTTCATGGAAGACAATTTTTCCATGGACGTGGGTGGAGGTGGGGATGGTTCAGGCAGTAATGTGAGTGATGGGAAGCAATGTGAATCGACAGATGAAGCTTCGCTGGCTTGCCCGCCGCTCACCTCCTGCTGTGCGGCCGGGTTCCTAACAGGCCACAGACCGGTACTGGTCCACTGCCCTGTCTTAAAGGAAAAGTCTCCTTAGGGTGACATTGCTTGTTTACCGGGATGGTACTCCTCCTCTTGGTTTCTTGCCCACTCCCTTTTTATTAGGATAGAGACAGAAGCTCACTTTGCACATTTCCTTTCCTTTCCTTCTGGAATGTTCCATCATACCTGCCCTCTTCCCAGGCACAAAATCATGTTCCAGGGGTCTCAGCTAAGAACTTAGAAGGGTAGAGGGGAAATTATTTTTTCTCTCCTACAATTTGTTAATTTAAGTTAAAATCTTACCTAGTCTGTATGCAGTGTTGAAAGTCACAAGAACATAAGGCTCAACCTATTTATAATTTAAATTTATTAGATTTATGAGTTACTTAAACACATGGGAAGATTTTACTTAAGTCAAACAATTGAAGCACTAAATGGAAAATGAATATATTAAATTTAAATATGCAGTGTAACATGTTTATAGAAATTTAATTACATTTATGAACAGGACTAAACATTTTTAAAGGCTTCTTTATGGTAAAATTTGCTAAACTTAGAATAAGATGATTAGGAACCTAAATTTGAAAACTTAAAGAATTTGAGGTTTTAAAAGTGTAACTTTTTGGGGGGGGATTTTAGCAGTTGTATTCATTTCTATTGCTATGTAACAAATTACAAAAAAAATTAGCAGTCTTAAAAACACAGTTTCTGGGCTTCCCTGGTGGCACAGTGGTTGAGAGTCCACCTGCCGATGCAAGGGACACAGGTTCGTGCCCCGGTCCGGGAGGATCCCACATGCTGCGGAGCAGCTGGGCCTGTGAGCCATGGCCACTGGGCCTGTGCGTCTGGAGCCTGTGCTCCGCAATGGGAGAGGCCACAGCAGTGAGAGGCCCGCGTACTGCAAAAAAACAAACAAACAAAAAAAAAAAACAGTTTCTATAGGTCAGAAGTTTGGGCCTGGCTTACTTGGGTTCTTTGCTTCAAGGTTTTTTTTTTTTTTTTTTTTTTTTTTGTTATGCGGGCCTCTCACTGTTGTGGCCTCTCCCCTTGTGGAGCACAGGCTCCGGACGCACAGGCTCAGCAGCCATGGCTCACGGGCCCAGCCGCTCCGCGGCATGTGGGATCTTCCTGGACCGGGGCACGAACTCGTGTCCCCTGCATCGGCAGGCGGACTCTCAACCACTGCGTCACCAGGGAAGCCCTGCTTCACGGTTTTATCAGACTGCAATGCAGGTGTTAGCTGGAACTGTGATCTCATCAGAACCTCAACTGGGGAAAGACTCGCTTTCAAGCTCTCTCAGATGGTTGTGAGAATACATTTCCTGCAGCTGCAGAACTGAGGATTTCAGATTCTTGCTAGAGGCCGCTCTCCGCTCCTAGAGGCTACTTACAGATCCTTGCCATAGAGGATTCTCCAACATGTCCACATATTTCCTGAAAGCATGCTTCTTCAGAGATGGCAATAGAGAGAATTTGAGTTTGCTAGCCAGATGGAGTCTTGTTTAACAAAATGTAATCACCAGAGTAATGTTGCATCACTTGGCCATATTCTGTTGAGTAGAAGCAAGTCATAGGTCCCATCCACACTCAACAGGAGGGAATTATAAAAGGGCATGAGATCCAGGAGGTGGGGATCGTGGAGGCAACCCCAGGGCCTGTCTGTCACACCAGTTTTTCTGCTAATTTTTTTTTCTGTTCCAGGATTCAAATCAGGATTTCAAACAGCATTTCATTTAGTAGTCAGCACCAAGAGCATCCTTAGTCTCTTCCAATCTGTGACAGTTTCTCAGACTTTCCTTATCATTCATGACCTCGACACTTTTGAAGAGAGCTGGTCGTGTATTTTGTCCCTCAATTTGGATTTGCCTGATGTTTTCTTAGTGTAAGACTTGGGTTATGGGGGGGGTGTAGGGGGAGGGGGATGCCACAGAGGTGAAGCACTCTTCTCACTGTATCATATCAGGGGTTCATAATATTAATGTAACTTATTACTGGCGATGTGAACCTTGATGACTTGGGTAAGGTGTGTCTGCCAGGTTTCTCCACTGTAAAGTGACCATTTTGCCCTGTCCAGGCTCTATTCACTAGAAGCGAGTTACTAAGCCAGCCCACACTCAAGTGGAGGGGATTTCGCTCCACCTCTTGGAGGGAAGAGTGTCAAAGAATTTGCTGATGTATGTTAATACCACTGAGCAATAAATACCACTGAATAAATAAATTTGGGGAGATACTTTGAGGCTGTACAACTATCCTATTTCTCATCCTATTTCTCACTGAAGTTTCTTCTATTAATTTTAGCATTCATGACCGATAATTTTTTATCATTTGCTTTTTCCCTCCTCTACTAATATGAAAGTTATATTCTCTGTGTCTACTTTTTATTCAGTTCCTAGAAATTATAACATGTGTGTTTAGCTTATTACGTTCACTAATAAACTCAATTTTAAATTATCAAAATCTTTACCCCTGTCCCCCAATAATACAAGGAGCTCAGAACACTTTAAGTCCATTCATCCCATTCCTGACTTACATGCTATTTTTGTATGGTATTTTGAGTCTCTCTGTCATTTATTTATTTTTACCCCAGTAGGTCAGTAGATAATATCATTGCTGCTGCTGCTGCTGCTGCTGTTGTTGTTTTTGAATCACCATCTAATTACTTTTACCTATATGTTACCACTTTATCCTTCTTGCAACTCAGTCCTGCTAGGTGGGATGGCTCTCTTATTCTGAAGAATATTCTTTAGACATTTTTTTAGTGAGGTTTTGCTTGTGACAAACTCTCAGTTTTTATTTATGTGAACATGTCTTTATTTTGTCCTCAGTTTTGAATAATATTTTTCCCAGGTATAGAATTCTAGGTTGGTAGTCATTTTTGTCAGCACACTGAAAATCTTTCTCCAATGCTTTTGGTCTCCATTATGGCTGTAAAGAAGTCAGTTGTAAACCTAACTGTACTTCCTTTAATGGAGGTAGTACTGCATTGAGGCTACAACTTCTCAAGCATCTCCCCCTCTTTCCTTCTTTTGACTATTTTGCTCAATAGTCAAACAGCCCTCTTTGCACTCAGCTGAGAAGTGGGGAGAGGTTGGGACTTGAGTGTGGATTCTCCTCATGCTAACCCTGAAGATTTAGTCCTCTGGGGTCCCCACTTAGTGTGGGCAGGGTCTTCTAACAGACCCTCTTCCTTGCACGGGACCTGAGACCTGACTGCTCTTTTTCTCCTGACACAGATGCTGAATTGAAGTAGAGGTGAGTGGTGTCAGCAGATGCTCCCAGGGAACATGAGAGGCTGATGCTCAATTAATGTGCTTACCTCTCCAGGTACTGACTTTTGGGCAAAAACTGGCCCATGAGCTTCCAAGTGTGTTCAGTTCTACGATGCTGAACAAGCTTCAAGTTGTTGTTATTTTAAGTCCAGTATTTTTCATTATTTTTAGAGGGAGGGTTGATCTGTATGACCTAGTCCATCATTAACCAGCAAATAGAACTTGACAATAGTCACTTAATCACTAAGGTTTATGGATTAACAGTGACTGGACCAGCTGAGTCATTTGTCAGACACAAGTTTGAAGGAAAGTCACATTTGGTAAAGTATGGCTACTGGTCCTTTCCATTTCTTGAGTCATTACTCTTTACTTGCCCCTACACTAAACCCTTGAGGTGCATTGTCTCCTTTGATTATCAAAACACAGCTATGAAGTACGGCCTATTTTTATTCCCATTTAACAGATAAAGAAACAAAGTGAAACAGAGCTGTTCAAATTAGGATCTGCCTGACTACAGACTTCCTCTAGGCAAGCCCTCTTACCTATAGTGCCTCCCAAAGAAAAACAAAAGTCTATGTTAAATTGGATAGAGAGACTTCTCTAATTAAAAATATATCTTAGAGACATTACTTCATACCTATTAGGATGGCTATTATTTTTAAAATGGAAAATGCTGGAGAAGAGGTAGAGAAATTGGAACACCTGTCTTGCTGGTGGGAATGTAAAATGGTACAGTTTGTGGAAAATAGTTGGGCAGTTCCTCAAAAAGCTAAACACAGAATTACTGTATGATCTGAGTATATACCCCAAAGCACTGAAAGTAGGGACTCAGACACTTGAACATCAATGTTCATAGTAGCATTATTCACAGTAGCCAAAAGATGGAAACACTTCACATGTCCATGGACAGATAAATGGACAAACAAAATGTGGTATATTCATGCAATGAAATAGTATCCAGCCTTTAAAAAGGAAGTAAATTCTGGTACATTCTTTAACATAAATGAACCTCAAATACATTATGCTAAGTGAAATAAGCCCAGTCACAAAAGGACAAATATTGTAAGATTCCACTTATATGAGGAACCTAGAATAGGCAAATTCATAGACACTGAAAGTAGAATAGAGGTTACTAGGGACTGAGAGGAGGGGAGACTTGGGAGTTAGTGTTTGATGGGTACAGAGTTTCTAACTGGGGTGATGAAAATTTCCTGGGGATGGAAAGAAGTGATGGTTGTATAACATTATAAATGTTCAGGGCTTCCCTGGTGGTGCAGTGGTTGAGAGTCCGCCTGCCGATGCAGGGGACACGGGTTTGTGCCCTGGTCCGGGAAGATCCCACATGCCGCGGAGCGGCTAGGCCCGTGAGCCATGGCCGCTGAGCCTGCGCGTCCGGAGCCTGTGCTCTGCAACGGGAGAGGCCACAACAGTGAGACGCCCACGTACCGCAAAAAAAAAAAAAAAAAAAAAAATTATAAATGTTCATAATGTTGCCGAATTGTCTACTTTTAAATGGTTAAAGTGGTAAATTTTGTTATGTGTATTTTACCACAGTAAAAAATGTCATGAAAAAATAAATGAAGTAAATCATGTGTATTTTTTTTAAAGTATCTTCTTGATATAATACATTTCATCCCTGCCTCACCACCCCCCCACCATATTCCACCTTAATTCAGTTCTCCTAAAGCAATGTCATTTGGGGGTATACAAGAACATGGTCCTAATTCTATAACCATTTACTGAGAAATGGTCCATGCAGGTTTTCCAAGTTCCCATTCAAACTCAGATAATGTATACTCTATTCTCAATGGATTTGAAATAGCACACCAAAAAAAAAAAAAAAAGTCTACACAAAAGCATATATAGATCATGGAATTAAGGAGAAAGGAAAATCATATTATGAGAATAATAAAAGCCAGAGGTAAACTGATCACATACAAATGCATCACATGTTCCTAAAGCTAAAAAAGACCTCCATATTTTGACCAACCTCCTAGAGTAATGGAAATAAAAACAAAAATAAAAAAAAATGGGACCTAATGAAACTTTAAAACTTTTGCACAGCAAAGGAAACCATAAACAAGACAAAAAGACAACCCTCAGAATAGGAGAAAATATTTGCAAATGAAGCAACTGACAAAGGATTAATCTCAAAATATACACGCAACTCATGCAGCTCAATATCAAAAAAACAAACAACCCCATCTAAAAATGGGTGGAAGACCTAAATAGACATTTCTCCAAAGTAGACATACAGATGGCCAACAAACACATGAAAATATGCCCAACATCACTAATCATTAGGGAAATGCAAATCAAAACCACAGTGAGGTATCACCTCACACCTGTCAGAATGGCCATCATCAAAAAATCTAGAAACAATAAATGCTGGAGAGGGTGTGGAGAAAAGGGAACCCTCCTGCACTGCTGGTGGGAATGTAAATTGATAGAGCCACTATGGAGAACAGTATGGAGGTTCCTTAAAAAACTAAAAATAGAACTACCATATGACCCAGCAATCCCACTACTGGGCATATACCCTGAGGAAACCATAATTCAAAAAGAGACATGTACCACAATGTTCATTGCAGCTCTATTTACAATAGCCAGGACATGGAAGCAATCTAAGTGTCCATCCACAGATGAATGGATAAAGAAGATGTGGCTCATATATACAGTGGAACATTACTTAGCCATAAAAAGGAATGAAATTGAGTTATTTTTAATGAGGTGGATGGACCTAGAGTCTGTCATGCAGAGTGAAGTAAGCCAGAAAGAGAAAAACAAATACCATGTGCTAAGTACATATATGTAATCTAAAAAAATGGTACTGATGAACCTAGTGGCAGGGCAGGAATAAAGACGCAGACGTAGAGAATGGACTTGAGGACGCAGTGGGGGAAAGGGAAGCTGGGATGAAGTGAGAGAGTGGCATTGACATATATACACTACCAAATGTAAAATGGATGGCTAGTGGGAAGCGGCTGCATAGCACAGGGAGATCAGCTCAATGCATTGTGATGACCTAGAGAGGTGGGATAGGGAGGGAGGGAGGGAGGCTCAAGAGGGAAGGGATATGGGGATATATGTATAGATACAGCTGATTCACTTTGTTGTATAGCAGAAACTAACACAACATTGTAAAGCAATTATACTCCAATAAAGATGAAACAAAAAAGACCTCCAAATATGACATTAAGAATTCTAGGACCAAAATAGTGGGAGAAGAATGAAATGTGCTATGTATAAAATAGATAACTAATGAGAACCTACTGTATAGCACAGGGAGCTCTACTCAATGCTCTGTGGTGACATAAATGGGAAGGAAATCCAAAAAAGAGGGGGTGTATGTACACATATAGCTGATTCACTTTGCTGTACAGCAGAAACTAACACAACATTGTAAAGCAAATATACTCCAATAAAAATTAATAATAAAAAAAGAATGAAGCGTGGCTACACAATTCAGTGGCCATAAATATGAAAACAAAGTCCTGGATTCTTCCTGTCGCTGAAGTGAGATTTAAAAGGCATTTCTCTCATGGGTCTTTGTTAAGAGAACATTGTGGATGGAAACATGAGGAATTTCACATGATTTTTTTCTTATGACATTTGTCTGTATAGGTAAACCCACAGCATGATCCAGGGAAAGCAATTCTGTAGGTAAAAGACCCTATTATATAACTCAAATATTTCTTGAGTCACTAAGCTGTTTCCATAAATGGGACAAATTATGAACCTGTCCTCAAAGATTTCATCCAGGGACCAGGGTAGGAACTAGTGACTAAGAAAGAGCCAGTGCTATTTACAGGGCTTGCAAACTTGCTTTCTCACCTAAACCTGACCTGTCTGGTTTAACTAGCACAGTGTTTTTGTTTTGCTTTTTTTCCCCTTTCTTTTTTGTAATTGCAAGTGCATGCTATTAGCAGATGATATATTATCCAGTTCAGGGCAGATCCCACTAGTTCCCACCATATTACCCCCAGGCTGATTTACATATTTATTTTGCTTGCCTGACCTCTGCAGACATTTATGTGTAACTTCGGAATGACTTCACACCTGTTAATTATTGCTGTATAACAAACATACCCCCCTGCCTTTTATTGTTATTACTCAGCTGGTTAGGATTACTGTGCTCCATCACCTTGAGCATTTCACTGAGGTTTGTGTGATACAAAAGCCAACTAGTGAATCAATGGCCTTTTTGCATGACATTTGGTTTGAGAATTTTATTTAAGCGTTACAGACCTTAGGATCTTCTCGTATGAGACATGCTTTTCTTTTTCTCATTGACCATTACTAAAGAGGTTGAGCCTAAATCAAAGTGTCCAACTTTTCCCCCCTGTGGCCTCTGTCCTCATTAACTATGCATTTGTGATGATGATGACAATCTCATTGCACACCTATCGATTCACTGGATTCATAGAGCACCGTTCTCCAATGCCTCCAAGAAACTTTAGACAAAAAAGCGATCTAATTTGATTTCTACTTCTAGAATGTGTCTCTGGGGTTTGTAACAGAACACAGGAGCACCACCAGAGAGCTATTTTAGGCAGAACCGTGCCTCGGAGAGAGAGCAAACAGAATGACAAAGGTCTTAAGTATGTGACACATGTTTGGTACACTATGTCAAATATTTTAGAATCTTCAAATAAAAGGTGCTGTTAAGTCCCTTGGTGATAATTTTCGGCTGAGTTGCAGGGAGACTGGATTATGCCATTAGCTCAATTTTCTTCCATGTTGTGTTCAATGCTATACCTGGACTCTTCTCATTTTTAAAACATTGTTTAGTGTTCTTGCTAGCTTTGATGAAAGGAGAAAATCACCTACTCTACTTTCTTTTTTTTTTTTTGAATTTTTGAATTTTATTTTCTTTATTGTTTTATACAGCAGGTTCTTATTAGTCATCAATTTTATACACATCAGTGTATACATCTCAATCCCAATCTCCCAATTCAGCACACCCCCATCCCCATCCCCCTGCAGCTTTCCCCACTTGGTGTCCATACGTTTGTTCTCTATATCTGTGTCTCAACTTCTGTCCTGCAAACCGGTTCATTTGTACCATTTCTCTAGGTTTCACATACATGTGTTAATATATGATATTTGTTTTTCTCTTTCTGACTTACTTCACTCTGTATGACAGTCTCTAGATCCATCCACATCTCAACAAATGACCCAATTTCATTCCTTTTTATGGCTGAGTAATATTCCATTGTATATATGTACCACATCTTCTTTAACCATTCGTCTGTTGATGGGCATTTAGGTTGCTTCCATGACCTATTGTAAATAGTGCTGCAATGAACATTGGGGTGCATGTGTCTTTATGAATTATGGTGTTCTCTGGGTATATGCCCAGTAGTGGAATTGCTAGATCATATGGTAATTCTATTTTTAGTTTTTTAAGGAACCTTAATACTGTTCTCCATAGTGGTTGAATCAATTTACATTCCCACCAACAGTGCAAGAGGGTTCCCTTTTCTCCACACACTCTCCAGCATTTATTGTTTGTAGATTTTCTGATGATGCCCATTCTAACCGGTGTGAGGTGATACCTTGTTGTGTTGTTGTTTTTTTTTTTGCGGTATGCGGGCCTCTCACTGTTGTGGCCTCTCCCGTTGCGGAGCACAGGCTCTGGACACGCAGGCCCAGCGGCCATGGCTCACGGGTCCAGCTGCTCCGCGGCATGTGGAATCTTCCCGGACCGGGGCATGAACCCGTGTCCCCTGCATCGGCAGGCAGACTCTCAACCACTGCGCCACCAGGAAAGCCCACTTGTTGTGGTTTTGATTTGCATTTCTCTAATAATTAGTGATGTTGAGCAGCTTTACATGTGCCTCTTGGCCATCTGTATGTCTTCTTTGGAGAAATGTCTATTTAAGTCTCCTGCCCATTTGTGGATTGGGTTGTTTGCTTTTTTAATATTGAGCTGCATGAGCTGTTTATATATTTTGGAGATTAATCCTTTGTCCGTTGATTCATTTGCAAATATTTTCTCCCATTCTGAGGGTTGTCTTTTTGTCTTGTTTATGGTTTCCTTTGCTGTGCAAAAGCTTTGAAGTTTCATTAGGTCCCATTTGTTTATTTTTGTTTTTATTTCCATTACTCTAGAAGGTGGATCAAAAAAGATCTTGCTGTGATTTATGCCAAAGAGCGTTCTTCCTATGTTTTCCTCTAAGAGTTTTATAGTGTCCGGTCTTACATTTAGGTCTCTAATCCATTTTGAGTTTATTTTTGTGTATGCTGTTAGGGAGTGTTCTAATTTCATTCTTTTACATGTAGCTGTCCAGTTTTCCCAGCACCACTTATTGAACAGACTGTCTTTTCTCCATTGTATATCCTTGCCTCCTTTGTCATAGATTAGTTGACCATAGGTGCGTGGGTTTATCTCTGGGCTTTCTATCCTGTTCCATTGATCTATGTTTCTGTTTTTGTGCCAGTACCATATTGTCTTGATTATTGTAGCTTTGTAGTATGGTCTGAAGTCAGTGAGTCTGATTCCTCCAGCTTCGTTTTTTTCCCTCAAGACTGCTTTGGCTATTTGGGGTCTTTTGTGTCTCCATACAAATTTTAAGATTCTTTGTTCTAGTTCTGTAAAAAATGCCATTGGTAATTTGATAGGGATTGCATTGAATCTGTAGATTGCTTTGGGTAGTATAGTCATTTTCACAATATTGATTCTTCCAATCCAAGAATATGGTATATCTCTCCATGTGTTGGTATCATCTTCCATTTCTTTCATCAGTGTCTTAAAGTTTTCTGCATACAGGTCTTTTGTCTCCCTAGGTAAGTTTATTCCTAGGCATTTTATTCTTTTTGTTGCAATGGTAAATGGGAGTGTTTCCTTAATTTCTCTTTCAGATTTTCCATAATTAGTGTATAGGAATGCAAGAGAGTTCTATGCATTAATTTTGTAACCTGCAAATTTACCAAATTCATTGATTAGCTCTAGTAGTTTTCTGGTGGCATCTTTAGGATTCTCTATGTAGAGTATCATGTCATCTGCAAACATTGACACTTTTACTTCTGCTTTTCCAATTTGTATTCCTTTTATTTCTTTTTCTTCTCTGATTGCCATGGCTAGGACTTCCAAAACTATGTTGAATAATAGTGGTGAGAGTGGACATCCTTGTCTTGTTCCTGATCTTAGAGGAAATGCTTTCAGTTTTTCACCATTGAGAATGATGTTTGCTGTGGGTTGGTTGTTTATGGCCTTTATTATGTTGAGGTAGGTTCCCTCTATGCCCACTTTCTGGAGAGTTTTTATCATAAATGGGTGTTGAATTTTGTCAAAAGCTGTTTCTGCATCTATTGAGATGATTATATGGTTTGTATTCTTCAGTTTGTTAATATGGTGTATCACATTGATTGATTTGTGTATATTGAAGAATCCTTGCATCTTTGGGATAAATCCCACCTGATCATGGTGTATGATCCTTTTAATGTGTTGTTGGATTCTGTTTGCTAGTATTTTGTTGAGGATTTTTGCATCTATGTTCATCAGAGATATTGATCTGTACTTTTCTTTTTTTTGTAGTATTTTTATCTGATTTTGGTATCAGGGTGATGGTGGCCTCATAGAATGAGTTTGGGAGTGTTCCTTCCTCTGCAATTTTTTGGAAGAGTTTGAGAAGGATGGGTGTTAGCTCTTCTCTAAATGTTTGATAGAATTCACCTGTGAAGACATCTGGTCCTGGACTTTTGTTTGTTGGAAGATTTTTAATCACAGTTGCAATTTCATTACTTGTGATTGGTCTGTTCATATTTTCTATTTCTTCCTGGTTCAGTCTTGGAAGGTTATACCTTTCTAAGAATTTGTCCATTTCTTCCAGGTTCCCCATTTTATTGGCATAGAGTTGCCTATAGTAGTCTCTTAGGATGCTCTGTATTTCTGCAGTGTCTGTTGTAACTTCTCCTTTTTCATTTCTAATTTTATTGATTTGAGTTCTCTCCCTGTTTTTCTTGATGAGTCTGGTTAATGGTTTACCAATTTTGTTTATCTTCTCAAAGAACCAGCTTTTAGTTTTATTGATTTTTGCTATTGTTTTCTTTGTTTCTATTTATTTCTCCTCTGATCTTGATGATTTCTTTCCTTCTGCTAACTTTGGGTTTTGTTTGTTCTTCTTTCTCTAGTTCCTTTAGGTGTAAGGTTAGATTGTTTGAGATTTTTCTTGTTTCTTGAGGTAGGCTTGTATAGCTATAAACTTCCCTCTTAGAACTGCTTTTGCTGCATCCCACAATGGTTTTGGATCATCGTGTTTTCATTGTCATTTGTCTCTAGGTATTTTTTTATTTCCTCTTTGATTTCTTCAGTGATCTCTTGGTTATTTAGTAACGTATTGTTTAGCCTCCATGTGCTTGTGTGTTTTATGTTTTTTTCCCTGTAATTGATTTCTAATCTCATAGTGTTGTGGTCAGAAAAGATGCTTCATATGATTTAAATTTTCTTAAATATACTGAGGCTTGATTTGTGACCCAAGATATGTTCTATCCTGGAGAATGTTCCGTGCGCACTTGAGAAGAAAGTGTAATCTGCTGTTTTTGGATGGAATGTCCTATAAATATCAATGAAATCTATCTGGTCTATTGTGTCATTTAAAGCTTCTGTTTCTTTATTTCATTTCGGATGATCTGTCCATTGGTGTAAGTGAGGTGTTAAAGTCCCCCACTATTATTGTGTTACTGTCGATTTCCTCTTTTATAGCTGTTAGCAGTTGCCTTATGTATTGAGGTGCTCCTATGTTGGGTGCATATATATTTATAATTGTTACTTCTCCTTCTTGGATTGATCCCTTGATCATATATAGTGTCCTTCCTTGTCTCTTGTAACATTCTTTATTTTAAGGTCTATTTTATCTGATATGAGTATTGCTACTCCAGCTTTCTTTTGATTTCCATTTGCATGGAGTATAGTTTTCCATCCCCTCACTTTCAGTCTGTATGTGTCTCTAGGTCTGAAGTGGGTCTCTTGTAGACAGCATATGTATGGCTCTTGTTTTTCTATCCTTTCAGCAATCCTGTGTCTTTTGGTTGGAGCATTTAATCCATTCACATTTAAGGTAATTATCGATATGTATGTTCCTATGACCATTTCTTAATTGTTGTGGGTTTGTTTTTGTAGGGCCTTTTCTTGTCTTGTGTTTCCCACTTAGAGAAGTTCCTTTAGCATTTGTTGTAGAGCTGGTTTGGTGTTGCTGAATTGTCTTAGCTTTTGCTTGTCTGTAAAGCTTTTGATTTCTCCATTGAATCTGAATGAGATCCTTGCCGGGTAGAGTAATCTTGGTTGTAGGTTCCTCCCTTTCATCCCTCTAAGTATATCATGCCACTGCCTTCTTGTAGAGTTTCTGCTGAGAAATCAGCTGTTAACCTTATGGGAGTTCCCTTGTATGTTATTTGTCATTTTTCCCTTGCTGCTTTCAATAATTTTTCTTTGTCTTTAATTTTTGCCAATTTGATTACTATGTGTCTCGGCGTGTTTCTCCTTGGGTTTATCCTGTATGGGACTCACTGCGCTTCCTGGACTTGGGTGGCTATTTCCTTTCCCATGTTAGGGAATTTGTCTTTTTTTTTTTTTGGCGATACACGGGCCTCTCACTTCTGTGGCCTCCCTCGCCGTGGAGCACAGTCTCCGGACGCGCAGGCTCAGTGGCCATGGCTCACAGGCCCAGCTGCTCCACGGCACGTGGGATCCTCCTGGACCAGGGCACGAACCCGTGTCCCCTGCATCGGCAGGTGGACTCCCAACTACTGCACCACCAGGGAAGCCCGGGAATTTTTCAATTACAATCTCTTCAAATATTTTCTCTGGTCCTTTCTCTCTCTCTTCTCTTTCTGGGACCCCTATAATGTGAATGTTGTTGCGTTTAATGTTGTCCCAGAGGTCTCTTAGGCTGTCTTCATTTCTTTTCATTCTTTTTTCTTTATTCTGTTCCGCAGCAGTGAATTCCACCATTCTGTCTTCCAGGTCACTTATCCGTTCTTCTGCCTCAGTTATTCTGCTATTGATTCCTTCTAATGTAGTTTTCATTTCAGTTATTGTATTGTTCATCTCTGTTTGTTTGTTCTTTAATTCTTCTAGGTCTTTTTTTTTTTCTTTTTTGTGGTATGCGGGCCTCTCACTGTTGTGGCCTCTCTCATTGTGGAGCACAGGCTCGGGACATGCAGGCTCAGTGGCCATGGCTCACAGGCCTAGCTGCTCTGCGGCATGTGGGATCTTCCCGGACCAGGGCACGACCCGTGTCCCATGCATTGGCAGGCAGACTCTCAACCACTGCGCCACCAGGGAAGCCCCCTTCTAGGTCTTTGTTAAACATTTCTTGCATCTTCTTGATCTTTGCCTTCATTCTTTTTCCGAGGCCCTGAATCATCTTCACTATCATTATTCAGAATTCTTTTTCTGGAAGGTTGCCGATCTCCATTTAGTTGTTTTTCTGGGGTTTTATCTTGTTCCTTCATCTGGTACATAGCCTTCTGTCTTTTCATCTTGTGTATCTTTCTGTGAATGTGGTTTTTGTTTCACAGGCTGCAGGATTGTAGTTCTTCTTGCTTCTGCTGTCTGCCCTCTGGTGGATGACCCCATACTCTACTTTCTAACATCTGCTATCAGCTGGCTACCAGGACTGCTGCATTCTTGCTTTCAGTGACTAGGTGGCCTGGGACACCAGTAGGAAGAGTTAAGCTTCTCCTACAGCTGAGAATCCAATAATGATAATTAATTTGCTTTTTATTCCCTTGAGGTTACGAAAATTTGGAGGAAAAAAAGGAGAGAGAGCAAGCAAGAGGGAGAACTGTGTTCTCATAGCACCCTCCCCCATCATGCTTTTGATTTATTCTGATTGTTAAAGGGAAGGGGTCCTCTTGTGAGAGCAGAGCACAGTAAGAAACCAAGCACTGAACTATTCCGGACTCCCCAAGAAGCAGATGTTTTTTCTTCCAATACCAGAGGGGGCAAATTCAAATCAAATCTGGTCTCCTGGCCCTTCACATAACCCTTTGAGTATCTAAATAATTAGCTTCTCTAGACTTTCCAAATCAAGAGCTTTCTTCCCTGTGTTTTTCTTTTCCTTTCAGGGCTGCAGTTGTTAAATAGGGTTGCAAGAAAAACAGCCCAAAACTCAGGCCAAAAAAAGCTAAATATCCACATAGTATCTGGCTTCTGCAGATGTTTAATGAGACCATGATGTTCCCTCCTCCTGCGCGAATGAATGAAGACCTCAGCGCTCACCTCAGACTGGTATATGTGCAGAATGTACAAAACAAGGTGACGGCCACTCTTCTTTTTCTTCTACTTGGCTGTTGACCCTTAGCCCATTTGCTTCATGAGCTGCCTTTATTTTTGCTTCTACTGATTCATAAAATCTCTTTTCCCCTACCTATTACTCCTCAAGTACTAAAAATATCCCATTGGTCAAGAATCAGTAAGATCTCCAAAAAATCAAAATCTCTCTTCTCCTGGACATATTGAATTATTGTGTATTATTGTGTGTGTTCATGTAGCTAATGTAATATTGGGCAGAAAGTAGTTTGGCATGGAACAGCCCTGAGCAGTGCTAACTCAAGTTTCTTATTCTTCATCAAAACTGAATTCAATTTATACCGGGGGTAGCCAGGGCAGGCAGGAAATATAAATGAGTTACTGGTTCTGGTATAAGCTGTCATTTCTTGGCCACTTCTCTTAAGCTTGGAGAAGAATAGGAATAAGGTTGAAGGGATTCTAGGGTCACTGTCAGCGTTTTTGGACAACTCACTCCTTTGAAGAGAGTGGAAACAGGAAGACAAAAAAAGCATTTACCCACAGATCAAGTGGTTCTTGTGTGGGAACAATTTTGCTTTCCCTGGGGATATTTGGCAACGTCTAGAGACATTTGTGGTTGTCACAGCTAAGAAGGTGGGATGCTAGTGCATCTAGTAGACAGAGGCCAGGGATGCTGCTTAATACCCTACAATGCACAGGATGGCCATCACCAAAAAAATTATCCGACCTAAAATTTCAAAAGTGCCAAGGTTTAGACAACCCTGCCCTAGATAGGTAAGAATCGTCACCTTCAATTTTTTTCAAGTATCCCTCCAAAACTACTTATTCTCTTGCATATTTTTAATTGAAATCTAAAACTCTTAATTGTAAGTTTAGTTGCAAAAGATGTAATTCCTAGCTTATTTCAAGTGAAAAGGTTATATCATTTTTTTTTTTTTTTTTTTTTTTTTTTTGCGGTATGTGGGCCTCTCATTGTTGTGGCCTCTCCCGTTGCGAAGCACAGGCTCCGGACGCGCAGGCTCAGCAGCCATGGCTCACGGGCCCAGCCACTCCGCGGCATGTGGGATCTTCCCAGACCGGGGCACGAACCCGTGTCCCCTGCATCGGCAGGCGGACTCTCAACCACTGTGTCACCAGGGAAGCCCAGGTTATATCATTTTTAAACATATCAAATGAAAACTAACACCAGGATTACTTAGTGTTTATCATCATTCAGTTGAAAAATACATGAAGAAAACTCTACTTTTAGAGTTGAAATTTCATATTGTTGCTTTTTGTCCTTCAATTCCTATTTCCATTCCATATCTCCCTCAGGAATTTATCCTAGTGTAATCCATTTCAAGCTTTATGAAATGAATTGCATTGGGATAAAACACTTTCCCTGATCACCCCATCACATTTCTCTGCCACAAAAGTCATAGAAATCAAAATTTATACTTTATTATTTCCTGTGATCATAATGATCTAATCATTCACATTTTCTTTTGGGTTGAACTATGACTTTTATTTGACACAATTGATCAAAACAACTTAAATAAATTATGTATATAAATAATTATTAAGCATCAAAAGTAAAATTTCATTAAGAAGTACTTTTTATTAAAACCATCCGTCTGGACATTTCTCCAAAGAAGACATACAGATGTTCAGCAGGCACATGAAAAGATGCTCAACATCGCTAATTATTAGAGAAATGCAAATCAAAACTACAATGAGATACCACCTCATACCAGTCCGAATGGCCATCATCAAAAAGTCTACAAACAATTAATGCCAGAGAAGGTGTGGAGAAAAGGGAACCCTCCTAGACTGTTGGTAGAAATGTAAGTTGGTGCAGCCACTATGGAAAACAGTATGGAAGTTCCTCAAAAAGCTAAAAACAGAGTTGCCATATGATCCAGCAATCCCACTCCTGGGCATATATCCAGAAAAAAACTGTAATTCAAAAAGATACATGTGCCCCTATGTTCATAACAGCACTATTCACAATAGCCAAGACACGGAAACAACCTAAATGTCCATTGACAGATGACTGGATTAAAAAAGATGTGATACACACACACACACACACACACACACACACACACAATGCAATACTACTCAATCATAAAAAAGAATGAAATAATGCAGCAACATGGATGGACCTAGAGATTATCATTCTAAGTGAAGTAAGCCAGAGAGAGAAAGACAAATACCATATGATATCATTTATATGTGAAATCTAAAATATGACACACAAAACAGAAATGGACTCACAGACATAGAGAACAGACTTGTGGTTGCCAAGGTGGGGTGGTGAGGGGGGATGGAGTGGGAGTTTGGGATTAGCAGGTGCAAACTATTATGTATAGAATGGATATCAACAAGGTCCTACTGTATAGCACAGGGAACTATATTCAATATACTGTGATAAATCATAATGGAAAAGAATATTTAAAAAAAGAATGTTTATATATGTATAACTGAATCACTTTGCTGTACAGCAGAACACAGCATTGTAAATCAACTATACTTCAGTAAAAAGAATAAATTTTAAAAAAACTATTCATCTGGAGGGGCTGGATTACATTCAGGTACTTAACACAGCACAAGTGTATCTCTTGCTCATACGACTGTTCCATTCAGCAAGAGGCATTGCTCATGGTCATTACTCTGGGACCCAGCCTTTTGGAGGCTTCATCTCAACATGTGTTTCCATGATCACTGGGCAGGAAACAGGAAACGTGGCAAATAGTGAAAAACTTCTAAAGTCTCTGCCTGTAAGTGATACATGTCCATGCCATTCACACTTCATTAGCAATGCAAGTCACATGGCCACACCTCACTTCATAGGGGGGTGGGGAAGTACAAAAGTGAAAGGATGCCTTTCTTTTGGGAAGGAGGGAACCTCAATTGTACAATTGTGCAAGGGCAGGGGTGAAAAGGGAACCTGATCCTCCATCACTGGTGGATGGAAATTGAACACAAGGATGGAAACTGATTCTGTCTTCAAACCACTCCTGTCTGCATATGCCTTGGAATGCCGTTGAGTGACCCAGGGGTCCAAGTACCCCAGTGTGAAGTGTGCTGCATTAAAATTCACTTCCCCAAACCATGAGAGTGTAAATTTCCTCCCACTGTTTCATGCACTATCATACTGTATATTTGAAGTTCTTAATTTTTCTTTCGTTCATTCAACACATATTGATCAGAAGGACCAGAAATTTAGTGATGTGTGGTTTAGGGGATCCAGATTCTTATGTGGCCTTTTTCTAACATGCTTTCTAACAAACCATGTAACAATGAGAAGAACACTCCACCTTTTGGGCCACAAATTTTATCATCTCTAAATTAAGGGCTAGATTACATATTCCCTAAGACCCCTTTTTGCTTTAACATTGAATCCCTTATTCTTTTCCCCTTTGTCTTAGTCAGTTCAGGCTGTCATGACAAAATACCACAGCCTGGGTGGCTTAGACAACAAACATTTATTTCTCACAGTTCTGGAGGCTGGAAGTCTAAGATCAAAGTGCTGGGAGATTCAGTTCTTGAAAAGGACTCTCTTCCTGGCTTGTACACAGCCATCTTCTCATTGTAACCTCACATGGCACAGAGAGAGAGCTCTGGTCTCTTCCTCCTCTTATAAGGGCACTAATACCATCATCAGAGTCCCATCCTCATGACCTCAACTAAATCTAATCACTTCCCAAAGGCCCCACCTCCAAATACCATCACATTGGATATTAAGGCTTCCAGACACGAACTCTGGGGGGACACATTCAGTCCATAACAGTCCTTAATGATTTTTCACAGTAACTGAAACAGGAAACCCTCCAAAAATGCACATCTATTTCAAAATTCAATGATTTCATTCCTCTCTGCTCCATCACTGGGCACCTGGTGATGAATGTCTTAATGATGATGGCAGGGTTGCTTACAATAAGCAGAGTCTGAAAGTCTTAAGTGCAGGAGAAGGGCTTCCACAATCTGAAGACCAGATAATTAGCCTCTAAAGAATCAAAAGTTGAAAGTAACTATTTTAAATCCCCCAGCACCAAAGCAGTGAGTTTTGCACCATCCACTGCTACTTTTGGGTATTACTGTCACTTCTTTGCACAGCCATCTTCAAATTTTTTGATGGATTCTATGTTGACATGCTGTTGATGTTTGCCAGCACCTCATGTTCAGAGTCATTGTAATAAACAAAGTTCAGCTGACTTGAGTAATACTTAATACATTAAAAAAATTTCCACAATTCCTCCACAGAGATATAATTATTTTTAATTTTTACATTTGTAATTTGTATCTTACATAGGGTCAATAATTTCATGTTGGTCCATTTCTACACTAATTACCACTTATTGTGTATATACTCTATATACACAATATAGTATGCCTTGTGCATTGCACCTGTAATCTGATTTTTCCTTGTGCAGACCACTGAGCTAGGCAGTGACTTCCCTTGGAGAGCATGACAGGTGGAGAGTGTGACAGGTTGAATTATGTCTCCCCAAAATTCATATGTTGAAATCCTAACCTCCAGTATCTCAGAATGTGACCTTATTAGGGAATAAGGTCATTGCAGATGTAATTAGTTAAGAAAAGTTATACTGGAGTAGGGTGGGTCCCTAACCCAATAGGACTGGAGTCCTTGTAAGATGGTCATGTGAAGACAGAGACATAGGGAGAATGCCATGTGAAGATGGAGGATTATAGTGATGTATTTATGAGCCAAGGAATGTCAGGATGGCCGGCAGAGGAAGAGATGAGGAAGGATTCCTCCTCTCCAGAACTGTGAGACAATACATTTTGCTCTTTCAAGCTACCCAGTTTGTGGTACTCTGTTATGGCAGCCCAGGGAACTAATACAGAGAGCTTCAGTGACTTACCCAATGCCAGTAACAAGTAGATGGCAAGTTAGGGTTTGGATGGAGGTCACCAATTCTGAAGTCCAAGTTTTTAATCAGCACCCCTCACTGTCTCCTTGAGAACAGTTTCTGCTTTACATTATACAAAAGAACTTTCCCACTTTTACATATCCTTCTTAATTACCTCTTATTACTCATGTCTGGTAGTAGTGTAAAACAATTTACCAAACTATCACTTTATGGATAGTAGCCCAGAGGGAGTCATACATATTAAATATAGATGTACATTTTTTTAGCACCTTTGAGAGTGTTTTTGTGCACAGGGAGACTATTCAGAGATTTACTTTGTTTTTTAAAGTCAATATTTAATGTATTAAAATTACACATTATAAAATCTAATTTTAAACTTTAAAATTCAGTTGACTCATTATTCTATTTATAAGTCAAATTTAAAAAAATTTTTTTTTACAGGGGCCTATCAAGAAAAAAAGACTGCAGGGACTTCCCTGGTGGTCTAGCGGTTAAGACTCTGTGCTTCCAGTGCAGGGGGTACAGGTCTGGTTCCTGGTCGGGGAACTAAGATCACACGTGCCACGTGGTGTAGCAAAAAAAATAATATATAATTAAAAAAAAGAAAAAGTTTGATCCTCACTTAAAAAAAAAAAGAAAAAAGGACCTCAGCCTTAGAATTTTGAAACTGCCATTTCTAAAAACTCTGTCACAGGAAAGGAGTAAGAGCACTGGGGACTCATATGCCTCAGTTCCTTAATCACCCACGTTACAGACTTTCTCTTGCATCTGCATCTCCATGACTACCTTTGAGCTCTTCCAAGGTTGGCCTGTGGTCAGCAGGGGAGGAGGACCGGGGAAGAAGAGAGATATGATGTCGCTCAGTAGATGGGGCCAAAGTGGAACTTTTAGACCAAAGGTAGCAAATTTCAAAAAGGCTGTTTGAAAGGGGTGCTAAAGATCAACAGTTGAGAAAGGTTACTGCATTTGTCCAGCTAGACTTTTAGGATATATAAAAGGGTCATGATCTTTCCCTGGAGGAGGAAAGTGTTAAGGACCTACCTCCCTGTTAGCTGCAATTTTAATATTTAGACTATGAAATGTGGAGCTCGTTAAGAGGGAGGGGGTTCATCTCCTCATATTTCCCCCTTCTGTGGACGTACAAGGGCAAACATTTATACCTATATTTTATTAGGCTGTGATAGGCTCGTATACTGGTGGCTTCAAACTACTCTCTCCTCTTGGTATTCATGCCCTTGGGTTTTCCCTTCCCTCTGAACCTGGGCTAGCCCTGGAAATTGTTTTAACCTATAGAATGCTACAGAAATGATGCTGTGTCCAACTTCAGATTTAAGCCTAAGGAGATCTAGCAGCTTCCATTTTGTCCTCTTGGGAGTGCTGACCCACCGTTAAGAAGTCCAGCTACCCTGCTGGCAAGACCAGGGGGAGAGGTCACGTGAAAAAAGAAAGGTCCGGAGAGTGAATGGAGAGAGAGAAGCCTAGCCTTCGCAGCTGAGTCCTGCTCCCGTCTGAGCCACTAGCTGAATGCAGCCATGTGAGTGACCACTGGCAAGACAGCAGAAGGGTGGCCCTGCTGAGCCCAGCCCAAACTGCAGAATCACGAGCAAATAAAATGGTTCTTGTTTTAAGCCACTAAGTTATGGGGGTGGTTTGTTGCTCAGTGATGGTTAGTTGGCACCGGCTGTAAATGTGCCCTTCCAAGGATTAGAACAGTTCACCTTTATTGTAAGAGACCATTATGGGTTGAATTGTGTCCCCCCAGAAGACATGTTGAAGTCCCAACTCCCAGAATCTGTGAGTTTTTTTCCTTGGAAATAGGGTTGTTGCTGATGTAACCAGGTTAAGGTGAGGTCATTAGGGAGGGCCCTAATCCAATATAGCTGGCCAACTTAGAAGAAGAAGAGAGAGACACATAGGGAGGATGCCAGGTGAAGGTGGAGGTAGAGATTGGAGTGATGCATCTACAAGCCAAAGAATGCCAAGTGTTGATGGCTGTCCTCAGACGCTAGGAGTGAAGCATGAAACATCCTCCTTCAGAGCCCTCAGAGGGAACCGACCCTGCCGACAACTTGATTTGGGCCTTCTAGCCTCCAGCACTGTGAGAGAATACATTTCTGCTGTTTTCAGCCACCCTGTTTGTGGCACTTTGCTATGGCAGCCCTAGCAAACGAATACAGAGTCTTGAAGACAATAGACGTGGCGAGAAGAGGGGAAGGAGGGCGGGGCCAGCACACAGGGCCCTGAGCCTGAGCACTTCCTTCAAGTCGGCACCTGAGGTGCCTAGCTCACCTCACCCTGGTCCCTAGCAGCATATTATGAAGTAAAGATGATAAGAATACTAACTAACATTAGCTCCGAGGTTTTCTAGTTTATTCCAGCTGTCCTGAAGTTACTTCTTCTGTATCTCCATGGAGTTTCTTCCATGTTCACCGTGGACTCCCCTGTCAGTCAAAGATGGAACAGGATCAACTCTTCTCCACCTTGAGGGCTGAAGCCACCACAGGGTGGTGAAAGCTGCCTCCTCTAAGTGACTTCAGGGCTATCAGGGCCAACTTCACTGCCGGTAGTTAAGAGGTAGCCGGGGTTTGCTGTCTCTGGGTCTCCATTTGCATCACGGGCCAGACTTGCAATGAGATGTCGCTATTCCCAAGGGTGGTGAAATGAACACATAGTCATCAGGGGTGATGAAGAAACACTGCCTGGGTGAGAGGCAGTTATTTTTCCCCCTAATGTTCTTTTACAGAGAATCAGACTTCTGGCAGGAATAAATATGTTGGGGCACCCACACCCACTCTTTACAAACGCTGGAGGATAAGTGACCTTTGGTAACGACAGCAATGTGTCCTCCAGATACTAGAGGAAGAGCTAGACTCTGGAACTCCTCATGATATTTGCATGTATTTTGAGCCACTTGGTCAGTTGAATTGTGGCTCCCTGGCTTGTAGATGCATCACTCATGATCATTGGAAGGGCCTCAGGTTATTTAAAACAAATTTACTTAACCTTTGCTTTGAGGTTTCATTTTCTTTCTTTCTACTTTGCCAGAGCTCTGAGGGTGGTACAAATTACATGGTTGCCATTTGCATACATGTTGGAAAACTTGTTCTTTAGAATGAGAACCTTGGGCTGAAACTATGTTAAGAGAATTTCCTAGCAAGGAAATTCCCTAGTGAGACTATTTCTGGAGCGATTTTTTGCTGTAATAATAGGATTGCCTTCCTGCAGGAGAGAGCCTTGGGCCATCCTTAGTATTACAACTAAGTCATGGGAATATCGCATTGACCAAGGAAGTTTAAAAAAGTCAGTTGCCAGGTTGGGGTGGGGGCAGGTTTGATAATGTCACTGCTGGGATGGCACTGGGTTCCCTGAACGACACCACGTACAAACAGGGCAAAGCACACAATGAGAAGCTGCTAGATTAGAAAAGCCAGACACAAGCAAGCATTTTTAAAATCTGTTCCCTTGTCCCTTCTGTGCCCAAGCATGCTGCTGAGTGTTATGCATTGTCTTGGACAGGGTGGAGGGCATACAGGCCATGGAAAACCCATCTGGCTGTACCTAGAATTTGTGACCGAATGGAGGAAGCAGCCCGCTGAAACGCGGGCAGCCTTTTCTAGCACAGCCCCTTTCTGTGAGCTAGAGGTAGGGAGGGGCTGGATGAGGAAATGGCAAAGGTGCCAAGATCCAGGGCTGATGTTCTGCTGGGGAAGTGTCTTTAGCAGCTGCATCAACCTAAGCTTTTCCCTTTTAAGTCAGCAGTGACCTGATTTATCAATACCAAGCAAAACCTTCCGGAGAACTAAGTAACTGCTACAAATCCAATAAACTAAAGTAAACCCAAAGTTCTCTTAGAAGTTTCAATACTGAGAACGACTTTCACCTTAAAATCATGTGTTTACGTCGACTGCACAAATACACATTTCAAATTGTAGTGAAAAGGCTATCTTACAGGCAAAATACCAAATATGCAGACACGTTCTTAACATAAGGGTATTGACGCTAGTGTTCTGATTCTCTTAAGCATTTCTTACTTAATTCTGAAATTTTAATTCCCCCCAGGTTGAAAAACACTTATTCGTTTAAGGAAGATGGTCACCCTACCAGTTCACCAACCTCCTCTCCTGAGGGAGACTTACAGCTGAAGGCTGCCTGGATTCTCATTTGTGACCCTGATGGAACTGCTTGGTTCTTGCTATTCCTTTATGATTCCATGACAACAAGAGAGCAGTGGTCTCCCTGGATTTAAATTATGCACCTGACCTAATTCTTCTCTACTCCAGCAGGAGTAGACGGGAGGCCCCCAGCTCCCACCTCACTGATAAACCTTAGATGTGTGAATGGTTTTTTCTTGTAACCCTGGAGACCTTTGAACGTGATGGGTTCCTATCACGTTCGAAGGTCTCCAGGCCTCGTGGAACCTTCCATTCTTTCATATTTAAAAAAGAGATGACATAACCCTTTCAGATATTGAACATTATAGATAATTAAATTTTGTACTTTTAGATGATTTTCAGTGACTGAAGGTTATTACTTATGAAGCTGGTCAACTGATATTCTCTTTCAGTCAGTCAGTGCTTTTCAATTTTTAATTTTCTACATTCTGTATTCTTCATTGATTTAATAAATGAGCCAACAACAGCAATAACAAGGCTCAATAAAAATGCAGTCTATTCACCTGCTTTTACAGATTTAAAAAAACCCTGTTAATTCTCACTTTTTGCATCTCACTATGGACCCCATGGCTTTCCAGATTTAATGTATATCAGAGGGCACAGTCATTACTCTCTTTTTGAGGCTTACATTGTGTCAGATTTGGCAAGTGAGACCTTTTCAAATGACCTTTCAACTTGTTTTGTTGCCTAACGTATGATCTCATTTCTGGCCAACTTTTAAAATCTTTGAACTTGATGGAATCCTGAAAAGTTTTTTATAAACTTCTTGCCTCTTGAGATCATGCCACTCTTACAGATATTACAGTGGTAGCGAACTGAATTTTTCTCATGGCTTTATCTGATTGAAGAATTCCAGTTTTCAAGGTCATTCTGCTGACAGGACACGCTTGGGTTTGAAACCCAGCATTACCACTTGTCAGCCATTCCTGGGCAAGTTTTGCCTCCATTCTGAGCCTGTTTGCTCATGTAAACATGCAGATAATATTGATACCTGTTTTAAGGGTTTAATGAGAGGATTAAGTAAGATAATGTATATATAGTCTTTATCACTGTGCTTGGAACATATAATTTAATAAATGGTACCTTTGATGTTATTGTTAATATTATTTATGTAAAAATGAACTCAGATGAATTAATGAGTAATGTCAAAATGTGTGTTCATGTTAAAGACTAAACATATATCACAACCTGTCCATTAACAGAGGAATGGATGAAGAAGATGTGGTGTATATATACAATGGAATACTACTCAGCCATAAAAAAGAATGAAATAATGCCAGTTGCAGCAACATGGATAGACCTAGAGATTACCATACTAAGTGAAGTCGGTCAGACAGAGAGAGGCAAATACATATGATATCACTTATATGTGGAATCTAAGAAAAATGATACAACTGAACTTACTTACAAAACAGAAATAGACTCACAAACATAGAAAACAAACAAAACAGAAATAGACTCACGTAGAAAACAATCATAGACTCACAAACATAGAAGACAAACAAACTCACAAACATAGTAGGGAAGGGATAAGTTAGGAGTTTGGGATTAAAATATACACACTACTACATATATAATAGATAACCAACAAGGACCCACTGTATAGCACAGGGAACTATACTAAATATCTTGTAATTACCTATATTGAAAGAGAATATAAAAAAGTATACATATATATATATATATATAAATGAATCATTCTGCTGTACACCTGAAACTAATACAACATTGTAAATCAACTATATTTCAAAAAATGTTTTTTAATTAAAATTAAAATTAAAAAAAAAGACTAAACATAGACTTTCACATACATTTCACTCTTCCCCAACCACAGGCTCCTGCCACCCCGGCTCCTGAGGAGAAGTGTTTGCCCCGCCTTGGAGAAAGTCTAGTATGAAATGTTAGGTGAGCCAACGCAGACTGTGAAAGAATTCACAGAAATATTAGCAAGAGCAGAAAAAGAGTTTTTATTCACTTTCCAAGAGAGGAAAGGGGCCAGACGCATGGAGTGGCTTTGGTACCGAAGGGTGGGCGTTTGAATCTGTTATTGGGCTTCAAAGGGCAAGCTGCGGGAAAGAGAGGGTGGGTTCTTATCTGTTTTGGTCCACAGCTGTATCCAAGCTGGCTGTGCTTCTATGTGGTTTTTCTGAGAATCTGTAACTTTCTGTCTTCAGTAACTTTCCAGCCCTTGGATGTCTGAAACGGACTTACGAGGGGCCCTGGACAGGCCGTCCCTCGATTTTGAATCATGTTAGGTGGGTTTACACGAGCTGTTACCTCATGTTGAAATTCCACAGCCTCCGCGAGAAGTCAAGAGTTTCAGTGTGCCTCTGGTTTTCTGAGGTGAAATTTCTTCGGAGGGAGAAAAGACATGGAAGCCTGGCGGGCCTCTGAGCTGGGAGCGGGGGCTGGGCGCTGGGGGCAGCCGGAGGGCAGTTTGGAGCTTTAAATAGAGAAGCTTCAGACTTGAGTCACGTGTTTTTTATTCTCAGTTTAGCCAAGGATCGTCTCTTGTTTCCTCTCACCTCGTTCTTTGCATTAGTCAAATGCTGCCTCCTTCGAATCCGTAACGTTTCAGCCTCCCATGCTGTCTTGGAAACAGCTCCTCTTTTCCAGCTCTTCTTTTTGATCTCTCTGACTTCTTTCAACCTCTTTTTAAAAATAAAAACAACATCAAATGAAAATCCTGAGTCCTAAGAAGTCTTCCTTGAAAAACGCAAAGATTTACAAATATGCATATTTACTAACTTTCTCTTTAGGAATGAAACAAACTCCTCCTTTTTAACTTTTTTGTCGGTGCACTGTTTTCTCTGTTTCTGATCAAATGCAAGACCACCTCTATTTTCTTTTGTGGCACCTAGTATGTTTGATTGACTGTATTATTTTAGTACATTTATATTAATGTTGAAATTAACTGGGGACATCTGCTCCATCTCTGACTGACAGCTTCATGTAGAAGCTTAATATATACACCTCAACCACACACCACTCTGCCATATGATAGAAAGAATTCCACGTTTCAGGTGGTGAGCTACCCATCTTAAGTAATATCTCATATAGTAAAATTCTGGTACAATTAAGCCTAATTGAAGGCCCAACATATAATAAGCTGAGCTTTGAGAAGACTTAGGATAATTCTATTTCACATCTGAAAGCATTCTCAGAGACCATCAAAGCCTTAGATTCTTGGGGGATAATTCATTTAATTAAGAGAGGAAATTAACTCGATAGACAAAGCAACTTCCCATTTTAAAAAGGATATAGAAAATTCCTCTAAAACATGACAGATTGATAAAAATTGACGTGCACACATCTCCATATCCATTACTGGTGTAGCTAAGGACACCTGCACACAAAGCCTCTGGGCTCTGTGGTGGACCAGCGGCAGTGGATTGGGGTCCCTCTCCTGGAGATGTGCCCATCTTGTTTTCTTGTCATCAAATTGAAGAAGTGGCCTAGTGGAGACACTCCCTCTAGGTCAACGTGTAATCAATCAATAAATCATTAGCCAATCAAATAGTGTCACTCCTGGCTGAAAAACTGCTAAGCAGAACTCAATTTTTCCGAGCAGACTGGTAAGAAAGGCTGAGGACGCTTATCCTTAGCATACAATGTAGTGTTTTCTACAGCCTCTCCGGATTCATTATTTCTTCCTGGTCTTGGATGCCGGAAGCCTCTTTTTAATAACTTAAATCTTCATGTGTCACATCCTGTCTGAATCTCAGGGCTTCTGGAAGAAACTGAAAATAGGATTCAAAAAGCCAGGTTTCCAGTAGTCCTGTATCTTTGCACCCTGTGTTCCCTTTGCTCTGGAGAAAGGACACTGACAGTCAGTGTGCTGTATGCACCACTAGAGGGCACTTTGTCACTTGCTTTCGAATCTACAGTTTTTCAGACGCCCCAGATTGCAAACATCTGTATCTGCTGTTGTGTCTACACATTAGTCACGTTTCATAGTTGCTCCAATGAAATAAATGCTCTACCTGTCCAACAATGACACTCTGCGATTCTTAACAAATATTGGTTGATGATGGGGATAGTTGCAAGAGAGTCTAGTTAATTAAGAGGAAATTGATAAAGGTGTTACACTCCAGTGGTGGGCAGAATTTTAAAGGCAGGGATTAGAAAAAAAACTCAGAAGAGATGCTGCCTATGCCTTGATTGTCTGCCTTAGTAGGAAAGCACCCGGAATAATACTGTGATTTACCAGACAAATAGGGCAGACTAAAGGGTAAGCCCCATCTGACACAGACGTATGGCTGGCAGTCGTCAGATAAATTCAGATCCTGCTGAGGAGGAAGGGCAGACAAACACTGGGATTACATATATATCCCAAAGAACTTGGGTTAAATAGGTCTATTGAATACTACAGGGAAGAAAAGACGGGCAGTAAATTTAAAAGGGTTTAAGGTCAGCAGTGTTCTCCTACCCCCTCCCCCAATAGTCTAGAGAGCATCTGAGGCTGGGGCTAAGCAAGCATCAGAAGTAGAGGTGGGTTATGATTCCTTCTTTTAGACAGACATGATTGATACTTGAAAGGACAGTGAGTGGAGAGTTGTCACCATACACATACTTACTGAGAAACTTGAACAAACACTCAACACAACAAAAACAAAGAACTGGGAGTTGGAAATTTTGGAGAATGACCACAGAGCACTGCATAAAAGAGATACACCTTATGGTGGCACGTGATCTTGAACAACCCAGACTCACCACTCTGACTGCCTGTCTCAATACAATTCTCTCCATCCCTTCCCGTTTCCAGAACACAGACCTCATCCCTGACCTCTTTGAGTCCAGGAACAATCTATTCACTTAGAGTCTCAACTTACATTCCCCCTGACAAAAATTCCATGTATCATCTGTGACCCTGGGCATTATGGCTAATTTTCAGGTTACCTCCTCTCAATGTACCTGATCTGTATCCCCATTCCCATAGACAGCTTCAGTTGCAGTGGTCTCCCTATCTCCAACCCTGTTTGTTCTGGCCTTACAGGTGAGAGTTTTGGAAGTCAGGGACACCTGTTTTTTTGTATTCTCTCATAAACCTAGCAGAGGGTTTTTGCATAAAATGAATATTTCAGATTTGAAGTAGAACTTAATGGTCATCTGGTCTACCCTTCTATTAGACAATGTTGAATGCTCAATGACTATTAGGATCCTATCAACCTTTAACATTTCCTTTATGAGATGTTTAAATAAAACTACTAAAAACATTTGTGTATAGGTTTTTGCATAAATACACATTTTCCTTTCTCTGGATAAATATTCAGGAGTGCAGTTGCTGGGTCATATGGTAGACGTGTGTTTAGTTTTTTAAGAAGCTGCCAAACTGTTTTCCAGAGTACCATTTTACATTCCCACCAGCAGTCGATGAGTGATCTAGTTTCTCTGCATCCTCGGCAGCATTTCCTGGAGTCACTGTCTTTTACTTTAGTTATTCTGTTGGGTGTGTAGTGATCTCCCTGTGGTTTTAGTTTGCGTTTCCCTAATGATGTCGAACATATATTCATGTGCTTATTTGCCATCTGTATGTCTTCTTCAGTGAAATGTCTGTCTGTGAATTTTGGATTAGTCTTCTAATTGGGTTGATTTTTTTTTTCAAGGGCCATTTAGTTATTTATTTTTGTCTGCGTTGGGTCTTCACTACTGCGCGCGGGCTTTGTCTAGTTGCGGCGAGCGGGGGCTGCTCTTTATTGCGGTGCACGGGCTTCTCATTGTTGTGGCTTCTGTTGTCGCGGAGCACGGGTTCTACACGTGCGGACTTCAGTAGTTGTGGTTCGTGGGCTCTAGAGTGCAGGCTCAGTAGTTGTGGTGCATGGCCTTAGTTGCTCCGCCGCATGTGGGATCTTCCCGGACCAGGGCCCGAACCTGTGTCCCCTGCATTGGCAGGCAGATTCTAAATCACTTCGCCACCAGTGGGAAGCCCTGATTTTTTTTAACCATTGAAACTATAGAGTTCTTTACATCGTTTACATATAACGCCTTGTCAAAGATGTGGTTTGCAAATATTTTCTCCCAGTCTCTAGCTTGCCTTTTCATCCCCTTAACAGGGTCTTTCACTGACAAAGTTTTTCATTTTGATGAACTTCAATGTATTAATTTTTTTCTTTTATGAATCATGCTTTTGGTGTCAAGTCTAACACATTGCCTAGCCCTAGATCCTGAAGACTTTCTCTGATGCTGTTTATCTAAAAGTTTTATAGTTTGATGTTTTACATTTAAGTTCATGATCCATTTTGAGTTAATTTTTGTATAAGGTGTGAGACTTAGGCCAAGGTTCAATTTGTTTGTCCATGAATGTCCAATTGTTCCAGCACCATTTGTTGAAAAGGTATTTCCATTTTTTGACTGATTATAGACAGTACTGTATTTTTAATTTTGTATTTTTAACTCAGCACTATGTTGAATATAAGTAATAAAATCAGAGATCCTTCTCTTGTTGCCAGTCTTAGGGAGAAATTAGTCTTTCAACATTAGGTATAATGTTAGCTGTAGCTTTTTGTAGCTTTTGGTACTGTCTTTGCTTTTATTATCAGGGTAAGACTTTTTTCATAACCATGAATTGGGAAGTGATCTTTCCTCTTCTCTTTTCTGGAAGAGATTGTGTAGAATTGGTCCTTTGGTCCTGAGATTCCCTTGCTAGTCTGCCTTCTTTTCTCCACCTTTTCAGAGTTTTCTTACCTTTGTCTTATATATAACATCCAGGGGTTTCAGTCACATTAGCAGAAGGGATAGTGAAAAGTACTTCTCCATCTTCCCGGAAGAGGAGTTCAGTTTTCCCATATTTTAAATGAGAACGTTGGTCTATAATGTTCTCTCAAGATCTTTTAAGCTCAGTAAATTATGTTATTCATGATATATTAAATCCTCATTTGCTTTTTTTTCGTGTTTACTGGGGCCCTGTAATCATTATGCCATAAACATGTTTTCTAGTTCCAACTTTATAATGCACCTACTCACCGCCACATGCTTTCTGCTTGGATGGGGAGAAACAAAGCAAAGTTCTTGAGATGGTATCACTGTTTCCTTCAATAAAAAGCCCAGCCCATTGTACATTTTATGAGGTGGTGATTGCTTTGGGAGGAACCCTGCTTTAGAATGTGGAAGGTCCAGGAACTCCCAAATGAGGTGGAGAGTCAAAGAGTTGAGAACCCCTGGTAGAGGGTAAAATATCCTTTACCCAGAAGCACAGGCTTTATTCACTAAAGACATTTCTCATAACATTAAAATGCAAATTCAAACACTGCCTGTAAAAACTGACACCAGCATATGTTTTCAGAATTCTTCGTCTTTCCATTTGCAAGCTCACGTCCCATACAAGATGGTTTAGTCTGAAACTGGCTCCACTGGCATGTACAGCAGTGTTAAAACTTGTTCACATGTTAATGCAAGCGATTGCTGTTAAATTCCTGTTTACCCTAATACAAAAAATGTGAAACGCTATTCATTCAGCCAGCATTTATTCTCCTCCCAGATAGGTCTCCCACCAGTCTCTCATTGCCTCCCTCCTTCTTCTCTTTACCCAGACTCATTCCCACAGAAATGCCCTTCACTCTATTCATTCCTCCCATGCTTCCACCATCTTTGTTCAATTATTTACCAATGGGTTTAAAAAAAAATTAAAACAAATATCATAAAATTTTATATTGATTATCAAACACCAAGATTTAATCTTAGCAGAATAAAAAATTATTCTGTACTTCAATCTGTTTCTTAGTTGTATTTTTATAGGGATGATTTTTTTCAATAGAGTAGTCTAACTTTAAAAATTGAGATATAATTCATATACCATAAAAATTACCATTTTAGGGCTTCCCTCGGGGCGCAGTGGTTGAGAGTCCGCCTGCCGATGCAGGGGACATGGGTTCGTGCCCCGGTCTGGGAAGAACCCACATGCCATGGAGCGGCTGGGCCCATGAGCCATGGCCACTGAGGCTGCGCATCCAGAGCCTGTGCTCCGTAACGGGAGAGGCCACGACAGTGAGAGGCCCACGTACCACAAAAAATAAATAAATAAAATAAAATAAAATAAAATATACAAGTTCTTTTTTTAATGAACATAAACTTTAAATTTCTCCTTGAACTTGTATCTCAATTCCACTTCCCCACAGAATTATATCCTGTTGTAATAACACATTTTATACTTCAGAGTCATTTACTGATCACCCTATCATATTTTTCTTCAACAAAAAATATAAAATTAGTTTTTAAAAAATTCCTGTGACTAAAGGTTAAAGCGTTAAACATTAATCTGGATTGAGTTATTCATTCATTATTCCTAAACAATTGATCAAAACAACCTATATATTTCATATACTTTGAAAGGGATAACTACACGTAGAAAGTAAACTTTTATTGGAAATTCATCTATTAATGAGATGTGTGCTTCCTCCATTGAGTTCATTCGATGAATTAATTCGACACATTAATTCGATTCTATTCTTGCTTTTATAACTAAGTGTAAACACTGGACAACTAGCTCATATAAATCGTTGGATGAGAATTGGTATACTTTTTTTTTTTTTTTTTTTGCGGTACGCGGGCCTCTCACTGTTGTGGCCTCTCCCGTTGCGGAGCACAGGCTCCGGACGCGCAGGCTCAGCGGCCATGGCTCACGGGCCCAGCCGCTCCGCGGCATATGGGATCCTCCCAGACCGGGGCACGAACCCGTATCCCCTGCATCGGCAGGCGGACTCTCAACCACTGCGCCACCAGGGAGGCCCGAGAATTGGTATACTTTTGTTCTTGCAAATCACTCAGTTCTTTGAAGTCAGAATTGCATGCTGAGAATCACATGATGATCTCTGCTCCTCCTCCCCTCCTCCTCTGTCTCTCCCCCCACCACCCCCTCTCTTTCTCATATGCCAGGTTCTCTCCAAAGCACGTTACATGCATTATTTTATGTAGTCTCCTAGCAACTCTATAAAGTATGGCCTTTTATTATCCCCATTTTACAAATGAGGAAATCGAGGAGGAGATTGACTCTCCAAGTCACAAGTTTAATAGATGGTAGAGCGTGAATTCAAAGCCAGGCAGAGCCTGCACCCCTAGCCACAACCCGTCACAGTAGGTGGTGCAAGAAAGTCCAATTCTGTCTCAGTACTTGGAACACATATTTGTCGGCCAGTTCTCTAATGAGAGTGAAAACCCCAGAAATAGGAACGTTCCATAAACACTGTTTAAAAGTTCATTCAACGCATCTTCAGTCTCCTGGAGATCTGCTACACAGCAGCTCCTGAACAAAAGACCCAGCTGCCTGGTCGGTGATCTTTAGAAAGCTAGCTGGAGGAATTGTCATGATGCAAGGTCCTTTCCCAGTATTTTCAGGGATTGTCAGGCAGTGTTTTTCACCCTTTCCATCCCAGCAAAGTATAGACTGGCTCTGACTCTCCGTCCTGGACAGCCTCGTATGTCCTAAATCCAGGGCTTCAAATGCCCAAACAGTTGGTCTAACTCAGCCTCATAGCCCCCTGCTGAGGTCTGGTCTCTAGGCTTCAATTTCTACGCCAGGCACCACTGAAATGCTGTTTGGTTAAGTCAACCCTGTGTTAGGATCTCAAGGTACTGGATGGGGGTCAGCAGCATATTTCTGTTTATTTTCTTTGGATTCTAGCAGTTATATCACGGGCAGTGTTGATGTGCTGGGGCTGCCGTTGCCTACTATTCAAGAAAATGAGGATTGGAGCTGTTGGCAGAGGTCCTGTGGGCATTAGGGAGGGAAAGGGGTGAAGGGTGTGGTTGGAGTCATGTTTGGAAGTAAGAGAAGCCAATGGAAAAGCTTGGGTCTTGACTGTGCCCAACTGGCCAATGAAACGATCCCGTTTGGGTTACTGGCTGTGCAGGCCTGGAGTCTGGCTAGCAACAGCCCTGTACATCTGGCCACACTTTGGCCTGTCTGTGGCAGCTGATTTTGGGCTTCACGGCTATTAACCAGAGTCAGGAGTAATGTCTTTCATTCTGAGACGTCTAAACCCCCAACCACAGGCCTGTGTTCCTCCAGGGCAGAGGGCAAATGCAATTACATCTGTGACCAATTTACACAGCTGGGAGCTCAGCCTCCTGACAGAAACATTTATTTGAGATTCAAGTCTCCAGGGAGCTGGGGAGCCAGACAGGAAGTGAGGTCCCTCAAGCCTTTGTTGCTTGCTAGTCTGAGCCTTGAAAACAAAACACAACAACAGAAAATGTCAGCTTTGGCTTTTATAAGCTAAAAATGAGACCACTCTCTCTACAAATCAGGAGGATTTTCGAGGCAGAGAGGAGAATAAGAATATTCAAATATGACCTGGCTGCCACTGAGTAAAGAAGACTCATCCACACCAGTGTGGGCAGGTCTCATCGAATCCATTGAAGGGCCAAATAGAATAAAAATGCAAAGGAAGGACACATTTTATCTCTCTCTTCTTGAACTAAGATATACATCCTCTCCTGTCCTTGGACATCAGAGCTCCTGGTTCTCAAGCCTTCAGACTCTGGGACTTATGCCAGTGGCCCCCTTGTTCTCAGGCCTTTGGTCCCAGGCTGAATTAACTATCAGCTTTCCTCGTTCTCCAGTCTGCAGATGGCAGATTGTAGGACTTTTTGGCCTCCATAACCATGTGAACAAATTCCTATAATAAATTTCATCATATATATATATTTATGTGTGTGTGTGTGTGTGTGTGTGTGTGTGTGTGTGTGTATCCAGAACAACATATATATATCCCATTGGTTCTGTTCTCTTTAGAACATTTACTAATATATCTACCAGTGGACATTTGGGTTGTTTTCACTTTTAACTATTATGAACAATGTTGCTTTGAATATTAGTGTATAAATGTTTATGTGGATGTACATTTTCATTTTCATTTCTCTTGGGGATATATGTGGGAGTGGAGCTGCTGGGTCATATGATAACTCTGTTTAACAATTTGAGGAACTGACAGTTTCTCAAAGCAGTCATACTGTTTTATGTTCCAACCAGTAATATATGAGGTTCCAATTTTCTCTACATTCTTGCCAACACTTGTTATTTTCTGGGTTTTTTTTTTTAAATTACAGCCATCTTAGTGGGTGTTAATTGGTATCTAACTATAGTTTTGATTTGCATTTCCTGATTGCAAATGATGTAGAGTATCATCTGCTTGTTGGCCATTTACATATCTTCTTTGAAGAAATATCTATTCAGATATTTTGTCCATTTTTTAAATGGGTTGTCTTTTTGTTGTTGAGTTGCAATAGTTCTTTATATATTATAGATATGAGTCCCTTATCATATATACGATTTACAAAATTTTTTCTCTCATTCTGTGGGTTTGTTTTCACTTTCTTGATGATATCCTCTGGAACACAAAAGTTTCAAAATTTAATTATGCCCAGTTTGTCTCCTCTTTATTTGCTTATCCTTTTAGTATCATATCCAAGAAACCACTACCTACCCCAAGGTCACAAAAATTTACACCTATGTTTTCCTCTAAGAGTTTTAGTTTTAGCTATTGCATAGGTTTTGATCTATTCTGATTTGTATATGGTATTTGATAGGGTCCAAATTCTTGTTTTAAATTTATTTTTGCATGTCTATCCATTGTCCCAGCACCATATGTTGAAAGACTATTCTTTCCCCATTGAAAGGTCTTGGCATCTTGGTTGAAAGGCAATTGACTCTAAATGTGAGAGTTTATTTCTGGACTCTCAATCTATTTTATTGATCTATATGTCTGTCCTTATGCCAGTACCACACTGTTTTGATTACTGTAGCTTTGTAATAAGTGTTGAAGTTGGGAAGTATGACTCCTCCAACTTTGTTCTTTTTTTCAAGATTATTTTGGTTGTTCTGGATCCCTTCAAATTCAATTTCAATATGAATTGGGGTTAGCTTGTGAATTTCTGAAGTCAGCTGGGATTTTGATAGAGATTGCACTGAATGTATAGATCAATTTGGGTAGTATGGCCATCTTAATAATACTAAGGCTTTTGATACATGAACCTGTGGTATCTTTCCACATTTAGTTCTTATTTAATTTGCTTCAACAATGTGTGTAGTTTTCAGAGTGTAGTGGGTCTAACCTTTTTGGGGGGTTAAATTTATTCCTAAGTATTTTATTACTTTAATGCTATTATAAATGAAATTCGTTCTTAATTTCATTTTTGGTTTGCTCATTGCTCCTGCATAGAAATACAGTTGATTTTTGCATAACCTTGATGAACTCATTTATTAATCCTAATGGTTCTTTAGTGGATTCCTCAGGATTTTCTATAACCAAGATTAAGTCATCTGAAAATATAGTTTAACTTCTTCCTCTCTAACCTGGATTCCTTTATTTCATTCTTGCCTAATTGCCCTGGCTAAGGCCTTTTGTATCTCGGTGTCTAAGGAGCTGAATTTCTGTTATCAGCAATCACAGAAGGATGACATCACAGAAGTGCTCCAGCTCCTTTAGCCAGGCAGCTAATGCTTAATATTCAGACTACCTCCAAATCGAGAGATACATGCTCCCCAGGGTATATTTCAATAGAGCAAAACAAGTCTCTGGCACTAATCAGGCATGTGCTTGGTCAGTTTACTACAGTGTTCCCAGGTAGGGAGTTGAGACACCAGGAAAGAAAGAGAAGAGGAACAGCTTTGGATGTAGAACCCTTTCTGTGAGGGCTAACACCCTTAGGACTGCAGCCAGAGAGGGAAATGGAGGAGCTCGCAGAGGAAGAGATTGGGGCTCACGCAGACAGAACTGCAGCCATGACCTGGACAAACCTCCCGGTTCCTGCCCGCCATCTGCACTGCCCACTGCAGGTCGAAACAGAAAAGAAAATCACTGCTTTTTCAAGCTACTAACCAAGTAAGCTCTTTTCTTCTCAGACTTGGAGTCAACAAATTCTGTAGGCCACCCTAATTAATGAGGAAAGCTCCAAGTCAGCCATGTTTTTCTAATGTTTTCAAGCATTCTGTGCTTCTAGCACTTCCCTGATTGGCTGGGCTCTGGAAGGTATCCAAAGAGACCTCTGAGATTGTACATACTTGTGGCGGCTGTTTGCTGTGAGGTGGAAACAGACCCTTCTCCCTCACTGGAGGTAACATCGCAGCCCCCGTGACTTCAGCAACAAGATGAAATAAACGTCTTGGTTTGCAGGCAAACTGTGCAGAGCAGGCTTTGTGGGGCAGCCCTGCAAAGGTGGAAGAGCTATTCAAAGGTTGCCAGAGCCCGAGAATAAACTGGCTTTGATGAGGCTTATGGACACAATCCAGTTTTTAGCAAAATCCTTGTCCAACCTCCTTGAAGTGCCCCATTGAGAAAACGACTTGAAAATAGGTTGAATGACATGGGGAGCAATATCGGTAGAATAGATTTAATGAGCCAAAAAATGTGGTTTCAAATGCCCCTCTGAGTGCCACTGCCTGGCTTTGCCAGCAGATGTAAAAATGTGCACTGGGGAAAACTCAGAGAGACACAAAGCAGTGCTTATGCAAACTCTAAGCCAGTCAGTTGCATTCATGTTCAAGTCCAGAAAATTTACTCATGTGTAGAAAGATACGTCTGAGCTGAAGGGGAATTGTTTATGGTCCTGACTGCACGGTAGGGTTGGGGGCAGGGTGTGTGCAGAAGGAAATCTCTCGGATCTCCTCCAGAGAGTTTTTGGCTGTGCTTTGCCTTTGGCTCCCGGAAAGTGGGGAGGAGGTTGTTTACTGTACAGTCAGATCCTGATTATTCAGGGGCTGATTATCCATTTCATGGATTCACTGGCCTTGGGCCTCTCCTCCTTTTTAAGGGTTTCTTGACTTTTGGGGATGCTGTTACTCAGCTGATGCCAAATAGTAGAAAGAATGAAAAGAGACTAAAAATATTTTTACCGTATATGAGCAATTCCTATAAAGGATTTGATCAGGAACAGGGAGCAAACGGTGTCATTAAAATAGAATCTGGGGGCTTCCCTGGTGGCTCAGTGGTTGAGAGTCTGCCTGCCGATGCAGGGGACACGGGTTCGTGCCCCGGTCTGGGAAGATCCCACATGCCGCGGAGCAGCTAGGCCCGTGAGCCATGGCCGCTGAGCCTGTGCGTCCGGGGCCTGTGCTCCGCAACGGGAGAGGCCACAACAGTGAGAGGCCCGTGTAACGCAAAAAAAAAAAAAAAAAAAGAATCTGGGGCTTGTTGGGGGGATTTCTTTCTCTGTTCTCTGTATGTGGTGTCTTGAGCCCCTACTGCTGTTGGGACTCCATAGCAGATTTGCTGGGGAAAGCTCCGGAAGGCAATGCTCATGAAGTGAAGATGAGGAGGGAGAGCAGCCAGCTGGGCTCACAGTAAGGAATGTTGACTACAGAGAGTCAAGCAAGGCAATGGACCCTGAAGAAACATTTGGGCTCTGACTACACTTGGTCTACAGTTGCTTATGTGTCATCAGTAGGATTCAAGCTCCATCAAGCTCCTAGACACCAAATGATCAGACACTTGGTAACGATGACTTGAGGGGGGTCAGTAACAAATGCCCAGAGGCCAGAAGCAAAAGTACAAATCTGTGAGGACATCTGGTGAAGCCAAACCCCGAGAAAGTCATGGAAATAGAAAATGGAAATATTCACTTCCACAGGAGAAGCTGCATTAACCATTGGGAAGGAAAGTGGGATGACCTTTCATAAAATTAACGGCAGAAGAATCATATGACTTAAAAAATATCTTCCTTTAATAAAGATTTCTTAGAAGGAACTAACTCTTTTATGTTAATATACTGAAGGCTAAGAACTAATTAATGTCATTACTTTGAACTGTAATCTCTTCATTAACCTCTCTCACTTTCCTTTATTAGTGACCATTTATATTTTTTAATTTATATGATACATTTAATACAATGATTGCAATTATACTTTAAATTTGTAATTAGGATTTTTAAATAATTCACAGAGCTTTTCAAAGAGTTCTTCCCTGCTCTGTCGCTCTTGTCCTTTCCTCTAATCTCACCACTTAATTCAAAATGAAAGTCTTTATTGCAATTGAAACAGAACAGGAATTATTTTTCAGCCTTAAGTCTTTAACCTTGCTCTTGATTTTTTTCCTGTTGTTATCAAGTTTAAGAACATTCAGGGCTTTGGGTTCAAATATCTATTATTTTTACTGGTGAGGTTGACAGAAGCTCCCACCAAAGACAAGGTGTGTTATAAGCTAGAAAAACCGATCCTAAAAGCTTTCTCCACCCCTCACTGCTAGGATGTTGCAGGAAAAAACTAGCATGACAATAATAATAGTCCTTAAACTTCTTTAGTCCCAGTTGACTTTGAGATTCTAATAAAATTTATGGATTTTCTTCCCTGAAAAGTCCACATGAACACAAAAACACGGATTCCTTAAAGCTATTCTACTCCGGTTAGAGTCTCCTGAAGCGAAACTGGTTCTACAGCTGCATCCATGGGAGATGAGCTTTAAGGAGGATTTAGAAACTTTTTCTTTATAATCAACATAAAGAAATGAAGGATTGCCAAAAAATTAGGAAAGGAATGCAGTGGGGGAACTCAAAGGAAACAGAGGTGCAAAAAATGAAAATAAGTAAACTCAGAAAAAATGCAAAGAGAAGATTATGGGAAACCTCTTGTGGTAACACTACATGGGACTTTATTCTGTCTTAATCTCAGCAGCACCCAGGGAAGGGAGGACCCCAGAGTAAAATGATCTGCAAAATCGCTTTTCGGAAGCAACGCAATGATGCTGACAACAATTTGAAGCAAGAATGTAAGAGGACGGCTGGGAGGAGAAAGTCTGAATTCAAAAGACCCCAGCAGGAGATGCCCTGTGACAGAATCCGACTTGACAGGCAGAGGCATGTACTTCTGCTGTCATCTCAAAACAGAAATCTCAGGCGACATATTTAGTATGCTCTTGAGAATCCACCGTGTGTCAAAGGAAGAGCAGGCATATGGTCAAGCCACAAGGCAAAACCTGCCCTGAGTGGTGGAGATGACTCAGACCTTCGTTCCTATTCCTAATAAAAGAAGGCAGCTCTCTCCTGCTATGGGATGGCTTGGTTAACTACAAGTTGATTGAAGATGCATCAAGAGTGCCGACTGTCTTTAGACAAACTGTACCTTGGGGTCTTGCCACAGAGCTAGCCACTGGTCTAGCAATAACCTATATTTAAGGGGTTTGGCAAAAACATGTCTAATCAAGCAGTTTGAAACTGGTGGGTTTGTGTTGAGGAGTCTGTTACTGGATGCTTCCTAAAATAGCAGCCAATAAATCAAGGGCTCCTAAGAGTTATGCTTTGCTCTAAGTGTGTTGCTGTAGTGGTAGAGATAAAATTCACAGAAACATTGTTATGAGTTTTCAATGACAGCATTATTTCACATTTCTATGCAACTGATATTGTCTTGATCAGGAATAGAAAATGCTATGTGGAGATTATTCAAAATGTCTGGTCAGAAATCTGGCCAAAATAGCCTTATAGATTTATTCCCTGAGACCTCCCTTCACCCCCAAACACATAGCAATAATATATAAAATAGGCAAACAGTAAAGAATATGTAAATATAAAAACAAAATTAGAAAGACATTGTGCGTCATTACTGCTAGCTACTGTTAACAATCTCTGAAATCTCAGGGATTAAATACAATAAGAGTTTATTTCTCACTCACGTAAAATTCAATCAGATGTCCAGGGGCTGCCTTCCATGCAGTGACTCAGGGACCCATGCTCCTTCAATTCTGTAATTCTTCCATCTCCGAAGAGTACCTCACTTCCAGCCGATGACTAAGAGAAACAGAGAGCATGGGACATGATGTGGCAGACGTTTTTCCTGAGACAGGTCTCGAAATGTCATGTATCACTTCTGCCCATATTCCTTAGCCATAACTTAGTCATATGGCCATACCAAATTGCAAAGGAGGTTATAAATGTAGGCTAGTTTTGTGCTGTGAAAATAGAAGAAACAGGGGCTTCCCTGGTGGCGCAGTGGTTGAGAGTCCGCCTGCCGATGCAGGGGACACAGGTTTGTGCCCCGGTCCGGGAAGATCCCACATGCCACGGAGCGGCTGGGCCCGTGAGCCATGGCCGCTGAGCCTGCGCGTCCGGAGCCTGTGCTCCGCAACGGGAGGGGCCACAACAGTGAGAGGCCCATGTATCGCAAAAAAAAAAAAAAAAAAAAAAGGAAAAAAAATGTCTTCAATACATAAAATGTCAAATTTATATAAATAATTTATCTTCTCCTTCCTCTTCCTATCTTTTTTAGGAGAAATTTTCAATCATGTACAAGAAAGAATAGAATATCCATCACTCAGATTCAACAATAAAAATTAAAATTTTTTGTCCTTTCGTTTATCTGTTTCTTTCCCCCCTTTCTTTATTTGCTAAAATATTTTCAAAACAAATCCCAGAGAGCTTAACACCCTGTACACTTCAATATAGCTCTCTAAAAATATAGATATTTCCTTAAAGACCTCAATGTCATTATCAATCACAACAAAATTTACAATAACTTTTTTTTGTATCACCCAATTCCATGTCCATAACCACAGTTGCCCAATAATCTCAAAAAACTCTTTTTACACTTGCTTTGGCCTAATCAGGATTCAAGCAAGGTCACACAACACATTTGATTGTTTTGTCTCCTGAGTCTCCTACAAACCAGAGTACTCTACCCTCCCTTTTCCTTTCCTGAAGAAACTGGGTCAGTTGTCTTGTAAAATATTTTCTATTCTGGATTTACATGTTTACTTCCTGGTATCATTTAACATGTTCCTTTATCCCCTCATACTTCTTGTAAATGGAAGTTATCTCTAAACTCTTCAGGTTAAACTTAAAAAAAAAACCAAACACTTTATACAACCCTCAGAATGGGAGAAAATATTTGCAAACAAAGCAACAAACAAGGGATTAATCTCCAAAATATACAAACAGCTCGTGCAGCTCAATATCAAAAACACAAATAACCCAATTGAAAAATGGGGGAAAGATCTAAATAGACATTTCTCCAAAGAAGACATGCAGATGGCCAACAAACACATGAAAAGATGCTCATCATCGCTAATTATTAGAGAAATGAAAATCAAAACTACAATGAGGTATCACCTCACAACTATCAGAATGGCCATCATCAGAAAGTCTACAAACAATAAATGCTGGAGAGGGTGTGGAGAAAAGGGAACCCTCCTACACAGTTGGTGGGAATATAAATTGGTACAGCCACTATGGAGAACAGTATGGAGGTTCCTTCAAAAACTAAGATTAGAACTACCGTATGACCTAGCAATCCCACTACTGGGCACATACACTGAGAAAACCATAATTCAAAAAGAGTCATGTACCACAATGTTCATTGCAGCTCTATTTACAATAGCCAGTACATGGAAGCAACCTAAGTGTCCATCAACAGATGAATGGATAAAGAAGATGTGGTACATATATACAATGGAATATTACTCAGCCATAAAAAGGAAAAAAATAGTGCCATCTGCATAGATGTGGATAGACCTAGAGACTGTCATACAGAGTGAAATAAGTCAGAAAGAGAAAAACAAATATCATATAATATTGCTTACATGTGGAATCTAGAAAAATGGTACAGATGAACTTATTTGCAAAGAGAAATAGAGACACAGATATAGAGAACAAACTTATGGATACCAAGGTGGGAAGGGGGGATAGGATGAATTGGGAGATTGAGATTGACATATATACACTACTATGTATACAATAGATAACTAATGAGAACCTATTGTATAGCACAGGGAACTCTACTCAGCACTCTGTGGTGATCTAAATGGGAAGCAAGTCTAAAAAAGAGGGGATATATGTATACATATAGCTGATTCACTTTGCTGTACAGCAGAAACTAACACAACATTGTAAAGCAACTATACTCCAATAAAAATTAATTTAACAATTGCATAAAAAAGCTTTATTGAGATATTCACACACCATACAATCCACCCACGGAAATGTACAATTCAATTATATTTAGTATATTCACAGGGTTGTGCATCCATCACAACAATCAGTGTAAAATATTTCATCACTCCCAAAAGAAATCCCATACCCATTAGCAGTCATTCCCCATTCCTGCCTCTCACCCCCAGCCCATTCTGTTTCTATGGATTTGCCTATTCTGGACATTTCATATAAATGGAAACATATAATATGTCATTGTTTGTGAATGGCTACTTTCACTTAGCATAGTGTTTTCGAGGTTCAAACATATTGTGTTCTGTATCAGTACTTCATTCCTTTTCTTTGCTGAATAATATTCCATCATATGGATATACCACATTTTTATCCATTCATTAGTTGATGAACATATGGGCTGTTTCTACTTTTCTGGGCACTTTTAATAATATCGTTATGGACATTCTCATACTAGCTCTTGTGTGCACATTTGTTTCCATTTTTCCTGACTGTATACCTAGGAGTGGACTTACTGGGTCACATGGTAACTCTGTGTTTAATACTGAGGAACTGCCAGACTATTTGCCAAAGCGTCTATACCATTTTACATTCCCACCAGCACTGTTGGCATGTTCAACTTTTTTTCAAGAAAACTGTGTGTATGTATCTACAATTTTAATATAAAATTATCATACAAATTGAATGTTACTATACTCCAGCAATATCTAACTTAAAAATATAATAGAAAATAGGAAATCTTCCATATCAGCAACAGAAACCAAGGAACAAACTCAAAAAAAGATGAGAAATTCTGTTTTGGAGAAAAATTAGAAAACACTATTGAAGGAACTATGGAGAAAAACATCCCATGAACTCAAAATTTTAAATATAGGTTTGTCGGGGCTTCCCTTGGTGGCACAGTGGTTGGGAGTACGCCTGCCGATGCGGGGGACACGGGTTCGTGCCCCGGTGCAGGAGGATCCCACGTGCCGCGGAGCGGCTGGGCCCGTGAGCCATGGCTGCTGAGCCTGTGCATCCGGTGCTCCGCATCAGGAGAGGCCACAACGGTGAGAGGCCCTCGTACCGCCAAAAAATAAAAATAAATAAATAAATAAATAAATAAATAAATAAATAAATAAATAAAGGTTTGTCTTTTACCAAAGATCTGCATCCAGGAAGAGATGAGGCCAGAGCCATGGACTAACATACCTCAGATCTTACAGCTACTACATTTGAAAAGAGATTTTTTAAAAATACATTGTAAAAAGAGAGTGAGAGTATTTGTTCAACATAATGAAGGAGAGTTTGATATTGATGATCTCTTCAAGGGAGTAAAACATTAAGCGTATTTTTGTTACTTGATTGTTTTATCTTTTAGAATACATGATAAAGTGTTATAGATTATTGAAGGGTTTTATCTCCTCACCAAAGTATGTAAAACTTTAATAATGGAGAAATAATTATACCATGTCATGGATGATAAGGATAAATGTCTTAAAGCTATTCTCTTAAAATTAGTCTCTATATCAACCAAAATCCCAACAGGATGCTTTTGACAAACTGATACTGAAATGTGTATAGAAAAGTAAGGGACCAAGATACAGATGTTTAGTATATGGCTATTCAATGATGACTGTGTAATACAGGTATAGGTATATACAAATAGTCCAATAAAACAGACTAGAGACCTAGAAACAAAGGTGATCCTATGTGGAAAATGGTACTTGCCAGGGTTAACATTACATGTCGGTGAGGAAAAAGACTGTCTATTCAATAAATGGTTCTGGAAAAATGGGCAATCCATACAGAAAAAATACTTAGGGCCCCATCCAACATTAAATATAAAATAGATCCTTGGTGCAGTAAATATCTAATGGTAAACAAGGAAAATTTTATTTTTATTAAAAAAAAAAGAGAACATATTTATGTTCTATAAGTATGAAATAATTTTTTTTTTTTTTTTTTTTTTTTTTTTTTTTTTTTTTGCTGTAGGCGGGCCTCTCACTGTTGTGGCCTCTCCCCTTGCGGAGCACAGGCTCCGGACGCGCAGGCTCAGCGGCCATGGCTCACGGGCCCAGCCGCTCCGCGGCATGTGGGATCTTCCCAGACCGGGGCACGAACCCGTGTCCCCTGCATCGGCAGGCGGACTCTCAACCACTGCGCCACCAGGGAAGCCCTGAAATAATTTTTTAAGCAATGTACCAGAAAAGCACAAACAATAGAGAAAAAATAAGTTCAAGTATATTAAAATTAAAATTTCTACACAGTAAAAGACCAAGAGCAAAGATCAAAACAAACTTAGAATGGGAGAAGGTATTTCCAGGGAATACAAGTAAATAACAAGAATTATATAAATAATGTATTTATAACTTAAAAAAATCAATATGAAAAAGATAAACTATCCAGTCGAAAAATAGGCAAAGGATATAATTAAGCAGTTCACTGAAGAGGACATCCAATTGGCTAATAAACATACAGAAAGGAATTTAAGTCTCCCTAATAATCAGGGAAATGTAAATTAGAATAGATGGACAAAAATTAAAAATTCTTTTAATTCTATGTGATGGCACACAGAATGGTTATGGATATGGTTCCTTCACCTAATTATCAAGAGTATTTCATAGGAAGAGTAATTTACCAAAAAACTCCACTCTAGCTTTTGCTACTTTTAACTGGGAGGACGTTTTTGGCACCATCTGACAAATAACGATGCTTCCAATAGCTTCAACAACAAGGAAATCTCTTATCTTACTTAATAGGAAGTTCAGAGGTGCTTGTGTGGGCTTAGTTATTGGTGACTTCAGCGGTTCAAAAATGTAAACAAGGACCTTGTTACTCCCCCTGTCCTTAATGCTGTTCCAGCATTAGCTTCGCCCTCTAGCTGGGCCCCTTTTGTGGGAGGAGGGCTGTCAGCAGTATTTGGGGCTCAAGCTTCATAATTCACATCCACTGGGGGAAAAGGAGGTTCTTTGTCATCATGGAGTAAAGGGCCTTCCCTGTGGTCTGATAAAGCCAAATTGGATCACTTGCCAGCTCTGGACCCTGTACCCATCCCAGACTTGAATATAGGAAATGGGTTTGCTGGAATTAATTTAGATGTCTGGAGTTGGGTCAATTCCTAAGCATGTTGCTGTGGATGAGGATTGGATTGGGTGCTATGGAAGTCCATTGCACTTCCTGTGGGCATATGACTCCCAAACACCCCAGATATAGACCTACAAAACCCCAGAAATAGGAATGAAAGGCAATAGCAATTTTAAATACAATTACATGACACTTTACATAAGGCTTCATTAAACTATTTTAGTCATTCCTGAAGGCAGGGCAGTGAGGAATCTCCAAGGAGAGTGAGAAATTGAGCTTTGCATGCATCTCGGCTTGAGAGGCAAACCTTGGAGTGGTCGACTCTCACAGCCCCAAACAGCACTCAGGGGCACCATTTTTCCTTTCAAAGATGATATTGATAGGAGAAACATGCCACTGTACTGCAAGCTTTTTTCGCTTATATGCACTACTGGAATTTGAGATCCTTAAAATGCCTGGAGTGGGACCACAAGCACAACTGCCAGCACAGGTATTGTCATTGTAACCAGAAGCTGTATTCCTATTCTGATTCTAAACTTGACCCATGTCTTGAGTGTTCGTTCCAGAACTTCAGTGCTCAGTCCATTTCTAACAGCTCATTTCCAGGGTCCTACTCACACCAAGAGGAGCATCTTGACTTTTTGAGGTGTTGCTGAGAAACACCTTCTCAACTGCTGAAAGTTCAGACACTTCTCTGAATTTTGCACTGCATAAGAAGGGATCCCCTCCCCCCAACATATAAGGAACATTAGACACCCACTCACTCAGAATTTCCAAACTGTTCTCCTTGGAGACTCTTTAGAGCCTTTGCTGGGGGGTTGGGGGTGGGGGGTGGAATGAGAGGGAGAAAAAAAGCCCAGTGGGAGGAGCTCTAGGATTCTAATCTTCCTTCAACTACCTTCTAATCTGCCTTGATCTACTTTATATGTTGAGCTTCAGAAAAAAAAAAATCATTTGCACAAAGTTTCAATGAATAAAAACATCGGAAAAAACCCCAAAAAACTGCTGACCTGTTCATATTCCTTTTTGCTGGGTGGCAAGGAAGGCCAGAAAGATGACATTAAGATAACCCAATTTATCAGAGTCAGAACAAGGATCAAGTTCTGAGGACTCCTCATCTGCGGCTCAGTCCATCACATCAGTGTTTACTGAGATACATTCTGTGGAACACTAGGCCCATAAAAGGATATTAAAAAATTCTATGGACCAAGTAGGGGGAAACTTTACATGTTATATCCTCTTGGAGAATTATATCAACATCTTTAAGGTTCTGAGTAGTGAAGAAACCTGTTTAATTTGGTATTTTCTAATCTAATAGCAGAACCTGTTATATGAAAGACATCTATTAACATCCTCAGAACTAATGTTCCAAAGAATGTACTTTAAGAAACATTGCATTATATCATATAGACAAATAAATGACAAACTTTCAATTTTAGATGTATGAGCTACCTTAAAAACATGCTTTTAACGTGGAGTATTTCAACCATATGCAAAAGTAGAGAGACTACTATAATGAATTCCATGTACATGTCACCTAACTCAGCAATTGTCATTAGTTATCTTTTTCCTTTGTACCACCACCCATTTTCCCAACCACTCATGATTATTTTGAAGCAAATCCTAGACATATGATTTCATCTGAAAACATTTCCATATGTATCTCTAAAGACAAGGGCTTTCTTTTTTTTTTAAAACATAACTTCAATATCATATCCTGAAAACTGCAACTGTAAGCCTAATATCAGTGTTCTTATTTTCCTGATTGTCCATAAATGTTCTAATTTTAGTTTTTTTGTTGTATTTTGTTTTTATAGTTTGAAATAAGATCCAAAAAGGTCCATATATTACCACTGGTTAATAATTTAAGCCTATTTTAATGAAAAGATTCTCCCTCTTTATACTTCTGCTCTTGTTTTTTTTTTTTTTTAAACTGGACCCTTTGTCCTGAGTTTCCCCTAGTCCAGATTACATCCCCATGGTATTTCTTAGTATGTTCCTCTGTCCTCTGTATTTCCTGTAAGATAAACAAATTCTGGTTTAGTTTCTTTGGCAAGACTATTATATAGGTGGGTGGAATACTTCCACTGAGAGACATACAATGTCCCTTTTTTGATGTTATCAGCCACGGTTGATCATTGCCTAAAAACACTAATTCATTAGGCATTACAAATAGTGATGTTTCTATCATTCCTTCTTCATTTATTAGCTAGATTACTTCTGTAAAAATAAACTTCCTCTTGTTAAATACTTGGTTACACTGAGATACAATTCCTATTGAAAGGGCAAGAAAAAAAAGTTTGATTCTTTCTACTGATAAGTTTTCAAAATAGTGCATTGGTTCCCTTGAGCTGGTAAAGAATTATCAGTGTGTTACTGTTCTGTTATTATTATGAACCATTAAATTTAGACATATTCTATGTGTTTAAATAAACATATTCTATGTGTTTAAATCCGTTTTAATTATCACACTTATTGATGCTCAGATTTGTCCCTTTTGCCCAATGCTCCTGAGTCCTTTTGACACAATCCACATAGCTTTTGATCGATTTCTGATGTTTTGGTAGGACAACATGTACCAGGTTCTTCTTGTACATTTCTAGCACCAGACCTGGAATGATTTCTTCCAGGTGCCCTGGTTTTGTTTTGTTTTGTTTGTTTGTTTTAACTGGGAAATGTATTTAGAAAACACAGTATGAATATGATCTTTTAGAGCTTAATATAGATAAAATTTCCTGGGGCTTCAGTTAAATGTTTCATATGACAAAAGAGAAAAACATTTATTTTGAACTTGACCAATTTACTCTCCAAATCTGTTTTCTCATTTGTAAAATGCAGACTATAATCCTTACTCATAGTTTACAGATTAAACAAGTCAATACATGTGCAGTAGTTAGAATAGTACCAGTGATAGTGAGTACTTAATAAACATTAATTATGATTTGACACCTAGCATTAGTTTTATACTCAGATTTCAATATATGGTGATTTATTTTAAGATCAAATTATTATTCTTTAACAACTCACAGTTCCCTTTGATGATCTGACACCCCAAATTCCCCTAACGTAGTTTGAGCAGTCACATTCCCAGGCAGCAGGGTTCAATTATGAAGCCAGGAGAAAAAGCAACCAACTCCAGAGTTATTTTTTGCTTCTTGGAAGGCCATCTGCTGCCATGACCCATTTCACAACATGGAAATTCATCAGCTGGGTGCAATTTCCCTTCAATCAGTGGCCCAGTAAATAGAATTACGTTGCTAATTTTAAATTTCAAATGGTCAGCACAGGTTAAAAAATGCCCATTCATCAGTCAAGATTCTGCAGTTAATTGTGAAAACAGAGGGTCCACCGCATGCCAGGATTTTGACAGAGAAGTGAGAAACAGTTTTGTTTTCCTTCACCTCTTAGGCTGCTGGCACACAGCAAACAGATAGTTCCAAATTTTTCCCTCTAAATTTTTTATTTTTTGCCTTGATGCTTCAGTGAATAAGTAAGGGAATTTATCTTCACAAACTTGGTCCTTTCAAGACTGGACTGATCTCTTTAAGGGGAATGGGTTTGTTGATCTTTGAATGAATTTTATGAAAAGCCCACATTAAAAATAACTTTGTGACAACAAAGTGTTTTCAAAATAATATGGACTTGTTAGTTATACTAAAGAATATCAATGTGTTGTTGGACTGGATAATGTATCAAAAATTGCTTTGCAGGGATGTTATTAGGACAATTGGTGAAACTGGCATAATACTGTAAATTAAAGTATTACATCAATATTAAATTTCCTGAATTTGATAACTGCTTTGGTCTTAGACAATACACACTGAACTAGTAAAGAGTACAGAGACATGATGTCTGCAGAGTACTCTCAAATGGTTCAAAGAAAATTAATGTATGTGTGTGTGTGTGCAGAGAGAGAGTGCATGCACACACAGCACTCAAATGTGACACATGTAAAAAACTGGTAAAAACTGCTGAATTTGGGTGAAGGGTATAGGGAAGATCTTGATATCATTCTTAAAATTCGTCTGTAAGTTTAAAATTATTTCAAAATAAAATGTTTTTTAAAATTAATTCATTAAAAATTCTATAAATGAAATCAAAAGCCCAGGCCAAAAAGGTTAAGAATATGAGCAGCTACTCAAAAGTCAAATTAATAATCAACCTATAGAGAAGTGGGTTAAGCACAAATATTTGAAGGTAATGATTTGAGCTAAACATTAAGAAAAACCAACCATGCAAGCCTTGATGCTCTCCTGATACCAGTACCATATTTACAAATTGCTCACCATACAGTTCTTCCAAGACGATCCCACAGACAACTTAAATTCAACAATCCTGAGACCTAAGATAGCTAAGAAAACGTGAGGGTAGCATCTGTCTTCTGTTGAGGAAGAGGCCTGATAGAGATAACTGGGAAAGTGGCTCACAAGCCCTAAGGTCAGCTCTGCAGCTGGAGATCATGCTAATAAGCAAGGTCCTGAAAGACCTGAAGACCTTGGCTTCTGAGAATAATGAAACTGCTCTCTCAGACTGTGTGGGAAGGTTCCTGGATAAACAGATGAAGGACATAGCCTCTCTGGAACACCATCTTGGCTGTTGGAAGGAATTAGAAGAGCTAGCCCAGTGGGAAGTCCTGTTTGAAAAGCCCGCTGCAGCCTCAGGTGAAGAGATTTAACTTTTGAAGGCAACACAACAAGTCTTCCCATTACAGTGAGTCCCCAAACCAGCTACTTAAGAGCCTTGATATTCTCCATTTGTCAGAAGACTGCTTCCTTTTTATTTAGTATCCCAACCGTCGTGACTGGGCTTGCAAATAAATCTGCTTTGCATTATATATATATATATTTTAAAAACAACAACATGATACCACCCAAGCTTTTCCCCAGATGTTCCCCTCTCTCTAATGTAGCAGAGAACACTATCCTCTTTAGTGGTTCTTGCATTTAGGCCCATGCAGTTTCCATGGCTGCTGAGTGAACTCCTGTTAAGGCTGTGTTGGGCTGCACCCCACAGGCCTGCAAGCCTTGTGGTTGCCCAGCCTCGAGACCAAAGAAAGAGCTGGGAAAGAGTGACAGAGACATCTTTGGTTTATTGGATAGGGGGATCTTACACGTTTGCAGCAAAAGGTCCTGGAGCAACACCTCACTGTAGACAGCAAACGGGACACAGCAATAACCATCACTACTCAGGGGAGAAGATGGCCACCATTTATAGGGGGAATTGCCGTCAGGTTAGCTCATCAGTTACCAGGGAAACCAGCAGCTAGGGCGGGGGCAAGCATGTAGGCAGTTCCTGATTAAGCCCTATAATTAAGGGAATTGGATAGTCATGTGAGTGAAGCAGGAACTAGTTGAGCAGGGGATGTATAGAGAATAGTCATCTTGAATGGCGTGACCATACAGGCTGGAAACTCTTCCTTCTCTGATTCCTCCAGGCAGAGCTGGTTGTTTCCTCTTCTTCTAACTTAGGGAGTAACCATATTATAGAACACTTCATTTTGTATGTTTGTTGGTATGGCTAAACTTCTCAGAAGACTGAGTTCCTAGAAGGTACATAATGTGACTTACTCATCTTTTTTTGTGTGTGTGTGTGTGGTACACGGGCCTCTCACTGTTGTGGCCTCTCCCACTGCGGAGCACAGGCTCTGGACGCGCAGGCTCAGCGGCCATGGCTCACGGGCCCAGCCGCTCCGCGGCATGTGGGATCCTCCCGGACCGGGGCACGAACCCGCGTCCCCTGCATCGGCAGGCGGACTCTCAACCACTGTGCCACCAGGGAAGCCCTTACTCATCTTTTTATTACCCTGACAACTCTGGCATATTGTAGGCTCATGAGAAGAAGGAAAGAAAGAAAGAAAAGAAAAGAAAGAAAGAAGGAAAGAAAGAAAGAAAGAAAGACAGAAAGAAAGAAAGAAAGGAAGGAAGAAAGAAAGAAAGGAAGAAAGAAAGGAAGAGGGAGAGAGAGACAGAGGGAGGGAGATAGAGAGAGGGAGGGAGGGAGGGAGAAAAGGAAGAAAGAAAGAGTGAGCAGATAAGATCTGAGCTTGACCTGGATGAAATGAAAAAAAAATCAATATAATTAGTATTTCTTTATCTGATATATCTGAAGTCTGAACCAAGAGTGCTAATACAGGCACAATTATTTACCAACAGATCAACCTAAAAAAATGATACAAATGAACTTATTTACAAAACAGAAACAGACTCACAGACATAGAAAACAAACTTATGGTTACCAAATGGGAAAGGCGGGGGAGAGGGATAAATTGGGAGTTTGGGACTGACATGTACACACTGCTATATTTAAAACAGATAACCAACAAGGACCTACTGTATAGCACAGGGAACTCTACTCAATATTCTGTAATAACCTAAATGGGAAAAGAATTTGAAAAAGAATAGATATGTATATATGTATAACTGAATCACTTTGCTGTACACCTGAAACTAACACAACATTGTAAATCAACTATAGTCCAATATAGAATAAAAATTTAAAAAATCAAGGGTGGAATATGGCAATGGAAGGGTATTCCATGTTCCAAAGGACATCAGCCTGTACAGGTGGCCTGCAGTGTGCCAGGTGCTATGCTCCTGATTCATACTCCGTATCTCACTAATTCCTAACAATTCCATGAAGTTCTTGTTATAGAATTTCACATGGAAGCTAAATAACTTGTTCAAGGTCCTACAGCTGGTAAAAAGCTGGGGCTTCATACAGACCCAGATTGGCCAACTTTAGAGCCCATGTGATTTCCATGAAGTCATAGGTAAAGTGCAGGGGCACCCTTAGGGAGCAGCAGGACTGGCTAAATAAGATGAGCCCTGGAATTTTGTTTGGATCTACAGGATGAAGATGGTCAGCAGTACTTGTTCCTGTGTAGTTGGGTTGTTTAATGGAAAGGTAGGTAAAGGGCTGAGACTCTTGGTAAGTGCTCCACAAACATTAGCTTATTCCTAGTCTTATGCAAAGACATTTATACATTGACTGGATGGTAATATTATTAGCTGGCTTTGCACCTTATAGAACATCTATTTCCAAAGAGTTTTGGTTAATGGCTAAATATTGATAAAGAGAGTTCTCTATGTGGTGTTCTATATTGACATTGAAATTTCTACCATTTCACTTTCTCTAGCTTCTAGAAATTCCACCGTATACTGGCACTGTGACTTTGGGTGAGTCAGTCTTTCTTGCCTCTGTTTCTTCATCTGTAAATGGGAATAATAACCCTACAATATCATAGGGTTGTTATGAGGATTAAAGGTTTAACATATACAATGCACTTTTCATTCTTGCTTTGGTTAGTTTGTTTTACCAAAATGGGAATAATATATAATTTTCTTTATTTCCCTTTTCTTAACAATATCTCAAGAAAATAATTTAACATCATTTGGTAGAGTGCCAATTCATTCTTTTTTTTTTTTTTTTTTTGCGGTATGCGGGCCTCTCACTGTTGGGGCCTCTCCCATTGAGGAGCACAGGCTCTGGACGTGCAGGCTCAGCGGCCATGGCTCACAGGCCCAGCCGCTCCGTGGCATGTAGGATCTTCCCAGACCGGGGCACGAACCCGTGTCCCCTGCATTGGCAGGCAGACTCTCAACCACTGCACCACCAGGGAAGCCCCAATTCATTCATTTTAATGGCTGTATAATATCCATAATGTGGATATACAATAATTTATTGGCCATCTCATTCTCCTGATCAGCATTTGCTTTTTTAAATAATTTTTCACTAAGAACAATGCATTAAAAATCCTACGCATGTGATTATTTTGGGGAAACAACAACTTGGTGCACGAATTGGAGGTATACAGCTCAATACATTTTTAAAAACTAAACATATTCATATAATCAGCACTCAGGTCAAGAAGCAGAACATTACCAGGTCCCTAGAAGCATTCATTATGCCTCTGTCATTAACAGCTACCCTCTTGATTTCTCTGAATTTTGTTTTTAAACTGTAAAAATGGAATCATGCATTTGGACTCTGTCATGCCTGGCTTCTTTTGTGAGATTCACCCATATTGATGTTTGGAGTTATAATGTGTTCATTCTTATTCCTGTACAGTATACCAATAAATGGATATGACAATTAATTTGTCCATTCTAATCTTCATGAATGTTTGGGTAGCTTCCAGTATGAATGGTGCTGTGGTCAACATTCTTCTACATTTCTTCTGGTGAAGATATGTACACATTTATGGTGGGCATATACCAAGAGTGGTACAGCCGCATCACAAGGCATACATATGTTCAGATTTAGAAGACACGGACAAACAGGTTTTCAAGGTGGTTGGATCAACTTACACTTCTACCTGGAGTGTATGATAGTTTTGATTGTTCCCTACTCTTGCCAAAATGTGGCATTTTTATTGTACGTAAGTTTTTTTATGTCTGAGGGATAGACTGTCAGAAGTGGGATTATTGAGTCAAAGTGTGCATGTGTTTTAACTTTAACAGATGCAGCCAGATGGTTTTCCAAAAATCTGTATAACTGAACACTTTCACTAGGAACATAAAAGAATACACTTCTCCCTACATCTCTACCAACAATAAATATTATTGCTCTTTTTAATTTTTGCCATTCTGATGAGTACAAAATAAAATAAAATGTTATTTTAATTTACACTCCATACTATTAATTTTTATATTTTTGGCTACTGGATTTGATCTTCTATGGACTGTCTTTTTTTTTTTTTTTTTTGCGGTACGCGGGCCTCTCACTGTTGTGGCCTCTCCCGTTGCAGAGCATAGGCCCCGGACACGCAGGCTCAGCGGCCATGGCTCATGGGCCCAGCCGCTCTGCGGCATGTGGGATCTTCCCAGACCGGGGCACGAACCCATATCCCCTGCATCAGCAGGCGGACTCTCAACAACTGCACCACCAGGGAAGCCCTATGGACTATCTTTTTGATAGAGGGAAGGTTATTGAATATGTGACCAATAAGAAAGGATTAAAGGAATGCCTTTGCCCAGAGAAGAAAACATCAAAGGCAAACTGTATTGGTTGTCTTTGATTATTTGAAGGCTCATATTGTAAGGGATTTCATGTATCCTGTGAATCTTTTGAGGGCAGATTTGGGACCAACGAATGGAAGTTTTAAGATGACATATTTTAAGTTAAATTAAGAAACTAACAGTGTTATCCCATTGAAAGAAAAACCCTCCCCACACACAAAACCTCTCTGTGAAGTTGTAAATTCTCTACCTCCGTATGTGTCCACGATGAAGCTGCCTGCTTACGAGTCAGAGATGTGCTGGGGGGATTCTTCTATTGAGTTGAAGATAGACTTGGCTAAGTGGTTCCAAAGGCAGGCCGTGACTGAGAATCAATTTAGAAACTTTAACATGCAGATTCCTAGTATCCTGCCTTGAAGACTTTGCTGAAGAAGGCCTAGGAGAGCCCCAGGAATCTGTATTTTTGTAACAATAACCAAGTGATTCTGATTAACCTGTGTACAGACCAACATTTGAGAAACACTGGACTAGACGACCTCTCTCTTTGAATTTCAAAATGATCAATTTTATCAGCTGCTATGTTATCAATTTTATTTAACACAAAATGTAATGAGTCAGATACTAAAGGCCTATAAACAACCCCACCTGCAGTTCCTCACCCCTCTATACCATTCTAAGGAAATACAAGAAATATATTTTCCTCCTACAAATGAATGTGTCAACTATAATCCTCATGCAAACAAAAATACCCATGAAATTATGAGTTACAGCTTAATAATTTGTGGACAAAGTATCTTCGGAATTCTGCAGCTGAGTGTTGAGTGGGGGCTCATGAACTAACTCTCAGAAGTTCATTCGATAAGGAGACAAATCCCCTGTTTAAACGGAATCACCATTACAGAGAATGAGCTTTGGAGTCATGGGTCAGACTCATTCTCACCTTCTCTGTATCTCTAAAGTGGGGACAACAATACAGCAGTTTCTGCTTTAAGGAGATTTCCCCTCAGGATGAAAGAAAATAGCATATAAAGTGCATAGCACAGCACTCAGCATGGAAGAAATACTTGATAAGTATTACGTCCCTTCCATTCTTTCCCTTACAGTGCCAGCAAAAGTCACCCTATTTTTAATACAGTTTTTGCTCTTCTTTCTACAATTCAGTAAGTCAGAAAGTAAGTTTGATCTTGATACAGCAGTTTAAAAAGATTACAAGCATTTCAAAATATTTGGCTCCTTCTTTGATAGCTAATGAAGGTACATAGTGTTTTAGCTCTAGAAGTTGATCGAACAGTTCAAGGATATTTAAAGGAAAGTACTTGTATTCAAGAAAGAGAAATATGTGGTCTTCATAGAACATTTTAAAGGTCCTAAGAGGAAGGCTATTTTCACAGTACCCTCATCTGTTCCAAAAGGATTGAGTAAGTAAGCCCATTCTTTAACTTTCAACTAGTTGTTTTGGGTTTCAGATATTTCTTTAGGTCTAATATTCAGTTAGTCTTAAGCTTAATTTTATTACTAATTTCTTCTACTAAACCAAGCTTGCCCAAGTATCTACTAAAAGTATAGGCAGTTGGTACTTGGTCAGAGTCTTGGGTCGTGTAAGGAGCTGTTACCTCTTAGTATAAGAGGAAATACCTAGAACTGTTTTCCTTCGACGAGGTGAACAAATAGGTAAGTCAGGCTCAGTTTTAACCAAGTTCCCGGAGACAGGGAATTGGTCTTATTTGTTTCTATAAAATAAGTGCTTAGCACATAGTAAGTTCTCAATAAATGTATCTCAGATAAATAAATGAACGAATGAATGAAAGAAATCAGAACTAGGAGCTGAGAGTTGGAAATAAGGAAGACTGAGTGAAAAAGCAAAAAAAAAGCACACAATACTGATTGATCCGGTTCTAAGAATATGGAAAACCGGAAGACCCAAACAGGCTCCTTATATCATGGTCCAATATGATGGCATATTGTCAGGCAATGAATGGAGAAAATATTCTCCAGAATTCTTCTTTTAAGACCACCGTATAGGTCTGGAAGAAATTCTCTAGTAAGTCCTGTGAGGTAGCAGATGAGAACCCCAAGGGACGTGGTATAGGCATAGTTGCCCCTACAAGGGAAGGGAGGAGGGATTTATTTATAACTCCAGAATGGTGAGGGGAGAAGAGGGAGTGTAGAGGAGCCTGAACTTGTGGAATGTCCCTGTGCTGCAACTGAATGACGTCTACAAAACAATCAGGGCTGCTTGCTGTGGTTGAACTTCTTGCTGAACCAAGAAGAGACAGCCTGGCAGGCTGTTTAGGAGTCAGCAGGCCTGGAGATGAGAGCATTGAGGCTGAGAGACCGGAGGAAACAAGGTGCAAGAATTTGCAGAAATTATGAGGAGGGCTTTGCATTATCTCAGGCCATAGAAGTAGGGTTTCAACGAGGTTGATACCAGGGGGCAGGGAGACTCTGCTGACATCTTGGTTACATGAGTGGGTCTAAGAAATTACATTCTTAGAGGAAAGTTGAATGAGCCCTTCTATAGCTGGGTCTTTCCCTGTGCCAGGCATGAGGCTTAGTTTATTGAATGAACATCCATTGCCATCTTGGCATCCATCGTGTTCCCAAGTCATGTTGTTATTAATATATATTGATAAGATATATGTACACACACACACACACACACACACACACCCCTATTTTTTTCTCCAGGAATTTACAAATTCGTAGGATAGACAAGAAGCTCACTAATAATATCAGTGCAAGGAAATATCTAAGTACCCTGAGTTACAAAGATACTACAGGGCTTCCCTGGTGGCGCAGTGGTTGAGAGTCTGCCTGCCAATGCAGGGGACACGGGTTCGTGCCCCGGTCCGGGAAGATCCCACGTGCCATGGAGCGGCTGGGCCCGTGAGCCATGGCCACTGAGCCTGCGCGTCTGGAGCCTGTGCTCTGCAATGGGAGAGGCCACAACAGTGAGAGGCCCCCATACTGCAAAAAAAAAAAAAAAAAAAAAGATACTACAAAGTCTCAAAAGAAGGAGAAGTAACTTCAGGCTGCAAAGGACTCATAAAAGAGGCAGCTTTTGAGTAAGCGGGACAAGGAAGCATGAGTATAATTTCAACAGGTAGAGTGTTTAAGTGAGGGCATTTCAAGTGTCTGGGACAGTGAGAGTAAAGAGATGAGGATGAGAAGAAGCATGTGTTTCAGGGAGAAAGCAGTGAAAATCTGTTGGGTAGAGCAGAAGGACCGCAGGTTTCTTCTTCTGGTTCTTGACCCCAGGAATCTAACCATTTCAGGCTCCTATTTCTCAAAAGAGCCCAAGCATGCTGGTTGCCAAACTATGGCCAACACATAATAGTGGCTGCACTTATTATTCGCTCTGTGACTGACCTAGACCTAGTGCTTTTATTTTCAGTTCATTTCACCCATGTCCTTCAAGTTAAGCTTAAGTTCAGCTTAGATTTGTTACCTATGGAGGTTGAAGAGGAGAATGGATCAAACCCCCCCTGAAACACCCACTGAGGACTTATAGTATTGACTGGTTTCTACCACATGAAGTTCACCATTTATTCATTCATCAAATATTTATTGAATTTATTTATTGAGTCTGAATGTTCTTAACTTATATAGTGAACAGTGTACTAACTGCAATTCACAGTTTATATAAAGAGCCAGAGTGACTGCTATACTCTAACTAAATGCCCTAGGCCTTTGGGGCTTCATTTATCTCTGTTCTTGAGCTTCCAGATATTCAAAGATTATTGGTGCAGGGACACCCTTCCCTCTTCTCAAAATATACAAGTATCTCAAGCCCACAGAAACTGACATTGTTTCCACCAAGCAAAAGGAAATCATGTTGTCTTAAGTGCTGTGGAAGTTCAGCTGGAGAAAATCAGCAGCGTATCAAAGCAGATCTCCCATCCAAGCTCTCTTTCTGCCATCTGCACCAAATGAGCAGTTGTTCCTTTGGGCTTTTTGATGGTGCCAGGATTCAGTAAATTTTGCCAAAGGCCCCAAATCAAGCTGGCGGGTTGAGGTTAGAGGGATAGCTCATTCCTCTGCAGGGAGAGGTTATAGCACACTTGGTACTTCCAGCTAGAGAATCCCATTTTCCTACCCCGGATCTCTGAACACCAATGGCCTGTCCTTGGAAAGCTTGAATTTGGGCCTCAAGCCTTGTTTGTTTCCTTACAAGTTTGTGTTTCAAACTGAGTAGTGAAATCTGCTCAAAGTCCATACTATTGGAACTCAAGCTTTTGTTTTATGAACTCAGAAGGTCTGTGTTTCTGGAAATGATTCCACCCCAAAGAAAAATGAACAGCCTATTCTGCAACACACACTTTGCTTTCAAAAGCCTCATTATTTTAAAGCATTTCCCCAAGATCCCTCTGATGTAGCCCATTTTTTTCTTTTTCCTTTTTTTTTTTTTTTTTTTTTTGCAGTACGTGGGCCTCTCACTGTTGTGGCCTCTCCCATTGCGGAGCACAGGCTCTGGACGCGCAGGCTCAGCGGCCATGGCTCACGGGCCCAGCCACTCCACAGCATGTGGGATCTTCCCGGACCGGGGCACAAACCCGTGTCCCTTGCATCAGCAGGCAGACTCTCAACCACTGCGCCACCAGGGAAGCCCTGTAGCCCATTTTTGAAATCCTTTGGTTGTGTAGAAACATAAGCCTCCATAAATAAAATTGAGAAAATTTTCAAGTTGTGAAATTTTAGACGTAATTTTTCATTGTTTCCAATCTCTCTATTGCTATGTTAAGGGAGACCCTGTCATTCTTATTTGGCAAGTTTGGGCTCTACATTTTTGGATTTTCAAATGTTTTCTCCAGCCTCATTGTACCCTTGGGCATCTTTCTGAAAGCTATTTGTTTGGCTATGAGCTTCAGGATGGCAGAATTTTGTTGCATGAATAAATGAATGAATAAATGTTTGTTCCCCAAGCATGAATCAGCCATTATTCTAACCACTTCAATTCAACTCAACTCAATTCAATTTTAATTTTTATAAACCAGTTAAAGAATGGGAAACTGGACAGGGTGACCATACTTTTCTTTGACTCCACAGGGGTCCTGACCTGTTGGGAAGGTCCTGCCAGAGGAGCAGCCTTGGGTCACTATTACTGGTCAAGCATATAGACTTCGAGCTACAGGAAAGATAGGACAGCCTTCAAGCTGAGAATGCTTAATTCTAAAGCAAGGACTTGTCTTTTCTTGTCAATTTTTTAACTTAAAGAATTTATAACTCTTTGTGGTTTCTGTGGTGTGGAGGCGAAAAGGGAGGCTGATCTTCTAGAAAGGACAGTTAAATGCTAAGATGGAAAAACCATCAGGGAATCCAGTCTTTTCAGTGATGTTGGAACATGTGGACATGGATGGCAGTCTACCCAGGCACATCTCCCCCTGCCCCATGACATTACTGGCTTCTATATGTTCAAGACCAGGAGGTCGCACAAACAGGAGGTTAGCATAGGCCCAAACGAGCATAATTAAAATTCCACAGGAAAGCTAGACCTCACTGACACAGAAGCACAGGAAGCGAGAGGGTTGGGAAAGAGCTGTATTCAATGGTGGTTGTAACAGGACAGGAGTCAGGAGCAATGTCCCCAGTCATACGATACCCTGGACTCCCCTGAATCTCTCCCTTAACAATGTGTGTCTTTGTTTCTGCACGTATAAACAGTGGTTCTGATTGCACGTTTTCAAGGGCTGTCTGGGGACTGGTGCAGTTTGAAGTACTATGAGAGCATAAGATGAAAAAACAAATTCCTGAAGCCGGTATACCACAGGGCCCATAAATCCGATACTTCATGTTGTGACTAGAAGTCCCCCAAAATGGTTATAATTAGCTGTAATAATCCTGATCACCAATCACCATCATCACAGAAGAGCAAACACTCCATGTAAGACCCTAGAGGAATGCTAGATCTTCATATAACAAAGTCCCAAACAGTTCTGATTTCTGCTTCCTCCTACCCTCAAGCCTTCCAAAAAAAAAAAAAAAAAAAAGAATCAAATTTCTCAGGCATTTCTGTTTGGAACCACTTTACTAGACCTAAGCCTCTATAAGTTTTAGTTCAAGGGCCTCAACTTTCACAGTGTAATTTAAATAGATTCTGAGTTGTAGTTTTCTTAATTAAAAACACACAGCCTGGAGAGCGCTTAAAGGATGAAAAAGAGTTATTCTAGTAAGGATGTGTATCTTGAAACCGGCACCGGCACCGGGGCAGTGGATGCTTTGGGCCCCAACTCTCTCCTACCTTTTCCCTTCTAGCTTCCGCCATAGGCTGCAAAGTTTCCCTTTCAACAAAACTACCTGCCCTCGGCCCAACTCATGACTTTCAGGGCATGCCTTGGCTTATCCCTGGTTGAGGAGACCTCTCTGAGAATCTCTCTTTGCATAGCACTGGTCTTTCTGTTATTGCCTTAGTCTAGGCTTAGAACCACCAAGTGTAACTCAAGAGACCCCCATCTTCACATGGTTCCAACTGAGTCAATGTCATTCTCACCCAACTGAGATTTCACTGGACACTGTCTGACAGCCATGTGATACTTTTTTCCCTGTTATCCTGGATTTGTCACAAACATCTAACATGTCCAAATCTCTCTCGTGGCATTTTCCTTACCATTCTCATTTTGATTAAAGAGATGCCTCAAACCTACTGTCTGTTGCTTTTCTAAATTGCTTGTTTCTAAAGTATACTAATTCTTTCCACGGCCAACTCTGGTTGCTTTCATCAAAGGAGGTCTGAATGGTTTCCTTGTAATGAAAGAAGTATGCTGAGCTCCCATCTGAGAATCCTGGGCCCCAAGGCAGTTAATTACCAGCAGAGAGTCTCAGTGAACTCTATTGTCCTTGTGTTTCAAAGAAGTTCATTGGGTGGAAGGCAATTTTCTTGAGTGGAAAGATGAATGCTCTGAGATCCCTGGAGCCAACCCTACCTCTGGCATCACCATAAAAGCAGATAGCTTCTAACCACAGAAGACCATTCGATACCCCACCGCAGTCCCAGACACAAAAGCGGGCAAACCTGGCAAAAGCACACATTTTCCTGTTACATGCAATGAAAACCATCTGCAGGCAGTTCATTTTGACATCATCCAATTGGGAAGAAAACTTATTTTTGAAGTCTACTTATTAATTTTGCTCACTAACCTCCAATCACTTTGGATGTCAAGCAGTCATTCATTATACCACACATAGCACCCAGAAGACACAAGGTGGTCTGCATGCCCTCCCCTTCTTCATGCTCTAAGTAGCCCATCTATAGGCATAGTTCCATTCAGCTCTACTCACAGTAGTATGCTTGGGGCAAGAGGCTGGACCACTACTAGGTGGTACTTTAGTGATGTGGCCCTCTGATGCTCATGCATTTTATTGTATTTTAAAAATAAAACATCTTATATTAATAATAGTCTCTTTAAGCTGATAACTTAATTTCGAACATATACAAAGTTTTACATATATATACTGCCCATTTTATGATTTTGATGTCACAATTTACATCTTTTTACACTGTATGTCCATTAACAAATTATATTGTAGTTCTAATTATTTTTAATATTTTTGTCTTTTAACCTTCATTCTAGGGTTATAAGTGATCTACTTACCACCATTATGACATTAGAGTATTCAGGACTTAACTATATGTTTATCTCTACGGATGAGTTATATACTTTGATATGTTTTCCTGTAACTAATTAGCATATTTGTTTCAGCTTGAAGAACTCCCTTTAACAATTTCTTTTAAGGCCAGTCTAATGGTGATGAACTTGTCTTTAGCTTTTGCTTGTCTGGAAAACTCTTTATCACTCCTTCAATTCTGAAGGACAGGCTTGTCTGATAGTATATTCTCGGTTGGCAGGGTTTTTTTCCTTCAGCACTTTGAATATATCGTACCACTTCCTTCTGGCCTGTAAAGTTGCTGACGAAAAGTCTTCTAATAGTCTTATGAGAGTTCCCATGTATGTAATAAGTTGTTTTTTTCTTTCTGCTTTTAAAACTCTTTCCTTGTCTTTAACTTTTGACAATTTAATTATAATATGTCTAGGTGTGGGTCTGTTAGGATTCATCGTGTATGAAACTCTCTGGGTTTCCTGGATCTAGATGCCTACTTCTTTCACCAGGTAGGGAAGTTTTCAGCCATTACTCCTTTGAATAAGATTTCTGCCCCTTTCTCTCTTTCTTCTCCTCTGGGACCTCTATAGTGTATATATTGGTCTGCTTGATGGTGTCCCGTAAGTCCCTTAAGCTTTCTTCCCTTTTTAATTCTTTTTAATTTTTGCTTCTCTAACTGGATGAATTCCACTGCCCTGTCTTCAACTTTACTGATCCTTTCTTCTTGATCTAGTTTGCTATTGAACCCCTCTATTGAATTTTCCAGTTCAATGATTTTTATCTGTCAGCTCTGTGATTTCTGTTTGGTACTTTTTAATATTTTCTGTCTCTTTGTTGAAATTATTTTCTTGTTCATGCATTATTTTCCTGACCATGGTGAGCATCTTTATGACCATTATTTTGAACTTTCAGGTAAGTCAATGATCTCTGTTTCATTAAGGTCTGCTTCTGGAGTTTTATCTTGTTCTTTTATTTGGAACATATTCCTCTATTTTCCTCAATTTTCTGTGTTGGCTTCTGTACATTAGATAAAACAGCTACCTCTCCCAGCTTTGACAGAGTGGTTTTGTATAGAAGGTGAACCTCATCAATCAACTTGGCCCAAGCTCTTGGTTTTCTCTCAAATCTTTGTGATTGTCCAAGCTGCCTTCTTTATTCTTGGTGCCTCCCAGTAGCTTAGGGTATGCCAAGATGTGTGACTGTCCCAAAAGGCAGAATGGCAGTCAGCACCTAGATGCAGGTTGACTGGAACTCAGACTTTCAGAGAGCAGCTGGGAAAGCATGTAGTTAAGTATCTTCTAGGGAGAAACTGAGAGATGGGCATTTTTGCTTGCTCTTTCTGGGCTTCATCCAGGTGGATAACCATATGGTGTAGTGCTCCTGTGCCTATTAAGAACTGCTTCTTTGTTTTCTGTAGTCCTATGGGATTTATAAATGTAAGCCATTTTGGCTATCAGAGCCAGGCAATACAAGGGCCCATTCCTTGGGCAGCAGCCACAAAACGTGGGGCACCAGACATGTGTACAAACTCCTTCCAGGGAGATATTGATGACTTGGAAAGGGCAAGAGGGAGAGGGCAGGGGAGGTATCCACAGGCTTCTCTGGTCTCCAGGGAGGATCCTGGTGGTCATTTATTAAGTAGTTATGCATTGGTGAGATTCCCTACAGACTAAATAACAATCTGCTCCATTGGCCACAGGTTCTAAAACCCAATATAGAAATAGCCAATTCCAGAACCTCCACCAGAAGGTCTGTTTGGTTGTGAGAAGGGTCTTGGTATCCAATAGCTCACATCCAAACTTTCTGCTGGTGTTCCACAGAGAAGAAGTCCACCCAAATCCAGAGTAGACCTAAGGTGGTTTCAGAGTCACCAGCAACCTGGTTGTACAGATACAAAATGGACTGAGACCCTTACTGAGAGGCAAAGTCTGAATCATAGAAGACATATTTCTTTTAAAGTAGTATGTGGAGGAAAAAGAGACCCTTTTCTTTTTTTTTTTTTCAGTATGCGGGCCCCTCACCGTTGTGGCCTCTCCCGTTGCGGAGCACAGGCAATGGACGCGCAGGCTCAGTGGCCGTGGCTCACGGGCCCAGCCGCTCCGCGGCACGCGGGATCCTCCCGGACCGGGGCACGAACCCCTGTCCCCTGCATCGGCAGGAGGACTCTCAACCACTGCGCCACCAGGGAAGCCCGAGACCCTTTCTTATTCTTTTTCTTTTTCCTTTTCCTTCTCTCGGGTGTCTCAGATGGGACGTTTTTGATCTGTTCCGTAAACATTAAAAGAAAATGATTCTTTTTTCAAGGGAATAAAATCATGGGATACATATTAAATTTGCTTCTTCTGATCTTGCCTAAATAAATCAAGAATGAACAAGGAGTCTAGGATCTAGGATATAAAGAACAGTATGGTAGGATTCTACAACCACAAAAAGGCTGGATTCCAACATATTCATTTCTGTTTGCCCCTTACGCCATCCTTCCCCAGGAAGCAAGATGATGGTATTAATGGCTGCCTCTCTGGAGCACGTGTTGAACATATGTTCTTCAAAATATAGTTGCTGGTACAGGAAGTGGCAACTTAAACTAAGTCAGGAATATTTTTGGAACAACCTCTTTTTCCAGATGGTCTTCCCCATTCTTTGACCTACTTTATGTTCAGGAGGCTGGAAACTATCTCTTTTCTGAGGATCATCTGTTTGTCTCAGGGATCTAATATTATGTCAGTTCAATACGGTAATGGAAACACCATAATATGCATGGGACTTTATAGTCACTTCAGTAACATTTTCCCCTTGTTTTTGCAGTTCAGTTCAATGACCTCTAGGTGGTGGTAAAGGTTCCAACCATTTTTTATGACCAGATTGAATAGCTAGTCATCGAATTGCTCTGTATGGTCTTAAAGAGTTAATTGACAGGACTTGGATGAGGTTGACTGTTGTCTTGTGGTTTCAGTATTACCTTTTTTCTCCCTGATTCTCAGTAGAATGTGTATTGTGCATATCAAGGAGCTCTGAAAGCCAAGCATGAAAATGAGAGCAAGGCTTAGAAAATGCTTTTTTTAGTTTAGAGATCTCACTTGAAGCTTTATGGCCACACATTTCAAAACAAATTCAAACATCTTCGAGTTTTAATCTGTTTACAGTGAACGAAAGTTATTTTCCTGTTTTTAATGGAAAGATATTTGGTCATCAACTCCCATTAACTGGGCATCAGTTTGATGAGTACAGGAAACAAGCGTATAGGCTCCATTTCTTACAGAATATACTTTTTTAAAATTTAGGAAGAAAAACATGCTTAAGAAGCATATCTTGAGTTCAAAAAATAAGTATTGCAAAGAACACTTGACAATAGTAGTTTGCAGACACTTGTGTCCCCGTTTATTCTTCAACTTTATTTTAGGAAAGGACTAGACATAACCAACCTGGTCCTTCTAGGGCTCAGCCTGTCCCAGGACATCAATTGCAAGACACAGCCCTAGACATGTTGTGAAGATCTACAGACCATCTTTCACATTCATCTCTTACTCTGGTGGTCAGGCTCTGAAGAGCACTTCTCAGTGAGTCTTAAGCTATGTGCTGGGAAGGACCTGACCCAGGGCTTTTTTTTTTTTTTTTTTTTTTGCGGTACACAGGCCTCTCACTGTTGTGGCCTCTCCTGTTGCGGAGCACAGGCTCCGGACGCGCAGGCTCAGCAGCCGTGGCTCACAGGCCTAGCCGCTCCGCGGCATATGGGATCTTCCTGGACCGGGGCACAAACCCGTGTCCCCTGCATCAGCAGGCGGACTCTCAACCACTGCGCCACCAGGGAAGCCCTGACCCAGGGCTTTTGATAGACTCCTGTTCCCCTCAGGAATTAGGACATGAACATCCTGCACTGAACCAGGATTCACCTGCTAAACTTATTTTTGAACTAGACCACAGCTCTATGTATTAATTTCAGCCAACTTCATTCTAGAAAACCATAGCTGTAGCCAAATTAACTGTATGCATGGCAAGCTATAACTGCTTATAGAATGGCCAAATTCAATGAGTCATTCAACACATGTTTTTTTGAGCACTACTATATCCAAAGCCCTCTGCTGGGATTTGCTGGCCAGGCTGCTGTGCTTACAAAAACAACAACGCTTCTAGATTTTCTCTGTTCCTCCCAAACAATCATCTGTCTCCATAATTTCAGTTCTCTAACTACATCTACTTACTATTTGGGGGGGAGGGCGTCGATAATACTTACCCCCCCTTTAATATAGACCTATTAGATATAGCTTATTTCCATTTAGCCTTTAATTCTGAATTCTGTGTGTGTTCTATTTTTTGTTTGTGTATTTGTGTGTGTGTCTGTCGGTGGGTGTGTGTCTGTTGGTGTGTGTGTGTTACTCTCAGAAACTGCCTTGACCCTCTTTTACTCTGTACTCCTGCAGGGGGAAGCTCTTAGAACCCCTGGTCCTTAATTCTTTTTTTTTTTTGGCTGTGCCTTGTGGCTTGTGGGATCTTAGCTCCCCGGCCAGGGATTAAACTCGCACCCTCAGCAATGAAAGCACAGAGTCTCAGAGTCCTAACCACTGGACCACCAGGGAAGTCCTCTGGTCCTTAAATTATGGTAGGGACCAGTCACTAATACGATGAGCTGCATACAACTTTTGAAGAAGGAAAGGGAGGATTTAGAGAAGTTAACATTTACTAAGTGCCTACTAAGAACGTTCTTGTATGTTGTTCATTTGTTGTCAGAGCACAGAGTGTGGCAACAAAAAGAGGACTTTGGAACTGGCAGACTAAAGTTGGACTACTGGTTAATCTGTACTAATTTACTGACCTCAGGCAAGTAACACTTGGACATAAGATTCCTTGGCTAAAAAACAGGATTCTTAAACAATCCAACTCCATACTGTTGTAGGAAGAATTGAGTTCCTAAGAGGCATTCAATTTTATTCTTACTTCCTTTTGCTGATGAGGAAAATAGAGAATGTGTTATAGGCTCCATATGTATGTTTTATAAAACCAGTCTACAGCTCTAATGAGACTACATAAACTAAATGGTACATTTCAACCATTTCAGTAAAACTGGATTCCAGCATATTTCTACTTTCATGAAAATAAATTTAGGTTAATTCCCTTCTCTCCTAGTTGCCTGAGGGGTGCAATTTTACATATCTTCGGGGATGGGATGACTCCTTCTCAAAGATGTTTGACTGGGTCCTTTGGAAGAGATAACTTGTATTCCCTGGAGAAAACCATGTATAGATATTCCAATTCAACCTATAAGATTTTTTTTTTTTTTTTTTTTTTTTTTTTTTTTTTTTTTTTTTTTTGTGGTACGCGGGCCTCTCACTGCTGTGGCCTCTCCCGTTGCGGAGCACAGGCTCCGGACGCGCAGGCTCAGCAGCCACGGCTCACGGGCCCAGCCGCTCCGCGGCACATGGGATCCTCCCAGACCGGGGCACGAACCCGCATCCCCTGCATCGGCAGGCGGACTCTCAACCACTGCGCCACCAGGGAGGCCCAACCTATAAGATTTTGATGGTGCCATTTGTTATATGAAAGATTCATTGGCCTAGGAAAATTAGCTGAAATCTTTAAACCTCTATTTTAAATTGTATTTATGGCAGCAATATATCAACCAGAGTATTTTTCCTTTCTGGCTTGTGTGTCATCTTTAAAGTCTCCAAAAAAGTAGACATGTAGTATGAAATCAGAACAAACAAGGGACAAAACTGCCAACACAGAGGACACGTACCTTTGGGGTTCACCTGTCTCCTCTTTGATGCCCTTCTCTCTGCTCTTACATTTTCTACTTTCTTCTTGTCATCTACCATTTAAAATTTTTCTATAAACACAGGGAGTGCCTATCCTGTAGTTCTGTCTCCACAGCCTCTTCCCTTGACAAAACCTGCTATTTATTTCATTTCAGCTTTGCTATAGTTGGAAAAGTTACGGCAGACTAATTCATCTTATTGACTCATAAATAGCTTACTCTATTACCCCTTGGGGGTGGAGGAAGGGAGGAAAGTTCGGGATCTAATATTATTGATGTAGGTTGGAGACGCTATCTCAGTTTTATCCTGACAACAACCCTATGAAGTCTATATTTCAATTTCCTGATTGACAGATGAGAGACCTGATGCTTTGAGAGGTAAAGTTGCCCAAAGTAGGAAAGGTCATAAATGGCAGAGGTAGAATTTGATTCCAGGTTTTTAAGATTCCAGATCATGTACACCATTCACCACTGTACTATCTGAGGCATTTACATTTTACCTGGAGTCATGGCTTTGCTCACAAAGGTCATGGAATCCTCAGCATAAAGGCAGGCTGGGGTGGGGAATCACACCCCTCATTGAACCAACTCCCCTGAACTAGCAGATCTTAGTAGAAACCCATTTCTTTTATCTCTCCCATTCTAACTCAAGAAATGCCCTTTGTTTTAGAAGTAATACCGTGGGGGCAGGTTCCTTGACCAGCTACTCTTTTCCTTTGACTAACCAAGAATCTTTAACCCACTGGGGAGGCAGAGTAGAGACGCTGGGTGTTGAGGAAGGTGGGGAGTAAGAGTAAAGTCCCCTGGGGGGGCACAGAAGGCCCCCTTGGAGAGGACTTAGTTAAGCCTGTTTTGCAGGGAGCATAACCAAAGGCTCTGCCAAGTGTTCTAGAAAAGCTCCTCTTCCAGCCAGACCTTGCTTAAGAAGGAAGAAAAAATGAACTCTCTAGAGATTTAGAGAACTGAGCTGATAATCAGTTCTGTGATGGGAAGGAAACCTTGGGTGTTTGGACAGCAGTCCTTAATTTCTGAGGTCAGTGTTCTAACAGGTCAGGGAGTGTGGACGAAGGATCCGAATCAAATCTCAAGTTGGGAGAGAGCTCAGCATTTCCTTCTCAACAATGCTGGTCCATTGCTCTTTCATGAAACCATTTGGGGATTGAGGGGCAGGTGGTGCAGGAAGGGAAAGGAAAAGAGGGGCATGGAGTTTTGAAAGAGTCTGTTGTGCCGTTTTAGGATCAACATTACAGGTTGTTTGTGTTAAGTTTGTGTGAAGTAATCTAAATGGACTCAGGTGGCAACATACTAAATATTTCAACTTTTCTTCTCTCCTTTTTTTTCCCCTGTGGCTAGACAGATGGCATGCAGGAGTGGGGTGGGGTAACTGAGTAAAAATAGGTTACTTAAAAGAAACCAATGCTGCTGTAAAGAAGAGTACACTTTGTGTAGACAAATGCTGCTTGCTTGAAACTCAGGACTTGGGTGCTTTTACTTAAAACTCTAGAAAATAAATAGGCAAGGTTGCTTGTGTTCTGGGATTTACTGCTATCCTTTCAACCCTCCAGACAAATTAGGGGGTGACTTGGTGGACTGCGGGGGTCTGTGGGAAAAAAGTGAAACACCTCCCAACACCAGAGACAGTCACCTTGTCAAAAGGAGAACGTATTCGGTGCCATCTGTTGTCCCTGAGTTTCAGCTCAAGAGCTTTACTTCACCGAATCCAAGTTAAAAAAGAAAAAACAGGTGTGTGGTGGGGAGGGAGTGGGGAGTCTGTGAGGGGATGGAGTAAAATGTTAAACAATGTCAAGAGAATATAGACAGCAAAATCTAGACTGTAGAAAAATTCCGGCAAGTCCAGACTGTGAAGAGATGACCAGGTTTCTCTTAGAAATAAAGTTGTGCACATGCAAGAGAGGTACAAAGAGAGAATTTTATACATCAAAGGGACTTAAGAGACATGTCAAACAATTGTAATGTATGGATCTTACTTTGATCCAGATTAAAACAAAATATGAAAATAAGTGAGTAGAGAGCCACATCCTACCTCTACAGGAGACCCTCCAACACTAGCAGGGAAACAGGAAATGTCCACAAACCTCTTAGATACCTTCATCCACCAGAGGGCAGACAGCAGAAGCAAGAAGAAATACAATCCTGCAGCCTGTGGAACACAAACCACATTAACAGAAAGACAGACAAGATGAAAAGGCAGAGGGCTATGTACCAGATGAAGGAACAAAATAAAACCCCAGGAAAACAACTAAATGAAGTGGAGACAGGCAACCTTCCAGAAAAAGAATTCAGAATAATGATAGTGAAGATGATTCAGGGCCTCGGAAAAAGAATGAAGGCAAAGACCTAGAAGATGCAAGAAATGTTTAACAAAGATCTAGAAGAATTAAAGAACAAACAAACAGAGATGAACAATACAATAACTGAAATGAAAAATACACTAGAAGGAATCAATAGCAGAATAACTGAGGCAGAAGAACGGATAAGTGACCTGGAAGACAGAATAGTAGAATTCACTGCTGCGGAACAGAATAAAGAAAAAAGAAGGAAAAAATGAAGACAGCCTAAGAGACCTCTGGGACAACATTAAACACAACAACATTCACATTATATGGGTCCCAGAAGGAGAAGAGAGAGAGAAAGGACCCGAGAAAATATTTGAAGACATTAAAGTCAAAAACTTCCCTAACAAGGGAAAGGAAATAGCCACCAAAGTCCAGGAAGCACAGTGACTCCCATACAGGATAAACCCAAGGAGAAACATGCCGAGACACATAGTAATCAAATTGGCAAAAATTAAAGACAAAGAAAAATTATTGAAAGCAGCAAGGGAAAAATGACATATAACATACAAGGGAACTCCCATAAGGTTAACAGCTGATTTCTCAGCAGAAACTCTACAAGCCAGAAGGGAGTGGCATGACATACTTAAAGTGATGAAAGGGAAGAACCTACAACCAAGATTACTCTAGCCAGCAAGGATCTGATTCAGATTAGATGGAGAAATCAAAAGCTTTACAGACAAGCAAAAGCTAAGAGAATTCAGCACCACCAAACCAGCTCTACAACAAATGCTAAAGAAACTTCTCTAAGTGGGAAACACAAGACAAGAAAAGGACCTACAAAAACAAGCCCAAAACAATTAAGAAAATAGTAATAGGAACATACATATCGATAACTACCTTAAACGTGAATGGATTAAATGCTCCAACCAAAAGACACAGGCTTGATGAATGGATACAAAAACAAGACTCATATATATGCTGTCTACAACAGACCCACTTCAGACCTAGGGACACATACAGACTGAAAGTGAGGGGATGGAAAAAGATATTCCATGCAAATGGAAATCAAAAGAAAGCTGGAATAGCAATACTCATATCAGATAAAATAGAACTTAAAATAAAGAATGTTACAAGAGACAAGGAACACTACATAATGATCAAGGGATCAATCCAAGAAGAAGAAATAACAATTATAAATATATATGCACCCAACATAGGAGCATCTCAATATATAAGGCAACTGCTATCAGTTATAAAAGAAGAAATCAACAGTAACACAATAATAGTGAGGGACTTTAACACCTCACTTACACCAATGGACAGATCACCAAAACAGAAAATTAATAAGGAAAGAGAAGCTTTAAAATACACAATAGACCAGATAGATTTAATTGATATTTATAGGACATTCCATCAGAAAACAGCAGTTTACACTTTCTTCTCAAGTGCACATGGAACGTTCTCCAGGATAGATCACATCTTGGGTCACAAATCAAGCCTCAGTAAATTTAAGAAAATTGAAATCATATGAAGCACCTTTTCTGACCACAACACTATGAGATTAGAAATCAATTACAGGGAAAAAAAATGTAAAAAACACAAACACATGGAGGCTAAACAATACGTTACTAAATAACCAAGAGATCACTGAAGAAATCAAAGAGGAAATCAAAAAATACCTAGAGACAAATGACAATGAAAACACAACAACCCAAAACCTATGGGATGCAGCAAAAGCAGTTCTAAGAGGGAAGCTTATAGCTATAAAAGCCTACCACAAGAAACAAGAAAAATCTCAAATAAACAATCTAACCTTACCCCTAAAAGAACTAAAGAAGAACAAACAAAACCCAAAGTTAGCAGAAGGAAAGAAATCATCAAGATCAGAGGAGAAATAAATGAAATAGAAACAAAGAAAACAATAGCAAAGATCAATAAAACTAAAAGCTGGTTCTTTGAGAAGATAAACCAAATTGATAAACCATTACCCAGACTCATCAAGAAAAAGAGGGAGAGGACTCGAATCAATAAAATTAGAAATGAAAAAGGAGAAGTTATAACAGACACTGCAGAAATACAAAGCATCCTAAGAGACAACTACAAGCAACGCTATGCCAATAAAATAGACAACCTGGAAGAAATGGACAAAGTCTTAGAAAGTTACTACCTTCCAAGACTGGACCAGGAAGAAATAGAAAATATGAACAGAGCAATCACAAGCGATGAAGTTAAAACTGTGATTAAAAATCTTCCAACAGGGCTTCCCTGGTGGCGCAGTGGTTGAGAGTCCACCTGCCGATGCAGGGGACACGGGTTTGTGCCCCGGTCTGGGAAGATCCCACATGCCGCGGAGCGGCTGGGCCTGTGAGCCACGGCCGCTGAGCCTGCACGTCCGGAGCCCGTGTTCCGCAGCAGGAGAGGCCACAACAGTGAGAGGCCTGTGTACTGAAAAAAAAAAAAAATCTTCCAACAAACAAAAGTCCAGGACCAGATGGGTTCACAGGTGAATTCCATCAAACATTTAGAGAAAACCTAACACCCATCCTTCTCAAACTCTTCCAAAAAATTGCAGAGGAAGGAAAACTCCCAAACTCATTCTATGAGGCCACCATCACCCTGATACCAAAACCAGACAAAGATACTATAAAAAAAGAAAATTACAGACCAATATCACTGATGAATACAGATGCAAAAACCCTCAACAAAATACTAGCAAACAGAATCCAAAAACACATTGAAAGGATCATACACCTTGATCAAGTGGGATTTATCTCAGGAATGCAAGGATTCTTTAATATATGCAAATCAGTCATTGTGATACACCATATTAAGAAACTGAAGAATAAAAACCATATGATCATCTCAATAGATGCAGAAAAAGCTTTCAACAAAATTCAACACACATTTATGATAAAAACTCTCCAGAAAGTGGGCATAGAGGGAACCTACCTCAACATAATAAAGGCCATATATGACAAACCCACAGCAAACATCACTCTCAATGGTGAAAAACAGAAAGCATTTCCTCTCAGATCAGGAACGAGACAAGGATGTCCACTCTCGCCACTATTATTCAACATAGTTTAGGAAGTCCTGGCCACGGCAATCAGAGAAGAAAAAGAAATAAAAGGAATACAAATTGGAAAAGAAGAAGTAAAAGTGTCACTGTTTGCAGATGACATGATGCTCTACATAGAGAATCCTAATGATGCCACCAGAAAACTACTAGAGCTAATCAATGAATTTGGTAAAGTTGCAGGATACAAAATTAATGCACAGAAATCTCCTGCATTCTTATACACTAATGATGAAAAATCTGAAAGAGAAATTAAGGAAACACTCCCATTTACCACTGCAATCAAAAGAATAAAATGCCTAGGAATAAACCTACTTAGGGAGACAAAAGACCTGTATGCAGAAAACTATAAGACACTGATGAAAGAAACTAAAGATGATACCAACAGATGGAGAGATATACCATGTTATTGGATTGGAAGAATCAACATTGTGAAAATGACTATACTACCCAAAGCAATCTACAGATCCAATGCAATCCCTATCAAATTACCAATGGCATTTTTTACAGAACTAGAACAAAGAATCTTAAAATTTGTATGGAGACACAAAAAACCTTGAATAGCCAAAGCATTCTTGAGGGGAAAAAACAGAGGTGGAGGAATCAGACTCCCTGGCTTCAGACTATACTACAAAGCTACAGTAATCGAGACAATATGGTACTGGCACAAAAAGAGAAATATAGATCAATGGAACAAGATAGAAAGCCCAGAGATAAACCCACGCACCTAAGGTCAACTAATCTATGACAAAGGAGGCAAGGATATACAATGGAGAAAAGACAGTCTGTTCAATAAGTGGTGCTGGGAAAACTGGACAGCTACATGTAAAAGAATGAAATTAGAACACTCCCTAACATCATACTCAAAAATAAACTCACAATGGATTAGAGACCTAAATGTAAGACTGGACACTCTAAAGCTCTTAGAGGAAAACATAGGAAGAACACTCTTTGACATAAATCACAGCAAGATCTTTTTGATCCACCTGCTAGAGTAATGGAAATAAAAACAAAAATAAACAAATGGGACCTAATGAAACTTCAAAGCTTCTGCACAGCAAAGGAAACCATAAACAAGACCAAAAGACAACCCTCAGAATGGGAAAAAACATTTGCAAACATATCAATGGACAAAGGATTAATCTCCAAAATATATAAGCAGCTCATGCAGCTCAATATTAAAAAAACAAACAACCCAATCCAAAAATGGGCAGAAGACCTAAATAGACATTTCTCCAAAGAAGACATACAGATGGCCAAGAAGCACATGAAAAGCTGCTCAACGTCACTCATTATTAGAGAAATGCAAATCAAAACTACAATGAGGTATCACCTCACACCAGTTAGAATGGGCATCATCAGAAAATCTACAAACAACAAATGCTGGAGAGGGTGTGGAGAAAAGGGAACCCTCTTGCACTGCTGGTGGGAATGTAAATTGATACAGCCACTATGGAGAACAGTATGGAGGTTCAATAGAAAACTAAAAATAGAATTACCATATGACCCAGCAATCCCACTACTGGGCATATACCCAGAGAACACCATAATTCAAAAAGACACATGCACCCCAATGTTAATTGCAGCACTATTTACAATAGCCAGGTCATGGAAGCAACCTAAATGCCCATAGACAGATGAATGGCTAAAGAAGATGTGGTACATATATACAATGGAATATTACTCGGCCATAAAAGGAACAAAATTGGGTCATTTGTAGAGACGTGGATGCATTTAGATACTGTCATACATAGTGAAGTAAGTCAGAAAAAGAAGTATCGTATATTAACACATATATGTGGAACCTAGAGAATGGTACAGATGAACCAGTTTGCAGGGCAGAAATTGAGACACAGATGTAGAGAACAGTATGGATACCAAGGGGGGAAAGCGGTGGTGGTGGGGGTGGTGGTGTGATGAATTGGGTGATTGGGATTGACATGTATACACTGATGTGTATAAAATTAATGACTAATAAGGACCTGCTGTATAAAAAAATAAATAAAAGAAAGTAAAAGAAAGAAAATAGATGAGTAAATCATTCAAAAAATACTTATGAGGCAATGGGCAAATGTGAACACTGACTGGATATTTGAACGTATTAAGGAATTACTGTCCATCTGTGAGATGTGATAACAGAATAGTGGTTAGGTTTTGAAAATGAGTCCTACTCTTTTAGAGGTGTGAATCTTTCCAGAGGAGATTGAAGTCTTGGCTTTGCTTCAAAATACTGGGGCAGGTTGAGGGAGGAAGGTGTTCAGGGAGTGATTGGAAGTACATGTCCAATGAGATTGGCCTTAAGGGGATAATTGTTGAGGTTGGGGATTCTTTATATGTACAATTGTCTCTACTTTTGTATATATTTGCAATATTCCATAATAAAATGTTAAAGGCAAAAACCCATTATATCATGCTGTGATCTTTTTTTTTTTTTTTTTTTTTGTGGTACGCGGGCCTCTCACTGTTGTGGCTTCTCCCGTTGTGGAGCACAGGCTCCGGACGCGCAGGCTCAGCGGCCATGGCTCACAGGCCCAGCCGCTCCGCGGCATGTAGGATCTTCCCGGACCAGGGCACGAACCCGTGTCCCCTGCATCGGCAGGCGGACTCTCAACCACTGCGCCACCAGGCAAGCCCCTCATGCTGTGATCTTTTGAACAACAGAGCTGCCCTCTCTAAAAGCCTGACAGCGTTGGGTAAGTATCCCCAAAAGACTAAGAGAATATCCTCCTTTTAAAATCATTTTTGTGTTAATTCACACAAGCTCCCTGTCTTGCACCAGAATCAAACCACAAACAGTCTTTTTTTCATTCTACTCATAGGAAATATACGAAGGAACTGAAGAGAATTTGAACACAATGGAAAGGGAACTCACTGCAGTAAGGACATTCTAAGTTCAAGGTTCAGATACCCAGTGGACTGAAATGTACAGCGGTCCCGGGCAGCCGGCCATGCCCCAATCCCCACAGCTGTTTGGACAACAGCCGCCATTGGTGACATCTAGGCCTGCCTCATTGTTTGTGTCTTTTGACTCGTGTAAATTGATATGTCACAAAACTCAGAATAGTTTGCTTCCTGGTTGAAATAATGAACTCTTTTGCAATGGATTTTGTGAACGAGCACCACATCCTTAAACGGCTCATAGAACAGAGCAAAAATGCCCTGTGTGTCTTTAAAATGCATCTGAGGAATTGGGCCTGGTTCCTCTTTATAGACATCTTGAGGAAGATTCAGTTACATCTTCTGGGTGGTGACTCCAGGCTGCTTCCGAAAGAACAAGAGAGCTTTATCTCTATGTTGGGCAGAATAACAGGGCAATCAAAGCTAAGCCTCTTGGAAAATACTGACCCAGAGACCAGGGTTAAGGATTGAGCTGAGATGTTTTCTGGGACAGACTGTGGACAACAAGAAAGAGCCAATAATAAACAGGAACCCAAAAAGCCTGGAGCCACCAGACTGACCACAAGGCAGCCTCCCACGTTTTCACTACCAGGAGCTAGAGAGGCCTCAAGGTGGTATTGTTTCTGTTTTCCATTGAAGGCTTGACCCACCAAGTCCCCCCAAAAAAAAAAAAAAAAAGAATGAAGGAGAGACAGAAAAGGATCAGAGAAAAGAAAAGAAGACTGTCCACCAGTAAATGCTCATCAAAGGAAGGTAGTGGGTCTGTCCCTCCTGGGACTCTGATTCTGCATCTTGATTTTCTTCCAAAACACTTCCCCATTTCACTCCACCCACCACTCGTCTTCACCAAAACAAGCTTAAATATACCTCTGAGTGAAAAAGCAAACTGCAAATTGAGTTGACACTTGTGGGTAGTTTGAAAAAACTGATAGGGAATTCAAGAATACAGTTCTACATTTTTTCCAGTTTTTTTGTGGTATAATGAACATACAAGCTTGTATCAGTTTAAGGCATACAACATAATGATTTGATACCTGTGTATACTGCAAAATGATCACCACAGCAAATTTAGTTAACATCCATCACCTCACATAGTTGCCAATTTTCTTTTCTTGTGTTGAGAACTTTTAAGATCTATTCTCTCAGTAACTTTCAAATATACAATACAGTATTATTAACTGTAGTCACCATGCTGTACATTACATCCCCAGAACTTATTTATCTTATAACTGGAAGTGTGTATCTTTTGATCACCTTCACCCATTTCTCCCACCCCAGTCACCCCCTCTGGTAACCACCAATCTGTTCTCTGTTTCAATGAGGTTGTTTTGTTTTGTTTTGTTTTTTAAGATTCCACATGCAAGTGATGCCATTTATTTTGCCTTCTCTGTCTGGCTTATTTCACTTAGCATATTGCTCTCAAGGTCCATCCATGTTGTTGCAAATGGCAGGACTTCCTTCTTTCTCATGGCTGGATAATATTCTATTGTATATATATGTATACCACATCTTCCTTATCCATTTGTCCACTGATGGACACTTAGGTTGTTTCCATATCTTGGCTATTAAGAATAATGCTGCAATGAACATGTGAGTGCAGATACCTCTTCTGTTCTAATTTCTTAATTTAAATTTCTTTAATTTCTTGAGATTCTGTTTTAATTTCTTTTGGATACATAACCAGAAGCGGAATTGCTGGATCATATGGTAGTTCTATTTTTAAATTTTGGAGGAACCTCCATAAAGCTGTCCATAGTGGCTACACTAATTTGCATCCCTTTTCTCCACATCCTCACCAACATTTATCACTTGTCTTTTTTTTTTTTTTTTTTTTTTTTTTGCAGTACGTGGGCTTCTCACTGCTGTGGCCTCTCCCGTTGCGGAGCACAGGCTCCAGACGCGCAGGCTCAGCGGCCTTGGCTCACGGGCCCAGCAACTCCGCGGCACGCGGGATCCTCCTGGACCGGGGCACGAACCCGTGTCCCCTGCATCGGCAGGTGGACTTTCAACCACTGCACCACCAGGGAAGCTCTATCACTTGTCTTTTTGATCATGGCCATTCTAACAGGTGTGAGGCGATATCTCACTGTTGCTTTGATTTGCATTTCCCTGATTAGTGATGTTGAGCAACTCTGCATGTACCTGTTGGTCTAATTCTATATTTTTTGGCATCTGGAGAAAAGGTGCACCTGTATTATATTTTAAGCTCCTTTAACTTTTTAAAAATACACTTTTAATTTTAGCATAGTTTTAGATATACAGAAAAATTGTGAAGATAGTACAGAGAGTCGCCATGAACATCATACCCATTTTCCTCTATTACTAACACCTTACATTTGTACGGCACATTTGTCACAATTAGTGAACCAATAATATTGTTATTAAATAGAGCCCATAATTTATGCATGTTTTCTCAGTTTTTACCTTAAGTCCTTTTTCTGTTCCAATAACGCATCTAGGTCACCATATTACATTTAGTCTTCAGTACTCCTTAGGCACCACTTGGCTATGATAGTTTCTCAGACTTTCCATGTTTTTGATGACCTTGACAGTTTTGAGGAGTGATGGTCAGGAATTTTGTAGAATGTCACTCAGTTAGGATTCAACTGATGTTTTACTCATGATTAGACTGGGGTTATGGGTTTTTGAGAGGTAGCTCTTTAACTTTTTCATCTTAACTTCTGAACATCAGACGGTTGTTTCTTTAGCTCTCTTCAAAGCCAAATGGCTTTAGGCATCAAGAAACTTACCCTGGGCATGTGTTGCTCCTGTGCCCTGCACATTTATTATTATTTGCCTTCAAGCACCTTTTGCTGTTTACTCTGCTAAAGAATAAAAGCATTTTTAGAAATTGGGGATATGCTTGGCAATAGCTGCTGCAAAAAAAGGTGTGTATAGAACTCACTTCTAATTATAGTTGCTGTGAAGGGAGAGTTAAAAAATTAAAGTAGCAATGGATTATTTTACTCACAAACATGAATGGTATATAAATTCTCTTTTCCTGTCAAATAGGGGATCTGGATTTTTTTTTCTGAAATCATTCGTGTCATTTTCCATTTTTAATTTTAGTTGCTACAGGAATTAGGTTTATCTTTAACTCTGTTTCCCAGTGCTGTTTTTGTAGCATCCAGGTTTGGAAAGACTATACTAAAAAGTACACTAGATTGCATCAAAAAGAAAACTCCAGACCAATATCACTTATGAATATCATGGAAAAAATCTTAAATGAAATATTAAAACACACAATAGATCAACTCATTAAAAATATATAACAAGCAAGTGGGATTTATTCTGAGAAAGCAGGGGTGATTCCTTATTAGAAAATTCAATAATATAATCCTTTATATTAAGAGGGTTAAAGAGAAAGATCATATAATCATCTCCACAAAGGTAGATAAGGCATTTGATAACACGAACTTTCACTCATGTTAAAAGTATTCAATAGAATAGAAATTGATGACTACTTCCTTTTTATGATCGAAAGCCAAAATTTTAGCTCATGTGGTAACATTAAAAACTTTTCAATAACGTGACTAACAAGACAAGGATGCATTATCTTTACTATTTTACACTGGGATGGAAGTACTAGCCAATACAATTAGACAAGAAAAAGCAATTAGAAGGATAAAAATTGGAAAGGAAGAGGCAAAACTCTCTGTAGGCGAAATAATTTTACATATATGCAAATTCCAAAGAACCAGTGAAAAACCACCTTTAACAATAAAAAGTTTCAGATTACAAAATTAACATATAAAACCAATAACCTTCTCATACATTAATTAAAATCCAATATAAGATACAACGGAAGAGAGGACACTGTTTTCAACAGTAAAAAGACAAAAACAAAAAAACCTAGGCATGAAGCTAAATACTCAGAACTTATGTGAGGTCATCTTTAAAACACTGCTGAGGATACAAAAGAAGACCTGAAAAACTGGGAAGTCACACCATGGTTTTGGGTAGGAAGACTCAACAGCCATAACATGCCAGTTCTCACTAAGTTAGTTTATAAATTTAATGTAATCCCAATAAAGTTAACATTAGGGCTTTTCCCTAGAACAAGACAACTAGATTATACATTCATCTAGAAGAGCAAGAAAATCCCCAAGGATAGTAGAAAAACCCCAAAATGCAGAGCAGGGACAGGGGGCTAGCCCTCCCAGAAGTAACATATTATGAAGCTTCTATATTAAAACAGTGTGATATTGCACATGAATGGACAGACAGACCCACAGAAGAGAAGAGAAAATACAGAAATAGACCTAATTAAGTACAGAAATGTAGAATGCAGTGAAGGTGGCATCTCAAAACAGAGAGGAAAAGTTGGATTTTTATTGGTGGTCCTGGGATAATTGAATGACCATTTAGAAAAAGTTAATGTCTTTTTCACACCATATACCTGGATATATTCCAGGTAAATGTAAATATAAAAATGAAACCATACAGGTACTAGAAGCAAATATGAATAAATTCCTTTATAGCTTGGGGGTGGGGAAATTTTCCTTTGCTATGATTTGGAATCCAGAGCAATTAAAATTATTTTTTATTTCTTAAAAATACAAATTTGCATAGTAAAAAAGATTTTAATAAAGTAAAATGGAAAATGACAAACTGGGGAGAATAACAGCAACAGAAATCACAAAGTGTAATCAATGCCCTCCAGCCAAGGACCACCAAGCACACACCTGTGGATGAACAAGTTAGGATTTAAGCCCCTGGTAACAAAGGAGACTGTCCACAATGGGGTACCACAGTGGGATTCAGGAAGGCAGTCTTGAAAATGACTTTTTACAGGAGTTGGGGTTTGGTTAGGCAACACTGGAGAGGGTTCAAGGAAGTAGGGCTTGGCTCTGGATTGGATGCTGTCAGGAAACAGTAAGCAAATCTATTATTGAATATCTTATTAAACCTTATTTCTAGGGTGGGAGAAATGAATCAAAGCTAAAGCCACAATTGGTAGAGAAGCAGCAGTCGCCCATGTTAGCCAGTATAGGAAGATGTGTGTGTGTGTTTGTTTAGTTTTCTGTGGTTTACACAGTAACCTTGTTTTTGTCTGTGCTTAGAAAAGAGTCTCAAATGGCGTTTTGTTTTGTTTTGCTTTGCTATCATGGCTGCAGAGTGACCTTGTCTGAATCATACTGGTGCTCTATGAGATATTTATATCCAGCGGGGGACACCCATCTAGCCGTCAGTACCTAGCAAACTCCTGGCAGCATTGAGGTCCAGCTGAGGCAGGCCACCTCTCAAAAGTCAGGGACTGCTTCTCTTTCTCATGCGGTACCCCAATATATAAAGAGTTTCTAAAAAGAGAGACTAGACTAAAAACCTGATACACCTGAGCAATCTAAAACAGTTGCCACTAGTCACATGTGATTATTTAATTTAAAATTAAATAAAATAAAAAATTTAATACACCAGCCCCATTTCAAATATTCAACAGCACATGTGATTAGTGGCTACTATATTAGATAGTGCAGGTATAGAATGTTTCCACCACTGGAATTATGTTAAATAGCACTGCTGTGGAAAAAAGTACTAGAGAAATTGAGAGTTCACCAAAAAAGAAATGAAAGTGTCTTTAAATCATATGAAATGTTACTCAAGCTCATTTAAATAGAAATGCACATCAAAACTCCACTGGGGGGCTTCCCTGGTGGCACAGTGGTTGAGAGTCCGCCTGCTGATGCAGGGGACACGGGTTCGTGCCCCAGTCTGGGAAGATCCCACATGCCGCGGAGCGGCTGGGCCCGTGAGCCATGGCCGCTGAGCCTGCGCATCCGGAGCCTGTGCTCTGCAACGGGAGAGGCCACAACAGTGAGGGGCCCTCGTACCGCAAAACAAAAACAAAAACAAAAACACTCCACTGGGATCCATTTCTCTCTAAAAGATAAACAAAAATCTAAAAGTTTGACAAGGTAATATATCGGTAAAGCTGTGGGTAAAGCTATGTTGTACAAGCTTCTTTATACACTGCTGGTGGGGATGCAAAATGGTAGAACCCTTAGAGAAGGGAATTTGGCAAAATATCTAACAAAATTACATGTGCATTTACTCTTCGACCCAGCAACCTCAGAGAGTCCCACCAAAGATTCCTGGGAAAACATAAAAAGACATATGTAGGGCCTCCCTGGTGGCGCAGTGGTTGAGAGTCCGCCTGCCGATGCAGGGGATACGGGTTCGTGCCCCGGTCTGGGAGGATCCCATATGCCGCGGAGCGGCTGGGCCCGTGAGCCATGGCTGCTGAGCCTGCGCATCCGGAGCCTGTGCTCCGCAACGGGAGAGGCCACAACAGTGAGAGGCCCGCGTACCACAAAAAAAAAAAAAAAAAAAAAAAAAGACATATGTACAAGGCTTGTCGTAACTGGACTACTTTCAATAGCTAAAGACTGGAAACAAAATTTGATCATTAGGAAACTAGTTAAATAAACTAAGGTACACCCACATAATGGAGTACTATGCAGCTGAAAAAGTACTAAGAAACATCTCTCTGTGCCAGTATGGTGTAACCTCCATGATATATTTGTAGATTGAAAAAGAAAAAAAACAAGTAGAGAAGAATATGTACGGCATGACACTGTTTAGCTAAGAAATGGGACACACACACACATACACACATGCACACATACATATATTCTGCTTTTATTTATTTAAAAACAAACAAGCAGGGCTTCCCTGGTGGCGCAGTGGTTGAGAGTCCGCCTGCTGATGCAGGGGACACGGGTTCGTGCCCCGGTCCGGGAGGATCCCACATGCCGCGGAGCAGCTGGGCCCGTGAGCCATGGCTGTTAAGCCTGCGCATCCGGAGCCTGTGTTCCGCAACGGGAGAGGCCACAACAGTGAGAGGCCCACATACCGCAAAAAACAAACAAACAAACAAGCAATGGAAGGCTAAACATTAAGAAATGGCAATTTTATTAGGGAAAGGTAAAGGTATAAAAGCTAGATTTCTCTGAATAAACACTGTCTTGTTTGACTTTGGAACCATGTAAATATTTTATACCTAATTACAAAACCTGGAATTAATTGAACAATTTTAAATTGAAAGTAATAAAATCTAAGAATTAAAAATAAAAGCAATGAACCTGAATATAAATTCAGGTGGCAAAAATCACACAGTAAAAATTATTCTAAGTGATTTTACACACAAGAGTTTGACAATATGTCCTTGACAGAAGACACTCTAAGAAAATATAAGATCTTCCAAAACACACAGACAAAACTCTCTTAAACTGTGTTCAAGAATCCTATTGTTAGGGACAGGGTTGATATTATTATTCTGAAACTGTTGGGCGTGTTTTGTGGGAGACAGCAAGTGAGTAATTTTATTATTTTGAATTCTAGCCTTTCTGTTGTTTTGAGATTCAAGATTCTCCATGTGGGAAAAAGGAGGTCCAGATGAAGATCCAAGAGGTTAGACCAGAATCTGAATTGGAATTATCAATATAAACTCATGATATATTTCATCTTAAGAAAAGTATATATATTCCAACTTTGTTTACCAAAATAGCCTAGAAATAATGACCACCTACTACCAATGAGCAGCCTTAGAGCCCAGACTAATATTTCTAATAGCATCTCCTAGAGTGCACTGATTGTTGGTATGGGGCAGGAAATGTATCAGAGGAGCCAGAAACATCTTGTCATACCAGATAGCAAGGAAGGTATCAAAGAGTCACATCAAATGATTCAGGAGCCAATTAAAGAGGCTCCCACTGGCCAAAGATGGGACAATTTAACCATCAAAAACAACAGCACTGGGTTGAAACACATCAAATATGTTAAATCCATAAGTTTATAATAATAACAAACAAACAAGAACCTAATTGATCATCACTGGAAGATTCTAGGAAACAAATATCTTATTTTGTAAACTGGTTAAGCATTAATCCAGCCGTTCCCAAGGAACCATGCAATTGATAGTCAAATAGGAGATATAGGGAATTTTCTCTTCATAGAAATATTCTTGCTATAAGTATGAAGGGATGATAGAACTGAAATGAATCAACTTGCAACACCCGATGAGTGAATGATTCTAGGCATTGAGCAGCAAGGCTGCTTATATCACAGAAAGAGACAACTGGACTTTATCTGCTTCGTGTTGGAAGAGCACCCCTGCCCCCCATGAAGTCATCTAGCCCTGCAGAAATAACCAGAATCTGAAGCAGCCTCGAGACCCAATAACCAATTTACAGGAAATACAGAAGACACAAGATCATGTTAAACAACACAATGGGGGTGAAAAATCCACATTGTACAAAATTCTACAGGAAAAATGAAGACCTAGTTTCTTAGTAAGTAAATTACAAGGGATAGGGATTGGGGGAGAGAATAAAGAAGAGGACACACCTAAAGATTAAAAGAGATTTAAAAGTTGTATCAAATCAATGGCAATGGGTACACCTTATCTGAATCCTGATTCAAGCATAAAAACTATAAAAAAATTTTTATAAGACATTTGAAAATTTGAACACTGACTGGATATTGGCTAATATTAGTAAATTATCATTATATTCAAGTATGATAATGGCATTACAGATATGTTTTTTAAGTTATCTTTAAGAGACACATACTGAAATATTCATAGATAACTTATGTGATGGGTAGAAGTGAATAGACATACAGAATCTATATCCTCCATATCTATATTATAGATAAAACAAGGCCATGGGGCTTCCCTGGTGGCACAGTGGTTGAGAATCTGCCTGACAATGCAGGGGACACGGGTTGGAGCCCTGGTCTGGAAGGATCCCACATGCCGTGGAGCAACTGGGCCCGTGAGCCACAACTACTGAGCCTGCGCGTCTGGAGCCTGTGCTCCCCAACAAGAGAGGCCGCGATAGTGAGAGGCCCGCGCACTGCGATGAAGAGTGGCCCCCGCTTGCCACTAGAGAAAGCCCTTGCCCAGAGACGAAGACCCAACACAGCCAAAATAAATAAAATAAATTAATAAACTCCTACCCCCAACATCTTCTTAAAAAAAAAAAACAAAAAAAAAAACAACCAAGGCCATGAGTTGATAATCGTTGAAGCTTGTTGATGGGTACATGGACTCATTATACTATTCTTCCTACTTTTGTATATGCCTGAAAGTTTCTAGAATAGAAAATTAGAGCAAGATTTAAAACAAATAAGGCAAAATAAATAATCTTGATGGTGGGTATAAAGACAGTCAGTCATCATTTTCTGTTCTTTTTTTGCACTTTTGAATTGCTCATAATTAAAATCAAAGCAATTTGTAAAAGAAACCATGATGAGAATAGCTGTGGAGATACTTAATTTGAGGGAGGGTGCTATAAAATCTTATTTCTTAAAGAAAAAAGAACTAAAGTGAATAAGCAAAATATTCACACCTGCTTGCTCCTGGTGGTGGGCATAGGTGTTTGCTTATTATTTTTTGTTCCTTTTGTTTGTTAAGATTTTTCCATAAGTTAAATAATAGCTGTTTATTAAAAAAAAAAAAAAAAACATGACTGTGTAATACTGAGATCACATTGCCCTCTGGGGAAGCTGCTTGTGTCTGGTCACAGAGATCACCAGTAGATTTAGTGCCTGGAGATTCTGAATCAGTGAGAAGTGGAGAGAAAAGGACAGGGTGTCTGGGGAGAAGGGGGCACTCCCACACCCCCATTCCACTGCATACTTTCTCATACTCTGCCACTTCTCTAGGAATGCTAAAGGGTCCTCCAAGTTGTCGATGAATAAATAAACACAAGGAAGAGATACCTCAGGGGTTAAGCATTTCCCTCTACTCCCTGAGTGGGTGCCTAAGGCACCCTCCTTTACACACACCTCCCCACCATGGTGGTCAGCACCCCGGGGCTTTGACCTGAAAACTGCACTCTCAGCGCTGCCCTCTCTCCTGGGTCAGGCAAGTTCCAGCATTGCTAGGTTCACCCAATTATCCACTGGCTGATGTTCTTGCATAGTTTACTTAGACTTTTCCTATTTGTTTGGCTAACTCCAGAGAGCACTTCAAAGTAAGATCTGGGAAACTGCAGAAGAGTGTGTTTCTGGAGGAAAAGCAAAGAATATAGTTAAAACTTTTGGCTTCAAGCGGTGAGACCAAGCACACTTCCCATTTTGACAAACAGAATTTGAGATGAACCTTTGGGAATGTTGAGGGGTGGGGAGGAGGGTAATTTACCCGGAAGGTTGGTGACTTTAGGCTCTGCTAAACAAGTCTAGGGTCAGTAAGGGAAGATTCTGCAGCGAGCCTGGAGTGCGGCCCCCTGAGGCCGTTGAAACTGTGGCTTTGCTCTGAATACAAGACAGTTTGTGGGGGGAAAGAAAGCCATCAGATATTCCCATCTCAACTGGTTTTGTTCTATCCATCTCTGGAGAGTCATAACGCATGAATTTATTTGGGAAGGAGGGACAGTGTTAAACAAGGCATATTGTCAATTACTCTGTCGTTAATTACTCTTCAATGTTCATATACTTTTGAAATTAACATGTTAAAAAGTGATGACTAAAAGGCCAAATTTCTAAAGGGAAGAAAAAGTTGTTTTAGGATCAGACCAAGCACATTTATTAAGCATTCACTCACTTATTCATTCACTCATTCATCTTTTAAATAATTTTAAAGCACCTACTATGTTTCTGATTGTGCTACCAGGTTCTATCCTAAGGTTACCCACAGGACATGGTAGCCACTTACAAGGAGAGGCATTGGGTAAGGATGTGCTCAGTTTTACCTACATTAAATTAAATTAAAAACCCATTGTTATTTAAACATTTATATAACTACAGGCAGTCATTATCTGGGTTGTTTTCCAAAGGCCAAGTTTGACCCCGTGCGCCTCTGATTACTGACACAAGGCACTGCAGCAACATGAAACATCTCTTCAAAACAAAGCACACCAAAGAAACCATTACACAGGAGGTTTAGTTCAGGGAAAAGGAACAGAGAAATAGCTGGGAGTACAAAGCTCTTTATCTCAGTTTCCAAAATGCAGTGGTTTAACATTTAAAAAGGTTACTTTGGGGAATATTTTCTCTTGAAATTTTCTTTCACGCATTTACAGTCAGGAAGTACAATAGAACCATGAACATCTTCTACTGTCTGGAGAGGATTTTCCTGCTTTTACTTATGTATTAGATTAAAATAGCGCTTTACTTCTCTTCAAGCTTGAAGACAGGATTACATTTGAGTCTAGGTCTTCCGTTTCAAAATGTGAATTGTTAACCAGGAGATAATGAGACCTGACTTTTAACCAGGCAGCCCTGACTGTTGAGAGGGCTGGCATCCTATGTCCATAAAGTCCTGCGAGGTAAAATGAGCACCAGGGGTCTGTAAACATCAACACTGTTACCTCCTTCCCCCTTGCACTGACAAACATTTTAGTGGTTGTTTTTCCTGGTCAGATACAGCTGCCTTAAGAGATTTCAATATTTATTTCTTTACTTATTTCTCACCTGAGTTTTCTGAACTTTTCATCCCTTAAAAAAAAAGGAGAGAGCAAGCGGAAATAGACAAGATCAGAACCCCTTTAGACATCTCACTGGTTTAATATGTTGACAATCTAAACCCCAACGGAAGACATGTCCCCAGTATTGTGTATCTTACCAACATGTCTGAATCATGTTTCCTATTTCATGAAAATGCTAGGATTGTACCAACTTCTCTTTACACAATTTACAAAACAAAGTGATCCCATAGACAAACATTAAAAGAGTATTGACCACTTAGATTCCTGATATTAAAAAGAAAGATGTTAACTGTTAGAAAAGTCAAATAGTGAGTAGAGGGATTTCTTGTGTGTGTTCTGTAGGAATAAAGTGTTATTAACACAAAATGTTATTATTTCAGAACTGCAAAGAGCCTCTGGGTCATCCAGCCTCCTCATTTTGCTATCATGGGAAGTGGGATCAGGGAAGTAAAGGGACTTTCCCAACATCACATCACTAGACTTCAGTCTTTCTATTCCCTGCTGCAAGATACCTCTCACAGAGACAAAAGAAGGAAATAGGTAAAGAATGTTCAAAAATAAGAAGTCTCTTAAAATCAGGCCTTAGTGCACACAGCACCTCTTCAGAGAGGCCATCCCTCAACAGTTCCTTACTCAGCTTTATTTATCTAAAAAGAACTAAGCTCTTCCTGAGTTTATGGATTTATTACATTCCAGGGTCTCTCACACTAGAATGTAAGCTCCAGGAGGGCAGGAGTTCTGTCTGTTTTGTTCCCTGTTATACATACTCAGCACCCAGAAGTGTGCTTGGGCCCCCAGGTGATGCACAATAAGTAACTGTTGAAGTGAATGAATGAATAAATGAAATGAAATCTGGCTGCCACCAGAGGTGAGAACTGAGGACTTGTGATAGAAGGAGCAAAAATAAGATATGAAAGTCTGTATGATATCATACTGCAATCAAAAATAATAATAAACTGAGTGGACATTTTGAGAATCTTCATACAAATTCCATCCTGCCTCCTTCCTCATGAAGGCTAAGATTCTGGATACTGCAATTCCCCTAACATTCCCAAACCTTTACTCTTAGGGTCAAACTCCTGGCATTTAACTAAGTAACTAATTTATACATACTAGATATTTTATAATGATATTTTAGATATTAGAACAAGAGGTGTCAGCAAGCAGAAGGTGAAGCAATTGACTAGAACTAGATAACTCACATCATAAGTATTCAGCTCTTGATGGTTCTGAGTTGCTTGAATTGTATTGGGATCTCAAGATGCTGCCAGTGTTGAGGTCCTTTTCCATGGGTTCCAAAATAGCCAAAATTTGTGTGTTGCTTGTCATCTAGTACTGACTATAAACATTCAATTTAATTTTATTCAAAAAAAGTTAAGTTATTGAGCATCTACTCAACAAATGACTACGCTAGGCATTTTAGGGAAAGATATATGAAATAGGTTGAGTTCTGATGAAAAATGTTGGCTGCCTGATGTATTGCTTGCTTGGCACACTGCCTGCAAGACGCCGGTGGCAAATAATTTTTTTTCTTGCAGTTGTGGAGCAGAAAGGATAGGGGAGGGGCCCTTTCTGTTGGATTAATAAGGAGATCATCAAATCTGAGTTAATAAAGGACAAAGATGTCAAATCTGAAAGAGTTCAATAGGATTAAAGAGGCTTCCAATGACCTGGATGATAAACATTTTCAATCAGGGAAAAATATGAAAAACAAAAATAAAACAATAAGGTGATGAATAAAGTGGTTTTAAAAAAAGCATAAAGGATTTAAAGATTGTTTTCTTCACATTAATTCTTAAACATAACTTTCAGTGGACCACCTTGATTTTATGTAAAGTCAAGAAAAGAAGGAAAGGAAGAATATAGATTAAAAAATTTTTTTTTAAATTTATTTACTTTTGGCTGTGCTGGATCTTCGTTGCTTCATGTGGGCTTTTCTCTAGCTGCAGTGAGCAGGGGCTACTCTTTGTTGTGGTGCGAGGGCTTCTCATTGCAGTGGCTTCTCTTGTTGCGGAGCATGGGCTGTAGGCGTGCGGGCTTCAGTAGTTGTGGCACGTGGGCTCAGTAGTTGTGGCTTGTCTCAGTAGTTGTGGCACACAGGCTTAGTCGCTCCACGGCATGTGAGATCTTCCCGGACCAGGGCTTGAACCCGTGTCTCCTGCATTGGCAGGCAGATTCTTAACCACTGTGCCACCAGGGAAGTCCCTATAGAGTTTTCAGATGAAAATAAATGCTAAAGAAAGATGAAGCTTTAGACAGATTAAGACAACAAAGAAGTCATCAGAAAGCCCCATTGAGAGCAGACTCAGTAAGGGACTATACATGTGAGGGGCTGAAAATGGAGTATTCATCCAGCAGGAAAGGACCCAGAAAGAGAGGAGGAAAAGGAAATGGATCATCATGGAAACCAAGACAAACTTTGACAGCCTTAAAGGTGCTGTTGCCTTAAGTTTCTAGAGTTTGTTATTGGTTGAATTAGGTACAAGTGGCTCCATAGGTAGCAAAAGCCAACCGGTAATCAAGAGACAGTGCTGCAACAAAACAAACAGTGTATCTTGGCGATGGCACAACAGATATCTGCCGTGTGTTTGTTCTTGGATACAACTCTACAGGAGGACTCCTGACCCATTTCTAACAGCATGGCACCAGTGTATTAATCACAATGTTTCTGGCTGTAGGTAATAGGAAAATCAAATAAAGCAGCTTTAATAGTAAGAAAAAATGTATTACCCCCTATAGTGGTTAGGTCAGAAGGTAGTAGGAGTGGGCTAGAGTGGGCTGGGTCTCCAGGATCAGTGAATTCAGCTGTTGTCAGGATGACCTGTCTGATCTGCCATATTTTGCACGTGTGCTAGCTCTCCTCATCTTCACCAGATTGCAGTAGCAGCTCCGGGCATCACATCCTCACACAATACCGAAAGCCACAAAAGAAGAGGGCACATGAGCCCCCCTAAAATCGCTTTTTAAAGAAAGAACAGAACTCAAGCAGAAGCTTCCACACCTTCACATCTTTGATTGGTAAGAATTATGTCAAATGTCGCAATACTTTTCTTTCTCTATCTGGTTTACTTCACTTCGCATATTGCCCTCAAGGTCCATCCACATTATCACAAATAGCAGGATTTGTTTCTTTTTTATGGCTTAACACTATTCTATCATATATATCTCGTATCTTCTTTATCCATTCATCTGCTGATGGACACTTAGGTTGTTTCCATGTCTTAGCTATCGTAAATAACGCTGCAATGAATGTGGAGATACAAATATCTCTGACATTGCATTTTCATTGTCAAAGGCCATTCTTACACCAACCAATGACAAGAGGAATTGGCAGGCAGGGTATGGGAGAAAGGCTATTGGGTAGGCAACAATGGTGTCTGCCATCACCACTCACTTACACACCATAACAGTCACTCTTTTGTTGTGTACAGTTCTGTGGGTTTTCAGAAATGATACAGTTGTGTAACCACCACCACCATGGTGATTAAGATATAGAGAAGTGTATTGCGAAAGTAGGTGGATCAACCAGCATGGACTTGCTATTGCGTATAAACAAGAAAGAAAGAGAGGAGTCATGGTTCTTATAGCCTTTGCCTTTTATGAACATACTTCCAGGAGGATGACCAGGCAATGTAGAAGTCTGATATAGGAAGGTACAAATAGTGTGTTATAGGGGCTTGAAGAAGGGAGAGACTCCTATGCTGGAGCTACAGCCTGTCCTTGTGACTGTTTCTGGTTCCCAGGACACCTTGTTCAGGTAGCCACTCAAAAGGCCATCTCTGATTGCTGCCCTGTGGCTGTCATGATGGTTAACTTTGCTTCCCAGAACTCACAAACCTTGTTTCATTTTGCCCATCCTTCTTGTCATCCCCCAGTTAGCCAGCTGGGGTAGTTCAGGTCCTCTGTCCAGATTCAGGACCTGTTTTCAGTCTAAAGAGGGAGGCTGGGTCTGCAGAGGGCCTAATTCCAGGGAGGGATGGCTGGCTTCAGGATGGCATTATGCTAACTTGGTTTGCCTTTTGATCTTCATTATGGCAGGTAGATGATGCTGACTAACTATTGTCTCGTCACAGAGGCAAGCATGGCCTCTGTGATGAATTTGAACATAATAAATAATACAGGAAAATGAAATAATGATTATAGTAAGGACAGCAAACACAGTAGCTAACATTTACAAACCAAATGACTGTCCAGTGAGAGCAGCTTTTCAGCCCTATTCAACAATACTTATAGTGTTTAGAGTCCCGTGAATGAGCCCAACTGTGGCTAAAAGCAGTCATCTAACCCAGCTTGCTTTCATGCAGGGAGCTGGCGCCAATGCTTGTCTTTACTGCCCAGGGCCAGGACTTGCCCGTACAGTGCCTTTGTGCAAAGTAGAAAAAGTCTCCCCTTCCTCTTGATACTTTTCCATCTATTAGAAAAGCATTGTAATATGCAGTAAAATTGTAATAGTTAATATACAAATCCTTGGGGTACAAACTGTGAATGGTGCCCCTTAGGTTACAACCAGAACAGCTGTAAACAGTAGCCTTGGGACCCACTTGTTTGGGGCATGAGAATAAGTCCTGTTGTCTCAGAAATGTAGCAGGTCTGGATCAGTGGTTTGAAGGATACCTGGCAGGTTATTAATTTATTCATTCATCATTTATGGAGCAGTTACTATATTCCAGGTGCAGTGCTAAGTGCTATATGAGCATTATCTCATTTAATCTTTGCAAAATAACTGTGAATAGGTATTATTTTTATCCCTACTTTATAGATGAGGAAATCAGAGTTATTGCTTGCCCTAATTCACACGGTTCGTGACAGAGCTTAGCTAGAATCTTGATGGAGCTGATACTAAGGTTACCACTCTGCTTCTGAGTACAAGCTCTGACTACATGTATTTACATAAAATAATTCTGTTGAAATTGATGTTGGTAATTCTTATATTCATATTATTGTATCTCTTCATTTTTAATATATTTTGTTGGATTTCTCAGAAAAAAGGAAAGGACCCTGTGATTCTTAAGGTGCTGCAGAAGATGAGGATGGAAACACTTTAAACTTGCAAATATTCAGGGGAAAAAAGATTTATCTTTTCAGACCAAATAACTGAAGACAAGTAACTGTTTCAGCAATAGAGGTGAATTGCATGGGGCTTCTGTGTTGCTGGCTTCAGTGGAGATGGGTCTGATTGTACCCAATTAGGGGGATTAGCTCTCCAAATTGGAAGCATGCTGGCAAAGACTCAAGCATGAGAGCCTGAGCTTTTGCAGTGATAATCCTTTCCATCTTAGGAGAGACGACATGGCACTTCCTCCCGAGCACATGCCAAAGAAGAATCTAGTAGCCAAAGACCAGGTTGTCCTTTTCTCTTGGTTTCTGTAGTCATGAGAGCTTAGCTTTTGGGCCAATAAAATACTCTTGCTGAAGTCCTGCTGTCTTGCTGCCTTCTCTAAGAAAGCTGATTGAAGTGAATAAGAAATGAAAAAATTTTGCCCAACAGCTTCTTACTGGGTTCTCTTACATGAAGGATTCTTAATTTAACTGATTTTCTCTTCCTAATTAGATTTAGCAATTAGGGTTGCCCATTAACCTAGAATTTTCCTGTAAGACTCTCATCCTCCATCATGTCTGCCTGCCTCACAGCACTACAGCTGTATAATCGCAGTTAAATCCACATCTCCTCTTCAAAGCAGAAGAGATATATATAGCCAAATCCTGGTGGCTGGCTCTTGAATCCAGTTGGATTCGAGGATCATGTGCAAAGCACTTTGCCAGCCACTCTGAGGTGATGGAAAGATGAGGGCAACCTGGGATTTCTAGGCTCCCATGAGTCACTCACTTATTAATTTAAAAAATGTTTATTGAGTACCTACTACCTGTTAAGCACTGTTCAGACGATGGGGATACAGCAATAAACAAAGTCCCTGTACTTTATGCAGACAGACCAAAAAAGAAATAAATAAGTAAATATATAGTATGCTAGATAACGGTTAAGTACAAAGGAGCAACTATTGTAATCCAGGCATATGTATTAAAATGCAAACAAATACCCTCTGATGCTGTGTGTTGGTGCACAGTGCTCTCAGTTATAATGGAAGAAGAAATTCATTTTGACAGAGGGAAGATTCGTGGAAGAATTTGTGCAAGTGGGGAGATTTAAGCTGCAGCCTGAAGAAAGTTTAGGTCAGGTGAATACAGCCACGATGCAAAAAGGCAAGAAAAAAAAGCTCTCCAGCCATTAGGAAACATTTCAGCAAAGGTCTAGGAGTGTGAAGAGAGGGATGCAAACTACATTCAGAAGAGCTGAATAGTCTACTCCAGTCTCAGCACTGGTGGGATAACAGGTGGAACAAGAACCCAGTCTAGAAAGGTAGGTAGAGGCTAAGTGAGGAAGGATTTTGACTTCCAAGGAGTATGGGTTGAGCTCTGCTGGCAGTGGCAAGTGCCCTGAGCACATGTGTCTATAGGCAGCAATGTGTCAAACAGTAATATGTCAGCTGGATGCCTTGTCCAGGTGCAGGAGGTACCTGGGGCGGTGCTGGCCCTGGTCGCTGACACCCAGTAGCATTGAGATAAGCAGTCTTTGGTTTTCCTTAAAAAACAGGGGCATTATCTTATGACTCAGATGATTCAGGATAACAAGCCAGACATTTACATTCAAATATGATCTTTCCTTCATTCCTAAGCCACTGATATTCAAGTTCAAGGGCAGTAAACTGAGGCCCTGACAGACAGATTCAGTTTCTTCCTTTTACAGTATAGTTGAGCAACTTGTGAGCTGAAAAGCTGAGATCTACTGATAACCCAATGATTTCTTGCACCAAGCCTCAGTGAAGGCTTCCATGAACAGATGTGGCTTGCATCGTCTCTTGACAAACTGCATATACAGTCAGCTCTTTGTATCTGTGGGTTCCATATTCTAATATTCAACCATGAATCAAAAATATTTGAAAAAACAAAATTCCAAAAAGCAGAACTGAAATTTGTTGCATGTTGACCACTATTTACATGGCAGCTACATTGTATTAGGTACTACAAGTAATCTAGAGATGATTTAAAGTATACGGGAGGGGCTTCCCTGGTGGCACAGTGGTTGAGAGTCTGCCTGCCGATGCAGGGGATGCGGGTTCGTGCCCCGGTCCGGGAAGATCCCACATGCTGCAGAGCGGCTGGGCCCGTGAGCCATGGCTGCTGAGCCTGCACGTCCAGAGCCTGTGCTCCGCAACGGGAGAGGCCACAACAGTGGGAGGCCCGCGTACCGAAAAAAAAAAAAAGTATACAGGAGGACATGCTTAGGTTATATGCAAATACCACACCATTTTATATAAGGAACATGAGCATCTGCAGATTTTGGAATCTGTGAAGGGTCCTGGAGCCAAATCCTATGGATACTGAGGGATGACTGTCGATGGTCAGAGACATACAGTAAGGAATGAATTCTACCATCTTCACTCTCCTGACATTGCACTTTACCCTCGTGGTTCATAAGTAATAAACAGCCTTAAAGAGAAGGAACAAATACTTTCATTTTATGAGTTTATTTCACTATTACCCCCCCAGCTGACTCTCCTTTGCTAACTCAGCCAACAAAGATATTTGGTTCACCTGAGTTTAAAGAAAAATATTTTCCATTCCTTTGTTCTTTCTTCCTCCGTATTCTCCTTCCTTATATTTATTGGGCTCATTTTCTTGTTTCCTCTCTTTGTTGCTGCTTATGGTGTCTGGGAAGGAAGAACAGAGATGCTTGCATGGGGGGTTTTAGACATTTTTGCCACACTGTGTATATATAATGTGAGTCCTTTCCCATCTTTCCTCAATGTCTTGAGCGAAGTATCCATTTCTCAAGAATGCTTTGTGGAGTTGGCTCTAGTATGTTGGCCTTTTTCCTGGTGGGTGTGAGCCTGGAACGGGGGCTGCCCTCCGAGCGTCCACCGTGCTGGTTACAGAAAGAGGATGCAGTGCACACACATTCTCCCCTCCAACTCGAAGGCCTAACCAGCCCAGGCTCTTGTTCTCTCCTCAGGGATTACTGGTGGTAACTTGAAGCCAGCTGAGTTGGGCTGGTGAAGAAATGGGTATTAACAAATGATACTTTGAAAGTGCACAAGCTAGCCAAGATGTAAGTCCTTCAGTTGTTTTCAACAATCCTTTCAGTCGGTCAAAAACACAGCGCTGGACATCCCAGACTCCTAATCCCATCCCCTAAGCTACCTGTATACCTTGTTTGTTTAAGGGTTTTTTTTCCCCCTAGTAAACACATGATGATTTAAAAAATTGCTTCATGCAGTGGAACTGGGCTGTTTCAAAGCAGAAGTATAAGAACCACGAATAGTGAGGATTCTTGCAATCAGCAGCTGTACCCTCAAACTCAAAGGGGTGGAGAAAATTTGGGCTACCATGCTCATTAAACAAACAAACAAAGAAGCAAAACCATTTATTTGCCATTAAGTCCCTTCAGACGTTCTGGGTGAGACCATCTGAGGCCCTGTGTGACTCTGCCGCCATGTTGGATGGGGCTTCAGAACCCCACTGGCCTGCATCTGTGAATTAATCCCAGTGTGGGTGTCAGGGATGGGGGCTTCCTACACCACACCGAGCAATTCTCAGATATCAGCAGGGTGTCGCGAATTCAACTCAGTTCTAACACCATCTGCACGGAGACAGCATCAGATTCCATGGGGGAAGGGTTCAGTCCCGCAAGACCGCTCTCCCCAACTTCTGAGGTAAATCGAAAGCACAGGTTGTTACCTGTGCTTCTGACTGGCTATAAACCCGAGGCTCCCATAGCCCCCTCCTCAGGCTTGATTAATTTGTTAGAGCGGCTCATAGAACTCTGAGAGACATTTCACTTACTAGATCACCGGTTCATTATAAAAAAAAATAAAATAAAACCCAGGAGCAGCCAGATGGAAGAAATGCTTAGGGCAAGGTGTGTGGGAAAGGGTGCCGAGCTTCCATGCCCTCTCTAGGCGCCCCAAGTCTCCACATGTTCACCAACCAGAAGCTCTCTGGACCCTCTGCCTTTTGGGTTCTACGGAGGCTTCATTACATAAGCATGATTGATTAATTCACTGGCTACTGGTGATTGATTCAAGCTCCAGACTCTCTCCCCTTCCCAGAGGCTGGGGGATGGGACTGAGAGTTCTGACCCTCTAATCTCATGGTTGGGGACCCTGGCAAGGTGAGGTCCAAAAGTTACCTCATTAACATAACCCAAGACACATTTATTGCTCTCATCACTAAGGAAATGCCAAGGGTTTTAGGAGCTCTGTGCCAGAAATGGTGACAAAGACCAAATATATATTTTTATTATGAATCACATCACAATTTGACTGCTGGCTCTCCGTCTTTCTAGCTCCGTGACCTTTAGAAGTCACTTCATCTTTCTGTGCCTCAAGTTTTCATCTATAAATGAGGCCAAAAAGAGTACCTACTTCACAGGCACATTGTGAGGATGAAATGAGTTGATCCCCGTAAAGCCGTTAGAATGGTCCAGCCTCTGGTGCTGGACCTCTGTTGACATCCATGCTAAGGGACCCTACCAAAGAGTATTAAGTAGTACTGTGCATACATTTAGGTTAGGGCTTCCCTGGTGGCGCAGTGGTTGAGAGTCCGCCTACCGATGCAGGGGACGCAGGTTCGTGCCCCAGTCCGGGAAGATCCCACATGCCGCAGAGCGGCTGGGCCCGTGAGCCATGGCCGCTGAGCCTGCGCATCCAGAGCCTGTGCTCTGCAACGGGAGAGGCCACAACAGTGATAGGCCCGCGTACCGCAAAAAAAAAAATAATAAATTTAGGTTAAATACCAGAGGGGAGAGGGGAAGCTTGGTGGCTTCTCCAAAGGAAAAAGGACTTTCAAACATCAGGATGATATGAGGAAGGAAAAGCTTTCCAGAACCAATCACTGAAAAATGAGTGCAGGGTTCATGGCTCCCACAGACGAGAGTGTAGGGTACCCCTTACACTTTCCCCTGCAAAGAGTCAGAAAGCAGAAGGGGGGGGTACACTGAGAAGGATTTGTAATTCTGCTTTAAGTTTCCTTTTCCAGTATAGTGGGTTGTTTGTATACACTTGCTCTTGGTAGAACTTACATGATACCTAAAACCCAGTAAAGCCATGGTTATACACATGCAGAGACTTGGGCTTGAACATATAACCTGAGTGCCATTTAGAAGGCACTGCCTGACCCTAGGAGTGTCATGCATGCCCCCCAGTGATAAGCATCGTGTGGCATGGGCAAGAGTGGCCTTTGAAGAAGCTTAGAAATGGCAGCTCCCCTAACTAGGAGTACTAGGTAGTACCCCCTAACTCTCTCCACACACACTCTCCTGGCCCGTATCAGCGGCAGCCTCCAGTTTTGAACACAAAGGACATTTGTTCCATGAAATCACTGTATAAAGCTGGCCTCTTTCTGTTACGAATCATGAAATTGGGGGTGAAGGAGAAAGGCAACTCCACGTTTGAAGCTACAAAAAGCCTGTGATTCATTTTTAGTCTCTTTATTAAACAGCCTAGTCTCAGTTAGATAATTTGCAGCAAAGTTCTACCCTGGAGCAAGTTTCCTCAGTCATGTTAAATTCATGGGGAAAATCCTCCCAGGATTTAGAACTGAAAACTAGACAGCTTTTATAACAGAAACGTTGATGTAAAGAGTGGAGAAAGGCAGTATGTTCTAACCATTTAGGGAAAAAATGGATAAGATGTTACTAATAAGCCCTGCTATATTTTTATCCTACCGTTTTCTTCATCTGAAGGAATATTGACATGAGCTTTTAAACTCTGAATGATTATCTGACAGTTTCTATCTTTAGGACAAATTATCAGCAAGGGTTTTATTTCGCTATTACCTTTACTCAAAACTCAGAGGACACATGCTTACCGGAGCCCGGATGAGGAAATGAAATCTACAGACAAGAGTGCCATAAACAGAACAGCAGAACCCAGCTACTTCGAGGTTGCCTTGGTGGACAGTGTCCTTCTTCTCGAGTGTGGCTGGGATAGAGATGAATAGAGCCCACAGCACCCTCCTGGATGTAGGCCCAACCTAACTTCCCAGCCGCATCTCTCACCATCCCCTCCAGCCACATACCCTATATTCCAGTTACGCCAAACTACCCACTGGTCCCAAATATGCTGCATGTTTGAACACTCTCCTTCCGCCCACATCTCCTACCTGGGCAAGTTTCAACTCATCTTTTAAGAGTCATCTGCAATGTGACTTTCTTCCAGAAATCTTTTCAACCCCAAGCAAAGTTAGTGGCATCTTATTCTGCTCTTCCATAGTACCCGGTACCTGCTTCATTATGGAGCGCAGTGCACCGGAATTCTTAGTTTACGGTGTCAGTTCCCCCTGTGATCCTGAAAGGGCAAGGACTTCACCTAGGATATCTGAACCCTCCAGTCCAGTGCTTCTCAACAGCAGCAATATTGACATTTTGGGCCAGAAAATTTCTTGGTGTGAGGGCTGTCCTGTATATGGTAGGATGTTTAGCATCACCCCTGGTCTCTACCCACTAAATGCCAGTAGCACACCGTACTCGGTGTGATGATAAAGAGCCATCTTCAGACATTGCCCAGTGCCTCCTGGGGATAAAATCAGCCCAGATGAGAACTACAGCTCTAGCCCTAACAGAGAGCCTGATATATACCAGGTGCTTAATATATATTTTCTGAGTTAATAAATCAGTGTCCAAGTTAATGAATAAAAACCGAATGAACTGGGCTTCCCTGGTGGCGCAGTGGTTGGGAGTCTGCCTGCCGATGCAGGGGACACGAGTTCGTGCCCCAGTCTGGGAAGATCCCACATGCCGTGGAGCGGCTGGGCCCGTGAGCCATGGCCGCTGAGCCTGCGCGTCCGGAGCCTGTGCTCCGCAACGGGAGAGGCCACAACAGTGACAGGCCCGCGTACCGCAAAAAAAAAACAAACAAAAAAAACGAATGAACCACAGATGAAGAAAGATCTTACTGTATCTTTCACACACTCACCAAACTTAGGATCTTTGTTCCAGAAGTCTCTTTATGACTTGGTTCTACTTTCTTCCTATTTTATCACCCTTTGTCCCTCACCTGCAGGCTCTTCCACATCCTCTGCTTTGTTTTCCTTCCCGCCAATCCAAATTCTGTACTGAATGCAAGGCAAAGAACAACTTATCTACTTCAGAAAGCCTTCCCCAAATGCACCCAATCCACAGTGTCTTCTTCACATTCTTTAAACATTTATGAAAAATTTTAAGCATATATATTTGCATATATACGTATATACATACATGTGCAATACTATTGGTCTTAGAACTATTATCATCTTGTTTCACACAAGTGTATAGGAGTTTTCTTCTCAACCAGAAGAATCGCTCCTTGATAGAAGGCTTGCTTACGCTTTTGAGATTTTTCTTCCCCTTAGCATTAGCACAAGTTTATGAACAACAGATGTTTAGCTTTTGCTTGAAGTATATTTTCTTCCATAAGCATCTGGCAGGTGTGTTAAATCTGTGTAATTGGTGTGGTCTTGACATAGTTTTGTTTTTTAAAGGCATAGGGCTAACTCTTTAACATCTTGCAGTTTTTAAACACACTCATTTCAAGGAGATTCTGCAAATATGAATAAGAGTAATTTGCAATGTTATAGGATTTCTGTGAGAAGGCAGTAAATATGATAAGCAATGAGAAAGGCAAAAATAGCCGCATCTGGTCTTAAATTCTGACTGTGCTCAAACTCCACGTAGGCTTCTTCTTCCACTGCTTGGTAAAACTATCTTAAAAACATTGGCTTCCTGGTTTATTCTGAGCTCTCTCAGCGCCAAAGCATCCGTTGCACCATCCTGCTTCAGGCTTACTTGCGGTGACTCATACATGTACTCTCCCAAGGCTTGTGTGTGGAAATTTGCTCAAACTTCTGGGCTATAGGGCATTTCTTTCTCACATTTTTCTTGGAAGAGTTCATGCTTTGCCCAAGAGTAGTCACCCGTGGGGCTTCTGGTCCTCAGTGCTCAATGGCAGGGTTAAGGGGACAACCCCAGAATGTACCCACATTGCACTTGAGCTCGACATCTGCAGCAGGATCAATGTACACATATAGGGTGGGGGAAATGTCTCTAGCTTCACCACTAATTTTTGTAACCCTTAATAAAAGGATGAAAGAATGCTTTTGTTCACATCTCACAGATCGTGACTTTTGGCAGGACAGCCTCTTGAGGCTTCTGTTTCTCCAGATTCCAACGCTGATTCCTCTCTGCTGTACCTTTTGACTCACCCTCTCCACGGCCCCCTCCTCTATGCCTACCGAGTCCTCCCATTTAAAATGCAAAAAGCAAACGCTTCGTTTGAGCCTGCCTCCTCCTACGGTACCATCTTGACTTACTCCACCTTGTCACCAATGCATGTCGGCCCCCCTTTATCACTTCCATGTCCCTGTCTCACTTTCATACACAGCTCACTACAATCTGGCAACCATGGCGTATGCCCTCAATCTCAAAATACACCCACTCTTTCCTGGAACTTGGGACCACCTGATATTGCCACATTCGTACGGCCTTTTCTGGCCCTCCAGCTCCTTGATTCTGCTGGCCTGCCTGTTTGGACGGAGTGGACGCGCCCATTTGAAGTTGTCTCCGGGCTTGGCTTTCAGTCCCTTGATTTTTCCTCGTTCCTTTGTCTTTCGCAGACTCCTTCCTAGTCTCACCGTCCACCTTAGGTCTAGGTCATTTCAGGGTTCCATCTTCAGCTTTATTCATTTCTCTCCTTAATGCTCTCCCTATGATGACTTCTTACATTGTCATGTCTTCAAATATCAATTAAATGTAATGGCCACTAAAGGCTTCTCTTTACCTTTTCCATCCTCTGTAAGTTCCAGCCCAAGTTTTCAACAGACCCCAGGTTTGCCAGTCATCAAGCATCTCAAATGCATCAGGTTCAAAACCACATTCGATTCCCTTCCTACCTCCATGGCTTGCTCCCGTTTGTCCCTCCGTTAATGACTATTTGTTCCAAGATATAAGCAGAATTGGTGTATGACTTCTCTGTCTCACTAAATACTGCTCATACTTCCGAAAGCTCTTGATGTGTTTCGTTTTCATGTTGAAAGATGATCAAAACTGAGTTCTTGCCTCTGTTCTCTTCCTGCTCTTGTGTATGCTTTCCTCTGTGGTTCCTTGTGTCCCCTGTGCAAGAAACCAGATCTGATTGCCACTCTCCCATCCCCAAAGTTCCTGGTTCTGAAGGCAGTGGAGAACCAAGTCCAAGTGAAGCCTGGAACTCAAGGTCGCTCACCACGGTAACTCTAACCACGTTCCCTTCAGAACTTCATTTCTTACCACTTCATTGACCACAGGGGGATGGGCCAGCCTCCCAAACTGCATTCTAACCCTGTATGCACCATATACTTTCTTTTCCACCTGGTAAAGTTCAACTAGAATGTTAAGGCTCAGCTCAAAGGGTCTTTGTGAAGCACCCTTACCCTTGGCTCTTAAGGAGAATTAACCATCACCTTCTGCGCCTACACAGCACTTTTCTTTTAGCTTTCCTAAGTGACCTTGTAATACAGTAGTTTTCATGTTAGTCACTGAGCTTGAGGAGTCCATGGTGTAGTGGGGTGAACAATCTCTTATCCATTTGTTGGCCTGTCATCCATCCGTCCGTTATTCTGGCCAGCATTTTGAGACTACCACATTTAAGATCCCCTACAGTGTTAATATTCTATCATTGTGAATATTATTTAATTTCTATATAGAAAGAAAATAGTGTAAATTACAGGTTTAAGTACATGACATGGGCATCCTGTATCATTCGTGTCTTGATCATTATTAAATTTCCAGTGCTCAATATAACTTAGCAGGTGCTCAATAAATGTGCTGATTGAACAAATAAGTTAATTCCTAGAAACTGATGGGAGGTCGACTTAGGTATAGGCATAGTGGAAAACAAATCTTGTTTTTCTCGATTTTTAAAAAGTTGTTTGCTTGAAATCGTTGCACTTGTACCAAACTGAACCTCTGTAGCAGCTGAAATTACTTGACTGCTACAGATAGTTCTGAGTTACATATATTATGTGCACTGTTCTCTACTCCACAAAGTATTTCCTGAGTGACACAAATGAGCATGCTCAGGGCAGCGAGGTCCCAGCAGCAGCAGGCTAGCCGCCCTATAGAATGCAGCCCTAGAGTCTGTAGGCTGAGGCCATCTCTGCTGGGACCCAGCTTGGCACTCACCTGTCCTGACCAGGCAACACACTAGCGGCATCATCTGGGTTTACAGTTTTAACTTCCAACTTCGCCATTCCCTTCCTTCTCCAATACTTTACAGTCCTTTTCCCAATTTTTACTTTTCGTCTGCTTGCGTGTATTACCCTATTTTCACCTACATTCCAATCCTATAAACCAGAAAACATAGATGAATGAGTAACTGGGTAAACAGTCTCCTCGATCAGAGCTAATACCTTAAACATTTTCAAACTTTCCACGAAGGACCACATTAGATACCAACCATGATGTTATCCATGCTCTATTAAATGAATAAAATCTGGCTTAAATGACAATAACTGTGAAGATACAAACACCCGTGTTTGCTTTAACATCTTTATTATCCTGAATATAAAAGACAGAAATCCTTTAAGATATAACAGAGTTCTTTATATGTGAAACATTATTTTTTTTACAAGTGAAAAAATAAATACCTCTTGGAATAAAGGCTTATATGCTAATATGTGCCATAAAAAAGTAGAGTTTTAATATCTGACAAAATGTCTGTGCAAAGAAACAAATGCATAAACACATTACTGCTACATTAAGGCAATATGAAAAGTATACTCAGAAATCTCAGTAAAGTGACAGTGTAGGTTTCTAGCTTTAACTTAGCTAGTATTGCACCCAATAAGGTCATCCAGGTTCCAGACATCCTAGAAAACCAACAAGCTGACCAGGTTCCAAAATGCCCAAGTGGGAGTGGAAAACATGATTAAGAATACAGAAACAAAACCCCCCCGAAACCCCTCTAAACATACAGAGGGACAATAAAAAGTTAATACTTAAGCATTTACTACCAAAAAAAAGCTTACAATATCTAGGATACCTACGATAAGGCTGTAAAAGGCTTGATGGCTCAAGCAAAAGCAACCCCACCGGCTGAAGCTGGAGCAGGGTGTGTCGGAGAACTCATGAACGACCCCTACTTTGTACGTGGCGAAGCTTCATCTCAGCGAGCAATGCTCTTCCTTCCAAGGAACATGCGCTCCCTTTTCAATCTTAAAATATTCCACCAACTCAAGAGGCCCAAGGAGTGCTGACTACTCCACAGAAATCGTCTAACCAGACTGGTAGCATTTTATAATTGAAAGGCTTGGGGACAGGGTAAGGAGAGGGGGAGGAGGAAAGAATAGGAAACCATCCACGTGGAGTGATCTGTTTTCCACTGGTCAGACTGGTTTAAATCTGACAACTTAGTGTCCACTCTAAAAAAGTCCCCGAATCGGGCTTCCCTGGTGGCGCAGTGGTTGAGGGTCCGCCTGCCGATGCAGGGGACGTGGGTTCGTGCCCCGGTCCTGGAGGATCCCGCATGCTGCGGGGCGGCTGGGCCCGTGGGCCGTGGCCGCTGGGCCTGCGCGTCCAGAGCCTGTGGTCCGCAACGGGAGAGGCCACAGCAGTGAGAGGCCCACGTAGGGCAAAAAAAAAAAAAAAGTCCCCGAATCGATTTTTAAATATGTTTGCCTGCCGATCTTTCTTGAACAAGTTAGAAAAACAGAAATGACATTAAAATGACAACTATCTCTTTAAGAAAAGTTTTCCTATTAAAAATGTCCAGAGCTCTGTGACCCGTACAAAAAGAACCAAGTAAATCCTTAAAATGAATTCTTACAAAATTGGCTGCAAGTAGGAAACTTACCTTGGGATACGTTAAGGAGACTTAAACATCATTTTCTAAAAGGTACTCACTTTTGGGCTATGCTGCCACTTAACTGACGTCAAAGATCTTCCTGATTTCTTTACTTGATCATAAAAAGAAGAAAAGTCCAAGGAACATGTCTGGGTCCCAGAGCTCTTCCTGGTCATCAACCCGGAGGTGCTGATTCTACGCATGGTACATTTTGGCGGTGAGGAGTAGTCATACTGTTTCTATTCTTCCTTTTTTTTTGCCCCCCTAAACGTTGCATGGCAGATGGGCGTTGGAGTATTTATTCTCTCCACAATCTATCATGTTTATAGTTTATACCAGTGCAGTTCATGGAGACATGGCAGGTCCAGTAAGTGCACAGCAGATCAGATCACAGTCAGGTTGAGAAGACTGGTGTGGGTCGGCAGGTAGACGTGCTGGACGTGGTCCACCCGTGACCTGCAGACAGGACAGGACTGGAAAAGAGAAGCCGACAGTTAGGTTAGGACACTTCCAAGGACCTGTGTCTTCAGTGTCCACCTGTGCTACCTATTACAGTGCTTTTTCTAAATACGTTGTGGTCACAATTATTTCTAGCTTTCCACTGGGAGGGATCTTTGCTTTCTAACAAGTCTGACATTTTATACTTGACAAAGGATTAAAAATAAATACTAGGAAAAAGTATAAATGAATGAAATTAATCAGGTTCTCAGTCAAACTCTAAACAAGGCACTGTGAGTAAAGTGATTACTGAAGACTTCTTGCTGTGCAATGAGCCTGTGGTCCCTACATGGGCTGATTACGAAGTCTCAGGCAGGGATGCGGGAGACCCTTCCGGAGACTGTGTCCTTGGCTCAGCTGGCTCAGGGTGCATCACGGGGGGGATGCCACGTGGCCGGTGAGCATGGCCGCTCCTAGTCACAGGTCACAGCTCCACACCCCTGGCTGGCCTCTCAGCAAGCATGTCCCTTCCTCAGCCACACGGGGAGCCTTAAGCATGAGAATCAGACTATGTGGATGAAAAAGGCAAATCCACGACCACTCCTGAGGAAATAACTCGTCTTAGGAGCGTGATCTACTCTAAGGAAGGACCTGGGTATCCTCTTGGCTCATATGTAGCCCTAAAAATAGTTCTGAAATTAGCAGCTTCCGAGGGACTAGATGTTATTTAGGGCTAATTTTACATAAAATCACAGTGACAGCCAACGGTTCTGGGAAATGAAAACAAATTGAAAATATTGTAAAAGGAAATGCAAGGTGCAAGAAAGAAAAAGATACTATGTAAGAGGTGCTTTTATTTTTTCTACTAATATTCAAATTAGTTTGACTTGGTGAGAGCTAATCCAAGGGGACCCAGAAGGCACAGGCAGTACTAAAGGGAAATTAATCACAAAAAACTAGGCAACAACCCACCCATGGATAACTGAGAGTTAACTATCACTCAAAACTCTAAGAATTCTTTCCCAAATAATACAAGTAAGTAAAAAAGACCATCCTCCGAAGTGTCAAGAAGCAGAGACAACATGAAAGGGAAGAGAAGGAGGTGACCAGGCCCCAGGAGGCCTGGATTCCAGTGCCCGGCTCAGCCACTAACTAGATGTGGTACCTGGTGAATCTGAACCTCATATCCAGGACTTGAAAGAAGGCTGTGATTTAGTAATTACATTGTTGACAAGAGTGTGCTAATCCAAACTGTTTCCAAAGGGCAACACCTTCCAAATCACAGATACAAAGACCCTCTGGATGGAGATGGACATTCTCCATCTGTGCCTCCACAAGTCAGCACCTGGCCCATGCCAGCCGGCTGACCCCTCACCTGGAGCTGGGAGGACCCTCACCTGGAACTGGAAACGCCCCTTCACCTGGAGATGGAAACACCCCCTCACCTGGAGCCAGGAGGACCCCCACCTGGAACCGGGAGGACCCTCACCTGGAGCTAGAAATGCCCCCTCACCTGGAGCTGGAAACATCCCCTCATCTAGAGGCGGAAGGACCCTCACCTGGAGCCTGGAGGACCCCCACCTGGAGCTGGAAACGCCCCCTCACCTGGAGCTGGGCAGATCCTCACCTGGAGCTGGGCGGCGCAGCCCTCGCAGCACACGGTGTGGCCGCATGGGCAGAAGGCTGAGTTGATCTCACCCTCGCAGCACAGCACGCACAGCATGGCCTCCTTGAGCTTGCGCAGCTTCTCCTGGAGGGCCCGGGTCTGCTGGCAGCCAAGGCCCTCGCAGCTGCCGCAGCTCATGCTGCTCTCCGAGGACTTCAGGGGAGAGTTTGGAGGGCTGGGGTCGCTTCTCGGCACGAGATCCACCACACCCGCGTTGTACAGAGCCCTCCTGGCGTGGTCATACGCCTCCTTGGAGGTTCTTTTAATATCGAAGACATACTTCTTGCCCAGGTTGATGTTTTCGTTCAGAAACAGAGAAGCCAAGTGGCCCTTCAGGTCTCGGCTGTACTGCATCATGACGGCACTGGTCACCGTGTCGCACCTACGGACAGAGATGGAACACCCACCTCAGTACTGACAGGCCTGGGCGTCCCCACGAGCCAGACCTTAAACACTGCTGTGAATAATGATGCTCATGGGAGCAGACATTAAATATTCTTGTTTGTGTGCTTGAAAATGAATTCTTCCAGTTTCATAGGTGTTAGGTATTTCAATGATTCTACCTCTATGCTTCTCAAGTGTCTCCAAAGGAAGGACCCCTGATCAGGCAGCTGTAAACCAGAGGGCACCTCCACCTCCAGGGACAGACCTACAGTCCAAAGCAGCTTACGGCAAGAAAAAGGAAATTCTTCTTTGTAGTCTTGGCTTTATGTTAAAAATCTCTACAAATTTTCCATTCTGCTCCACAATGTGTGTCTACTTTAACATAAAAAAAGGGTTGGTTGCCTGCCAATTAAACTTCTTAGCTTTTAAAAAACTTTCCAAATATTTGAGTCAAATCACAAGTCTACTTTAAAGCACCCTTGGAAATAAGGCTATCGATACCGTTATCGAGACATCCTCACTACACACTGAGGATTCAGGGTAGCAGCTCTCCCAGGAAGGAAAGATGACTTGGGTCATCCTGCGGGAAAAGGGCAAAAGCAGCGGCTGAACAGGCCCCACCGCTCAGTCACCTCGGGGAGGGGGAGCTCTGAGGAAACGGGCTAAGAGATAAGCAGTAGAGTGAATCCATGCATCCATCTCTCTCTCTCTCTCTCTCTCTCTCTCACATACACACACACACACACACACATCCTGAAGGAAAAGCAGGATGATGTTAAGGACCCCACTGCTACGGTAGAAATGAAGGGTTCGAAAACAGCCGATTTCTTAAGCTCTGTACAAGGTTCACTGACAGTGATACCAGGAACCATAGGAGCCCTGCCGTCACCTGGAAACCTCAGCACTGTGGCAGATGCTGGGGTTACGGGGTGCACAGGGGTACGTGCCTATAAAAAGCATGCGTCTCGGTGATGGCTCGGTAGAGCCCGCTGGCTGCCCGGGTGCTGATCATCTTGAACAGGAGCACGATGCTGTTCCCAGACTCCTTGGTGATGGTGAGGTACACGTTCTTCCCTGACTGGGTAGCCATCTGCACGACAGGGTAAGCGATCCTGAAAGGTGGGAAGAGAAAAGTGAGCAAGCCCAGGGGGAGATGGGTCACCGTGTGTGTGCTTCTGCAGGGTTCCCATGTGCTCAGGGCCCAGCCATAACGCCAGACGCTCTGCCTGGGACCATCAGATAAGCACTTTGCTCCCTAGGTATGAAGGCTCTTTGAAAAGAACTTGGAGAGGAGCACTGGAGCAAGTCTTGGAGTGAGTGTGAGAGTGTGAGTGTGAGTGTGTGAGTGTGTGTGTGTGTGTGTGTGAAATGAGATTTTTATAGCCGTGGACATGACATTTGAAAAATATTAACTCTGTCACATCAGTACACTTGAGCCTATATTTTAAAAAAATATTGGAATGGTTATCAAGGCCTGAATAAAATGAATGTACCTACCCAAAATGAAACACATTAATCCTAAAGGATGACTGTCTAGTAAATCCCTCTCCATTTCCTATTTTCCCCATCAGAGCTACAAAAGTACGTACACACGTAGGTCTGAACAAAAATTTAAGACTTGGGTTACCTGTTAATTGGGCTGAAGTCATCTTTACAGATTGAGATTCCTTCCGGCCCAACCCCAATGAGGAGTTTCTGCCCCTCGCTGTCCCTCACAGAATGCCATTCTGTGCCGTAGTTTTCCATTGCCGACACGATCTGCAAAACTTGGTATTCAGCCGAAGCCTGGCTGGTCCCCTCCAACTCCTTATGCTTTGCCACAATGCTGCAAGACACCAAAAGGGCAGAGAGGTATACAGAGAGATTAACTGATGCAGTCTTCAGAGATAAATCGGTATCATTTTTACTAGTGAATTATACTGACACTGTCATTTACGAATCACAAAAACTCAAAGCTATATACTATTGATATTTCATTTATTTAGCTAACGTATTGTAAAAATACGTTTAAGACACGGTTCAAGATCTCAACTATTAAATAATTAGGAGAAAAAACTATTGGGGATGCCAGATGGGGATGAATTAAAAGAACTATGGAAAATCTCTAAAACTATACACAAGAAATTTATACGTAGCAATGTCTCATGCCATTTGTCTAGATTTGCTTTCTAAGTTTCATTATAGTATAGCATTATATGGGATTGATTAGGTCATTTGCAACTGAAAAATGCAGGATCTATTTTATCTATTGGGGCGGACAGCCTCCAATACCATCCTTAAAGGTCCCCACCTCCTGGTATCCATGCCTCGTGTAACTTCCTTCACTTGAGTGTACGCTGGAGTAATGACTTGCTTCTAATGTACAGAATATGGCCAAAGTGATGTGCTGTTACTCACTTCTGAGATTAAGTTATAAAGAGACTTTGAATCTGTCTTGGGTGTTTGCTCTTGCTCTGACTCAACTGCTTGTCCTTGGGGAAGCCAGTCACCATGTTATCAAACAGCGCCCCCCCACCCCCCGAAGAGGCCGCCGTGGTGAAGGCACAGGCCAGCCAACAAGCCACCTGAGCCAAACTGGAAGCAGATCCCTCCCTCATCTGAGCCTTCAGATGAGACTGAACCCCACCAGCAGCTTGACTGCAGCCTCCTGAGAGATCTGGAGCCAGAGAACCCAACTGGGCCATGGCCAGATTCCTGACCCAGAGAACTGTGAGATGATTTTGTTGTTTTAAGCCACTAAGTTTAGGGGGGCAACCCTGTTACCCATGAATAGATAATTAAGACATCTTTGTTAGGTCTCTTGGTTTAATCCTTGCTGGGATGAAGAAAATGCCGATAAACATGACAGACTTTTTAAGAGATATGCATTCTTAAAAGGTCAGAGATTTTACAATTCCTGTTATACAGTATTTTATATAAGGGCATTTGTGTGGACTATGTTTTGTGTTTATAAGTTTCTCAAAGAAAAGGCTAAGAACCTTTTGAAAATAGTTGGTTATATGGGGCAATGGTCTAGTCTCAACCTCACCAATTACCTGTATCTATCATAGTTTGATTTTCTTCTGGAAATTCTTATAAATTTGCTAGATCTAGGACAATAAACGTGAGCCTGAACTGCAGCCTCACCTGTTCAAGGTGGCACTGGAGAGCTCCTTGGCACACAGCTCTTCGTAGCTGTACTTGGCCGTGTTCTGGTTATAGTCCCCAAACTTGGTCTGGGCCAGGAGGGCACTGAGTTCCACCGCTTGCTCTGGAGAACACTGGAGGTGGCCTGCCAGGAGGGCCTCCTTGATATGCAAGAAAAAGATATGCCTGCAATGCAATGCGAGAGTGAGGTTATGCTGGGGGACTAACTTGGTATCGGACCCAACTGCTTAGCAATTTCATGATCCCATTTAAGTAAGGAAAAGAGAGCAAGGAAGAAAGCTACCTTAAAAATGCTTACAGTTACAGACCTTTTTTTTATCATGAGTAGTAAGGCAAAATAAGTCTAAGGATTAAGTTTCTCTGAAACAAAGTCTTAACCCAAACAAAACAAGTCTAACTATGACAAGTTCGGTAACATTCAAGTTACAAAATGTAAAATAATTATATACATGTTTCTGCATTACACTATTTAAAAGAAATTATCTTAATCAGAAAAACTTTATCTTGATGTGTAATTATTATCTTAAGAGCCTCACCTTTATTCAAATGACCCTCAAATCTCTAGTTTTAACCCCAACTTCTCTCCTAAGGATCATATTCAAATATCCAAGTGCTAACAGACTTCTCCACTGGATGGTCTTCAGTATCCCAATTTCACCTTCTTCAAAGCCAAACTTTCTCCCCAAACCCACTTTTTCTCCCAGTGGAAACCAGAGACTGATTTGTTATTTTTACCACAGACTCACTTTTGACGCTTCATCTTCCTTCTGTCTCTGAAAACTCTTTAAATCCAGTTCCGTTTTTCCCATTTTTACCTCCTCTATCCTACTTGCAGCTCTCAACTGTCAGAGAATTTACAATATCCTCTAAGCTGATCTCTCTTCTAGACTCTGTGAATCCATCTTCCAAGCTGCTTGCTTCTGATATAAACTTGCCATTTCTCTGCTCAGAATCCTTCAAGGGATCCCCATCATTTGCCAAGGAAGCACACTGTCAGCATGAACCCAGGGTTCTCCATATCTGGCCCCAGATTTCCAGCCACATCTCCTGTCATTCCCTCCAGCCACTATGCCCCAGGAAAGGGACAATTCCTCCTTCTGGAGAAACCAAGTACATTCACGTCCCCATGTCTCTGGTCTTGCTGTTCCCTCTGTCCTGAAGGCCACTCCTCCTGTCCCCTCATTTGGATACCCTTTTGTCTATATCACATGCAAACTATTTATTCCTCTATTATAATATTTGACATGTTCTAACTTCTAGTACATTTAGCTGCACCTAAGCTGACTTCATAAGTGCCTCTAACATCAGAGAGTTCTATAAATGTACGTAAAACTACACGCTGTCTGCAACTAGTTTATATTCCCATCCTAGTTTCATTCCATCTGAGCCTGTCCTAATTGTATACAACACTGTATTCTACATCTACCAAAAGGTATGTGAGAATTAGAAATCCTGGAAAACTTCAGATATTGTTGCCTGCCAATCCGTGTTGCCTAAGATTCTGGACAGAGTATCTAAACTGTCATAGGCAGACTGGCCTGGATTATGAAATTTGTCTCTGGCAAATGTATAACCTTCCTTTGATGACTCAATACAGCCTCTCCAACATGCTGAAATGCCATACTATTCCTTCTGTTAACAAATGAATTATGATCATCATTGTAAAGCTCTGAACAGGGTTCCTAAATTCCCCCCCTTTGGCTGGATACCCTTATTCCAGTCCTCGAGATGCTTTTATTTATATGCTAGCCTTGTGTCTGACATCTAGGTAGAAGGGATAACGTGAACAATGCAAAAAAAGGAGACAAGGGAACGTGAGGCTAGAAATACAAGGAGGGGATCTGTTGAGAGTCTCAAAACTTCAGGCTGACAAGAGCCATTAATCCTCCTTTAAGAAATGTTTAAATTCAACGTTTTGTGCCTTCTATAATGATAAAGAAATGTTTAAAATTATCAGACTCTGCCAAACACTGCAGTTTTTTCTTTATTCAAAGCCCCCTATGAAGAAATCACAGTAAGAATGCATAATAGCACTGGAAGAAGATAAGCATGGTTTTTATTAACCCAAACATCTGCTTGTCTTTAAAGTATTTCTGACATACTGCTAAACTGAGAAGGGGGTCCTTACTGGGGCAAAGAAATAACTACAAAAATAACTTGTTTTAAAATAGCTATCTGAGGACTGAGGTCTAGCCGTCCCTTAAAATCTTGGTGTTACAACACTGCTTCAGCCCTCAGAAGGCTTTTTAGAGGACTGTTCGGTAAACGTCATCTTGGTTAAGGTACCTCTGTCTCTGCATTCATCAGTGGACATGTTAGTAAGGAACAAAAACCTAAATATATACTTCCATTAAAGAAGAAAGTATGTGCTGAAAGATTTCAAGGGTATCACCCAAAGTAAGTCTTCTCAATTTAATTACTGCTTATGTGAAAGTGTCTTTTAACTTATTTCCTAAGTATTAAGTTAGAGACTAGTTTAGCCTGCAAAAGAAGAGTTTCAAAATTGATCCAATTTCCTTTTCCAAACTATCCAGGATGACTGCTGGACAGACAGCTGCCAAAATCAAAGGCAAAGAAGCAGCAGTAACAAAATATTAACAGGTGGTCAGCAGCCTGAGAGTAATGTGATCCTTTCTCGGTCTGTGAGTCAGAATTTTTAAAAAGGAGGTGGGGGACAATGGCCTTTTCAACATACTCCACATTCTCGGCTGCATTGGGGTCGATACCCTGTAAGTACAAAAATCCTCCTCCTTATCATTTACAGAAACTTTCTGGTAAGGCCCTTCCTGCATTTTGCCGTTTCATGGCTATAAAGCAACCTTTTCATTTCAAGTCAACAAATTTGCCACGCATCGCCACTGTGCCAAGCCCTGTGCCGGGCTCCCAGGGTGAATATATCTGATGGCTCCTGTTTCGATGGAAGGTACAGCCTTTTGGTGTGAAGGAATGTATCCTATCAAAATAACTCTGGCTACAAACTGGCCCTTGGGTGATAAGTTTATGCTCTCCAGGAGAAGAGCACATGCAGCAGTGACAGCAGAGGTCACAGCAGTGGCAGGCCATCAGTAGACTCTATTTAATGTACTCTTTCGAAGAGGGAGAATGGCAGGGCATGCAGAAACATTTCCACACGGAATCCAGTGATGGCTCAATAATTAGGGGTGGTTTTCAGTCAAGTATTTTCTCCTATTATTTTCTCTCCAACCATCTGGCCTGTAACTGTCTGGCTCATGGATTCCCCCCCGCCCTCCCTTTTCGTAAAGTGGTTAAAAGTTACCGATAATATCAAAATAAGCAGATGTGGTCAAAGAAGTCAGGCCTGCAGTGAATTTTTTTTTTTTTTAACTACAGATCAAAAGTGGTTGGCCTATCTAATTCAATTTAGGCTACATGCTAGAATCATAAACAGAAAGAAAGCCTTTGGAAAAAATGATTTCTGTGTCTTAAGCAAATGTCTATGAATATGTCCTAACAGACATAAGCTCATTTTCTAAACATTCTTTTGGTTGCACCTTGAAATTCATGATTCTTCAAGCTTTACCCAGTTACTAAGAAAACGGATACTTTCAATATACGGATGGGGTTTGGAGCCCCAAAGTGAAACCTTCTAGCTAACTCATGTCTTTGCATTTAATGAATTCACACTTGCTGCATTAGGGAAGACTTAAAAAAAAGGGGAGGGGATAAATATAAGGATATGTCATATCTTAATTTAAAAAAAGAGTCACATATCCTTAATATATTTTTGTTTCAGAGTATGTACTTCAGATTTCCTCTATGTTTAAAATGAACTCCTTTCCATAGCTTTACGGAATAAAGTTAGGTCATTTATCTTTTGAGAACTGTCATCAGAGCACTCTCCTCTAAACCCTGGCTTGTCTCATAAAGAAATCATCTAATAATCAAAGCAGAACTCTCTGCAAAACCAGTCGGGAGTTGTCGATCTGCTCATCACAGTTACTCTCAATTACTGCCCTCCAGTTATCTTCCCAGTTACATAATTTTGAAGAGCTTTTCATGACACAAATACAAAACAACTATCTCCACATTTACTATTAAACTCAAAATTAAGTAACTAACCTAAAACATCTCGAAAATGGCTAAGTAGCTATTTTTAAAAAGTCTCCAGTCCTAATAACTGAAGTGATTCTCTCCCCAAGAGACTGACTGAACTTGGCCCTCCGTTGTAATGGCTGGTTTGTCCCTCACAGAGCGAGACACCCACTGAGATCACCCGTATGCCCGCCTCAGTCCAATGAGTCATTAAACCACAAGCTCTGTCAAGTTATATTTAAAAATTATCAAGTCACAACAGAATTGCTATAGGTTTGTTTTGTATCTTAAATTCCAGTGAAACAAAAATCAGTTCAAGATAGATCACAGGCCTAAATATAAAAGCTAAAACTGTAACCCTTTTAGAACAAAACATAGGAGAGTATCTTCATGACTTGGAGGTAGGTTCCCCTCAGGATGCAGTCAGCAAAAACCGTAAAAGAAAAAAGTGGATAAATGAGACTTCACCAAGGTTAAAAACTTCTACTCATCAAAAGGCATCAAAAACACAGGCAAACCACAGGGGAAAAAAAATACACGTATAAAACATATATCTGACAAAGGACTAGTACATATAAAGAATTTGTGCAGCTCAAAAATAAAGACAACTCAATAAAAAAGGGCCAGTGACTTGAATAGATACTTTGCAAAAGATGTACAAAGGCCAATAAGCACATGAAAGTGTTATTAATCAACAGAGATGTAGAAATTAAAACCACAATGTGCTACCACTATAAACTCACCTGAAACCCGGCAGGGATGTGGACGCACTGGTCCCCTGTACATTGTTGACAGGAGTACAGAATGGTACAACTGCTTCGGGAAAAGGTCTGGCAGTTACTTATAAGCTAAACAATTACCTCCTCTATGACCCAGCTCTTCCATTCTTATTTACTCAAGAGAAATGAAAACACATGTCTACAAAAGACTTGTGTTTGAATGCTCATAGCAGCTTTATTCACGATAGCTGGAAAACAGGTGTTCATCGTAGGAGTATGCATGAACAAACAGCAGCACATTCCTACAGTGGAATACTATCCAGCAATAAACAGGAACAAGCCGCTGATGTATACAACAAGATGATGGGTCTCGAAAAATTTATGATGAACAAAAGGAGCCAGACACAGAAGAGTACATACTGTGCGATTCCACTGACATGAAGTAGAACAGGCATCACTAAACTATGCTGGAAAAACATACAACCTGGTTCTGGGGTGGTGGTAGGGAAGGGGGGGCGGGAACGACTGCAGAGAGGCATGAGAGAACTTTCTGGAGTGATGGTAATACTTGATAAGGGTTTTGTTTAAACAGGTACATCCATTTGCCAAAACTCATTAAGTGGTATATTAGGATTTAGGCATTTCATCATATATAAATTTTGTATCAATCAAAAGAAAAAAAAAGAACTGTAGGCAAATACTGAGTTCTAGTTAGTGATACGCATACTGAAGTATTTAGGGGGATGTGTACTCACACACACTTATTTTGAAAAGCATGAAAAAATAGACTGATGGATGGATAGAGGGATCAATAAATGGATAAATATGTGATAAAGCAAGTATATTAAACTGTTAATAGTAGAATCTAGGTATTGGGTGTTCACTGTAAAAATTTTCAACTTATCCGTACATTTGAAATTTTTCATAGTAAGAGGTTGAGAAAATAACACCAGTAAAAATCCCTAGGGTCAAGGTTCAGAATTCAAATGAAGAGCCACACTTAAAATGAACCATCACATCTACCACACTTCATGGAAGGCTTACAATTGAGAAACCTGTCACAGCCAATAATTACCAAGTCAGGTCTCTATTCAGGTTTAAGGAAATCCTTCGCAAAGCCCAAAATGCAAAATGGAAATCACTGATAAATTTGCTTTCTCCTCAGGCTCCAAGGCAGTTAAAAGATAAGGAGGGTACAGGTGAGGGAAATTCCTAATTTCAAAAGTAGTTACAACTCACAGCAAAACAACTCACAGAAAAACACTTGGAAGCATAAAACCTGGACTTCTAAAAAATATGATAGCTGTCCCTAGGCAAACAACAGTCTGGACAATCTTGTAGTTTAAGAGCATTAACTACAATCTCTTTCTCAACAATTTAGATTAGTGTGGAGGGCTATCAGGTCCAGAAGAGGTCTGGGATCGGGCTGTAGTGGTACACGACTCAGAGAATAAATAAACCTGGAACCTGACCCCACTGGTCACCCTGAATCTGCCCTTTGTGCCATCTAAATATTCAAATTTTATTTATAATGACATTCAAAATGAACAGTTCATTTTGGTTACATAAAAATCAATTTCTCAATGTTCTCCGATATTTCATACACATATATAAGTATCAGAAATTCAAAAAGAGACTGAAGGGGCCCAGGTGGGTGGTCTGTGGCTAAAATAACCATATACCACCACAAACATCCCGTACTCTGAACAGAAAGGAAAACTTAAAAGATAAATAAGAATTCAGAAATGTAATTAATACTTTCTTTGGAAATAATATACACGTCTATCTTTACCATTTTTTACTTTCCTGGGGCCTATGTTGTATTTGGGCATACCAAAAAAAAAAAAAATAGAGAATGTGGCATACCAAAAAAAAAAAATAGAGAATGTGTCATTCCACTCTTTGTCATGTAGTTGATATGAAGAACATAATACTCCTGCAATCCATCCTATGGAATTTACCCATCCTGAATCACACAAAGGTAAATTCTGCAATCAACCTTTATCATCGTGACTATGTTTTTTGTTTTAAATTTATTTATTTTATTTATTTTACTTCTGGCTGCGTTGGGTCTTCGTTGCTGCACGCCGGCTTTTCTCTAGTTGTGGTGAGCGGGGGCTACTCTTCGCTGCCATGCGTGGGCTTCTCATTGCGTGATCATGTTTTATAAGACTTTGAATGTGATTACAGGCACTGGCTAGGGTCAATGCGATTCAGCTGTGTACTGATTTGAGATTATCACCTCCACCTGCCTTTAGTTTGCAGGTGGCATTTGCTTTGTGGGTTTCAGTGATGCCATCTTCCTTCGATTTTCACTTGTCTAAGTAATATTTGTTGAGAGACAGGGAAAAATTGAGTTTAATAAGTAGTCCGGACCTACAAATGGGTTGAAATTAGATAAAGTGAGCCTGTGGCTTGAAAACTATCTGAACTTCATAAAAGGTCCAGGAGCGTGGTAGTTCATTCTAGATAAGAACTAACAACCACAATGAACAAACGGCTTGGAATGAGGTAGAGGGGGTGAAGGAAGGAAGCAAGCAAACAAAAGAATGCCAAGCACTGAGCAAATTCTTAACTGAGAAAAATCACTACAAAACATTTTTTAGTGGTGAGATTTCTTTTAGACATTCTCAAGCTTTTCAGGTTATAGAAGCAAACTGGCAAACATTTCAATACCTATAAGAAAATTTATATTATCACAGTATCAGTTAACCCTATTTTTTTTATTTCCAAGTTCTTAATTCATTGATTCAACAAATATTTACACATCAAGCACTTGCTAGATTCTGGGTATACAAGGTTGATCAGCTCCTTGCTTAATGGAATTTTAGATTATTAGAGCGGCTGACAATAAGCAAACTGTCACATAAGTAAATGGAGTGTTACACACTCATTAAATGCTATAAAGGAAAGCTACACGATGTCTTGGGAGAGTTTAGTCTCCTGAGCATGCCTGGAGAAGGCTTCCCCGGGGAGTGATGAGTGAGCTGGGGTCTGAAGTCAAATGCATCACTGCTCGCAACTTTTAAGATCCTAATGAGATGCAATGTTCAGGATTATAGCATTTCCATGAACATGTAGTTCAGCACTCAAGGAGCCCCTGTATTGGGATTGGCTTCTGCGATAGAGGATTCAGGTGTTGGTGAGTCTTAACCAAGCAGGGTGCCTCTAGCAAAGAACACAGAGCTCTGCTAAAATGTGGCAGTCAGGAGAAACAGAAAGATTTTATTGGGAATGGATGGTATAATTACCATCCCTGAAGATGAAGCATATAATTCTCTAATCTCTGGTTTTGAAAATGTTGACAAAATCTGGTCTGAATTGCTGTGAATAACCGAAAGCCTTTGAAAGGTAATAATTTCAAAGATGATTTTGATTTCAGATCTACTTCCAGAATATATTAATTTCACTTTTCGTTTTAATCCATAGCATGGCAAACATCTGCTGAAAACACCTGCTGTCACCAATCTCTGAAAGATGCCAGCTGAGTCTAAACAAAACTCTCTGGTTACTTTCCAGAATCCCCTATTCCAGAGCAAACATAATAATCCAGGTAAAGAATCAAATCTCAAATTAGGCCACATCAGAGGCCAGTCTAACTCTATCTACCAATCTAAGCAGACATTGGATATATTTTTTCTCTCTTCAGAGAAATGTATTTAGAAAAAGCATTAGGAAAATAATATGGAGAGGAAGCAGAAGCCAAGAAAAAAAAAATCTACTGCTAGAAGGGATTTAAAGAATCTCTTGCAGGGTTTTCAGTTGGGCTCAAGTCTTGGAAGGCTGTACATGCTGGTGGCAGACTGCTGAGCTGGACCTAGAATGCAGGGGCTTCTGCCTTGCCCCCAGAACTCTGCTCTTACAGACGGGCCTTCCTGCCTGTCGTTGTCACAGCAGCTTCCCTAATCTAATGCAAACTAATATATTAACTGCCCCCAGTCAGGCCAGCTACTGTGAGCAGGCTGCTTTAATTGTCCACAGAGACAACTTGGCTAGGATATTTCAGCACCATTTAATAAACTGTCCAGACACTTTCTGTGCATTAAATGGAAATGACTTATGACTTGACCTCATGACTTGATGAAGACCTGGTAAAATATCACCTCTCATAACTGGACTGGCAAAGCTGAGCTTACTCACTATGTAAACACATCTATTTTATTTTCATGGCATTTTATATAAATATTTTATAACAAATGATTAAATATCAAAAAAGTTTATCAACCAGCTTTATCTTGATAACATAATATTAGGGAAAATAAGTATTTCTGTTCTGTAGTATCATGCACATAAACACAATGCTAATTGTAACTAAATTCGACCCAGCACAACTACTGATCCTAATGAAAAGGTGCAATGCTAATTACAACTCACTTTAGCTAGTTATTAAAGCAGAATGCTATATAAACTTTAGGTGGCATTTTCTTAAAATTCTGTATTTATTTCAGACAACCCCACAAAAACAAGTAAAATACACCAATATTTTAAAAGTCAAAATCACATGAATTTTTCAGTATGATTTCAAAAGGAATGAAAATCAATTAAAATTACCTAGTCTAACTAGGTATGTGCAATCTTTGAGTGCTATTAGACATGAATCTCAAGTCAAAGTCAATTGAGTCAATAAAGTAGGAAATTTGATTCCAATTCTAATTCATAAAATATCTCTATTTCTTGCATGAATAGAATGGAGCTGATAATAGTTATTAACTCTATTACAAGAAAGCACAGGTAAAGACTAGTAGCAAATTGTAAAATCTGTAAGCATTTATAATACAGATGTACATATTATATTATGACTGCAGCCATTGGGTTTTTTTAAAGATTTTTTTGATATGGACCATTTTTTTAAAGTCTTTATTGAAGTTTTTTACAATATTGCTTCTGTTTTATGTTTCGGTTTTTTGGCCGCAAGGCATGTGGGATCTCAGCTCCCCAACCAGGGATCAAACCCACACCCCCTGCACTGGAAGGTGAAGTCTTAACCACTGGACCGCCAGGGAAGTCCCCTAATCATTGTTTAAATGATGTATTTGGTCCTCCAAGCTTCTGCAGATTTAAAAACTAAATCTGTGTCATCAAAATAGATTTGAATCTGGAGGCCCTGAAACAATTGCAAAATAATGATAAAGCTACACAATGAAAATTCCAAGGTGTTTTTTATATATATGTATTATTTTCTCTTACTCAACTGCAAGTTATCACACTGAAGTGCAAAGTGGAAGCATTCACAAATCCGCTTTAATTTAAAAAAAATAAAAAAATAAAAAACCCAACCTATCCTGATTCATATAGACAGCTAAAACATCCTTAAATATGAAATCACTTGAATATTTTGCAACACATTTTCAGGAGCACTAAGAACTCAATATACTAGCTTCCCTCAGATACAAAATTGAACACTTCTCTCACCATTTAAAGCTCCATAAAAAGGCAAAGGAGAGATTTCAAATTCAAATAAATAGTATTTCAAAATATGTGTCTATACGTCCTTTGGTAAACAACCAAAAAAATGACATGTTAAAAGCTCTTAAAGGATATGGCTCACTCATCATTACTCATAATTCTCACACTCACATTTTTTATTTGCACAGCAAATTTCCAATCCAAAGGATTATGAAAAACATTAGAACTAAGATCCAAAGTTTACCGTGTTTAAAAGTAGTCATTTTCCTTTTTCTTTTTCTTTTTTTTTTTACATGCCACTATAAGATTTAGGTCTCCTGCATTTCAGTAGTAAATATTAAACACCAGTTTCCTAGCTTGGCTAATCCTTGAGAAAAGTATTACAGCCAGTCCAGGGGAGAATCCATTTTCTGTTTGAAAAAGGAAGCCACATGCTCCAATTGTCTACCACTAGTGGTGGCTTTCTAGAAGAGATAAAGTTAACAATCTGAACTCAACAATCATGTATACACTATCTGTGGGGTAGCATTCGATTACTACTGGCCTTAAAAGAGTTTTCTGACTAAGTTTTCAAGAAACTGAAAAACTTTTAAAATTCGGATAGAGCTCTTTGCTACACACTGTAACTTGACACTAGGCTGAAGAAGTTGACCAAGTTTAAGTAACCCAAGAGGAACTGTTTCCTGCTTTCTGTTAGAGCAGTCTGCAATGACCTGTAGTAACACTGCTGAGACAGAGGTTACTATCGGGCAGTAGATGCCTCTATCAGGAAACCAGGTCTTTTTTCTTTCTTTCTTTCTTTTTATAATTATTTTTTAATTTTTTTGCATTGTGGCACTGATCTCAAGTGTTTGTAAGAATTCAACCTTACTCTCCCATTGTCTATAAAAATAAGAAAAACACCTGAGGAGTTGGAAAATGTACCCCAGGCCAACTATGCAGCTCTCTTTTCACCTCAACAAAAGAACTGTGCTATGGAAAACTTCTAAGCTATAACCAACTCACTCTGTATCAAAACAAATTTGCCTGTGAACATCTCTGGGAAGGTGCAGTGGCCCTTCCTAAATGGAATCAAAGGTCGATTTGACATTGGTTTATTTTAGCGTCACTTTACCTAGTCTGCTCCTGTAAGATGAGATGAGGCTCCACGAAGAACTTGACTCTCAGTTTAAGCCGGTAAGGGGCTAGCCCATCCATCTGCTGGGAGATCCGATTTCTCAGATTTAGCCATAAACTTTCACCTTTGCTACCCGTAAACTGCAGTCCAAAATAATCAACTTCTATAATTCCCAATCGCCTGCACACCTAAAACAAAAATGAATGCAGTGTGGATGAGCAAGCGGTCCATGTGGTCAAAGCAAACCCAAAGACTCCATCTGAGTCTAAGATTCCTGCCTATTCTTTTTTTTTTTTTAAACAAAGTTCAACAACGGTGTTACAATTCCTGTTGTCAGCTAAAACAACAGAGTTCTAAGGCTCCAGTGATGCGAAACCACTAGATGTAGTATAGAGGCACAAAAGGAGTTCTCAAAATGTAGCCTTCCAGAAAGGCTGAGGACGGGAATCCACGGGGTATTTTCCTTCTTATTCCAATCACTGGAATTCCCTCCACTAGCACAATCTGCACAGCTGATTTGGCAGCTTATTATCTGGACAATTTTAACCATCTGGACTCCCAAAAAGCAAACACATTGAGGAAACACGCCACAAGTGTCAGCTAAGCTTTGCAGGAGGTTTTCCAAACATCTCAGGTCGAGGGGGTTGGAGGGCACAGCGTTTCACTTAAGATCAAATTTTCTGCCACACCACTATTCACTGTTTGGAACCGTTCCTCCTCACTCCTAAGGAAACGCGTGATTAAAGACAACCGAGGAGTCCACGACCCAAACCTACCGTCCTCTCGTCCCCCGCGAATCGGGCGATGCAAGGAGGTGCAGAAGAAATGCAAGGAGGTGCATAAGAAATGCTTCTCCATTTGAGAAGCATCAAGAGACAAGGGCACTGCTTGTCTGCCGAGCAACCCGAGGGAACTGCGACCCCTCCAGCCACCTCATCCCGGGACGCAGGTGGCGCTGCCAGGCCCCGCGGGGACCCGACAGGAGGCATCATCATTCACACACCTGAGGCAGGTGTGCTGGGTCGCCTTCTTCCGGGAAAGTCCCGGGCTGGGGGGCAGGGGGGCAGGCCCGCCGCGCGTCCCCCGCGCCCTCCACCCCCACCCCACCACGCGCCCCCGTCGCGCCACGAAGCGGCCGTGCGCCCCACGGCCTCGTGGAGGAGGGGGCGCAGGCCGGGCGCCTGGGGCGCACTAACCCCGCCGCCGCCGGCCCCCGGCGCGTCCCGGCGCCACAGCGAGGCCCCTCGGCCTCGGGGAACCGGCCTGGACCCCGCGCCTAGCCCCTGGTCCTCACCTGGTTGAGGCAGTCCTCGCCGTTGGCTTTCGCCTCCACCTCCACCTCCATCAGCACCGCGTCCGGCCTCGTCACATAGCACAGCATGGCTGGGGCCGCCGCTGCCGCCACAGCCGCCTCGTCTTTGGTGTGCGCGGGGTTCAGACCCAGCTCCGGGCTCGGCGAGGTTGGCCCTCGGGAGGCTGAAGCCCTGCAGACCACTGCCCTGCGCCCCCGGCAGCCGCCGCGCCCTCCCCGCCACCCCCTCTCCAGACCGCCCGCCAGCTGGCTCTCCGAGTCCCGCGGCGGCGCCGCACTCCAGCAGCCCGACTGCCTGCGCCGCAGCGGGGACTTCTCTGATATAGCGGCCCCGCCCCCTTCGGCTGGGGCCCCCGCCAATCACGGAGGCCCCGCCCCTCCGCCGCCGCCCGACCAGCCAATAGCAGCGGCCGCTCGGCCGCCGCCCGACCTCCCAGAGCCGGCTGAGTTCCCCCGGCCGCTGGGGAGGTGGTAGCTCGCGGGGGTTGAGCGCTGCGAAAGGAGGGAGGCCCCGGAACGCGCTTGCTACCTCTGCTCGCTGGGAGACGCTGCTCCGAGCCAGCGACCGCCCGGGGCTCCCACGTGGGGTCGCCTTTCTGTCGGGCTTGAATTTACAGTGATTAAACGCCTCCAAGCTACCGCGGTTCTTCAGAAGCCTTGGGTCGCTCCAGTAGCGCGTTTGGGGGGCGGGGTGGTGGTCGTCGTAGTGAAAGCAGACAGCAAAGAGAGCAACCCCAAAGCCTGAAAAGAAAATGATGATTTCCCTGGGGTTTGCCTCAGTGGGCTGTAGGAAGCCGGAATTTTTGTTCTTTATTTTAGACCTCGTCATTGAAAAAACAAAATATGAGTATAAAAGTTTTTACTGTCGTTCAATAAGCCAGGGAGCTTGATCTAGTGCTTTCTCTATGAAACCTCTCCAAAGGCTTCTATATACCCGTTGTGCTGAATCAAAACACCGTACGGGCGCTAAGGCCCTCTCTCAGGTTGTCCATCCTATCTCACGTCTTAGCTCATTTTTCATTAAACATTAATGGAGCACCTGCTCCAATGCCAGTCCCTTCTCTCAGGCAACCAGGTGTTATCCCCACCTTCAGAGTAACGGACTTATCTCAATAGAAAGTATTAATAATTGAAGGTCTACAAGTCTTCCCTCATTTACCACTTGTTTCTCTTAGTCAACGCGTTACTCAGCCTACCTCTGGTTTCTTTATAGGAGAAGCCAGAGATGTGGGTTTCAGCTTTGGACCGTTGAAAACTGACTTCATCTCTCGGCAGCTCAGTGTTTCAGCAGTCAGATGGAGACCACAATCTCTGCCCCGCCTTTCCCCAGCATTGCTGTGAAGAGCAGCAGAGATAATGTTCATAAAAGCACTTGAATGACCCGGTACATGATATATATAAGGAAACCTGTAACGTCAGCTCTGTCACTGCCTGCCTATGACTTCTGTCCTTATCCCTTTCCCGAAGTTCCAATTATCTCTGTTCTGGTTGTCTTCATTTCTGAAGAAGTAAGAAGGATATCAGAGCAGAAGACTACTGGTTAGGATCCTCCCATAGTCTTTCACTAAAGCCGACCCTGGCTAAAACGAAACCAAGTCCTGACCACCAGTGTTGCAGACGGGCATGCGCACTCACATCTTTCTTTGTGTCTTTTAAGAATACACCTCATGATATTGCGCTGCTGAAAGAGTCCCGTCTAGTATCAGCTCTTCTTCCTCATTCACTTAATTTCAGTTTACTGATTTGGTAAATTTATCTGGGAGATAACATTTGGATAACTGTTATCTAATCTATGCTTAATCTCTAGGAATTTTAGATCCGGGAGAAGAGGTGAGGGGCAAGACGGAGGCCAAGTGTATTGGTTAACATTTTTGTTTATTGAGCGACTAAGCTGGCTAAACCAACGCCGACTAACCAAAAGTTGGCTAATTTAAGCAAAAGGGAATTTAGTACACAAATTTGGGGAGCTCACAGAATCAGCAGGGACTAGGCATGAAAATGAATGGAAAGGGAGACATATTGATTGGCCAAGAACAAAAATCAAAAACAAACAACCAAACACCAAATATTTGGGATTTTACCAGGGATTTTTTTTTTTTTTTTTTTTTTGCCGTACGCGGGCTTCTCACTGTTGTGGTCTTTCCCGTTGCGGAGCACAGGCTCCGGACGCGCAGGCTCAGCGGCCATGGTTCACAGGCCCAGCCGCTCCGCGGCATGTGGGATCTTCGCGAACCGGGGCACGAACCTGTGTCCCCTGCATCGGCAGGCGGACTCTCAACCACTGCGCCACCAGGGAAGCCCGGGAAGCCCTCAGGGATATTTCTTAATACAAACCCAGATTATACTTTGGCTATGGGATGGTTGGTAAAGGTTCCAGTTGCTTTTGAAATTGAATCACCAGATAAGACTGAAGAGGAGAAGGATTTCTTAAAACAAAACAATGCTAAAAATAGGAAAAAAACAGCACTTGGGGAGGGGATAGAAATCATTATGACCAAGAAGAAAAGGAATACTGGCTTCTCTTAGCATATACAGGAAATGGGAGACCCTAATCTACCTCTCTCTTCCTTGTCTTTCTCTTTCCTAATTTCTTCCTTGAGTAGAGAGATGGAGAGACAGCTTAGTTAGGAATGAGAAGGCTGAATTTGCTGGTTACTGGGTGAGAAAGCAGATTCTGTTCAAAGACCTGGTTCGGGAATAGAAAGCCCGCAGTAGAACTGCTTCCTAGAGGATCCCACCGTCTGGTAATGCTAGGAAATGCCTGGAGCCAGTTTCAAGCCTCAGCTGGGTCTAACTCCAAAATAAGCCTGCACACCCAGGCCTGGGGGTGGTAACTATATTGGATTGAGCTGTGACTGGCAGTTCCCGATTAGCCAGAGTGGTGCTACATGTTACTTGTGTCTGCTATCTTATGCTCTCGATTAGCTATCATCTTTTAAAGATAGCATTAAAATTAACCAGCAAAGTAAAAGGATCAGTTGCATGAAGGTAGATTTTAAAAATAGAAACCATAGCTTAAGTGGCTGTTCAAATACACCCAGACTCCACACTTTTACTCTCTCATATATGAGGGCTCAAGACTGGGCACCAGATAATATTTGTAGGATAAGATGTGATGGTCATCTGGCTGCAAACGAAGTCTGATCTGGCTGGCTGGATACCTCTCCATGTGCATTCCTCTCTAAACGCTGCACACACCACTGCAGAAATCCTGTGCTGGGTCAAAGGAAAGGCCCTTCTCCCTCCTCACCTCCTGAACGTTCATTTTTAAGAGCATAGAGGGAAGAACAGTTAGCGACTGCCTAAAAAACTGTCCCTTGGCTTTCACACATTGTTCAAGCTAATTATTCTATCAGCAATGCTTCATCGGGCACAAGTGTGCTAAACTGCGTGGAGTGAGCTGAAATCTCTCATTTGAAATGTTAGACCTGTGAAATTCAGGAGTAGTTTAATTTGATGGTGGTCTACCATCAAAGCAGAGCATCTCATTTCCAAAACTGGCTGTCTGAAGAGTCAAAGAAGGAATGGAGAGAGAATAGGCAATGCCCGTGTTACAAACTCTGGAACATATTAAATGGCATTGTCTTAATTAGCAGGCAGTTTAAATGGTTTTTTTCCTAGTTGTGAGAGTTATGGTAATCTACTTAGAAAAGATTGAAAAGTACAAGGGAAAAACAAAGTACGTGTATTTTATCAGGCATTTCCAGTTAGTACTGATGTTTTACTTTTGTACTTTGCATGCCATGTGCTCTAAATTTTGATTGTGATATAATCAAATACTGCATATGAACTTCTGGAGAAATATCAAGAGAGCAAGAGACACTTGCCGTGGGAGTTCCAAATCTAAACCTAGTGTTACGAATATTAGGAAAATTATAAACAATTATAAACAGAAAGAACAACCTCCATGAAAAAATTCCAACTATTACTGTTTCTCAGCTTTCTTCTTTCTTTAAAAAAATTTTCTGAAGTATTTTCTCTGTTTGTTTTCCTTCTTACTCCTAGTATGCCCTGATATGTCACACTTTATGACATGTTTACTTCTTCGGCATGTATCCTTTAGTTGAGAGATGCTCCGATCTGGGAAATAATTTCCAATTTGGCAGGTTTTGTGTAACAACAAAAATATTTTGTGTAATACTTTAATACCTGTCTTCTATTTATGGAGATGGTCAATGATCAGGCAGTTGCTTCTCAGGTCTGGTGATATGCAAGTGCTATTCCACCCACAACAAGGTGTACAATCATTCTGATCTTGAATGAGGTTGGGTAGATAGATGCTAGGGATGCAGCTGGGAGCCATGGAACAGAGGACAGACCCAGTGCGCCCGAGGCTCAAACTCACAAACCTGTCCTAATTGGTAGGTGTTCTAACCAGTTGCTCTGTAATGACACCCCCCTTCCCTGCCCCTCACACCATGTCTGAGCATACCTTTCTGTAAAAAGGGGTCAGCATGATATATTGTGTGGGGGTGTGTGACATAGAACTTAGTGAGGGTGGCCATTCTCAAAATCAGTGGCTTATGAGGTAGTACCAACTTTCCAGGGATAAAATGACAACTGTTAGAAATGCTATAGAAATAGCGAAAGGACATGAAATCAGTTACATACTTTGGAAGAACCACAAGCTCTTATTAAACAAGATAATGAAAACTGAGTGCTTCGGGATGAAGCAACTTCTCACTAAGCTTCAATCACACCACCTCTCCCCAGCTCACTTACTGTGCCTGACATTTGCATATATTATAGCACTTGATATGCAAATCTTACCCCTGCTTCAGTTATTCAATATTTTGTCCTTGCTGTGATTTTAGAGATCGTAATGATTTGAAAATGACTTGAAAACAAAGGTTTGCTTTCTCCCTGGCAATCTCTCAGTAGCTATAAGTACCCAGCATCCTCTGTCCATTGCTTTTTCCTCCCTCTTCTCTCCCCTGGTTCAGAATTCCTGGGAGAGGCTGGACAAGAAGCCATCTGCATCCATGGATGAGGGAAAGCAACCTTGTCTCTCCTTATGTGCTTTGATGGATCTGAACCTCAGACCCTAGCCCTCCATCAGAGACGTTTTAGCTACCAGAGCCCAGGGACACAGCAGTCATTAGGTGGGGGTTGTGGGAGTTTCTCAGGTTGGCTCAAGCAAAAGAGGCTGCCCTTCCTAAGGCCCAGACTTCCAGGAGAAGAAGAGTCTGAGCACGTGCACCCCAGTGGTTGGTGTGAATCTGGTGCCCACCAAGAGTCAGGCATAGATGGGCACTGTGAAGCCCAGAGAGCAAACCAGGTCTCGTGCTGACCTTAGTTTTTATGTAATTGCCCTTGGTTATCCCTTAATCACATGTAAAACTTGTCCAAACAGCCCAGCCCTGTCTTAGCTTTGTACAGAATATGGTGGGAATGACCTCAGGATCTCACTTGCATCTGAGTTTTAAATTATATAGAACCACTCTTGGGACAGTATGGAGGCAATAATAGTAATTACAAGGAATAATTCTAGAGAAAGGTGAGAAGTCCACCTGCCTACATATATGGAATGTTTACTTCTTAGTTTCCACCTTGGAGGATCTGGTTTTTAATTTTGTTTAGTGTTTTAGTTAGCTCAGGCTGCTGTAACAAAATACCATAAATTGGGTGGCTTAAGCAATAGAAATGTCTTCTTTTGCAGTTCTGGAGGCTGGAAAGCCCAAGATCAAGGTGTCAGCGTAGTGAGTTTCTGGTGAGGGCTCTCTTCCTGGCTTTTAGACAGCTGCCTTCTCCCCGTATCCTCACATGGTGAAAAAAGAGAGTGAAGAAGCAAGCTCTCTAGTGTCTCTTTTCATAAGGGCACTAATTCCATCAGGAGGGCCCCACCATCATGACCTCATTTAATCCTAATTGCCTCCAAAGGTCCCGCCTCTAAATACCATCATATTGAGGGTTAGGGCTTCAATGTACGAACTGCGGGTGGAGAGGGGCACAATTTAGTCCATAGCATTTAGGAATGCACCAATTCCATGTACTCCCACACACATTTCCCATCTTAATACATTTTCTATATAATGAATAAGTTCAAATATATATCTATTCATATTGACCTGAGGAAGGAATTATTACTAGCTCATCAATTGAGGTTTGGTTCACATTTTCACTGAGCAACATAGTAACTTGTTAGCCAGAGTAAAACTCTTTCTAGCACATGCTTACAGGAGACACTAGTGTTTACTGAGTTGAGGGTCTGCTGTGGAATTTGCTTACTACTGTGAAATTTGAACATATTCTTTTATTTATCCACACTAAAAGTAATTTAAACATTTTTAAAAAGTAAGGACACAAACCAGCAAACAAAATGCTTATAACTGATAGTTTTGGCAGTACACAGTTCATAAATTTGCTCACTGCTATTATTATTATCGTTGTTGTTGTTGTTATTCATTGATAAGCTATTATTGCTATTATTTATTTGGTCTTTAGCATTCACTCATTTATTTATTCAACAGATGAAAGATATGCTAAAAAAGTGTTAGACACTAGGGATGGAGTAAATAACAAAACTTCCCTCATGAAACTTACATTCCAGGAAGGTAAATAAGCCATAAACAAGATAAGCAAGTAAACTGTAAATGCTAAGAAAAAAATGACTGAGGGCAGGGGGACAGGAAGTATGGGGAGTTGGGGTGGGGTATGATTTGCAGTTTTGGATAAATTGGCCATGGAAGGCTCATGGAGAAAGTTACAGAAGCAAGACCCAAAGGATGCAGGGGATGGATAGATGGAGTCCTGTGAATGAATATCTGAGGGGAAAGCCTTCCCAGAAGCGGAAATCCCCAGTGAAAAGCTTTGGCGTTGGGGGCAGGGTATGAGCTTGAAGGTAAGGGGGAAATTTGGCAGAGGAGTGACAGCAGAATCTGAATTATATCCATTGTTAAAAATGATTGCATTTGGGCTTCCCTGGTGGCGCAGTGGTTGAGAGTCCACCTGCTGATGCAGGGTACACGGGTTCGTGCCCTGGTCCGGGAAGACCCCACATGCAGCGGAGCAGCTAGGCCCATAAGCCATGGCCGCTGAGCCTGCGCGTCTGGAGCCTGTGCTCCACAACGGGAGAGGCCACAACAGTGAGAGGCCCGCGTATCGCAAAAAAAAAAAAAGACTGCATTTTATTTTCTTCATATTTGAAGATAAAGTCCAAGAGAATTATATGTGTAAATAATTGACAAATTATCTCTGTTAAAAATCCTTACATTTGAACCTGCCTTTCCTTGAAAATACTGAAAGTTAAAATTCATTATTATTTTTTTCTTTTCCATCAAACCTAAACATTTTTTTTCTTATCCATTTCTCAGAATCTGGCCACCAGTGGTAAATGCAAGGAAAACAATGTTCAAACAGCAAATCTCTTTATCTTGGGGTTGAATTTAGATGGAAAAACTTGTAATACAAAGTTCTAATTAGCTTCATTTTTATAGAGTAGGGCAAATATATACTCATGGAAACAAGATTCTATTTGGGTTGATATCATTGTTCTTGTCATGACTAAAACCTATTTTGATTTATCATAGACAAGCAGCCCAAGGCAGGTGTTGGATTTCAGCATTGTGATAGATTAAGAATAAGCAACATTCACATTTCCAGGTGCTTTGAGAATAATGAAATCCTCCCCTTCCTTTTCTAGCTCCAGTCATTAAGAGGTCTTTCTCAGATTGTAGTTGTTTCTAACCAGCTTCAAATATATATAGATTTTTTAAAAATCTCATCTAGCTGTGAAAATGCCTGCTTTAAAAACAGCAAGTCTTAGATGGTACGTGAATGCAGGGTATAAAATGAGATAATATGGGCAAAAATACTTAGAAAAGAAAAAGTGATATTCAAATGTACAGTGTAAAATGGTAGTATTCCTTTAAATCGCTCACCTGTGTTCTGTGCCTTTATTATCCATTTGATGTACTGCTGTGTAAATCAGCTCTCCTAGGGGACAATTCTTGCTGGTGGATGACTGGCGGGATTTGCTGCTTCTGGTGATATATAGTAAGACCAGTTAGATCATTCCTTACTATAAATGTAAAATCATGTTTGGCCATTAGAATTTTAGTGTATGTCATGAAAAGGAAAACACATTATCAATAATTAAAACTATCCTAAGTATTTACAGTGGTGCCTTGCAATATTTATGTAATATTAATAAGACCATGTTAAACATTTTTTAAGGTTTAAAAGGCACCTTTTATTATTTAAATTTTTTTTACTTGACATAATGTTCAACTTACAGGAGAGAATAGTACAGAGAATTTCCATGCAGTTTTACACCAGAATCCTCAAATATTGATCACACTAGCTTTATCCTTCTTTCTCTTTATGTATGTAATCTTTTCCTGAACTGTTGGAGAGTGAATTGTAGACATGATGCTACCTTTAACCCTAAATACTTCAAGGATAAGAATTAATTGAAATGAATATCCACATATCCCCAAATTAGGATATTATCTTACAGAATCACATGCAATTATCATAATCAGGAAATTAACTTTGATGTGATATTATTATCTAATATCCAGACCTTATTCATATCTCACCAATTGTTCCATTAGTGTGTTTTATAGCAAAAGAAAAACTCTGGGTTATGCTTTGCATTCAATTGTCACACTTTATCCATCTTTGATCTGGAACATTTCATCAGTCTTTGTCTTTTATGACATTGATATTTTGAAGATTATAGATCTTGTAGAATATGCCTCAGGTTGAGAATAATCATTTTAAAAGTAAAAGCAAATGTAACACACCTATTCCAAAGAAATGTAAAGGGTTTATTAAAGGCCAGACCTTCTCCTTAATGTCCCTCACACAATTTTGCAGTCTCCGAAATCAGTTGTCATCATAGATGGGGCTTTCAAACTTGAAACCTTATTTGGAGGTCATAAGGAGAGAAGGCTAAGACACTTGCCCTTAATTGCTGCGATCAAATTCCAATTAGATGGGTTGACAGTCAGCTTTGTGAGGGCTCGGCCATTCCTCACTGGACTAACCTTCATTTATTTGCAGGTTTTTCAAAGCTACAAAGCCCTCACTGTATGCTTTCATCAAAAGAAATTAAACTATGAAAAGGGTTCACTGTTCACCAGTCCCTCCCTCATCGCTGGGACTATTCAGTTCCCTTGACCTTCTTACCAGTTTCAATAACCTTCCTACCTTCCCTAATAACGAAACTCTGGTCACTTGATGAGATTGCTTCACTGCCTCGCAGCTCTCCTGCTGGTGCTCCTGTTGTCAGCTCTCCTTCCCTTTGTTGTGGCAATGGAAAATGAGTGTCACATCCACCTAAGGAGCAGGAAAAGTATGCAGGTGTCAAGGGGCACATAGCAGGCAAGTCCTGTGTGGTTGGTTTATCAGATACCTCAGCCCTGTCTAGCCCTTAGGTGCTCACCTTCAGGGTACTCTCAGCCTCTGTCGCATATTCCACCCCAGAGGAAGATTCTCCTGTAGGCCTCTGACGGTGACCAGCCCCTGGGGGCTCAGCATCCCCCATATCCAGCAAAAATAATAGAAGAGAAGAACAGAGAGCGGACAGAATCTGCCAGGGTAGCAGAGCCTTTAGGATCACCCCTCCCTCCTTACTTCACTGTTGATTAAAGTTTAAGAACCAGTGGGGTAATATAACTACCAATAGAATGTAAACTACACACCAAATCTATGAATGAAAATAACCTGGAAGGAAATACACAAAAATGTTGGCTGTGATTATTTTGGTTAAGAGGAACTTATAAAAAGAAATTTTTTAAAAAACCACCCAATTTTCTTTATTTTAGAAATTTAAATGAGTCGCTGTTGCTTTTGCTATCTAAAAAAATAGTATGGGCTTCCCTGGTGGCGCAGTGGTTGAGAGTCCTCCTGCCGATGCAGGGGACACGGGTTCGTGCCCTGGTCTGGGAAGATCCCACATGCCGCGGAGCGGCTGGGCCCGTGAGCCTTGGCCACTGAGCCTGCGCGTCTGGAGCCTGTGCTCCGCAACGGGAGAGGCCACAACAGTGAGAGGCCAGCGTACCGCCAAAAAAAAAAAAGTATTAAAAACAGTCTTGTTGTAGTTCCTTAGCATTACTCGAAATATTAATGAGGTATTTTAAACTAACCAAAGAAATAGAACTTTGATATAGAGTTCCACTATGAATAGACTGAAACTCCATTAGTTACACTTCAAAGGATAAATATTAATATTATTCTACCCACTCTGTCAATTCAAGATACTAATTAACTATTCAGGTTATTTCCCCAAATAATATTTAGCAGGTATTTATACTTGGACAAGTAGGTTACTGGAAAAGTAGTAGTTCTGGTAGTCTTTAAATTCTACTAAGCCTATGTTTCTTATTTTCTAAAATACCATACATTCTAATTACCTGAAAGTCCTTTGAACCTTATTAATTATAATAATATCATCTCATTGCCCCAGGACAAATATTAAGGCAGAACCTTTTGACGGTTCTTCCAGTAACACCAACATGTAGTTTCAGATATAAAGGAAGGAACCAATTTAACTGGAGGAACAAGCAGTATCATAATAAAGAGATTTTCATACAGAAGGATGTCTTTATATATATATATATATATATATATATACACACACACACACACACCAAGTATATTTTAATATGACAATGTCTGAGATACTTCCAGAGAGAAATAAAGCGATGCTTTCTCTAAAAGCTTATGGGCTAAGTTAAACGGTAAGTCACTTGTTACCAACCTCCAATGTTTCCTATTCGTTGACTGTAAGATCATTCCGTTGTAAGTCTGCCACTTTCTATGTGATCATGTGTAAATTACTCACCTTGCTTAGCCTAAGTTTCATAATCTCTGAGGAGTTTACTTGCCTGTTTGATTTTGGTGAGGACTAAATGAAATTATGCAGGGTCCTTGGCACCCAATAAGCCTACAATAATTATTGGCCATTATTACAACTCCATAGGTTTCCTCATTTGGAAAAGAAGGTGGTTGATTAGATTACGTCAAAATCATTTTCAGAATTTCCTACTGCTACCTAAAAAGAACCAGCCTCTTATATGTTCTACCTTAGTGGAATTTACTTGGTAAATGATTAAAAATCACTGCTGTTGAGTATATATTCTGAAACTTCATTATCAAAATTCTAATTACCAGTTATATTTCATTTTGAGTTTAATTCTACTGGTTTCCAATTTATGATTTTCTTTCATTTTGTATTGAATATGGGAGAAAATATTTAACTTGGGCTACATTTTGTTGTTGTTGAACTTGATTCATCATTTTATTGAACTGGGCGCATTGTCCTAAATAGTCTTTTGCCTTGGGCTCTTGGAAAGTAGGTCTATCAACACTGTCCTCTGTGGTGACCACAATTCATTCAGCATAGTCATGGCTACTAATATAATCCAAGTAGGTGGTATGATAGTCGAACGGCAGAAAAACACTTCTAGATCATCTGTAGAGACTGTAGCATAATCTAGGTAAGTGTAGATGATCAAGTGTGGACTATAGTTCTAAGTCAGGTTTATTTCTATGTGGCCTTTTGTTTCACTACTAAAAAAATCACTAAACTGTTATGCTGGTAGTTTCATTATTATTTGGCTTAGCTAGACTTTTAACTTATAAACAAACAAACAAAAAGGACCTATTAGCAAAACAGTTTATTCCAAATGGTTTCTTTGAACTAGCAATACTGATCTTAAGATTAAATGCAGAGCTTTAAAATTATAGAATTCTTTAAAATTGTGCTGATCCTGGAATTTTCTTCTCCTATCTTGTCCTTTTGTTTCAGTAAAAGAGTGGCATTCTTTTTTTTTGTTTCTTTTGGGGTTTTTTTTGTTTGTTTTTTGCGGTACACAGGCCTCTCACTGCTGTGGCCTCTCCCGTTGCGGAGCACTGGCTCCGGACGCGCAGGCTCAGCGGCCATGGCTCACGGGCCCAGCCGCTCCGCGGCATGTGGGATCTTCCCGGACTGGGGCACTAACCCGTGTCCCCTGCATTGGCAGGCGGACTCTCAACCACTGCGCCACCAGGGAAGCCCTGGCATTCCTTTTTTAGTCTCTACCTTCCTGGTCATGACTTACTGTACATTATACGGTTTTCTAAAGGGTGAGCTGACATACAATATAAAATTATACAGGTGTCAGGAAGTGAAACGTTTTATCCTTTTGATTTTCATATCTGGTTAAAAAAATCTACTTTCCTCTATCTTCATGAAAAAGAATCTAATAGCATGGCCTTTCCCCCTCAATCAGAAGTTATTTTCCAGGTCATCAATCCAACTTATTAATAGTTAATATTCTTCGAAACTCCTAGTTTGAATAGAATCCTCACAGATTGTTATTTTATGTCTGTGGTTTCATTATCTGGTTTCCTCCACTTCCAACCAAAGCTTTCAAAACTTTTCCCCCTGGGCTTCCCTGGTGGCGCAGTGGTTGAGAGTCCGCCTGCCGATGCAGGGGACGTGCGTTCGTGCCCCGGTCTGGGAAGATCCCACATGCCGCGGAGCGGCTGGGCCCGTAAGCCATGGCCGCTGAGCCTGCGCGTCCGGAGCCTGTGCTCCGCAACGGGAGACGCCACAACAGTGAGAGGCCCACGTACAGCAACAAAAAAAAAAAAAAAAAAAAAAAAAAATCCCCCTCTACTCTTTTTTTTTTTTTTTTTTTTTTTTTTTGCAGTACGCGGGCCTCTCACTGCTGTGGCCTCTCCCGTTGCGGAGCACAGGCTCCGGATGCGCAGGCTCAGCGGCCATGGCTCACGGGCCCAGCCGCTCCGCGGCATGTGGGATCTTCCCGGACCGGGGCACAAACCCGTGTCCCCTGCATCGGCAGGTGGACTCTCAACCACTGCGCCACCAGGGAAGCCCTCCTCCTCTACTCTTTAAAGTAGAAAATGGGTTGTCATCTGGGCTAATATAACCTGAGTTCTCATTGCTTAGTAATGTATTCAGCAGGCTAAACCAGTCCTTTCTGAACTATTTGACAAATAGTAGGGGTATGGAAATGTTTTTGAGTTAATAAATGTTCAGCTCCCAAAGCAAGTTATATTTTAGCAAACTTATGAGTAGATATATATTAAGGGAGTCATTTTTAAAACAAACTTTTTATTTTAGAATAATTTGCAAAGATAGTCCCCGGGGGGTTTCCATACACCCTTCACTTAGTTTCCCCTAATGATAATATCTTGCATAACTGTGATACATTTGTCAAAACTAAGAACTGACATTGGTACAATACCATTAAATAAAACTACAGACATTTTTTGGATTTCACCAGTTTTTCGACTAATGCTCTCCCTTCCAGGATCCTCTCCAAGATACCACATTACATTTAGTTGTCATGTATCCTTAGTCTCCCCTGATCTGTGACAGTTTTTCAGACGTCCTTCATTTTTCACAACCTTGACAGTTTTGAAAAGTACAGCTTGGGTATTTTGTAGAATGTCCCTCAATTTGAGTTTGATGCAGAGTTGTAAGTGCCATTCCCGTTGCACCCTGTCGGGGTAGAAGATATCAACATGATTTATCGTTGCCCTTGATCCCTTGGTTAAGGGAATGTATATCAGGTTAATGTAATTATCTCTAATTAAAAAAAATAAAACTATCAATGCAGCCTCCAGATATAGTAAAGTAAGATATTTACAAACATGAACTTGACATATAAAAAGTATTGAATTTTAATTACAATTGCATACCACTTATTCAAATAATGATTATATATTTATCTCAGTGATATTGCTGTCTCTCCTTTAAATGAATAATTCAATTTATTACTTATCTTAAAATATCTGTGCAGTGACTGCATTGGAATGCATAGTAAGATTATTTCTGTGTTTTCTTTGCCATATTAAAGTTAAAAAGTTCTAAAAGTAAACTGCACGCAAATCAAAATGTTAAATCATTGTGACAATAATGTTGAAGAAATATTTCAACAATCCCTAAACTATCATTCATTGATCCTAGGCTGGAAACCCATATCAAATGGCAATGCACAATCCTGGAATTTCTGTTCCCAATAGACAATTATCTGGGGAAAATTGGGCTTTGGTAGATCACTTAGCCACCAACCATACACTGATAAACTGCAGCACATTAATGACAATGATATTTGTTTTTTATTGTATTTATTTATTTTATTTTATTTTATTTTTTTTTTTTTTTGCGGTACGCGGGCCTCTCACTGCTGTGGCCTCTCCCGCCGCGGAGCACAGGCTCCGGACGCGCAGGCTCAGCGGCCATGGCTCACGGGCCCAGCCGCTCCGCGGCATGCGGGATCTTCCCGGACCGGGGCACGAACCCGTGTCCCCTGCATCGGCAGGCGGACTCTCAACCACTGCGCCACCAGGGAAGCCCTATTGTATTTATTATAATACTCTTATTTAAATAATGTTTATGTATTTATTATTAAAATGCGCTTATTCTTGCACCATGGGAGAGTCACTTTAATTTTGATGATTGCAAGTGTGACCTTGAGCAAGTCACTTAACCTCTCTATGCTTCAGTTTCCTCATCTACAAAATGGAAATAACTGTACATCTTTGCTAGACTATTAGGCATCTCACACTTAACACACCCAAAAACAAAATTTCTGATTCCAACCTACTTCCACATCTGCCAAATCTGCTCCTTCCTCAGTATCCCCACCTCAATATATAACAACCTCACCAATTGCTCAGGAGAAAAGCCCTAGAATCTCTGGCTCCTCTCTTTTACACACACCCTACATCTAATCCATCCACAAATCCTGGGCTATTACACTCATGTCCCTACTTCTGCTTTAGCTGCTCTACAGTGTGTCCCCCATAAGTAGCCACAGGGATGCTTTAAAATCGAATCACTCCTCTTCTCATAACCCTCCAATGGCTTCTTGTCTCACTCAGAATAAAAGCCAGAAAAACTGGTAATGGCCCACGTGATCTGGTCCCCCTCATTCTCCAGCCCATCTCTTACCCCTCCTGCTGGTTGCTCATTGCCCTGCAGCCACACGGGCCCCCTTGCTATTCCTGAATTGAACGTGCTGTGCCTCAGGGCCTCTGTACCAGTTGTTCTCTCTGCTTAGAAAGCTCTGTCCCTGGGTATTTCCATGACTCACTTCCTTACCTCCTTCCACTCTTAACTCAAAGCCTTTCATGACTACATTCCATACCTTCTTTCCTGCTTTCTTGTTTGGCATAGCACCTCTTACCATCAGGCACAGTCCATAATTTGCTTGTTTATATTTTATTGCTTGACGCCGCCTTCCTCCTCTCCCTGTCTTCTCTCTACCCCCTCCAAATAGAATGTAAGCTTCCTGGAGCAGGTATTTTGTTTTGCTCACTGCTATATCCTCAGGTGCTAGAAAAGTGCTTGGCACATAGGAGATAATAATTATGTGTGTGTTGGAGGCCCCCAAGACCACTCCCAGATCTGGTGATTTTCTAGAAGGACTGGCAGCAGTCATCACAGAGTCGTACTCACAACTAAGACTGCTTACAGAGAAAGGCTACCTGGTGCATTCAGCAAGAGAAAAGGTACAGAGGGTGAAGTCCAGGGAAACCAGACACAAGCTTCCCAGGGTCTTCTCCCAGTGGAGTCACATAGGACACCCTTAATTCAACCAGCAATGAGTTGTGACAGAACATACACAATGCTGTCTACCAGGAAATTTCATTAGAGACTCGGGGCCCAGGGTTTGTTTTGCAGGTTGGTCACACACATAAGCACCCTCTGCCTGGCAGGTGCCAAAATCTCAGACTCCCCAAAGCAAAGCAGGTGTGCGGCATAAACCATGTTGTTTGCATAGACAGCCCGGGAACCATGAATCATTCTTATCGGTTCTGGGACTGGTGAGAAACCTTCCCAAATCCAAATTCCCGGATGCCAGCCAAGGGCCAACCTTGCAAGCTGGCCTTTCTAAAGACAGCAGTCTCAGGCTTGCCACATTTACTCTTTCTGCACAGTATGTTACAATAATCTGTCACTTTATTTATTTATTTATTTTTTTGTGGTATGCGGGCCTCTCACTGTTGTGACCTCTCCCGTTGCGGAGCACAGGCTCCGGATGCGCAGGCTCAGTGGCCATGGCTCACGGGCCCAGCCGCTCCATGGCATGTGGGATCCTCCCGGACTGGGGCACGAACCCGTGTCCCCTGCATCGGCAGGCGGACTCTCAACCACTGCGCCACCACGGAAGCCCAATCTGTCACTTTTTAATTGACCAAAAATGGAGCACTTTTGAGCTCAAGAGCAAGATAAGATCCATTAAAGAAAATAAAGATTCTTGTTTTGCACATTGGAATCCCACTGAATAGATTGTGAGCTTATTTATACTCATCAACACAGTTTGCATATTTTTAAAGTAGCCTGGCATGGAAAGAAGACATGGTAAGAACCTCGTGCGTTGCTTGGATTCTATGCATTTTACGATTTGTTTCTGAAGGGAGTGAGAAGAAGCAAGCTCTAGATGAAGCGAGTGTCTATAAGAGGGTGTCTTGTGATAGCCTTTAGTATAATATCTTTATTTTCTTGGATTTTTGCTTTTTGAGTACTCAGTGCTTAGCAAAGTACCTAGCATAGACGAAGAGCTACATAAATATTTGTACAGTGCATAAATGATACTGCTATAAATATTTAATAAAATGGTTCTATTTTATGGGCGTGTAAGTAAAATTCAACTCCTATTTGAGATAATTTGTGACAGATGCTGAATACAACTTGAAGACTGGTTATTACAGTTACTGTGATAAAACTGGTTAAAAGATTTTTTACTGAATCTTATTTAGGTATGTTGGAATTGTAAATAAATAGTTGGCATATATTGCTTTTGTTTGCTCAAGCTAAAAGGAGAGGGGGAAACGTGTACGCGCACACACACGCACACACACGCACACACACACACACACGCCCTTAAAAACTGTCTGGAGTTGTGTAAGGTCGGGGGAGGAGAATCTCTAGTTCTCCAAATCTAGACTTGCTTACAGCAGCCTTCTTAAATGTGAGACTTTCACAGTAATGGTGAGACCGTGGAGAGATTTCTTAGGACAAGAATCTCCTAAGAAACTTAAGCCAAATCATTTTCCAAGTTGTAAAGACTGGTGAAAGTAAGGCTGGTTTACTGGGATCTGAAATGAAACAGGTAGACATTTAAGACAGGTAGAAGTTTAAATGTGCTTATAATCTTGATTTGAATATGATATCTTGTGGTTTAGGAACTTTGCCCAATAAAGCTTCTTTTTTATAAATATTATATGTTTTGCCTGATAGATATTTCTAGAGCACTATGTAAGTGGAGCCTGGTAATTAGCTTTTAACATCTGATGAAAATTAGCATGGTTTTCATATATACATAGACATATATGCCTATGTGCATACGTACATATGTGTGTGTGTTTGTGTGTGTGTGTGTGTTTTAACTTCCCATGACTGGTTAAAAATGTTTACTTACTCCTATCTTGTCAGAAAATCCAAAATTTATGACAGGAGAGAGTAAAACACTCTAGAAGGACAACATTAACCCTTTCTCATGCAGGCAAACTCAATCCTGATCCACAGTTGTGTTAATAATCATTAACAATATTTTAATGTTCAAGAGTAAAAACAAGAAGAAACAGTCTTGTGAAAAATCGCAATGCAAACACACAAAAATGTAACGTGATGAAACACTTAAGAGTTCTGCATTTTTGCATAGAGTAACTATCTCTGAAATATTATTGTGGAAGTTCTCCTATGCGAATATTAATTGAACAAGTCAGGGAAACTTGGAAAGTATATTTCTAGATATAAGACTTAAAATGAATGCTGAACAGTTTTTCTAGGCTATAGCACAGCTAGATGTTGCTAGAGTTTTAGTGCTGAGTCTGATCTTAAGAGACCCAGATATAATTTTGCACTGTGCAGCCTGGGAGGCTAGGTCCAGAGATTTAAAGTCATTTGCCTAAGATCACACAACAAATTTTTGGACCAGCAGAAGAACACTTGGCTTCCACTCCTAGAATTTTCTCCAGGATATCCTACGGCTTCCTTCAGTCTCCATGAAAAGGAATTCAGGCATTAATTATCTACTATATATACAATAGCATAGGATGTTCTGAATTAATACAGCTTTAATCAGAAAGTGATCTTATGCCTCAAACTGAAGTGGGTCAGGCTTTCCTATGTGATGCCATTTTTAGGTTGTACTCAAAGATCAACAGTTGGGGAAACTATATCTTCCTTGGACTTGCCATGGAAACTGGTACTCTCCAAATGTCTACTGAAACTCAGATGACTCTGATGTAAATGCTGCATTTTTGGCAGAAGAATCCTGGGACTTTGGGGGTGGTCTGTATTTTTCTCAAACAAATACTGCTTTGTAACAGACTTCCTTCCTTTGGCTGGCCGACTTTCCTGAGTTAGCTGAAGCTGGTGACCCTAACACATACAGCTGGCCCAGGCAACTTGAATTTAGGATGGCAGTTTAAATTTAGTTGCAACTGCTATATTAAAACCTAAAGAATATTAGTGGTATATTGCAATATATTCTTAAAAACTGCTTAATTGCTTGTGCCTGGGGATTCTCCATGACAGATGACTCCATAAAGAGAGAGAAAATGGTGGCCCCACACTCTGGGGCAGACTGATGTGCCTGAGATGTGCCTGCAGACTCTGAGGATATTTCCCTCTCCCACCCCCTTGCATGCTCAGGGCCCCCTACAGAGTAGAGAGAAACAGAATCTCTTGTCCTCTTCTTGCTAGGGATCTAATGGCCGGTGGCATTCAAATTTTCTTGTGTTTCCCTTGTACCCAGTGAGTACCAAGCCCACTTTCTGAGCACAACCTTAGCAGCTTAGCAGAAGGTAAACCTATTCCTGGCTCTACCTTCAAAATGAGAAAATGAGTCTTTAATTACACAGGCATAGTGTGTTTCAGAACAAACCTCTGGTTTCAGGTTAGGATCAATCCCATCCCTCCTCCTACCCATATTAGCCCAGGCTGGTACCTTTCCAACAAATAATTGTTATAATCCAATACTTCATTTACTTGATGTTCCTATAGGGGCAGCAGTAAGACAGAAATTAGAATGAAGAGTTTTGCTTCTTCAGGAGGAGTGAGCACTAATCAACTTTCAGGCCACAATAAGAGTTTTCTCTCATTGGATTTCCTTACCAAGATCCAAAGGTTTCAACAAAGTTCTTCTCTTTTTGCTGCTGCCACCCATAACCAATCTACTTAAGGAAGTTTACATTTACAGATGCTGGAATAAACAGTGGCTGGAATAAGGAGGAAAGCTCCTTGTCAGCAATTATTGCATCAATCACTGTTTTCAATTTGCCAGCGATAAACTCAGTCCTTGTTGGGGAAGACTGAGACATGCACCATCTGGTACGGCAATTCACAAAACCTGTAGTTGGGACATTCCCAGCAACTGCTGGTTGAAATAGGATTGCAATGTCATCAGATTCAGAGACCCAGGGCCACAAGCAAAGGGAAATACCGAACATCAGAAAGATGCCATCCCCTAGGTAACAAATTTACCATGTATTTCTCAGACATCTGGCAGAGCATCTGCGGGGGTAGAGGCCAGAGAGATGACCATCTAGTCGGTTATTTTCCATTAACAATATAGAAAATAAAAATAGAAGCGACCACACAGTATGTCTGTGTGATCTGTATACTTGTACCACAACAAGTTTTGACTGCCAATACTATTTGGCATTTTACGCCTGCCAAAAAAAGATATTCTTCCACCCTTCCCTGAACTACAATGGAAAATATTTCCACGGTGAAAAAAACGAATGGAAAAAATTTGTCCTTATACATCACAAGTTTGCTTAAAGCCAATGAGGAACTAAGATATCATCTAAAACTCACCTTGGAATGTTTCCCTCTCTTTAGCTACTGTTTACCTAACCATAACAAAATATCTAACTCAGAAACTTCTCAGTGCCTAGATTTTACATGCTTATTTTAAAAATCTTTATACTTTTTCTACATGCTACATTTTAGTCAGTTCTACTTTAGGATAAAGCCGTACATTTCAGTACTATGTTAGACTAAAAGAGGAAGCAGTTCAGTTTTAAGACGACAGTTCCAGGCTCTTAGTTTAGAATGACTTTTTTTTTTTTTGTAGTACGCAGGCCTCTCACTGTTGTGGCCTCTCCCGTTGCGGAGCACAGGCTCCGGACGTGCAGGCTCAGCGGCCATGGCTCACGGGCCCAGCCGCTCCGCGGCATGTGGGATCTTCCCAGACCGGGGCACGAACTCGTGTCCCCTGCATCGGCAGGCGGACTCTCAACCACTGAGCCCCAGGGAAGCCCTAGAATGACATTTTTAAGAAGCAAGATAGTCTGTGCTTTTAGATGTTGTATTATTTTTTCTTATCAAAGTCATGCTTTCATTTTTTGGGTAAATTTTATTATACAAAAACACAACAGGGCTTCCCTGGTGGTGCAGTGGTTAAGAGTTCACCTGCCGATGCAGGGAGCACGGGTTCGTGCCCCGGTCCGGGAAGATCCCACACGCCGCGGAGCGGCTGGGCCCGTGAGCCATGGCCGCTGAGCCTGCGCGTCCGGAGCCTGTGCTCCGCAATGGGAGAGGCCACAACAGTGAGAGGCCCACGTACCGCAAACAAAACAAAACAAAACAAAACAAAAACACAACAACAGCATGGTTTCCAGTATAACTAATATAACACAGATTTGATTTTCTTCCTTTGGACATTTCATTTTGGCATAACTCATAGCAATATATCTAATGATCTAAGGAAAGCTCAAATTGTTATATTTTCATATATTGTTATATATATATTCATGTTTGTTATACTTTGTATATTTCCTGATATAAAAATGCCCTTGCTAGATCTAACCCACATAGGTAACTACCTTTATGTGTCAGCCATATTGATGTCATCTTAAAGATCTCTGAGCATTAGAAAAAACTAAGTTAAGGGAATTCTTGGAATATGCCTGGGACATGTTATGGACTGAATGTTTGTGTGCCCTCAAAATTCATATTTTGAAATCTTAACCCCCAATGTGTTGGTATTAGGAAGTGGGGCCTTTGGGAGTTGTTTAGGTCATGAGGTTAGAACCCTCATGAATGGGATTAATGTCTATAAAAGAGACCCCAGAGATGTCCCTGTGCCTTCTGCCATGTGAGGATACAGTGAAAAGATGCCCATGAATCAGGATGTGGGCCTTCCTCACCAGACACTGAATCTGCCAGCACCTTGGTCTTGGACTTCCCACCCTCCAGAAGTGGGAGAAATAAATTTCTGAGTTTATAAGCCACCTAGTCTATGGTATTTTTCTTATAGCACCCTGAACAGACTAAGACAGTACAGCAACATCAAAACTCAACCTTTTCCTCTTATTGTCATAATCAACAAGTCTCAACCAAAGCTTTGGCTATGACTTTTTCAATACTATATTTACTGTAACACCTTTAACTTACCAGGCTTTAAACACCTGTTGGTCTTTTGTTGGACTTTGTCTCATCTTTGAAGCAAGATTGACCTGCCGCTATATCATGTAGCAGCTTTAATCCTTTGTAGGCTGACTTCACACTTGTACTTTAGATCAGATATTGTTGTCAAACTGGGCTGAAAGATTAGTATTAATTACACCTTCGTTTGGTCAAAGTGATTTGATGTGAAAGTGGCCCCTCTTGAGGGTTCTGAACAATTTAAAAGGACCCAATAGGATACATATGGGAAGTAGAAGTGCACTGCTGCTTCCAAAGAATTCTGTGCTGTATGCCTTTCATTCTCCTTTTACAACTGCAAACAAAGGCTGAACAATTATATTCAATAAGCCAATAATGCAGACTCCATGGTCTACTTTTTTTGATTATCTGTAAGGTAAAATCCATTTAACAGTCATTAAAATAGTGCCCAAGATGAATTTGGGGAGGAGTCCCCTTAACTGTCATATATTTTAAGACATGTCAGCAAGGGTTACTACTATAGGATTTTGGGTCATTGCTGATCATGACAAAATTCAGACAGCTGCTACAGGCACCTGGTCTTCATCCCCAAATCTTGAACTGCACTCACAGTTCAGGATTGAAACCTTTTTTCTCAAAGCAATTCTGCTATCTTAAATGATTTGTATAAGTTTTAATCACGCATGCAGATAATTTGATATTTTTAATGCCCTGTATGTCCTTCTTTCCAAGTGTTATTTCTCATGACAGACACAGAACAGTTGAACAGACCAAGAAGAAAATAAAATAACTGAGGTGTGGTAATGTATTACAGGCGTGCCTCGGAGATACTTCAGGTTCGGTTCCAGACCACTGCAATAAAGTGAATATTGCAATAAAGCGAGTCACATGAATTTTTTTGGTTTCCCAGTGCATATAGAAGTTACATTTAGGGCTTCCCTGGTGGTGCATTGGTTGAGAGTCCGCCTGCCGATGCAGGGGACACGGGTTCGTGCCCCGGTCCGGGAAGATTCCACATGCGGCTGGGCCCGTGAGCCGTGGCCCCTGAGCCTGCGCATCCGGAGCCTGTGCTCCACAACGGGAGAGGCCACAACAGTGAGAGGGCTGCGTACCGCAAAAAAAAAAAAAACCTTTATTACTACAAAATGCTAACTATCATCTAAGCCTTCAGTAATCTTTTTGCAATGGTAACATTAAACATCACAGATCACAGATCACCATAAAAAATATAATGGTAATGAAAAATTTTGAAGTATTTCGAGAATTACTAAAATGTGACCCACAGACACGAAGTGAGCAAATGCTGTTGGAAAAAAGGTGCCAATAGACTTGCTGGATGTGGGGTTAACACAAACCTTCACTTCGTAAAAAAAAAAACAAAACACAAAAAACCCAAAAACAAAAACAAAAAAAACACAGTATCTGTGAAGTACAATAAAACAAGATATGCCTGTACCAACCTTTGGGTGTTGACAAGCATCACCGAAAAGTCTTATCCATTCTGATCTAAAGCTAGAGTGTTAACTCAGATAGTTAAGCAGGTTTTAATAAAGATACCATATGATGAACACCTTGAATTTGAACCTCTTCCTACCTGAATGGGGCAGAGTTGGAAGGAGATAGCATATTTCACAGGGACAATTTTCTTTGTGTCCATTGCACTATCCTTCAGCTCAGGAGGGATTTCAACATGCTCTTTTATTTTCATGCTGTCAGTCAAGACAGAGGCTCAAGGAAAGAAGATGTAGACATGGTCAGTGGACAATCCCAGGTCCTCCTCTCTGAAACTATCAACGAGAAAGAGAGAAATAAGTTCTCATCCAAAATCCTGCCAGGCACTGCTCTGCTTTCCCATGGGCTGGTCCAAGTGTTGCTTGGTGTAGATTGATTGATCTTAGGTTTTCTGTGGGAAAAGCTCTCTCTTCGCTGTTGTCCCTTTGCCAAGACAAAGGGTACAAGGTATTCCAGGGCAGTGAAGGAAGTGGAACACTAAACAGAAACAATGTTATTTCTTTTTCACCCTATATTATGGTTTGAATGGTGTCCCCCAAAAGATACATTGAAGTCCTAATCCCCAGCACCTGTGAATGTGACCGCATTTGGAAAAAGATTGAGTTTATACTGGATTGGGATGAGCCCTAATCCAATGACTGGTGTCCTTAAAAGAAGAGAAAACAGAGATACAGGCACACACAGGGGAGAACGCCATGGGCAGATGGAGGCAGAGATTGGATTGATGCACCTACAAACCAAGGGATGTCAGCCACCACCAGAAGGTAGGAGAGAAGCATGAAACAGATTCTCTCTCAGAGCCTCTAGTAGGAACCAACCTGGCAATACCTCAATTTCAGACTTCTAGCTTCCAGGATGGCGAGAGAATAAATTTCTGTTGTTTTATGCCGCTCAGTTTGTGGGGTTTTGTTACAGAGGTCACAGGAAATGAATACACCCTGCCGTACAACAAGGGAGGGACCACGTTCAGGTTTCTCCCTTCTCTCCCATGGGAGCAGCAGTGTTGCTTTGCTGCTTAAAGATTGCAGAGTGGGGCTTGGGCTCTGAAGCCTGTGTGGGCATGAATCCCCACCCCAATGCTACAGCCACCTTTCAGAGTGCTTGCTCCATGCCCGGCTCTGTCTGAGGGCTTTGCATGGTATTTAAGACAACAACCCTGTGAAGCTGCCCAAATCTCACAGAAGAGGAAACCGGAGTTCAGCTACAGTAATTTACTTGGGGCACAGAGCTCACAGAGGGAGAAGCTGGGATAGGGACTCTGACTCTGCATCCCCGAAGAAGACTGCCATCACCTTAGCAATCCTACTGGAATATTTGATGGCATGGCACATCGACGCACAAGGAGGCGGTTTCTGAGAGTAGCAGGTGGCAGCATTTCCTTGCATATCTGGAATTTAATTCAATGACCCTTAAAAACATTTGCCTTGACTCCATTTTTTTAGGGAATTGCAGAGAGAATGGAAAGGTAATAAAAGAAACTAGTTGTTGAATTGGGAAAAAGAATAAAGAAGAGACAGAGAACAGTAGTGACTTAAGATTGGATATTAACTAAAATTCAGCCTTATCAACTGCTGCTCTGTCCTTTGCATACTTTGCTCCAATAATATTAAATAGTTGAAATTTCATACATGTGCCATGCTGAATCACGCACTTGAACATGTGCTTGTCTCTCCTAGAATCTCTTCGTTCCTTCCCTCTAAAACCCAATGGAAAAAAAATTATCATTCTTTCAAATCAGTTCAAGTACCCAGAGATCTTCTCTGAGAGATTTCTCCCAGGTAGAATTAAGCACTCGTTTCTCTGCCCTACTCTTATAACTTGTCAATCTTTCCACTGTTCTGCTTGTCAGTTAGTACTTTTATTCTTTATCTCACCCTACTAAGCTTTATAACTATGGTGCTGGGCATGGGGTCTGGCTCACAGAAGGCAATCTATAAATGCTGAATGCATGAGTGAATGAGTGCTGTAAAACATAACTTGATTCATTAAGTGGCTTTGCCCTTTGCCCTCACTCATGCTATTTAAAAACTGTTTCAGCCTGCCTGATACCAACTTTCTTCCAATTTGTAATATGAATACAACACAGATGGCTATTGTTAACATAAGAGATGAAAATGTAACAGTACCTGGAATCAGGTCTCCATGACACTTTTTTTGTTTGTTTGTTTGTTTGTACGCAGGCCTCTCACTGTTGTGGTCTCTCTGGTTGTGGAGCACAGGCTCCGGACGCGCAGGCTCAGTGGCCATGGCTCACGGGCCCAGCCGCTCCGCGGCATGTGGGATCTTCCCGGACCGGGGCACGAACCCGTGTCCCCTGCATCGGCAGGCAGACTCTCAACCACTGCACCACCAGGGAAGCCCTCCATGACACTTTTGTTCACACTTTCATGCTTCACATTTATGAACACATTAAATAACGTTTTAAAGTCTTTTAAAGATCTATGTTAGCAAATGCTCCACTAGTGATTTTTTTTTTAATAAAAAGGCTTTTGCCTAAAAAAATCTGCATGCAAGAAGAAATGAAGGAGCATCCACCAGCTAGGAGTCAGGTCACTACCTCATCTGAATTCTTAACACATTGTTTTTAAAAATGTTCTGTTTTGACTATAACCTAAGCCTCCCTCCTCACCACCTTTCTGGAAACTGTTCTGCAGTCCACAAGGGAAGTTAGTTAGGTCTTTGTACTCACAAATTACCAAACATATAAACTCTAGCCCGTGGTTTTGTTTTTTTTAAATAAATTTATTTATTTATTTATTTTTGGCTGCATTGGGTCTTCGTTGCTGGGTCTTTGTTGCTGCACGTGGGCCTTCTCTAGTTGCTGTGAGCGGGGGCAACTCTTCTTTGCGGTGTGCGGGCTTCTCATTGTGGTGGCTTCTCTTGTTGCAGAGCTCGGGCTCTAGGCACGCGGGCTTCAGTAGTTATGGCATGCAGGCTCAGTAGCTGTGGCTCACGGGCTTAGTTGCTCCGCAGTATGTGGGATCTCCCTGGACCAGGGCTCAAACCAGCGTCCCCTGCATTGGCAGGCACATTCTCAACCACTGCGCCACCAGGGAAGTCCCATAGCCCATGTTTTTTTTTTTTTTTTTTTTTTTTGCGATACGCGGGCCTCTCACTGTTGTGGCCTCTCCCGTTGTGGAGCACAGGCTCCAGACGCGCAGGCTCAGCGGCCATGGCTCATGGGCCTAGCTGCTCCGCGCCATGTGGGATCTTCCCGGACCGGGTCACGAACCCGTGTCCCCTGCATCGGCAGGCGGACTCTCAACCACTGCGCCACCAGGGAAGCCCCATAGCCCATGTTTTGAAACCAGATCCAAGCATATATTTTGAAAGCAAGGGTAATAAACAAAGTGTGGTATATATCTGAAGAGAGATTCAGGTATCCATTTTAAAAGAAAGGGAGTCACAGTATTTACTGAAGAACAAAAGGGCTATGACCTTGAGGGAGTGAAAAATTAGGAATATTTTCGTTAGCTATGTTTTAAACATTTAGAATGTATGATATGTGTTATCAAGTTATTTTGATGATGGAGTGGCTGGTCTCCCTTGTCAACCTGCTCCTGGGTGTACGAATCCACACTTAAATCTATATAGTCATGAAGCTATGATCATACCTTTCCAAGGATTATGATTATTCATCATCACTGTAAGAGACACTTGAGGGAAATGATCAAGATGAGAAGAAGGAAGAAGGATCTTCTACTTAGGGAGCAGCAAACTACAGCTGCAAGCAAAACTTGTGCACCCTACAATTGGTATTAGCCTGGTGATTTTCTGGTTCATGCTCATAGCCCTGAGACTGTGTCTTCTGCCTCCTTATCTAGTTCTTCAAAACTTTGTTGTGGTCTTGGTTAAATCATTTACCTCTTACTCTGAAGCTGCCACAAGGCTGTGGAAGGTCCTCTAGGACTTTTCTGAGGTCTTAAATTGTCTCCAAAATTTGCACGAATCCGCCTCATCTTTTTTTTTCTTATGGGAACGATGAAAAAAGCCTTAACAAAGTTATTTTTCATCTATTTCAATGTCAATATCTGAAGTGCAGGACATTCTAGATCCATGTGGTATGGACCTCACAGATTACTGAGAAATGTTCTAAGTACATATTACATTTTTAATTGAGTTTGTCAACCCCTTAATGGTGGCATGTGGGTGGGTTTACCTCCCCAGCTGAAGACTAACAAATAAGTCTATTTATACCAAAGACCAGATTGTTTGGTTTTTTTAATATTTTGGGATACTAGCCTCATCTAGTTTGAATGGTAAATCGGATGTGGTTGTGGCTTGTTATCCAAGTGTCTCTGGAAGTGACGTAGGGCCAGCACACAATGAAATGCTTGTGCCTTTGAGGATGGTCGAGAGAATTTCACAGGGTTCAGTTCGTTGGGGCCAAGGCAGACTTTTTCCAGAATCATCTTTGTAGCCTTGTCTCCTGGCCAGTATGGCTATGTTGGTGAGGGTCCATTGTTGGCCTTTTGCATAGAAAAGACACAGAAGAGAAGTGGTCGACGATGACAGCAAGTGCCCTCCAGGTGTCGGAAGACAGTAGCTGAAAGAGAATGGAAACCTCCTGGGCTGAGCTCCAGAGTCCTCTGAAATGTAGCCCTCATCTGGTCATTATACGCAGAAGGGTCTCAGGCTGCTAGTGGCCAGTTTTGTTGCAACTGATGATATCTACTATAGAGATTTAGGTGGGAAGCTACTTAGATTCTCTTGTGACTCCAAGGGGGGGGGTGCTTAACCTATTTACAGATGTTTTATCAAGGGTACCTTAAATTCAAGAGAGGAGTCATCACCTGCCCCTCCCCTGGATTCAAGCTAAGCACGTGAAGTATTCTGTCAGCTACTAAGAGCCCACAGCTCCCACTCAAGTTGGTAAATCCTTAAGACAAATAAATGTCGTTCTCCTTCTAACTCTACACCTTGAACTTGATGGGATCACAAGAAATGCCATTTTAAAGATGTTGGAACTTGGGCTTCCCTGGTGGTGCAGGGGTTGAGAGTCCGCCTGCCGGTGGGGGGGATACGAGTTCGCGCCCCGGTCTAGGAAGATCCCACATGCCACAGAGCGGCTGGGCCCGTGAGCCATGGTCGCTGAGCCTGCGCGTCCAGAGCCTGCGCTCCGCAACGGGAGAGGCCACAACAGTGAGAGGCCCACGTATTGCAAAAAAAAAAAAAAATAGTAATAAAGATGTTGGAACTTGATGGATTCTCTCATTCTTTTGTTTTAGGACCATACAGCACTTTAAAATACTTAACATTATATTCGATTGAATTTTGGATTCTTTATACAGCTTTGTCTAACTTGAAGTAACAATTTCTAAGGTCATTCTACTAATAAATCCCTTGAGTGAGAAACATCCTCTAACTGATGTGTTTACATTTACTAGTTCCTGTTTCTTTCACTGATGCAATAAATAAATCAACAATGTCAATATGATTAAACAACACTTAACAGGAATATTAGTTTGAGCAATATGAATTTGTTAAGGTCACAGATGACAATTTCACATGGTTCAATCAAATTCATTTATTCCACAAGGTGAGATATTTTGAACTGTATTGTTAAGGTCTTTTATTTTTCTTTCCAATCTCAGGACTCAAATGAGGGAATCCCCCTTTGGCCAAAAGCAGAGGAAATGCAAACTTCTTCAGGGCCATCCACACCAGACCCTTTAGATCCAAGGTCAAATTGTGAAATGGACAGTAATGATGCTTCCTGCTGGCCAGGCTCCCCTAAGCCCTGCACTCCTCTGACATTGTGTTGAGCACCTGACCTCACCTCGCCTGGACACACAGACCTTTGGCCTACCTTGGATTGGTGTTATCAACATCCATCAGACAGCACTCTGGGTGAGTTTCCATTCATATCAGCTAGTTCTCATATCTGTCCTGTTGAGTGACTTTGCTCTGTTTTAATGAAATTGATTGAGACACAAATTCAGAAAATCCTGGAAAGAGTATCTTATTTCTATTGAACAAACTTCTGGTCCCAGGCTCTATTCAGCCATATAAAGTGAACAATTCCTATACAAATCTGTACGATTGCTTCTGTTTGCCCAAAATATCTGGCCAGAGTTCATCAGGTGCTTATGAGTTGCCTCACAGTGAAAGCCTCTGCCTGAGCCTGCAGGCATAGAAGTCAGTTAAAATGGCCACAGAAGGTTCTGCTAAATCCACACAGGCCTCTCTATGCCAGGTCCTTGGTCACTCTTCCATTTCCCACCCCAGCCTCACACCTGGACTGTGGCCTCTCAAAAGGCTCTGGTTGGGCTACCCGTGCCTGCCTTGCCTGATCAGTCGTGGCGATGAGGCTTCTGCTCATGACATTGCCTCCGTGGTCGCAGATGACCTTGGATCCCAGTGACTGAGCCAGAGGCCCAGAACTGGCCTCTGCCTATTCCCACTGTGCCAAGATCTGATACGGTCACAAAGTTGTAACACCTTTGTCACATTACTGTCACTCAGATCATCTTCAGTAGTGGCTTGTTCCTCAGTCCATTGTGCAAGTGTAGAAAGGACCTCAGGCTATGTATCAATGTGTATGATAAGAATATAGCATAGTAAGTAGTTCGGAAATAGAAACCACCCAAAGAGAAGAGCAGTAACCCTCCCTTTCCCCCATCATATAGGGATTGAATAGTTAGTGAAATTAATGGACCCAGTTTATTCATGAGAATTATACCCCCTCCCCCAGCACACAGAGTTGGTTTTGTTTCTTTAGTTTGGGGAAGAATTTTAAAATAAAGGAAAACTTTATTCTAATCTTCTACACTTGTCCCTGGAAATTTCCATTTCTTATTTTAGAAAATTTGCCATTTCCAAAAATAAGTGCAAAGGAGACTGACATTAATTTCCAGATCACATTCCATGTCAAGTACTTTTGAGCTTGTTACCAGCAACAAGTTATTATGTATAACAAGAAGACACACAGGTTATAATGTATTTTCCACCAAAAAGCTCAAGACAGTGTATAGACATGATTTCATTTGGTTTTATAACAGTCTACAAGATAAGACTGAAACAGACTCTATTTCTTTTTGAGCTATTCAGGTAACAGATATTGAAGTAATCAGATTGACACCCCTACACCAAATCACTCTATTGCATACATATTGGAAACAAGAATCTCCTCTTTGACTCCAAACTTCTTCGTTTCTATTGGCTAAACAAGTTTGCAAGCTGCTGAACATCAAACTATAACGGCAGCCAACTTAAATTACAATAATCCAGTGTAAATAAAGTTGGCCATGAGTAATACGTTTGGTGCAGCAGACACTTGTACTCAGTTTGAGAACATCACCATATTATGTTGAGTACAAGGATATACAGAAAAACGACATTGACATTATAATTCCTTATCTCGTAAGAGGGAGGTCTACTGGCTACAGCCATGAAGGTTGAAGCTCTCTCCCTTTTGTATCTAATAATGGCTTTGTATTTTGCTAGTACTTTCTGAGCATCTACTACAGACTACAGCCCTATCTTGGGCTGCACCTGAATACAGCGCTCATGCTAGGTATCATGGCCATACAGCAGAAACATGGACTCCCTCTAGGTCTACAGATTAACTAGATGATACTCCCAGAGTCCTGGGAGTGTTCAAAGGACTTCCCCACATAATGCAGCCCCTGTCAAATTCCAAGGTCCTTCCCTACAAATTCCCCTGCATAATGAAGCCCCTGTCTGTGTATAGATTAAGCTCTGAATGTAGCTGACCTGCAGTTGTTTGTTGAACCCTATGACAGTAGAGCCTGGTGGGTATAGGCACTGATTCTGATAGGCTGCCTGGGTTCAAATTCCAGCTCCACTGCTTCCCAGATATAGGGCTTTGAGCAAGTTACTTAACTTCAGGTTTCTCACCTGCAAAATGGGGATAGTAATACCTACCTAAGAGGGTGAATGTGAGTTAAGTGTAAAGCAGTTAGAATAACAGCTAGTACAGAGTAAGTGCTGTGCAAGTATTAGCCATACTCTTATTATTGTTATTATTACTACTACTATTTATCATTTGGGACAAAGGCAGTTTCACTAGCAAGTAAGCTATTCTCTCAGATTACGCAATGCAAAGATGGTCTGGACTTAACAGATTGTTGAGAGAGAACAGGCAAGATTGAAGAGAAGACAGTAAAGGTATGTGGAGTGTTCTGAGTTCCTCAAGGCAAAGAAAAGGAGGAATGAGTTCTTCAAAACAGGGAAAATTTCACCTGAAGCTGACTGGGGCTTCAGTACATGAGAGGATCCTGGTAAGAAAAGGTACATACATAGATGGATAGCAGTGTTTTGCAGTGAAAAGGCATTCAAATAGCTGAATTACCTCAGATAAGTCATTAAAAATGCTATGCTTATTTTCCTTCATGGGTTCAACTTTTTTCCTTCATGGGTTTCCATATATTTGAAGTGTGTTACAGCTGATAAGAGGAGCTTGGGGATCTTTCACATAAAAAGTACTCGATACAATTTGATGCACGCGTGAATGCATAAATTCATCTATACGCATATTTGAAGAGAAACAACCTTCTGGTGGGTTCTACATCTATTTTTCATTTCATTTTAGCATACACGTGTGATACAAACAGCTATACATTGCAAGATGGTGGCCATACAAAGATGAGTATGACAAAATCCGCACCATTAAGGAATTCACAGTCAAGAGGGAAAGGTAAAACCTTCACTAGTTAAACCCACTCACCAGAGGAAAAGTATAGGCTTGATAGAGAAAGGGTGCCTGTCAAACAAAAAGCTCTCTTCTACTTAATTCTCCTCATGGCAAGGTGTGGAGGGCTGGTTGGGACTGAAAGAACAGGATATAGATAAGCCCTATCAAGTCAGCACTTACTGTGCACATTAGGTAAATAAACACTCTCATTTGACTCTGTACATCAACTCAGAGATCACTGGGCTTATCACTGCCTACATTTTATAGTGGAGAAACTGGCAGTTCAGAAAGGGTAGATCTGTTGGCCCTCATCAGGTAGCTAGCAATGGGCAGAACCAGTGTCTGCTCCTTTCTGTTCCACCTAGAGCCCTTGGCATCCTCCCCTCTGTCCCCCTACTGTCACATCAGTGCAAGGTATAATCCTTCCCAGCCATGCCAGGTCATCTGGACAGCCTAGATCCAATACATTCAAGCTAAGTAATAAAACTATCACCTGATCAATAATTCTGAAAAAGAAGTTGTGGGGTGTAGGGAAGGACAAGACAACGGAAGGCTGGGAACTGACTATTGAGTCCCAATAAATACTTATTTGTACTCAATGATTTTCTTAAAACACCCATGAGCAAATAGGTAAAACCCAGCCACCCACTTTTGATACTACCAAATTCTTGGTAAAAAAGTAGATAGGGGCTTCCCTAGTGGCGCAGTGGTTGAGAGCCCGCCTGCCGATGCAGGGGACACAGGTTCGTGTCCCGGTCCGGGAGGATCCCACATGCCGTGGAGCGGCTGGGCCCGTGAGCCATGACCGCTGAGCCTGCACGTCCGAAGCCTGTGCTCTACAACAGGAGAGGCCACAACAGTGAGAGGCCCACGTATTGCAAAAAAAAAAAAAAAAAAAAAAATTAGATAGGACGTTTGGTGTATGGAAATGTCAAGCAGATACCTTAGTATTTTTGTCTTTGACACTCAGAAATTATCCTTGAAGTAAATGTTATATTCACATTCTAGGAGGAGAAGAAATCAATGAATTAGTCGGCAGTTTTCCTGTCAAACAATAGCCTAGTCATTCCAAACAGGAGAGAATTTCTGTTTTCTGGGTCAGACACACTCTCAGTACCAGGATGGTGCAATGTCCTTCCTAATCCTCCTCTCGACTGCTAGCTCTATTTTTTCCTTAAGTTACATTCATTTGCTTCTTGGTTTTAGTGCATACCAAGCAATTAAGAAAGTCAACCATCCTAATATAGACTGAATTGTATATAGTCTTAATAAAGAAAGAAATGAGTTTATCATTAGAATAGATATTTATTTAATAATAAAAATTATAAGCATACAAAGTCAAGCCATGAAGGAGGTACAGAAGAAAGGGAGGCTATATTTGCGGTACGCGGGCCTCTCACTGTCGAGGCCTCTCCTGTTGCAGAGCACAGGCTCCGGACGCGCAGGCTCAGCGGCCATGGCTCACGGGCCCAGCCGCTCCGCGGCATGTGGGATCTTCCCGGACCGGGGCACGAACCCGTGTCCCCTGCATCGGCAGGCGGATTCTCAACCACTGCGCCACCAGGGAAGCTCTAAACCAATATCTTGATAATGATCACTATTCAGTTGATTGATGTATTAGGCTTTTACAGTGGGTTATTTAGATTTAAAAAATCCTTTCCAGAGTTAGGATTATTTTGACTAGCTCTTTTCATTGTTTCAATCAACTGGTTAATCGACCAGACCTTTATTTCACATGGGACGGTTGAAACATAAATTTAAACCCTCCAAAGGCATGCCTTCCAGTCTCCATCCTAGTTGGCTGAAGGCTATTTTCCGACGCAGCCAGGCTGGGAGGAATTAGAAAGAGGTACTTCTATGTTCTGCTCACCATTGCTAGTGCTGCCTGAAACTCAAAGGAGCAAGTGAAGGCCCATAACTCAGATTTCTCTAACACTCTTCTTCTTAGGAGTGCAAACCAACATATGTTAATTAAACTAGATTCTCTCAGTATTTAAGCCATGCTTTTAGAGTATTACAGACACATTCAGGCTTTTAAAGTACCCAGCAACCAGAACAGTGGCAGACACGTCGTTGGCACTGCGTAAATATTTGCTGAATAAACAGATAAATGAATGAATGAATTTACAAAAATTTAAAACCACAGTTTTAAACATTTCATTAGAAACACAAAAGCACACTTAGAATGTTTTATTTTCTAAAGCTTTTGTAGAAAATGAATATGAATCCATTACACCTGCTGTCTTTAAGGAATCCTAATACGATATACAGAAAATAAATATAACCATTCTTTTCATTTTTCAAACTTCCCACAATGAAGTGAAGTGACTGGTCAGAGTAAATGCAGAGTAAATAGAAACGGAACCTGCCTCTTAGGTCAGAATTTCACAATCCACTTCTCCATGACTCATTAATTTGCAATTTGCTAAACTAGCAATATAAAAGCCTAAAGAAAATACAGAAAGAAAATAAAGGATTCATTTGACCTACCTCTGCGTTCTCTACTGAACATATATCATTGATTCTTGATTAGCTGAACTCAATTAGGCAATAAATAAATAAATTCCAGGTAATATGATTTTCATTTTAGTCAACTAATGAAGCTCTTCATCAACCTTTGACCAGAGTGGATAATTGTTAAATTGATTTCTTTGAGTTTTGTCTCCCAACTCCTAGGGTAATGGGGCAGAAAAAAGAGAAATGGAGAAGGAAAGCAAGAGCCCAAATAGCCTACACACTGGATAATCATCCCGTTAATAATTATAATATGGGGTCCCTGGGGTTGGTCATAAGAATGTCTCTGTGTTAGGCTGAAAAGTGGCCCCTGCAAGATATCCATGTCCTAATCAATGGGACCTGTGAATGTTACCTTATATGGAAAAAAAATGTTTTGCAGATGTGATTAAATTAAGGATCTTTAGATGGGGAGATTATCCTGGGTTATCCAGGTAGGACCTAAATGCAGTCACACATATCCTTATAAGAGGGAGGCAGAAGGAGATTTAACACACAGAGGAGAAGGTGATGTGAAGACAGAGCAGAGAGATTTGAGGATGTTGACCTTGAGGATTGGAGTGAGGCAGCCACAAGCCAAGGAATGCCAGAGCCACTAAAACCTAAAAGAGTCCAGGAAGGCATTTTAGAACCTAGAGCCTCTGGAAGGAGAGAGCCCTGCTGACCCTTGATTTTAGCCCAATGATACTAATTTCAGACTTCTGGCCTCCAAAAGCATGAGAGAATATAGTTCTATTTTTACAAGCCACCAAGATTGTAGTACTTCGTACAGTAGCCGTAGGAATCTCATACACACTCTATTTAGGATTCTAGTCAGCTTATGTATGTATCTATATTTCTGTGTGTGCCTATGTGAGAGAGAAGGGGATCCTTTAGCTCTGCTTGGTTATAATGGTAATAAAGACATTCCATTTACTAATCCCCCTGGCTCCCAACCACTGCAGCCTTTAGAAATGTGGCTTCAAGGGATCATGGTCTTTTTGCAGTATCTGATAACTTTTCTATTGGGTAAGTTTTCTATTGGGTAAGTGTGAAGGTCACTCAGCAAATTAAAACTTTTTACAGTGATAATAAGTATGAATTTCTCCATCACCTAACACTAAAAGGAAATAGCTTACAAAATAAGAAACTCTTGTGACATTGAAGTTCTTGTTTATTTCTATGTCCTTTGAGGTGTGTGTGTGTGTGTGTGTGTGTGTGTGTGTGTATGCTTACCCTGATCATATAATTCGCCTAAGTGCCACAGAGGATAAACAGATGTAAAACCTATTTATTGGCCTTAAGGTACATACAATATGGTGGGGTTGAAAAATCGATCAAAATAAAGCAAAATATAGCCATATGAGAAAAGCTATAAAATACGTGACTGCTTTCTTTTCTGAGATATTATTACCTTGAGTTTTATTCTCTGTATTTCCAGTTTTCCACCCCTGTTTCAAACAAGGAGCTGGGCCCTAACTATTCCTTCTGGTACAGAGCCAACAGCAGTCCTGCCATTTGCATGGACCTGAGTTTATCGCACACATTATTGATATGGACTGAACGTTTATATCCACCCCCTCCAGAAATTCATACGTTGAAGTCCAACCCCTAATGTGATGGTATTCAGAAGTGGGGCCTTGGGAGGTGATTAGATTTAGATATGGTCATGAGGGTGAGACCCTCGTGTTGGGATTAGTGCCCTCATAAGAAAAGGAAGAAACGGGAGACCTCTCTTGCTCGAAGCCCATGCGCTGAGGAAAGGCCGCGTGAGGACACAGTGAGAAGGCAGCTGTCTTCCCCAGATCCCATACATTTTTTCAAGATGTGGCTAGAATCCCATCTCCTCTAAGAAGTCTTCCTAGACATTCCCAGTCCAAATTAATCTCCCCTTTCTACACACATTTTATATCTCTATTTTGCACTTACCCCTACTTGCCTGATAGGGTGTGAATGTCCAACAAGTGTCTTCTGCAGACCACGAATTCCTGAGGACTGGGCCAGTGGACGGTTGGCTGTGCCCCTGAGCCCTCTTTCCATCTCAGGTCCTCCCACCCTCTCACCCCCTACCTTAGCACCCAGCAAAGTGGTCTTTTCCCTGGAGGGCTTTCAGTAATTGTTGAATTTAATCTAATCACAGAAAAGGCAGAGAGATAACTGAGATGAAGTCATCACAGCAGGCTTTTTGGATAAGACAGACCTTAGTCTGGCTGCTCCAGGAGAGGTGAGTTTGTTTTTCTGAACCCCCTGGATAACACTTTGCAAACAGGGTAGCCCTCTGGACTCCCGGGAAAGGTAGATGAGTTCCCAATAAGCTTCCTTACTTAGAAGGAGTGATTCACCCCAGGAAAAAGCTGACTGAACAAGTTCTTTTCATACATGAAAAAAAAAAAAAACACCTCTCATTAGGTTGAGCTTCAGCAATCCAGATTTTTTTTTTTTTTTTTTTTTTGCGGTAGGCGGGCCTCTCACTGTTGTGGCCTCTCCCCTTGCGGAGCACAGGCTCCGGAGCACAGGCTCAGTGGCCATGGCTCACGGGCCTAGCCGCTCTGCGGCATGTGGGATCTTCCCAGACCGGGGCACGAACCCGTGTCCCCTGCATCGGCAGGCGGACTCTCAACCACTGCGCCACCAGGGAAGCCCAGCAATCCAGATTTTGAAATAGTAATAATACCCAACATTTGAATAGTGCTTTCCTGTTTAAAGAGCAGTTTTTAAAGCTATAGCATACTCAAAAGCTATTTCATCTTAATACAGTCTTTGGAGGTATGGATCAACCTCAAACAGATGAACAAATAAAATCAGAGAGGGTTAATAATTTGTCTCCAACCCAGGTCTTTTCATTTCTTCCTCCACTAAACCACACTTCACTGAAGGGCACCATCAAATCAGAGTTAAAGATCATTTAGCTGCAGACCCCTCTAATGCTTAGATTCCCTCTAAACCTTGACTACAAAGTGGTATGGTTGAAATCATGCTTTATTAAGCAAATTAACACTGCAAAAAAGATTAAATAGAGATTCTTTTAATTACTTAAGTAAATAAACTTGAGAAGTTTGCACCTACACAAGCAAGATTGTAGTGAAATAAAAGTAAACCAGGAGTATTGGTGAGCTAATCATAAACCAGTGGTATTTAAGAATACTAATCAGTCAATGAGTTGTGATAATTACACTTCATCCTTGTTTATTTGCTAAGGCAAGACCTCAAAGGACCTTTATCAGACACTACTTGATTAACCTGACTTAAGTTTATCTGTGCTTGAAAGCAAATAAAATTGTATTTCTGTAACTCAAACTTTTTATTGATTTAGTTTGCTTTCTCATCCAATTAGTTTTAAAAAATGTGACACGATTATATTTTTTGCTAGACTTTGCTCTGAGACAGCAGCATATAGGTACCTGACTTTATCAGAAAAAGTCGAAATCCTCAGCTTTCATAGAAAAATAAAGACCCTCTGCCCCATGCAATAGAACTGAACTGTATAATCACTTTCCTTGTCTAAAGAAAATTCAAGGGCCGAAACATAACATGCCATGAATTATAAAAGAGCCAAATCTTGGTTTTATAAGATTTCAGGACAAAGCACAAAATGGCAAAGAGCATAGTAAAAGCTGAAATAAAAGCTTTGCTTATGTGAAAGAGTTTTTTATGGAAGAGGAGATTTTAGTTTTTTAGAAATCTGTCTTTTCTGGAAGTTTTTGTGAAGCATAAAAATGAAACATAATTTGTTGTGTGAATTCACAAAAGGTATTTGAGCAGAAATGATAACTCTCTGTAGCCTTTGGTTCTCTGGTACACCGTGGCCCCTCCCTGACCACAGATTGCTCTGCCAGCATTACAACAGGGCAATGATTAAAATCCAATTTTCTTGGAAGACTTCATTTCTATGCTGAGTATTAAGCTTTGAACACTCTGCACTCTGGGATAACTTTCGTTTTCTTGAAAAGAGACATAAGTGTACTCCGCTTGCTTTGCGAAACGGTAAAGTCAGGTCTTAATTGTTATCACTTCTGTGGAAGGAAATACTCTTGCTTCTCCTTTTATATAAGAGATGAGAGAGAAAATGTAAAAATCTCCTTAGCTGTTGCCTGGAGTTTACCAGGCAGTTTGCCAGGGCTTTTTCCAATCATGGTAACAGACTTTGCACGAGCGAAGGTGAAAACTGGAGTAGCTCTGAGTAAATAACAGGCCAACCTTGAACCAACAAAAATATGTCAAGAGCTATCTCCCATGGATGCTTCATTAGTCTAGACAGCATAGAAATGTCCTGGACACAGAGGTAGATGCTATTATATGAGACCTCAGTCTGGGCCGTGACACTGTCTAATTCCCATCACTGACTACCGGAAAATCATCTTGTTATCCCCTAATCCCCAGGTTTCCCTACACATTATCCTTGCAGTACACTCTACCCCTGGGTCTCCTGCTTCCTGATCTCCAGTAGTTCAATACCCCAGACAAGGTGCCATCCCTTCTAAGCAAGTTCTTCTCATACTTGAATGTGCTTTCAAATCTCCAGGAGACTTGTCTTGGGTTTGAGCTCTTCTACATCTATTGATAAAGTAGAACTTAATTTCTGGATCCCCAGCCATAAAAGCAATAGTAACCAAACTTCAAACCCTGGACTTGTTCATTTGTTGTGTGGCATTGTAAAAATGCAGCATAGACATCTGATATAGCCTTTTTGGTGTTTGTAAAAAGACTAGCACTGATTGGGAAAATGTGACTGCAGCAATCACTTTACTTAGAAATTAATGGTGTATCTAAATCTCTACTGGCACCTGCACCCCTATGGTGGACATTGTGTGTCATTCTCTCAACTCCATCCCAGCCCTCATTCATTGTAGAAGAGCAATGAGGTTTGGAGAATTGATGTCTGTTTCAGAGAAGACCGTGATCAGTTTAAATTAGTTATGGTAATCCCACTCCCCTGGCTATTTACTGATTCAGGAACCCAGGCCCCAGGTGTCAGCTAGTGGTTAAGGGCTGGGTATGTGGCCTGATGAGGCCCAATCCGGCTAAAGGGAAGGACTGACAACACTCTGTAGCTCCAAACACAAACAGAGAATCGTGCAGCCTTATTTCCTCCAGGAAGCCACCCTGCAAACTTGAAGAGAACCAGCATAAAGCCAACAAGACGGAGGGCAGAGTGAGAGATAGAAAGGACCCGGGACCTTGATGCTACCATGGAACTGCTGGGAACTCTGATGCCACTTTGAGTTAGGCTTTCTGTTCCTTAGCTGAAAGCATCCTAAGGGATAGATTCCCCACATCCCGTCTTCCTGTTATGGCAATCTACTCATTCAACAAAGATTTTCAGAGCATCTATTGTGTACCTGGCTCAGTTCTAAGTATTAAGGATACAACAACAAATTAGACACAAGTCCTGAGCTCAAGGAATTCCTGAGCTCATATTCTAGCAGAATAGACCAAAGTGTAACTCGATAATTACCATTCATCATGATAAGTGTAAGCAGAGGATTCAGGAAGAGCATGTCACCTCTGGTTGAACTATTGTGACTGAGCAGATAGGCCTTAAATTGAGAGATGCTGGGTATTTGGGGCTTCAGAAGTATCAGATGAGGAGAAATCGATTCAATAGTGCCTAGGGAAGGTTCACCCACTGTAACACCAATCAATCCCGATTTCCCTCCAGTTATTGGGATGGGGGAGGAGGCCAGAGACCAGTGGAAAATCTACTGGACTCCAATATATGTAGTCAGTCCCTCAGCCCCTGGGCTGTCCCATCACTCTCTCTCCCGAGTCACATTTTGGTCCTAAATTCAGCAATAGAATCCAAGTACCTATCACTTCTCATGGTCTCATGGGCACACAGATTATCATTTCACTCTGAAGTTCTTTAATTCCTGCTAAGAAATTGTCTTAAGCAGGAAATATATGTATATGTTTAAGGGGCTGTGTGCAGATAGAAGAAACATGCTTTGAACTTCTAAAATCTTCATAAACATAAAGAATACTTTTCACAAACACTTGTTAATAATTCTTGATCATGGCACACATGAGAGATATTAGAAATCAAAACTACTGAAAAGGGCTTCCCTGGTGGCGCAGTGGTTGAGAGTCTGCCTGCTGATGCAGGGGACATGGGTTCATGCCCCGGTCCAGGAAGATCCCACATGCCGCGGAGCGGCTGGGCCCGTGAGCCATGGCCACGGGGCCTGCGCATCCGGAGCCTGTGCTCCGCAACGGGAGAGGCCACAACAGTGAGAGGCCTGCATACCGCAAAAAACAAAAAACAAACAAAACCTACTGAAAAGACACAGACTTAGGCACATGGATACATATACAGTGATTACAATGAGAACATTACATACTCATATTGAATGTTTTTGAAAAACACTTTATGCATTGTAATAAGGAAAGGCTTATAATGAAATTATTTCTCCGATGTCATGCAAACATAGAAAATAATTTCTATCTCTCTGGTTATGAGGTGAACCCTTCATGAACTCAGGGGACTTCATTAATTCCTTGGTTGCTCTCAGTATGTGAGTCTCTAGCCGACAAGAGCTTTATTATCAGATCGCTTCTCACCCTACTCGCCGTAACTTCCCAGAGTTTTGGGGCAAGAAGTAAGGATAACAAAGCTTCCTGCAATAAATATTTTTGGTTCTGAAAAGACTTGTTCCAGAATTCCTGTTTTTACTGACTTGAATTTTGACTCCCGAGAGATTTCATAATGATGTGAATTTTATCTGATTCAGAATATTTTCATATTGCATCTTTCCATGTACTCAGGATTTGTGGCAGATGAAAAATTTTTAAAAAACACAGTTTTCCCAGTCATACTGTATTGTTCAGCCTGAAACATTTGCCTCATGTAGACACAGCTGGAATTATCCGACATCATTCTTTGCCTTAAGTAAACCAGAATATATATAAGAACATGAATTGTAAAAGTATCTTTGACTCATAGCTGAATTCACATCATTGTTGATTAGAGCCTGACAATCTAAGATGACTGAGAAAGGAATAAGAATCTGTAATGTTAGTTACTTTTAATGTGACCACGAAACTTTATCCCCTCTAATCTTTATTAATACATCCACATTTTATGTTGTATTTTTCACATCTAATATAGCATCAGGAACACTTACTGTCAGAATGGAGGTTTTAACAGAGGTTTTGTTTTGAAAGCTGAGCTTTTGTCTTTAGGTCATGATTAACTCATTCATCTCTTGAAAATATGGTTAAATTTTTTTTCCCCTTTTTTTGGTTCACTGCATACACAGCTAGAAGATTCTGGGGAGTAATGCCTTTTGTGCTCCTCATACATGCATGGGTTGTTTAAGGTGAAAAGGAAGGAAGACAGAATGTTTTTTTCTTTCGGCCATTGAATTCATCTTCTCCAGCTACAGCTTTCAGAAGCCCTTTGAGCTACATGCAGAGAATCTCTGTGTAGTTTAAAGGTACCAGATGTTCCTTTAAACACAGGGCATGGTGACAGGGAGGCTGGTGTGACAGCACTGGATGTGCTGGTGATGAGCATCAGCCGCCTGGTTCCTGACTCTTCACCTGCTGCCTGGGTGTCCTTGGCTAAGTTATACGCATTCTCTGTGTCTTGGTACTAACTTCTTTGCTTTTAAGTTTAAAAGGCACCTTGATACTGTAGGACAAAGCAGACATCAAAGGAGATGTGAACAGGGAGAAAAGATTTTCCTTGCTTATACCCCCTCTTAGAGATAAAGAACCTCTCTCTCAGCAGAAGAGGAGGTGAGTGTTGGGGGAGAAATCAAGAAGCTTAGAGGGGTGTCCACGTCCTGCCAGGAGGAAGTCTGAGAGCATAGGAAAAGGTTCCAGGAGATGCTCCCCTGTGAAGTTTGGGGGATATGAGAGTAGAAAAGTCCCCTCCCCCACAGGTCCCCTGAGAAGCCCCAGAGTCTTTTGGCTGTAGGACGGTGAGGGACGGGGTAAGTGATTACTGGCCATCCCAAGATGTTGGCGTCTTCCAAATGAGGGATGGGGCTGTGGCTCATCTCAAAGGTCCCAGGGTCCCCACGTGGGAGGGAAACATTACCTGGTGCAAGAGTGAGAGAAAACAGCAATAAGGGAGCTGCTGCTGCTGAGCCTGCAAGGGCTTTAGAGTGGGAATAAGGATGAGGTGGGGAAAGAGGCTGCCGTCTGAGCAGATCCCCAGCACCAGAGCCCAGGGGAACAGTCAGTGTCAGCAGGTTGCCTAGGCGTATTAGTCAGGGTTCTCCACAGAAACAGAACCAGGAGGTGCATATTTATATCTGGAAAGAGATTTATTATAAGATATTGGCTCATGTGATTATGGAGGCTGAGAAGCCCCATGGTCTACCATCTGCAAGCTGGAGACCCAGGGAGGCTGGTGGTTTAGTTCAAAGGCCTGAGAACCAGAGAGCTGATAGTGTAGACTCCAGCCAGCGTCGCAAGGCCTGAGAACCAGGAGCGCTGTGGGCAGGAGACAACTGACCTTCCAGCTCCACAGTCAGGCAGAAGGAGAGCAGATCCTTCCTTCACCTTTTTGTTCTATGCAGGCCCCCAACAGATTGGGATGAGGGCCACTCACATTGGGGCAGAGCGGGGGGGTGGTCAACATGCTTTATTCATTCTACAAATTCAAATGCTAATCTCTTCTGAAACACCTCCATGGGCACATTAAGAAGTAATGTTTAACCAGATATCTGGGCATCCTGTGATCCAGCCAAGTTAACACATCAAATTTACAATCACTCGAGGTCTTTGTTTAAGGGAGAGCCTCTCAGTCTTGGGGGTCTCTAAAGAGAGACATAAGAGGCATCACTATGTTTTAAAGCTACCCACGTGATTTCAATGTGGAATCAAGGTTGGGAATTGATGATTCAGTTTGCACACTCTTGCTATTTACTCAAAGTGGGGTCCATAGACCGCAGCACCAGCATCACCTGGACATATGTTAGAAATGTGGAATCTCAGGCCCCATCCCAGAACTTATATATCAGGATCAATGATTTAAAAAAAAACCTCACGGAGCTCATACACACATTAAAGTTACAGAAGGCTGCTGTTCACGGTCAGGGGTGAGAACCAGATGAGCTGAGGTTGACCTGCAGTCCCTCAGGTCATAGAGGGTCCCTATGGGGCTTAGATCAGTGATTTTCAGCCATGTGGAATATTTAAAAATACAGATGCCTGGGATCCACCCCGACCCTTTGATATCAGAGTATCTATCAATATATGTGGGGTCTGGGCTTTCCCATATTTCAAAAGCGACTTGGTTGATGGTAATGAGCAGCCAGGGTTGAGAACTGCTGACTTAGATCAAGAAGCTGACAGCTCCCTCCCTACAGACAGATGCCTCCAGGAGAGAAGGGCAGGGGAACAGTGAGAAGAGGATTTCAACAAGTCACTGAAACAGACTGAGTTCATGTAGAAGCCACTGGATTAAGTGTCTGCATAAGACAGAACGGGGCTTAGAGATGGAACACAACACTGAGTTTTACAAAGATAAAGATACATTTTTGGAAGCCTGAGTCCGTGACTGTGAAATTACTCCATATATAAAATGCTATTACAGTGCCTACACTCAATAAATGGTTATTATTTTAAAGTAGCTAATATATGACTATTATACCTTCTTTTAGTTTCTGAATATGAAGATTAGTATCTTGCAACAATTTTAGAAACGATATCTCTTTACTATCTCCTCTGCCTCATTCTCTCTTATAAATAAATTGCCATTAGATGTATATCTGATTTTCTCCTTCTATTCTCCATGACTCTCATTAATCTTTCATATTTTTCATCTCCTTGTCTCTCCATGCTGCATTTTGAGTAATTTCTTCAAATCCATTTTCCTGTTCACTAGATTCTTTCTTAAATTGGGCCTATTCTGTTGTTAGTAAGTCCTTTAAGCTTTCCTTTTTTTTTTTTTAATGTATTTATTTATTTATTTTTGGGTGTGTTGGATCTTCGTTTCTGTGCGAGGGCTTTCTCTAGTTGCGGGGAGCGGGGACTACTCTTCATCGCAGTGCGCGGGCCTCGCACTGTCGCGGCCTCTCGTTGCGGAGCACAGGCTCCAGATGCACAGGCTCAGTAGTTGTGGCTCACGGGCCTAGTTGCTCCGCGGCATGTGGGATCTTCCCAGACCAGGGCTCGAACCCATGTCCCCTGCATTGGCAGGCAGATTCTCAACCACTGCGCCACCAGGGAAGCCCTAAGCTTTCCTTTTTAATTAATATATTTTTACTAATAAAGTGAATAGTTTTCCTTTCCCTACCTCCATTATTTTTATTGTCTCTTATTTATATTTTTAATTTCTCTTTTATAGCTTCAAACCATTAAATAATACTTAATTTTTAGTCTCTGTCCAACATCTAAAATTTTTGTGGCTTTGATTTTGCTGTGTGTTATTTCTAATGGCTCTTGCATTGGTGGCTTATTTCTTTGTAATATGCGTGCGTGTGTGTGTGTGTGTGTACATGTGTGTTTGTGCATGTATATGTGACTGTAGGTTCATGCTTCGTTTGTAGAATTTCTTTGAGGATTGATATATAATTCCTTTTAGCTTATCCAGCAAGGATTTGTGTTGGCTTTCTCTAGGCTATTGTGGGCATTACAGACCCATGATACTTTAACTTACTCGCTTGAGGTTTGTAGGACAACATAGGTATGGTGAATTTGGACAGCAAATCTTCAGAAGAGTCAGCTTTCGGCTGTAAATGTTTGGAGTCAAATTGTTTTCCCTTCCACCCAGCTACCTTTTTCCTTTCTGTCTCAATCTGTGAAGCAGGATTATTTCTGGTAGACCTTTACAATGAGAGTCTTTGGCATCCCAGCTTTCTGCAGTGTCTCTTATTAGATTCCCACCTTGGGTGGGCCCTTGTCTTTGTCTTTTTGTTCCTGCACCCCACGCAGCTGTCAGAGCAGAAACTTCAGGTGGCCAGGGTCGGCCCCTGTTCCCAGGGTGAAAGCCAGCTTCTGTGCTTGCTTCCATCTCCACTTTCTTGCTCTCACTTGACGTTTGGCCTCTGTGGATGCCTTTCTTTATTGCCAGTTCAATGATGCATTTTCTTTTCTTTTTTTTTTTTTTGCAATACGCGGGCCTTTCACTGTTGTGGCCTCTCCTGTTGCGGAGCACAGGCTCCGGACGCGCAGGCTCAGCGGCCATGGATCACAGGCCCAGCCGCTCCGTGGCATGTGGGATCCTCCTGGACCAGGGCACGAACCTGTGCCCCCTGCATCGGCAGGCGGACTCTCAACCACTGCGCCACCAGGGAAGCCCGATGCATTTTCAATGATTGTTAATTGTTGAAAACCTTACCCAGCATTTTTAGTTGTTTCAGAGGAAAGGTTAACCATAGTACCTTATCTATAATATTGCCAGAAACAGAAGAACCTCCTAGTAATTTCTGTCCTAGCAAATTGTTTGCAGGTTTTCAAGGCTCAAGAAGGGAAGATGGAAAATGAAGACACATTTTAGAGCAGTGAGCCTTGTTCAGAGAACTGACGTTTAAACTTACATTCCTCGCCACCATTATTTGAAGTGTCACCGAGACTGAAGTGGACAAAATTTTGTGAAGTTCTTGCCTTTTTGAAGAATGTTGGTCATTTAAATTTCTGCAAAAATGGCCGATATCTCCATGAGCTAGAGGGCCAAATGAAAGTATAAGCAATAATCCTATCTTGATGCTGATTTAGATGTTGACAGAAAGCTGAGTGTGAAATTCCGTTGCATATCATGAGGATGAAAAAATCACTTAACTTTGCTGAAGTCTCTAATGAAAATTTGAAAAGCCATCTAATAGAGGACAGTCATAGCACTCACCAAAAATAATTGCTTCAATAGAGATAATCTTATTAGACTACTGTCATGCCAAGGTATTTTTTAAGTTCCTTAGTTTCTTGGGCCCAAATATGACAATTTAAAGGTTTCCATCTCAATTACTCAAATAGCCATAGAGAGGTCTACGGCAGTGTGTGAAATAGTACAAGCATCTGCATGAAGAGATGAGAACTATAGGTTTCTCAAGCAAGGTAAAACACGTTCCAGACCTGCATTAGGTAACAAGCTACAGGTGTCTGCATAAAATAAATGAATCATCCCACTTGAAAGCATACTTTTTTTTGACTCATGCCATGGTGGAGATTATCAATGACTGGAATTTTTGACAAGAGTTGTTATGCAGGTTTAACTTTTTTTCCCCAGTTTTAAAAATTATCAATCATATTTAGAAAATAAGGGTAAAGGATACATTTGCTTTAAACCTGATTTGACAAACACCAACTGGACTGGCCTCTTCAAAGCAGGCAAAAGGCAAAGAAGCAGGAAGCAACTGGTAGAAATAACAAACCCATTCCAGGAGTGTTTGCCTGACAAGCCTGGACCCTGGCCCAGGTACACACTGACCCTGCCCTGACTCTATTCCACTCACCTGCTCTTGGCATCCTTGATGTAGTGTTCAATGCTGGCCCATCCTCCTGTGAGGTGCCTCTGCGATGGCTCTACCCAACTTGGTGTATAATGGGGTGCCCCCCAAAGTGTTCCATTGCTGCACTGTCCTCAGGGGAAACAGTTGATGTGGGCTCTGCCAATAAAACAAAAAAAATTATCTACATTAGCCATGAAATTATGTAATTTCCTTTGATGTTCTGAATTCCTAAACATTCTTATCTGATTTTATGATAAGATTTGATAGCATAAATACTTTCTTTGAAGACTTTTCAGCCAGTGTAAATGAAGGACAAGTTAAGTTTTGACTGTAAGGAACAGGCAAAAGCAATTTCCAGTGTAATTTTCCCCTTTGCAAATGGAATGAATCTTACTGAAGCCCACTCTGCCCCTTTGCTCACATTTGTTCTTTTTAAAAAAATTTTGGTGAAATATACATAACAAAATATATGCTTTTAACCATTTTTAAGTGTACAATTCACTGCATTAAGTACATTAACATGGTTGTGCAAGCATCATGTCTATCCAGCTCCAGAACCCTTTCGTCATCCCAGACTGAAACTCTGTACCCATTAAAACATACCTTCCCATTACCCACTTCCCCAGGCCCTGGTAACCATCATTCTGCCTTCTGTCTCTATGAGTTTGACTACTCTAGGTATCCCATATAAATGCAATCATATAATATTTGTCCTTAATGCTTGGCTTCTTTCCCTAAGCATAATGTCTTCAAGGTTCATCTATGTTGCAGCATGTGTCAGAATTTCATTCCTTTTTAAGACTGAATAATATTCCATTGTATGTATGTATATTTTGTTTACCCATTCATCCGTTGATGGACATTTGGTTAATTCTACCTTTTGAGAAAATAAGAATAACACTGTTACAAACATTGGTCCAAATATCTGAGTCCCTCCTTTCAATTTTTTTGGGTAAATGCCCAGAAGTGGTATTGGATCATAAAGTAGTTGTATGTTTCATTTTTTGAGGAACCACCATATTGTTTTCCACAGCAGCTGCATTCCCATCAGCAATGCATAAGGGTACCAGTTTCTCCAAATCCTCACCATAGTTATGATTCTTTTTTTAATACAATAGTCATTTTAATGGATATAAAGTGATATCTCATTATGGTTTGGATTTGCATTTTCCTGATGATTAGTGATGTTGTGGCCCCATATGTATCTGTTTATGATGTGTCTCTGCGTCTGTCTTTTTTTTTTTTTTTAGAGTTCCTTCTACAATGATTTTATTATAAATATGTTTTTTTGGAATAAACAAATATTGCATTCAAGACTATTGGTAAACTTGTTCTAAAGTATCAAAAGAGGAAAAAAATGGAACCAGGAACCACTTAGAAGTAGAGATAAATAGCAAAGACACCTGTATGCCATGCTAAATGCCTTTCCCCCAAGAAGGGGGAACCATTAACAGGAGGTTAACAGTGAATATCACATTTCCCATTAGCCTACTAATTAAAGTAAGCTTTGGGTTTGGTAATTTGCACTTGTTCTGTGAACTGAACTGCTTCTCTCCATAGTACTAAGAAGTAGAAGACACTCAGTCTTCAGATCCCAGCATGAACAACAAAGATCTTGACTTTTAACTTTTTGTTCTGGGACAAAACTGTTCGCTACTCTCAGAGCAGTCCACTCACCAGGGGGTGCTTTTGCCTTGGGGAGCAGGTAGAGCTCAATGCTCTCCTGTGTCTTTCCAGGAGGATTTGATGCACCTCACTTATGCTTTGACAGATTCAAGGAGGCAACTCAGCTTATAGACACACCATTCTATTCCTTTATTTATTTAAATTAAAAATTTTTTAAAATATTGGAGTATAGTTGATTTACAATGCTGTGTTAGTTTCAGATGTACAGCAAGGTGACTCAGTTATACATATACATATATTCATTCTTTTTCAGATTCTTTTCCTATATAGGTTATTACAGAATATTGAGCAGAGTTGCCTATGCTATACAGTAATTCCTAAAGAAAACAATGTACCAGCCATTTCCTGCCCTTTGTTCTTTCTCTTTAAGCAGGGTCATTAGGGTGAGCCTCCACAGGGCTCAGCCAGCAGAAAAGACAGTGAGGAGGGCTGACCAGCTTCTGAGGACAGGCAGACAATTAACCCCAGAGCCCAGCGCAAAGATGCACCTGTGTATCACTGTAGAGAAAAGAAGCCCTAATGTGTCCCAGGCAATATCGCACAGAGGAGACCGAACCACACAGCAGATCTGTGACAAGGACAAATGCCTGCATTTAGGCTGTGCTCGGGAAAACTGATGAGTTGCAGTACAACGGTGGAACTGGAGAAATCACTTATTAGTGGAAGATGTGCAAAGCTGGTTAAAAATAGTTTTAGATGTCCAGGGAACCAGAATTTGGGCGGGAGCTTGACAGTTGCCACATGGCAGCTCTTTAGAAGTTGCTTTCAAAGATTTGCTGCAGAAAAGAGACTTCTTTCCTATGGCAAGTTAGCTCGAGGATAAATTTCTATCCAGAAATATGATTTGTATTTACCCGAAGACAACCCTTACTAAGCAATTAGATTCTCTTTTGTAGGAGTTTCAGCCAGACTAGAAGCTGCCTAACACAATACACAGTTCACAATTTTAAAATAAATTACTATCTGAATTAACACCATGTTTTAAAATAAGTGAAGTTTCAAAATGGATTAAAAACCTAAATGTAAGATGGGATACTATAAAACTCTTAGGGGAAAACATAGGCAGAACACTCTTTGACATAAATTGCAGCAATATCTTTTTGGATCCACCTCCTAAAGTAAGGAAAATAAAAACAATAATAAACAAATGGGACCTAATTAAACTTAAAAGCTTTTGCACAGAAAAGGAAACCATAAACAAAATGAAAAGAACCTATAGAATGGGAGAAAATATTTGCAAATGATGTGACTGACAAGGGATTAATCTCCAAAATATACACACAGCTCATGCAGCTCAATATAAAAAAAAAAAAAACCAGTCAAAAAATGGGCAGAAGATCTGAATACATGTTTCTCCAAAGAAGACATACAGATAACCAAAAAGCACATGAAAAGATGCTCAACACTGCTAACTATTAGGGAACTGCAAATCAAAACTATAATGAGGTATCACCTCACACCAGTCAGAATGGCCATCATCAAAAAATGTACGAACAATACATGCTGGAGAGGGTGTGGAAAAGGGAACCCCCCTACCCTGTTGGTGGGAATGTAAATTGGTGTGCCCACTATGGAGAATGGTATGGAGGTTTCCTAAAAAACTAAAAATAGAGCTACCATATGATTTAGCAATCCCACTCCTGGGCATATATCTGGAGAAAACCATAATTCAAAAAGATACATGTACCCCAATGTTCATTGTAGCACTATTTATAAGACATGGAAGCAACCTAAATGTCAATCAACAGAGGAATGGATAAAGAAGATATGGTATATATATACAATGAAATATTACTCAGCCATAAAAAAGAATGAAGTAATGCCATTTGCAGCAACATGGGTGGACCTAGAGATTATCATGCTAAGTGAAGTCAGACTGAGAAAGACAAATATCATATGATATTACTTATATGTGGAATCTATGATGCAATGAACTTATTTACAAAACAGAAACAGACCCACAGACTTAGAAGACAAACTTACAGTTACCAAAGGGGAAATGTGGTGGGGACGGATAAATTAGGAAGTTGGGATTGACATATACACACTACAACATCTAAAATAATCAACAAGAACCTATGATATAGCACAGGGAACTCTACTCAATACTCTGTAATAACCTATGTGGGAAAAGAATCTGAAAAAGAATAGATATATGTATATGTATAACTGAACCACTTTGCTGTACACCTGAAACCAATACAACATTGTAAATCAACTATACTCCAATATAAAATAAAAATTTTAAAAAGTGAAGTTTAAGCCAGTAATATACACTAACACAAATTTCAATTTTTACTGTAATTAGTATATTGAAGGCAAATCGTACTGCTAAGGAGTGTTTTGCTGTCTTGATAAGTTAAGTAGCCCATCTAAATCCTTATTCATATTTAATTTGACTAAGCAATCTATTTCCTCATAGAGGTAAAGTAAAGGTAAAGTTCAGCACAGTTCTTGCATGCATTAGCAGGATTTAAATTATTGAGATTTTACTGTGGAGACTGAATCACCACGCTGGGTTGAAATTTCTATTGTGAACATCTAATTGTCCCAGTTACAAGGGTACTGCCTTTAGAATGTTAAATAACACTCACTTCATGGTTTCTTTTACATTTGTTCAGCAAAAGATTCAAAATCAACTCCATTATATTTGGGGTTTGAAGTTATATTTTAAACAATTCATGATTGACAATTTGCCCACCGGGCATCTTTTTTATCTTAAAGTTAGAGGTTTCCCTTGGACCACAAAAGCATCAAATGGTGTAAACAGTAATTAATCACTGTATGTGTCCCTCTTTCTTTCTTTTCTTTTTCTTTCTCCCTTTCTTCCTTCCTTCCTTCCTTCCCTCCTTCCACTTTCTTTCTTTCTTTCTTTCATTCCACTTGGCATTCTGAAATAGGAATAGTACCTTGTTTAGGATACTTTCTATAAATGTTGCTTTATTGAACATCCAGCCTAGATACCAGAATTTTGCTGGTAATTGCCAGTTTGGGTCATCTGGCTCAGATCTTAATTACACCTTGATTAGAGCGGATTCCCACTCTAAAACAACACAGAAATTTCTGAATTGTTTACAATGCAAAACCCACCATATAGCACACAGGATGGACATAGGGTGGTTCTGGTCCCTACTAACCATCCTCCACCATCAACAAGGTGAAAGCCTTTCCCAGGTGTGGCTGAAAGCAACGCCTCTGTCCTGGTTCTGGTCTTGGTCCTCTCTCCTTGTCTGCTCTTTCACGATCCATCCTAAGCTCAATTATTTGTATATTGAGTTTCCTAGCTCAAACTATTCTCTTGGTTATCTGCAATAATATTTGTAAGAATTTTCTGTCTCTGTCTTTATTCCTCAAAGTTAAACTTTAAGAAAATGAGAGATTTCGCTAACTGGTTGTTATCCGACAAAGGCATGCAAATGCTGGAGTTACAGCCCCCAACTGTGTAAAACGTTTTAGCAATTGCCAATTACACAGTATTTCCTCACTGCTGTGGAAAAGGAGTGCTGGTGGATGGTTCTAGACTTCTCTGCCTTTTGCTGGGAAGGGCATCACTTTAGCAGAGCCTCCGCCTTTAAGCATGCCCACCTCCATCCACCTCCCATTACTCAGGAAATGCCTCCTAGTATATTTTCCCCCCAGATATCCATTTAGTGCATTCTTTTACCTCCTTTAAGTCTTTGTTCAAATCTTGTCTTTTCACTGAAGCTCCCCATTTAATGCTGCAACCCACCCTCCATATCTCCCCTTCCCTGTTTATCCTGCTTTGTTTTTTCTTTTATCCATAGCTCTTCACTCCTTCTAAACTACTATAGCATTGGTTATATTCATTGTGCTCATTATCAAGTTCTTCTCTTACCCTGAAAAACATAAGCTCTGGGAGGGTGAGAATCCTCTATTTTATTCTCAGACATAGCTCAAGTGCCCAGGAGAGTCTGGCACATAGTAGGTGGTTAATAAATATTTCATTGAATGAATTTAATAAATGAAACGTAGCAAGTCATAATTGCTAATATTTCTGCATACTTTCTTGTATTTTGAGTGCTGCACTATGTATTTTTTTAATGCATTATCTTGTTGGATTCTTCCAGCTACCCTATGAGGTTGGTGCATCATCGTCATCATCAGCATCACTTTACCTGTGGTTAAAATTGAGGTTTAGAGAGAAAGTCATTTGTGAAAATTACTCGGCTAGTAAACAGTAGACCAGGGATCGGGGCCAGACATGCTTACACTGCATCTGTGGTTTTTTTTTTTTTTTTTTTTTTTTTTCGGTACGCGGACCTCTCACCATTGTGGCTTCTGCCGTTGCGGAGCACAGGCTCCGGACGCGCAGGCTCAGTGGCCACGGCTCGCGGGTTCAGCCGCTCTGCGGCATGTGGGATCCTCCCGGACTGGGGCATGAACCCGTGTTCCCCACATCGGCAGGCGGACTCTCAACCACTGCGCCACCAGGGAAGCCCTGCATCTGTCTTCTTAATCACTCTTCTATAACGACCTATATAACACAACCAGCTATGTAATTTGCGGGACTCAGTGCAAAAGGAAACTTTAGGGTCTCTTGTTCAAGAACTGTTAGAATTTCAAGATTGCAGCAGCAGAGCACTGAACCAAGTGTGGGACCCGGTGTGGCTGCACAGACTGCATGTTCCTGAAACCAGCACAGGCCTGACAAGCGCACGTGCCTGACCTTAGCAGCCAAGAGGCAGGTACTACTCTTTCATCCCTCTATGCCCATTGCAGAGCGGGTGACATTCATTATGTTACTGACCTTCCCGAGTCGGGCCCCAACAACGGTCCACCTGCCCAGTGTCCTTTGAGCCAAAGAATGAGACCGAGTTTGGTTCCGAAGTAAAGGAAAGCTTTACTCTCTGATCAAAGAATGGAGAGGTGCGCGCGCACACGCCACAGCGCATGCTCTCCCCACAGGCCGTGGGCGGGGCTGCTTTAAAGGGATCTCGTCTGCAGGGAGGGGGCCGCAGCTGTGCTGCTCACGCTCCAGACGCGAGCGTCACGCGCGCAGCGTCTCTGCACACGGCCCGGCGCCGCCATCTTGAATCGCAGTGTCGTGTGCGGCTGTTGTACACCTTCCGTGAGCTGAGGTGTCCAGTGCAGACGGTCGGCGCTAGGAACTCGGGTGTGACGTGCCGGGTGCGAGGCCTCTGCTCGCGGCACCTTGTGAGCAAATGAAACTAAGCACAAAGGCAAAGAGAAGAATAGAAAAAAAGGTTAGACTTTATTACCCAGATTCTATTTTTACTTCCCAGGGATTGTTAACGGGCTTTGCTGGTGACAATTCCAGTTTTAAATTTAGAAGTGGAAGGAACATCAGAGATTGGTTTATTGCACTCATTTGACAGGTGGGGAAACGGAGTCTCACGGAGGTGCTGTTTATAAAGGAAAAGTCTTTCCTTATAAGCGCTTTAAAGGTAAAGCAGGTGTCACAGGCAGCCCCCTTGGTATTTAAAGAGACCAGAACAACCAAAAGGAGGCATTTTTTACTGTAATCAACAGAGTCAGAGTCATTGGTAAGATTTCAAATACTGATATTTGTCAGTGACATATTAAGAAAAAAAACTAAGGAGTGCCATCATCACAAGGGTATCCTTGTGATGATGGCACTCATTTTTCTGAAGAAAAGAGGTGGAGTATATCACAATTATAAGTATTATTTGTCTAGTGTATTTGGTAGAAAAAAAATTGAGCCTACAGATTCAGATGGTTGTCTCAGGTTGAAATATCCTCCCCTATGATCTTCCCTACCTGAGTCCCTCTCAGGTTTCAGGGTCTGGCTGAAATTATACCTCCTCTATCACACCTTCGTTTCAATTCAATCTTTGTTAAATGGTACTTTGCTCAAGGCACAATCTACAGATGTGGTATCTAAACTTTTTGGTCTCAGGACCTTAAAAATTATCGAGGAGCCTAAAAAGCCTTTGTTTATGCGGGTGAAATCAATATTGATTATTTTGGAAATTAAAACTGAGAATATTTTAAACACAGCACCACATAAGCACACATTCCATTAGCCACCAGAGAGATGATGTCTTCACCCATCCTGTAGCCCCTTGGAAATGCCACTGTGTATGCAGGAGAAAATGAGTGTAAAAGGGGCAAGTGATACCTTAGTATTACTATAAAATATCATTTTTACATTTTTATCATATAAAATACATTAACCAAAATTGCCTTTTAATCATATTTAAGTATACAATTCAGTGGCATTAATTATATTTACAATATTGTACAACCATCAGCATTATCTATTTCCAAAACTTTTTCATCACTCCAAACAGAAATTCCATAGCCATCAAGCAATAACTACCCATTCCCAACCCCCCAGCCCTTGATAACCTCTAAGCTACTTTCTGTCTCTATTAATTTGCCTACTCTAGGTATTTTATATATGTGGAATCACACAGTATTTGCCCTTTTGTGTCAGGCTTATGTCACTTACCATAATGTTTTCAAAGTGTATCTATGTATCAGAACTTCATTCCTTTTTATGGCAGAATTATATCCTATTGAACATATAAACCACATTTAGTTTATCCATTCACCTGTTGGTGAATACTTGGATTGTTTCTATCTTTTGGCTGTTGTAAATAATGCTGCTGTGAATTTGACATACAAGTATCTATTTGAGTTCCTGTTTCCAATCCTTGGGGGTCTATGCTTAGGAGTGGAATTTCTGGGTCACATAGTAGTTGTATTTTAACCTTTTGAGAAACCACCAAACTGTTTCCACAGAGGCTGCACCACTTGCATTCCTACCAGCAGTGCATTAGGATTCCAATTTCTGCACATCCTCACCAACACTTATTTTCTGCTTTTTTTGATAATAGCCATCCTAGTGAGTGTGAAGTGGTATCTTGTGGTTTTGATTTGCATTTCCCTAGTGACAATGATGTTGAACATCTTTTCATGTGGAAAATAGTTTTGACCTTGCAGATTCCTACTCCAGACAGTACCAGGTCTTACAGTATTCCTGCCCTTTCCCAAACTCCCATAGTGTTTATACAATAAGTAATGTGATTGTCTTACACCTTTCTATTTCATGTAACACCTTGTAAGACTACCTGCATGTGATGAGTGCATCCCAATATTCTTCATTAATTAATTGCTTACCCAAATTCATTCCTTCTTTTTTACAAAGAGAAATGCAAATTTATTTAGGATGATGATGTGCCCAGCTAAAAATATTCACCTCCTTAGGAGTCTCTTGCAGCTAGGAGTGACCATGTGACCCAGATTTGGTGGCATAATTGATGTCTACAGGGAGGGACCTCTAGGAAAGTTTTTGTTTATATGATAAGGTATAGTTTCAGCTGGGCTATGCCCTTTCCCTTCTCTTTCGTTTTCTTCCAACTTGGAATGTAGACACCATTTCTGTATGTGGAGTACCCATCCTGCAACCCTTGGGATGAAAGCACACAGTAAGGACAGTGGAGCAAGAAACTAGGAGCCTGGGCCCTTGATGACTTCCTCAAGTATCTGCCCTAGTCTGCTGACCCTTAGACTTTTGATTCAGTTTATAAAGCCCAATTTGGTTAAGCCTCTGTAGTTGGCTTTTTGTTACGTATAACCGAAAGGGATACTAACTGACGTGTGGAAGCATAAAAAGCCCTGACAGATGGGATTCTAGAACCAAGTGAACCTAAGGAGAGAAAAGGAGGCAGAGAAGAAAAGAAACTGGGTGTGTTGCGGAGTCAGCTGCAGGGCGAAGCATCTCTGTAGGTAAATGCAGGGTGGAGTAAGGCTGCTTCTCGCCTCCCGTCTCACTTATTGCCTGGTCCTGATCATGCAACCACCTCCTGCACTGATAGGCTCCTCCAAACTTCTTCCCTTAGAGTTGTGGGGCATGCTACTTGGGTAGTCAGACTTCCTTGAAGAATAGTTTAAAACATCATGAATTTGAGGCTAGTTGACAAAGAAACACAATCCCCGAATCATTAGCTTAAGTGTTTGTCCATGCAGAATGTGGCTGCCCTAGAAGTGAGAAATGACCTTGGCTGCCCTTGAAGAGTAGGGAAGAAGATTGGGAATAAAAAAACACTTCTGATATTTTTTCAAACAATGAGGTTCTCAGAATACCTAGCTCCTTTAAATTTCTTGGTTTATTGTGTAATAAAATGAATAGAAAATAAAAGGACTTTACTTTCATGAAAAATCTATTCTTATAATTTCTTAGATCCATGTAGCAAACTTTGGCTGCTTTGCTCATTAATTCTATGGTGTGGATGAGTGTTGCCATGTATTTGCTTTCTTTTCAGGTCATTTAAGATTATTGATTGCTCCTTTTCTAGTGTAGAACTCAATTCTCTAAGGACTCATTAGGAAAACATTTCCCACTCACACAGTGCCACTTAAAAATGATTATGCTCAGTGTCTTCAGCTTAAAGTTTCCCTTCTTGGCTTCCATATGCTAGCAGTTTGTACACCTCTCTTTTATGCTTTATTTTTTAGGGCCTATTCCAATATGTTCAGTCCTTTCAGTAACGTTCCCTCTGCCTTCTCTTGGTGGCAGAACAGCAACAGAGACAAGGACTACACCAGACGAGCTGCAGAGAAGTCTTTTCAATAACCAAAAGTTTCTGGGGGACATAAAATCACTGTAAGTAATCATGTATTGTCTTTTGGCTCAAAAGTAAAATGCTAAGTTACGCATTATTTGTTGCATAAATTTGCATATTGATATATACAATCCTAACGACTTTAATAGCATCACAGATTAGCAGAGACAGATACACACAGACACACACAGGCTGACATTCAGAGACTCCCACCCAGAGACAAACCAAGCCTGAGAAAGAGGTGGGGATGGTTCCATGAGAGCAAGGAGGATTAGGAGGGCTCTAAAGGAAAAACAGGGCCTGGGAGGGCGGAAGTTACACACTGGCTCTCCCTCCCTGGCCAGCAGATCACTTTAAGTTACCAGTCCGAGATCCTCACTCTCATGTCCTCTCCTTTGATCTTTAGACTTGGCCCTGAGCAGAGTGTGGAGGGGGAGGAGAGATGACTTATAAAGACTTGGAGTGAATCAGAAGGTCCAGAAGTAGTCTGAGGCCCAAAGGGGAATTTAGACTTGTTTTAATAAAAGGAGAGGTGGGCTCTTACAGGGTGTTTTTTGTTTTCCTTTTGTTCTTTCTTCTAAGGCCTTGAGTAGCGCATCCAAGGGCAGGACCAAACCTTAGCAACCTGCACAGCTAGAACACTTTGGCAATTTGCCAGCAATGATCAGGCCTTGAATTAAGATTCCGCACTGCATTAATTTGCAAACCAAAGCACCAATTTATTAATTTTCTATGGAAAATACATATGTCATGAAGATATAGGTATTTACCATTGAGTAGTCTATTCTCTCCTAGGAACCCAGGTGTCTGGGAAACCTCATTAAACAGTAGGACAAAGGGCGAAGATTTCCTTAAGGAATATCTTCCATGTGCTTCAAGAGGCTATGTGGCACCACTTCCACAATAATTATATACTTGCCAAGTGGCCTCAGTTCAATGCTGGAAATATATTCTCAAATTCTCACACACCGACTATGTCTCTCACAGTTGGTTATTCCAACCACTATTTGTTTTTTTTTGTGTTTACATTGGTCATTGCAAAATCAACAACTTTTAATTGCAATGCACGTCTTTCATTCCATAAACATTTATTGAGCTCTCGGTATAGGCTTGGCGCTACCACAGAGGTTAGGTATTGCAGTGGAGACAAAGATCAGTAAGACAGAGGGCCAGGCCCTGAAAAAGCTCACAGTAAAAAAAGGAGGATGGAGCTGCATGCCCAGAAGCGTGGAGAAGTTGGAGAGGTCAGTAAGGGAGCGTAGGAAGAAATTACAGACAGAGCCCCTCCCTGGTCATCTGAGCCCCCGAGCAGCATTTCTGTAGTGTCCAGGCTGAGTGTGACATGCTGCATGCGGCCCCACCAGGGCTGAGAGTTTGCAGACCATCCGTGCCACGGCCCGTTTGGTGGCCCACTCAGCAACAGCCCTGCAGTTCTCACGGTTGCCGCAGTGGCCCCAGGCGCAATCCAGCCCAGGTAACCGTGCTGCAGACTCGGGGCGCCATGACCCCATGTCCTGCCATGCCTTGGGCCCCCCAGGGACAGCAGCTGGCAGACACTCCTGGCAGCTGCTGCTGCTGCTGCTCAGCAAGGAACAGTGTGGCTTACAGGGTCTTGGTGTTCCGGCTGGGTGTCAGGCCTGAGCCTCTGAGGTGGGAGAGCAGAGTTCAGGACATAGGGCCACCAGAGACCTCCCGGCCCTACATAATATCAATCGGTGAGAGCTCTTCCAGAGATCTCCGTCTCAGTGTTAAGACTCGCCTCCACCCAACGGCCAGCAAGCTCCAGTGCTGGATGCCCCATGCCAAACAACCAGCAAGACAGGAACACAACCCCACCCATCAGCAGAGAGGCTGCCTAAAATCATAATAGGTTCACAGACACCCCAAAACATATGACCACACCCAGCCCTGCCCACCAGAAAGACAAGATGCAGCCCCACCCACCAGAACACAGGCACCAGTCCCCTCCACCAGGAAGCCTACACAAGCCACTGAACCAACCTCAACCACTGGGGGCAAACACCAAAAACAATGGGAACTACAAATCTGCAGCCTGCAAAAAGGAGACCCCAAACACAGTAAGTTAAACAAAATGAGAAGACAGAGAAATATGCAGCAGATGAAGGAGCAAGGTAAAAACCCAGCAGACCAAACAAATGAAGAGGAATTAGGCAGTCTACCTGAAAAAGAATTCAGAGTAATGATAGTAAAGATGATCCAAAATCTTGGAAATAGTATGGAGAAAATACAAAAAAAATTTAACAAGGACCTAGAAGAACTAAAGAGCAAACAAACAATGATGAACAACACAATAAGTGAAACTAAAAATTCTCTAGAAGGAATCAATAGCAGAATAACTGAGGCAGAAGAATGGATAAGTGACCTGGAAGATAAAATAGTGGAAATAACTACCTCAGAGCAGAATAAAAAAAAAAAGAATGAAAATAATTGAGGACAGTCTCAGAGACCTCTGGGACAACATTAAACGCACGAACATTCGAATTATAGGGGTCCCAGAAGAAGAAGAGAAAGGGTCTGAAAAAATATTTGAACAGATTATAGTTGAAAACTTCCCTAACGTGGGAAAGGAAATAGTCAATCAAGTCCAGGAAGTGCAGAGAGTCCCCTACAGGATAAATCCAAGGGGAAACATGCCAAGACACACACACACATATATATATATTTTTTTTTTCAAATTACAACGTGCATTTATTAACTTATAAGTAAGAGAAGCAGCAAAAAAAAAAAAAAAAGTAACACCTTACTTCCACAAGGCAAACATTTGGTTGCAGAGATCAAATGCCTCCTGAATAAAGATGTTATTAGTTTATTTATATAAAATTGTTATATAAATATATAAAATATATTCATAAATTAGTTTATTTATATAAAATTCCAAATCCCAAGTCTAGCAGGTGAAAACACAAATGAAAATACATAAATTTTCATCCTTTCATATCTCCAAAGAAAAGAGGGGTACAATTTGTTCTTTACAATATTGATTCTTTATGAAATTACAAATGGGCAAATGAGGCACTGCTTCTTTAAGCGTTATTATAATATATTTTAAAATCTAGCAAAAATGATGCTTAAAATATATAAACTTTGCTCATTTATAACTATATATCTATATATACTTAAATATCTAACATATACTTAAACATACAAATATAAATGAGTAATGTTTATAGCAAAAAAAAGGCTGTAAAACTGAAAATCCAGTACTTCAGAGGGAACAGGAAAGTATATTTAAAGATATATTCTGACCCAGAGGAGCTAATATGTCCTATTTTATGTAAACTCTTCTAAAGTATTCATTGTAGATAGAAAACTGCTCAATCATTATAAGATACTAGATACCAAAACCACCAACACGCGCATGCACATGCGTGCGCCTGCAACACACACACACACAAATACTCTAAATAAAGTCCCATTTTTATACTTACATTCAAAATCTCCTAAATAATGTATTTTTAAAGCCAAGACGTATATTAATCAAACTATCAAAAATTAAATACAGAGAAAAAATATTAAATGCAGCAAGGGAAAAGCAACACATAATATACAAGGGAATCCCCATAAGGTTAACAGCTGATCTTTCAGCAGAAACTCTGCAAGCCAGAAGGGAGTGGCAGGACATATTTAAAGTGATGAAAGGGAAAAATCTACAACCAAGATTACTCTACCCAGCAAGGATCTCATTCAGATTCGACAGAGAAATTAAAAGGTTTATAGACAAGCAAAAGTTAAGAGAATTCAGCACCACCAAACCAGCTTTACAACAAATGCTAAAGGAACTTCTCTAGGCAGGAAGCACAAGAGAAGGAAGAGACATACAACAACAAACCCAAAACAATTAAGAAAATGGTAATAGGAACATACATATCGATAATTACCTTAAATGTAAATGGATTAAATGCTCCAACCAAAAGACATAGACTGGCTGAATGGATACAAAAACAAGACCCGTATATATGCTGTCTGCAAGAGACCCAATTCAGACCTAGGGACACATGCAGAATGAAAGTGAGGGGATGGAAAAAAATATTCCATACAAATGGAAATCAAAAGAAAGCTGGAGTAGCAATTCTCATGTCAAACAGAATAGACTTTAAAATAAAGACTATTACAAGAGACAAGGACACTACATGACAATCAAAGGGTCAATCCAAGAAGAAGATACAACAGTTGTAAATATTTATGCACCCAACATAGGAGCACCTCAATACATAAGGCAAATGCTAACAGCCATAAAAGAGGAAATCAACGGTAATGCAATAATAGTAGGGGACGTTAACACCCTACTTTCACCAATGGACAGATCATCCAAAATGAAAATAAATAAGGAAACACAAGCTTTAAATGACACATTAAACAAGATAGAATTAATTGATATTTATAGGACATTCCATCCAAAACAACAGAATACACTTTCTTCTCAAGTGCTCATGGAACATTCTCCAGGATAGATCGTATCTTGGGTCACAAATCAAGCCTTGGTAAATTTAAGAAAATTGAAATTGTATCAAGTATCTTTTCAGACCACAGCACTATGAGACTAGATAACAATTACAGGAAAAAAACTGTAAAAAATACAAACACATGGAGGCTAAACAATATGCTACTAAATAACCAAGAGATCACTGAAAAAATCAAAGAGGAAATCAAAAAATACCTGGAAACAAATGACAATAAAAACACGATGACCCAAAACCTATGGGATGCAGCAAAAGCAGTTCTAAGAGGGAGGTTTATAGCAATACAATCCTACCTCAAGAAACAAGAAAAATCTCAAATAAACAACCATTACATTGAAAGCAATTAGAGAAATAAGAACAAAAAAACCCCAAAGTTAGCAGAAGGAAAGAAATCATAAAGATCAGATCAGAAATAAATGAAAAAGAAATGAAGAAAATGATAGCAAAGATCAAGAAAACTAAAAGCTGGGTTGTTGAGAAGATAAACAAGATTGATAAACCATTAGCCAGACCCATCAAGAAAAAAAGGGAGATGACTCAGGTCAACAGGATTAGAAATGAAAAAGGAGAAGTAACAAGTGACACTGCAGAAATACAAAGGATCATGAGAGATTACTACAAGCAACTATATGCCAGTAAAATGGACAACCTGGAAGAAGTGGACAAATTCTTAGAAAAGCACAACCTTCTGAGACTGAACCAGGAAGAAGTAGAAAATGTAAACCAATCACAAGCACTGAAGTTGAAACTGTGATTAAAAATCTTCCAACAAACAAAGCACAGGACCAGACGGCTTCACAGGCGAATTCTATCAAACATTTAGAGAAGAGCTAACACCTCTCCTTCTCAAACTCTTCCAAAATATAGCAGAAGGAGGAACACTCCCAAACTCATTCTACAAGGCCACTATCACCCTGATACCAAAACCAGAGAAAGATATCACAAAAAAAGAAAACTACAGGCCACTGTCACTGATGAATATAGATGCAAAAATCCTCAACAAAATACTAGCAAACAGAATCCAACAGCACATTAAAATGATCATACACCATGGTCAAGTGAGGTTTATCCCAGGAATGCAAGGATTCTTTAATATATGCAAATCAGTCAATGTGATACACCATATTACCAAATTTAAGGATAAAAACCATATGATAATCTCAATAGATACAGAAAAAGCTTTCAACAAAATTCAACCCCCATTTATGATAAGAACTCTCCAGAAAGTAGGCATAGAAGGAACCTACCTCAACACAATAAGGGCCATATATGACAAACCCATAGCCAACATCATTCTCAATGGTGAAAAACTGAAATCATTTCCTCTAAGATCAGGAACAAAACAAGGTTGCCCACTCTCACCACTAGTATTCAACATAGTTTTGGAAGTTTTAGCCACAGCAATCAGAGGAGAAAAAGAAATAAAAGGAATCCAAATTGGAAAAGAAGAAGTAACACTGTCACTCTTTGTAGATGACATGATACTGTACATAGAGAATCCTAAAGATGCTACCAGAAAACTACTAGAGCTAATCAGTGAATTTGATAAAGTAGCAGGATACAAAATTAATGCACAGAAATCTCTTGCATTCCTATACACTAATGATGAAAAACCTGAAAGAGAAATTAAGGAAACACTCCCACAAAAAGAATAAAATACCTAGGAATAAACCTACCTAAGGGGACAAAAACCTGTATGCAGAAAACTATAAAACACTGATGAAAGAAATTAAAGATTATACAAACAGAGAGATATACTGTGTTCTTGGATTGGAAGAATCAGCATTGTGAAAATGACTCTACTACCCAAAGCAATCTACAGATTCAGTGCAATCCCTATCAAACTACCAATGGCATTTTTCACAGAACTAGAACAAAAAATTTCACAATCTGTATGGAAACACAAAAGACCCCGAATAGCCAGAGCAATCTTGAGAAAGTAAAATGGAGCTGGAGGAATCAGGCTCCTGGATTTCAAACTATACTACAAATCTACAGTAAACAAGACAGGATGGTACTGGCACAAAAACAGAAATATAGATCAATGGAACAGGATAGAAAACCCAGAGGATAAACCCACACACATACGGTCACCTTATCTTTGTTAAAGGAGGCAAGAATGTACAATGGAGGAAAGACAGCTGCTTCAATAAGTGGTACTGGGAAAACTGCTACAGCTACATGTAAAGGAATGAAATTAGAACACTCCCTAACATCATACACAAAAATAAACTCAAAATGAATTAAAGACCTAAATGTAAGGCCAGACACTATAAAACTCTTAGAGGAAAACATAGGCAGACACTCTATGACATAAATCACAGCAAGATCCTTTTTGACCCACCTCCTAGAGAAATGGAAATAAAAACAAAAATAAACAAATGGGACCTAATGAAACTTAAAAGCTTTTGCACAGCAAAGGAAACCATAAATAAGATGAAAAGGCATCCCTCAGAATGGGAGAAAATATTTGCAAACAAAGCAACTGACAAAGGATTAATCTCCAAAATATACAAGCAGCTCATGCAGCTCAATATCAAAAAAACAAACAGCCCAATCCGAAAATTTGCAGAAGACCTAAACAGACATTTCTTCAAAGAAGATATACAGATTGCCAACAAACACATGAAAGGATGCTCAACATCACTAATCATTAGAGAAATGTAAATCAAAACTACAATGAGGTATCACCTCATACCCGTCAGAATGGCCATCATCAAAAAATCTAGAAACAATAAATGCTGGAGAGGGTGTGGAGGAAAGGGAACTCTCTTGCACTGTCGGTGGGAATGTAAATTGGTACAGCCACTATGGAGAACAGTATGGAGGTTCCTTAAAAAACTAAAAATAGAACTACCATACGACCCAGCAATCTCACTACTGGGCATATACCCTGAGAAAACCATAATTCAAAAAGAGTCATGTACCACAATGTTCATTGCAGCTCTATTTACAATAGCCAGGACATTGAAGCAACCTAAGTGTCCATCGACAGATGAGAGGATAAAGAAGATGTGGCACATATATACAATGGAATATTACTCAGCCGTAAAAAGAAACGAAAATGAGTTATTTGTAGTGAGGTGGATGGACCTAGAGTCTGTCATACAGAGTGAAGTAAGTTAGAAGGAGAAAAATAAATACCGTATGCTAACACATACATATGGAATCTAAAAAAAAAAAGTTCTGATAAACCTAGGGGCAGGACTGGAATAAAGACACAGATATAGAGAATGGACTTGAGGACACGGGAGGAGGAAGGGTAAGCTGGGACGAAGTGAGAGTAGCACTGACATATATACACTACCAAATCTTAAATAGACGCTAGTGGGAAGCAGCTGCATTGCACAGGGAGATCGGCTCAGTGTTTCCTGACCACCTAGATCGGTGGGATAGGGAGAGTGGGAGGGAGGCGCAAGAAGGTAGAGATATGGGGATATATGTATACATATAGCTGATTCACTTTGTTATACAGCAGAAACTAACACACCATTGTAAAGCAATTATGCTCCAATAAAGATGTTAAACAAACAAAAAAAGGAATACCCATGACTGTACCATAGTGGGGGAGAAATTACTTTGGAGAAATATTCAGAAAGTGCTATAAGGATTCAAGGATGAGACATTAAATCTGTTTGCTGAGCCGGAGGGAGGCTGGTTCACAGATGAGGTGGCATTTAAGCTCAAACAGAAGGAATGGGTATGATTTTAACAAGCAGAAATGTTCAGATGGGGTGGTAGGGAGGGAGTGGGGGAGAGAGAAGAGAGGGACAGCCAGGATGTAGCCCATGCTGAACACAGGAAGCAGTGTGGGGAACGCCCAGTGTTTTTTTCAGATGTGTGCCTCATGATTAGGCTTGATATTTAGAGGACACTGGGGACAGTAGTGGGGGACAGAGCGGGGAAGCCTGCTGGGGACTGAAGGGTGCACAGCCTTAGTACCAGGTTCTTCATTCTATGGACACAGGGCACTCCCAGCTATTTGCACAGTGGAGGGCTGTGATCTGTGGTTCTCATCATTACTTTGGTCTCGGTGTACACAATGAACCAGAGGTAGAGGGTGAGGAGGCCATTGTGGAGGTTGCTACAGGATTTCAGATCAGAAATAGTGAGGACCTGCCAGCACAGGGAAAGCAGCGGTGGAAATGAAAAACATGGAGGCGATGCAGGAGATATTGTGAAGATAGAATCTGTAAGTCTTGGAAATGAGCTGGATGTATTAGGTAGATGAAGGATGAGTCAAAGATGACTAATAGAGGCTAATATTTATGGAGGCTGTGCTAAGCCCTTTACATGTATTAACTCATTTAATCCTTCTAACGACTCCATGAAGTAGATATTATTAGTATCCCCATTTTACAGATGAGAAAACTGAGGCATGGAGATGATATATCTTCTCCATAATTCCAACACATGTCTCACTAGCGTCCTTTCATCCTGCCTTCCATGGTGCTCTGCTCATCCCTACCCCACGCCTTTCACCATGTAGTTCCCCAGCTGGATGGTTTCTCCTCTCTCCTCTGTGCATTCAGTAAACACATGGCTGATTGAATTCCCCTCTTGTCCTGACTCACAGAAGCAAAAGAAAAGTAACCACTGTCCCTGGAAACAAATTTGTTTTTGTCACTGAATCAAAATAGGTAGTGCTTTTAAAAGGTGGCACAAAATTCTGTCATTGTATTCAGACTCAATTAAAAAAAATTCCATAATGGCTTGGTATCATGTTGGTATCATGATTGGGTTTTCATTTTATTTATCACGTTGTTATGGTAAAACAAAACAAAACACATCCTGCCTGAATTATCTTCCATGTGTCAGTATAAAGGCGTTTTTCATATCAGTATACTTCCTGCTGCGTCGATAGTTTTATAATCAATCTGATCTTAACTCAGTGGCATTGGTCTCTTGGACTTAGGGCTAAGTTTGAGCTGTTCTAGAGTAATTAAAGATTATCTTCCTTTCTCTAGAATGGCTCATGGGCTCTCACTAGCTCTATTCAGTTCTCAGGATTAGACTTTTGATTCATCCTTTCTTTCTGTTTTCTTTTTCATACTGAAACTACAGCCCTGAAAATTGATTAGAATTCAGGTACTCTGAGGATGATCATAGTGTCACGTTCTTGAACAAATAGCATGCCAGCAGCTTTCAGAGTGACAAAATGCAGGTTTACTGTGCAATTACAGTTCTGTCCTCTGCAAGTAAGGAACAAATTTTGCCAAAAAACAAAACACTGGCATTTTGTTTTAATTGAAGAGTCTTTATGGCTTGCAGGCAACCTGTTTCATTGCCCTAAAAATTGGAATAGTCACTGTTATACCAGCTAACTGCTTCCACATATTACGAACAAGAAAAGAATTTGCAGAATCAGCTAAAAGGAATCATATGAGTGTGTGTGTGTGCACGTGTGAGTATGCTTATGAATATATATAAGATATTATGTGTGTATACATGTATGTGTGTATGTGTGTTTTTATGCTTCTGTATAAATCTGAGCCCCAAATACTTATATTGTGACAGGCTAAATGTCCCCTGCTACTGTGAGGTGAGTTATGGGAAAGCCTTTAGGCTGTAGAACAAAAGACTTCATAATTTTACAAGGTGCCAATGAGGAAAGGCCCTCAGCTCTTCTAAAGGTAGTCTTCTTTTTCTTTTACCCCATATCGCTATAAACCAGAGTTCCTGTCATTTACCACTCTGAATGATTTTTAATAAGAAACCAATATTAAAGGGCTAATTATTTAAGCAAAACAAGGGTTGTGTTGGATGTTTTCATTTATCCCAAACATTTTGCTCTTTTTTCATCCAGAGGGTAGTTTCAGTGTTGGGTAGGTTCTTACTATCTTTTTCATTTACTTGGCATAGAAATAAAATGTTGATAAATACCTTCTGAGGGTGAGACACCAAGGGCAGGGAACTAGTTATTTAGTGCCAATAAGAAGCAGTATATATGGCTTCTTAATGGATTCATCCTGCCTTTTAGGCCCTGGTATAATTTTCTTTTAGAGCCATTGGTTCTACAACTTCATGTTGCCTCAGAATCACCTGGGAATTTTTGAAAAAACTCTCATGCCCAGAGATTCAGATTTAATTGGTCTGAGAGCATCCATATTGCTTAAAATTTCACCTGATGATTCTGATGATTGGAATCAGGGAGGATTGAAAACCACTATTCCAGACCCTAGACCATCGGTTTCAAAATCACATTAGGTTACCTGGAGAACTTTTAAAAATACTGATGCTGAGGCCCCATTTGAGACCAAATATTGGGTTGGCTAAAAGGTTCATTTGGTTTTTTCCGTAGGATGGCTCCAGTAGCACTTAGTTATTTTTAACTTCATTCGAAACAATTTTGTTAGATTGTATGCGTCAGTTGTCATATCAGTATGCATTTAAAAAAAGACATCAAAATTGGTGAATTTTTGTGTAGCCATTTTAATATTGAAGATGGAAGAAAAAAGCAACATTTTTGGCGTATTATGCTTTAGTATTTCAAGAAATGTAAAAACACAACTGAAATGCAAAAAACAATTTGTGCAGTGCATGGAGAAGGTGCTGTGACTGATTGAACATGTCACAAGTGGTTTGTGAAGTTTCATGCTGGAGATTCCTTGCTGGACGATGATGCTCCATGGTTGGGTAGACCAGTTGAAGTTAATAGCGATCAAATCAAAACATTAATTGAGAACCATCAACGTTATACCATGTGGGAGATAGCCGATACTCAAAATATCCAAATCAAGTGTTGAAAATCATTTGTACCAGCTTGGTTATGTTCATCGCTTTGCTGTTTGGGTTCCACGTAAGTTAAGTGAAAAAAAAACTTCTTGACAGTATTTCCTCATTCAGTTCTCTACTTAAACGTGATGAAAATGTTCTGTTTTAAAAACAAATTGTGACGGGTGATGAAAAGTGGATACTGTACAATAATGTGGAATGGAAGAGATCGTGGGGCAAGCGAATGAACCACTGCCAACTACACCAAAGGCCGGTCTTCATCCAAACAAGGTGATATTGTGTATATGGTGGGATTGGAAAGGAGTCCTCTATAATGAGCTCCTTCCGGAAGACCAAATGGGTAATTCCAACAAGTACTGCTCCCAGTTAAAACAACTGAAAGCAGCATTCAACGAAAAGCATCCAGAATTAGTCAACAGAAAGCGCATAATCTTCCGTCAGGATCCCGCAGACCGCATGTTTCTTTGATGACCAGGCAAAAAACTGTTACACCTTGGCTGGGAAGTTCTGATTCATCCACTGTATTCACCAGACGTTGAATCTTTGGATTTCCATTTATTTTGGAAAATTTTTTTACAAAATTCTCTTCATGGAAAATTTCTTTACAAAATTCTCTTAATGGAAAAAATGTCAATTCCCTGGAAGACTGTACAAGGCATCTGGAACAGTTCTTTGCTCAAAAAGATAGAAAGTTTTGGGAAGATGGAATTATGAAGTTGCCTGAAAAATGGCAGAAGGTAGTGGAACAAAAGGGTGAATACGTTGTTCAATAAAGTTCTTGGTGAAAATGAAAAATGTATCTTTTATTTTTACTTAAAAACCAAAGGCACTTTTTGGCCAACCCAGTATATTAGAATACCTGGGATGGGGCCAACACTGTGGGTATTGATTAGAAGTTCCTCAGGTGGTTATAATGTATAGGCAAGATTGAAAACCATTAGTCCAGATTATGGGTTTATGCCAATCTACATGATGTGGACTTTAGTAAAGCATCAGTAAGAAAGTACTGTAAAGCATTCTATTGCATGCCACACAGCATAGCTTCTTAAATATTCCTTTTCTTTTAACATCTTTGCTTTTCTCCAAAGTTCCTTTTGCTAAAGATTCATCTCTCTTCTCTCTCTCCCAGAAATCCTTCTCCCCCAGTAGCTTCTCAAGCCACTTTTCCCCATAGCTGGGTCTTCTTTTTCTCTATACTGCTTCTCAAATCAAACTCAGCAAAACATTTTCTATTCCTCGCTCATATGTCAGGAGCCTGAAGTTATCCTTCCAAAATTAGGGATAAATTATTTATGTATTATGTTTCAGAAAGCTATAAGGCCAGAAGGAAAATGGAACCCCTACATCAGGAGGGATAACTTGTAGATAGAGCTAAAAATAGGCCTGAGGGTGTATGTGTTATTCACTGGAACAGACTGTATTGCTAGTCCTATTGAAAAAAAATGTTGGGGGGTGGGGCAAAAGGGTCATAGAGCAATGGAGAGATCTAGAAATATTAATTCCCTCATTTGATAAATGTTGAAACCAAGAACCCTGCTGGATAGTATGTTCCTCAAAATTACCCAGATAGTTCTGGAGCTAAGAAAAGTCCTTACAGAAATATACAGGCCATATCTTCTCTTATATTGACATCATCAACAAATCACATTAACAAAATTATGTCTATAATTGGTTCATTCCCTGTAAAAATGGTCATCAGACTATCAGCCTTATCTCACCCTACTCATAGATGATTGCTGAATGACTTAACATTTTTTTTTCTTTAGAAATAAACATGCCTGTCTAGCCTGTTTCCAGGTGAAGCAAGGGCTCTGTTCTGCCATTGATATATCCATTGTTGGCATATGTAAGGTCTTAGATTTTATAAATTTATTTATTTATTTATTTTTGCTGTGTTGGGTCTTCGTTTCTGTGTGAGGGCTTTCTCTAGTTGCAGCGAGTGGGGGCCACTCCTCATCTCGGTGCGTGGGCCTCTCACTGTCGCGGCCTCTCTTGTTGCAGAGCACAGGCTCCAGACGCGCAGGCTCAGTAGTTGTGGCTCATGGGCCTAGTTGCTCGTGAGGTCTTAGATTTTAAATTAAAAAATTGAAAACATAGTTTCTTCAAGGCTACCTTCAATAGAAAGTACTAATTATTACCAAGGACAAGCAGAGCCTGTTGCCTTGTTTAAGAAGAAGATTTAACAAGAACCAACCTAATTTTACCAAGGAAACCCTAGGCCACCAGGAGCCACTAAATATTACCATAAAAATTCACTAACAAGAACTCTCAGTGAAATAGGGGTTCTAGTTCTTTTTTTTTGATCTTTTAGGGTTAATGAGAAAAAGGTCTCCCCACACCCCCCTCTTTTTTCCCCCACATTGGCCTTCCTTGTAATAAACAACATGCATTGGCAATGTAGCTAACAGGAGGGAGGAAAGGACTACCACCTGGGACCAGTACAAAGCGAACTACTACTCAGGAGCCTTGAACCCCAAGCCAGCCTCATTAACACCTGATTGCAGCTGATGACCACCCTCACAAGAGGAAAGGAATAAAAAATATCATTGTGGTCAGACTGTGGCTAATATTAAAGCAATTTGAGAAGAGCCAAGTAATGATATGACACAGGGAGAAAAAATTGTTGGACTAAGAGCTGGCAGCAATTTTTTTCATGAAGGAGAAACATCTCTGTATTTAAAATCCACTGATGGTTCACTCTAGTTGTGGAGGTTGCTCTCCAGGTGTGACTGGGATGGGCTTGGGTGAGGTAAGGACAGCTCCTCTGCTTTGCAGGAGCTATGCCCACGAAGTGGGAGTGTCAGAGGGTGCACGTGGAGGAGAGGAAGGAAAGGTCAAACGGAGCCAGAGCCACATGGAGGGACGTGTGACCTGAATAGAAGAGAAGGTGGGGAGGGGATTGACTGAAGGATTTTTGAGAATAAGGCTGCTCAGTATTCAGTTTTAAGCAATCAGTTGTGTAACAACCCTGCTCACTGCTTTTACTCCCTGTCCCTCAATTAGTCCTGAAGCTTCAATAAAAATTGACTACCAAATTGCCTTTTATAGTAGTGTTTTGGGAAACTCACAAGGGCATGGAACTAGTCATATATTTATTCCTGTACTTTCTCCTTCCCTCCATTGAAGCAGGTAGCAGCCATTGCAATGATTGGACTCAGAAATTTGGGGATGACGATCAGTGTAAAGTCAGTGGCTCTTCCTGTCTTTGGGTGAGCTTAAGCCATTAGAAATGAGTGAGGGAGAAGAGATAGCAAAGGCCAACAATGGGCTCACAGTTATAGAGGACCTGGGCCCCGCTTGTGGCAGGACCACAGCAAGCGGGGAAAGGACACAGTAGAATTGGGGGTGGGTGGATAAGAGCATGATGAATTTACCGTGAGAGGATTTGTCCAAATTAATCAGGCAGTTGATATTTAAGGCCTTGAGCCCTGGAGAAAGACTGGGCTGGAGACTGAGAATCATGACCATATTGTCCAGTGTTTCTCAAACTGTGATTCAAGGGCCATCTATGTAAAATGGTACCCTCTCCTTCCCCAGGTCCTCTGGAATTGGGACCCCACATCATTGTTTTTTTTTTTTTTTTTTTTTTTTTTTTATTAGTTTCTGCTTTATAACAAAGTGAATCAGTCATACATACACATCTGTTCCCACATCCCTTCCCTATTGCGTCTCCCTCCCTCCCACCCTCCCCATCCCACCCCTCCAGGTGGTCACAAAGCACCGAGCTGATCTCCCTGTGCTCTGCGGCTGCTTCCCACTATCTGTCTACCTTACGTTTGGTAGTGTATATATGTCCATGCCTCTCTTTCGCTTTGTCACAGCTTACCCTTCACCCTCCCCATATCCTCAAGTCCATTCTCAAGTAGGTCTGTGTCTTTATTCCCGTTTTACCCCTAGGTTCTTCATGACATTTTTTTTTTAATTCCATATATATGTGTTAGCATACGGTATTTGTCTTTCTCTTTCTGACTTACTTCACTCTGTATGACAGACTCTAGGTCTATCCACCTCATTACAAATAGCTCAGTTTCGTTCCTTTTTATGGCTGAGTAATATTCCATTGTATATATGTGCCACATCTTCTTTATCCATTCATCCGATGATGGACACTTAGGTTGTTTCCAGCTCCGAGCTATTGTGAATAGAGCTGCAATGAACATTTTGGTACATGTCTCTTTTTGAATTATGGTTTTCTCAGGGTATATGCCTAGTAGTGGGATTGCTGGGTCATATGGTAGTTCTATTTTTAGTTTTTTAAGGAACCTCCATACTGTTCTCCATAGTGGCTGTACCAATTCACATTCCCACCAGCAGTGCAAGAGTGTTCCCTTTTCTCCACACCCTCTCCAGCATTTATTGTTTCTAGATTTCTTGATGATGGCCATTCTGACTGGTGTGAGATGATATCTCATTGTAGTTTTGATTTGCATTTCTTTAATGATTAATGATGTTGAGCATTCTTTCATGTGTTTGTTGGCAGTCTGTATATCTTCTTTGGAGAAATGCCTATTTAAGTCTTCTGCCCATTTTTGGATTGGGTTGTTTGTTTTTTTGCTATTGAGCTGCATGAGCTGTTTATAAATTTTGGAGATTAATCCTTTGTCAGTTGCTTCATTTGCAAATATTTTCTCCCATTCTGAGGGTTGTCTTTTGGTCTTGTTTATGGTTTCCTTTGCTGTGCAAAAGCTTTGAAGTTTCATTAGGTCCCATTTGTTTATCTTTGTTTTTAATTCCATTTCTCTAGGAGGTGGGTCCAAAAGGATCTTGCTGTGATTTATGTCATAGAGTGTTTTACCTATGTTTTCCTCTAAGAGTTTGATAGTTTCTGGCCTTACATTTAGGTCTTTAATCCATTTTGAGCTTATTTTTGTGTATGGTGTTAGGGAATGATCTAATCTCATACTTTTACATGTCCCTGTCCAGTTTTCCCAGCACCACTTATTGAAGAGGCTGTCCTTTCTCCACTGTACATTCCTGCCTCCTTTATCAAAGATAAGTTGGCCATATGTGCGTGGGTTTATCTCTGGGCTTTCTATCCTGATCCACTGATCTATCTTTCTGTTTTTATGCCAGTACCACACTGTCTTAATTACTGTAGCTTTGTAGTATAGTCTGAAGTCAGGGAGCCTGATTCCTCCAGCTCCGTTTTTCGTTCTCAAGATTGCTTTGGCTATTCGGGGTCTTTTGTTTTTCCAAACAAATTTTGAAATTTTTTGTTCTAGTTCTGTGAAAAATGCCAGTGGTAGTTTGATAGGGATTGCATTGAATCTGTAGATTGCTTTGGGTAGTAGAGTCATTTTCACAATATTGATTCTTCCAATCCAGGAGCATGGTATATCTCTCCATCTATTTGTATCCTCTTTAATTTCTTTCATCAGTGTCTTATAATTTTCTGCATAAAGGTCTTTTGTCTCCTTAGGTAGGTTTATTCCTAGATATTTTATTCTTTTTGTTGCAATGGTAAATGGGAGTGTTTTCTTGATTTCATTTTCAGATTTTTCATCATTAGTGTACAGGAATGCCAGAGATTTCTGTGCATTAATTTTGTATCCTGCTACTTTACCAAATTCATTGATTAGCTCTAGTAGTTTTTCGGTAGCATCTTTAGGATTCTCTATGTATAGTATCATGTCATCTGCAAACAGTGACAGCTTTACTTCTTCTTTTCCAATTTGGATTCCTTTTATTTCCTTTTCTTCTCTGATTGCTGTGGCTAAAACTTCCAAAACTAGGTTGAATAAGAGTGGTGAGAGTGGGCAGCCTTGTCTTGTTCCTGATCTTAGTGGAAATGGTTTCAGTTTTTCACCATTGAGGACAATGTTGGCTGTGGGTTTGTCATATATGACCTTTATTATGTTGAGGAAAGTTCCCTCTATGCCTACTTTCTGCATGGTTTTTATCATAAATGGGTGTTGAATTTTGTCGAAAGCTTTCTCTGCATCTATTGAGATGATCATATGGTTTTTCTCCCTCAACTTGTTAATATGGTGTATCACATTGATTGATTTGCGTATATTGAAGAATCCTTGCATTCCTGGAATAAACCCCACTTGATCATGGTGTATGATCCTTTTAATGTGCTGTTGGATTCTGTTTGCTAGTATTTTGTTGAGGATTTTAGCATCTATGTTCATCAGTGATATTGGCCTGTAGTTTTCTTTCTTTGTTACATCCTTGCCTGGTTTTGGTATCAAGGTGATGGTGGCCTCGTAGAATGAGTTTGGGAGTGTTCCTTCCTCTGATATTGTTTGGAAGAGTTTGAGAAGGATGGGTGTTAGCTCTTCTCTAAATGTTTGATAGAATTCGCCTGTGAAGCCATCTGGTCCTGGGCTTTTGTTTGATGGAAGATTTTTAATCACAGTTTCAATTTCAGTGCTTGTGATTGGTCTATTCATATTTTCTGTTTCTTCCTGAGTCAGTCTTGGTAGGTTGTGCATTTCTAAGAATTTGTCCATTTCTTCCAGGTTGTCCATTTTATTGGCATAGAGTTGCTTATAGTAATCTCTCATGATCTTTTGTATTTCTGCAGTGTCAGTTGTTACTTCTCCTTTTTCATTTCTAATTCTATTGATTTGAGTCTTCTCCCTTCTTTTCTTGATGAGTCTGGCTAATGGTTTGTCAATTTTGTTTATCTTCTCAAAGAACCAGCTTTTAGTTTGGTTGATCTTTGCTATTGTTTCCTTCATTTCTTTTTCATTTATTTCTGATCTGATCTTTATGATTTCTTTCCTTCTGCTAACTTTGGGGGTTTTTTGTTCTTCTTTCTCTAATTGCTTTAGGTGCAGGGTCAGGTTGTTTACTCGAAATGTTTCCTGTTTCTTAAGGTGGGATTGTATTGCTATAAACTTCCCCCTTAGAACTGCTTTTGCTGCGTCCCATAGGTTTTGGGTCGTCGTGTCTCCATTGTCATTTGTTTCTAGGTATTTTTTAATTTCCTCTTTGATTTCTTCAGTGATCACTTCGTTATTGAGTAGTGTATTGTTTAGCCTCCATGTGTTTGTATTTTTTACAGATCTTTTCCTGTAATTGATGTCTAGTCTCATAGCATTGTGGTCGGAAAAGATACTTGATACAATTTCAATTTTCTTAAATTTACCAAGGCTTGATTTGTGACCCAAGATATGATCTATCCTGGAGAATGTTCCATGAGCACTTGAGAAAAATGTGTATTCGGTTGTTTTTGGATGGAATGTCCTATAAATATCAACTAAGTCCATCTTGTTTAATGTATCATTTAAAGCTTGTGTTTCCTTATTTATTTTCATTTTGGATGATCTGTCCATTGGTGAAAGTGGGGTGTTAAAGTCCCCTACTATGATTGTGTTACTGTCGATTTCCCCTTTTATGGCTGTTAGTATTTGCCTTATGTATTGAGGTGCTCCTATGTTGGGTGCATAAATATTTACAATTGTTATATCTTCTTCTTGGATCGATCCCTTTATCGTTATGTAGTGTCCTTCTTTGTCTCTTCTAATAGTCTTTATTTTAAAGTCTATTTTGTCTGATATAAGAATTGCTACTCCAGCTTTCTTTTGATTTCCATTTGCATGGAATATCTTTTTCCATCCCCTTACTTTCAATCTGTATGTGTCTCTAGGTCTGAAGTGGGTCTCTTGTAGACAGCATATATATGGGTCTTGTTTTTGTATCCATTCAGCCACTCTGTGTCTTTTGGTGGGAGCATTTAGTCCATTTACATTTAAGGTAATTATTGATATGTATGTTTCTATTCCCATTTCCTTAATTGCTTTGGGTTCGTTATTGTAGGTATAGTCCTTCTGTTGTGTTTCTTGCCTAGAGAAGTTCCTTTAGCATTTGTTGTAAAGCTGGTTTGGTGGTGCTGAACTCTCTCAGCTTTTGCTTGTCTGTAAACCTTTTAATTTCTCCATCAAATCTGAATGAGATCCTTGCTGGGTAGAGTAATCTTGGTTGCAGGTTTCTCTCCTTCATCACTTTAATTATGTCCTGCCACTCCCTTCTGGCTTGTAGAGTTTCTGCTGAGAGATCAGCTGTTAACCTGATGGGGATTCCCTTGTGTGTTATTTGTTGTTTTTCCCTTGCTGCTTTTAATATGATTTCTTTGTGTTTAATTTTTGACAGTTTGATTAATATGTGTCTTGGCGTATTTCTCCTTGGATTTATTCTGTATGGGACTCTCTGTGCCTCCTGGACTTGATTAACTATTTCCTTTCCCATATTAGGGAAGTTTTCAACTATAATCTCTTCAAATATTTTCTCAGTCCCTTTCTTTTTCTCTTCTTCTTCTGGAACCCCTATAATTCGAATGTTGGTGCGTTTAATGTTGTCCCAGAGGTCTCTGAGACTGTCCTCTATTCTTTTCATTCTTTTTTCTTTATTTTGCTCTGCATCAGTTATTTCCACTATTTTATCTTCCACCTCACTTATCCGTTCTTCTGCCTCAGTTATTCTGCTATTGATCCCATCTAGAGTATTTTTCATTTCATTTATTGTGTTTTTAATCGATGCTTGATTCATCTTTAGTTCTTCTAGGTCCTTGTTAACTGTTTCTTGCATTTTGTCTATCTTATTTCCAAGATTTTGGATCATCTTTACTATCATTATTCTGAATTCTTTTTCAGGTAGACTGCCTATTACCTCTTCATTTGTTAGGTCTGGTAGGTTTTTATCTTGCTCCTTCACCTGCTGTGTGTTTTTCTGCTTTCTCATTTTGCTTATGTTACTGTGTTTGGGGTCTCCTTTTTGCAGGCTGCAGATTCGTAGTTCCCGTTGTTTTTGGTATCTGTCCCCCGTGGCTAAGGTTGTTTCAGTAGGTTGTGTAGGCTTCCTGGTGGGGGGGACTAATGCCTGTGTTCTGGTGGTTGAGGCTCGATCTTGTCTTTCTGGTGGACAGGTCCACGTCTGGTGGTGTGTTTTGGGGTGCCTGTGGCCTTATTATGTTTTTAGGTAGTCTCTCTGCTAATGGGTGGGGTTGTGTTCCTGCCTTGCTAGTTGCTTGGCATAGGGTGACCAGCACTGTAGTTTGCTGGTCGTTGACTGAAGCTGGGTGCTGGTGTTGAGATGGAGATCCCTGGGAGATTTTCGCTGCTTGATATTATGTGGAGCTGGGAGGTCTCTTGTGGACCCGTGTCCTGAGGTTGGCTCCCCCACTTCAGAGGCACAGCACTGACTCCTGGCTGCAGCACCACGAGCCTTTCATCCACCCGGCTTGAACACCAATGGGGATAGTGAGACAACTGAATGAGGAGATGCACTGCTGAGCTTGAGACCATCCAGAGGCATAGGCAGAACACTGGGTACCTTTAGGGAGCCACGTGCAGAGGCTTTATACCTAACACGTAAGACAGGGCTCACAGTGCAGAACTACCACATCGACATCGCAACTCCGCGGACCCTGTGCCGAAGAGCTGCTTGAGGTACCTCCCACATCATTGTTTTAATCCTGCTTCTCAGATGATTATCAAGCACACCGAAGTTTGATCACCATAGCTAGATGCTAATTGATGCAATGGGAGAGGGCTGTAGAGTTCTGAGAAGATGGCCAAAGGAAAGCACTAAGGAGATGCCAAGTAGGAAAATGAATGAAATTATCCACTGGATTGGCAGTACGCTGAGTAAAGACTGTTCAAGTTAGGTGGATATGGGAGCATGAAGTTTATGAGGATTACTTGCAGGCAGGCGTGTGTGTGTGTGTGTGTGTGTGTGTGTGTGTGTGTGTGAGAATTAGCCAGGCCATCTTACTGAGTTGGGACATGTGCTTTTTAGCCCTAAGGATCATGTGGCCATCAGCAAGCTATTGCAGGTCTGCGCCATTCTGACTCCTTAAATCAACCTGCAATACTTTTGTAAAACATCACGAGAGTCTCAGAAAAGCAGCAGCTGGCCCTTGCATTCTGTTCCTGCCTTCTGATCCTTCAAGGCAACTGCATGGTTTTGACCCTTGACTTTGCCCTGTCACAGTCCTTTGAGACATGATTTCCTTCTGTATCTTTGACTTCATGCCTTGAATGGTGATAAGAGGCACCTGGCCATAGACTCCTGAGTGTATCGTGGGGACATCCTCTTATCTGACCTTTGGTTATAGGGGATTAGCCCCTTCCCTCTGGAGATCCCTTCATCTGGAAAATGATGGGTTGGACTAGGTCAGTGGCTTTCAAGTGGATTTTCATAAAGTTAAGCATCCTGCTAGAGGGTTTGGTTTCAAATGAAGCACTTCACTTACGTTTGTTTTGGCTATTAGGAGTTCATCTATGTTTTCGCTTAAAAACAATGGGAGGATTTATTGCTACAGTCAAACATGAAATCAGGCTAAGTGTCCAGAGTTTAGTTTTTACTTCCATGATTCTGAGATCAAGCCCAAACTAAAGTTTTTAGAAACACATTTTTCTCTCCCAATCCTGGGCCTAATTTTTAAAGTGTTCTCTTTTTACACTATGTTAGAAAATAAATTTTAGGGTTGTAGAATAATGATGATACTAGTCATTTTTAGACTTTAACCAAAACACATTCATTAGCTATTCCATTTTCTTGTGGTATAATATTTTTTATAAAGTAATTCTAACTTTTAAAATGACATAATTGCAAAAATTTTGGAAAAATATTTAAAAGAAAAATATATTGTCATTTGTGGTTCTACTACCACTTTTAGCAGTTGGAGATGCTTCCTTCCAATATATGAGTGTGTAACATATGTGTATACAGTACATGTGTGTATACACATACACACCCACACACTAATTTAAAATGTATATATGCTCGGGACTTCCCTGGTGGCACAGTGGTTAAGAATCCGCCTGCCAATGCAGGGGACACAGGTTCGAGCCCTGGTCGGGGAAGATCCCACATGCTGCGGAGCAACTAAGCCCGTGCACCACAACTACTGAGCCTGTGCTCTACAGCCCACAAGCCACAGCTACTGAGCCCACGTGCCACAACTACTGAAGCCCGGGCACCTAGAGCCCCTGCTCTGCAACAAGAGAAGCCACTACAATGAGAAGCCAGTGCGCCCCAACAAAGAGTAGCCCCTGCTCGCCGCAATTAGAGAAAGCCCGCACACAGCAACGAAGACCCAGTGCAGCCAAAAATACATAAATAAATAAATTTATTTTAAGAAGATTTTTAAAATGTATATATGCTCTTGTATAACCCCTTTTTCACTCAGTGTGATATAATCAGCACTTTCTCACACCATTAAATATTCTTTGCAAACATGATTTTTATTGACTGCAAAAGTTTGTATTTGGTAGGTCTTTGCTTTGTATGTGTCCTCTTATACTTATTTTTGAGGAGATCGAAAGGCCAGTTTTACAAAAGGACATGTTCCCTACTCATTTAGACTCAAGAAGCTTCTTTGTACACCCCGCATACATTCCTAATCCATTCATCTATCTTACTCATGAGCATAAGCTCAACCTTTTCTCCATATTCACAGAAAATGTTCTTTCTTTCGTAAGGTTCTCATCTGTTGGATTCCAAGCCTCTTCCTGTGTCACAGGAGTTAGAAAACTAAAAATGACATTTCCCAGGCTCCCTTGCAGCTAGTGTTCTAGATAGGAAACTGGCTCTGACAGTGAGCCTGGGATGAAGGTGGGAGGTCCTGCCATTGGAATGGGATTCTTGAATGCAGTGAGGATGGTGAGATCCCAGAATGACAGAGGCCTAGTTAACCATGAGAGCTAAGCTGGGTGTGGTCACTGCAACAGGCAGCAGGGCCAGATCAGTGATCAAAATGGTTTTCCCTTCAGAAATCTTTTGTCCTAGATAATGGATCATTCATCTCTAGTACTGAATTGTATGGGCAACCTTCTAAGGCCTGATTTATATAACTGATAAAACTTTAGGCCTGGTGACTGTTCACCAGAGGACACTCAGATCCCCACCACATTTCCCTATCTGAGCCAGTTCACAGACTCTAAACCCCTAAATGCAGGGGAGACTGCATTCCTTTAAAAAAGGTCGCACAGCATTACCACCTATGTGTATTATAAATTTCTTAGCCTTCCCTAAAGAGTTCTGAATTGACCTACCAAGGTGCCTGTGCAATGGGGAAAGAGGGATACCAGATTTGGGGGCAATTCTGGTTATTGTCTTTGAGTAGAATCCCATGAGTGTGAGCTCATTACTTTTCTTCTTGCAGTAAAAAGAGTTCCTTGGTCAGAAGCAATGTTGTATGGGTACCACAAGCATCTCAGTATCCAGAGTTTCCTGGGGACCCTGACAACAGGTCCACTGGTCAGACTGGGTATTGTGGGATTTTAGTGACATAAGAGAGTTTTGATTAGATTTTGTCTCACACTAGCCCTGAGTTTATTTTTCTAGTTCCTGAATGCATAATCTGGCAATTGAAAAAATTTCCACATTTATTCTCTGACTCCTGGAATGAGGGCTACTATGGAAAGATGGGCTACATGGGAGCCCCACTTCAAAGCAATACCACATCCTAGGAGGAGTTACAGAATTAATGACCATATCAAGGACCTGGAAAATGTGTGAGAATTGATTGCAATTGTCTCCCTATTTAACCTCCTCTATTTGGCCTGTGCAGGAGTGCTGGAGGTCTGGGAGAAGAGCTGGATTTTAGGAAACTTAACTGGTAGTGGCTCTAACTGCAGATGCTGTTACAGATGTAATCTGTTTTTATGGAGCAAATCAACACAGTCCCTGGAGCCTGATATGCAGATGTCAATCTGGCAAACACGCTTTTCCTAACCAATGAGTAGACACCACTCAATGCAGTTTGCTTTTATCCAGCAGCTACACATCATTACTGACATCCTGTTGGCTGCCTTAATCTACCTGTAGAGACCTTGATCACTTCATCATCCCATAGGGCATGGCTCTATTCCACTATATTGATTAGACCATGCTGATAGAGCAAAAAGTATCAAGTACCCGAGATATCTTAATAAAACACGTATGTGCCATAAGATGGGTGCTAAATCTCATGAGAATTCAGAGACCTCAGTGAATCTCAGTGAAGATTCTGGGGATTTGTGAGACATTCACGATATCCCCTTCAAAGTGAAAGACAATTTGCATCATGTTACATTCTCTGACATTAAGAAAGAGGCACATGCTCCAACCTATTGCCAAGTAACCCTTAAAGATGCTGGTCATGAGCGTGGCCCAAAGCTAGAGAGGCTCTGTAACTGGTTCAAGTTGAAATTCAAGCAGCTCTTCTACTTGGGCATCATGGCCTAATGGTCCAAAGGTGGTCTTGCTTCTGAACAAAGAACTCATTTTACTGCAGAAGATAGGCAATAGGCACATACACGTGGGGTTCACTGGTCTTACTGTGAATCCTGTCACCCAGGAAAAGCTGACCTTAAAAATGGTAGGATGGGGCTTCCCTGGTGGCGCAGTGGTTGAGAGTCCGCCTGCCGATGCAGGGGACACGGGTTCGTGCCCCGGTCCGGGAAGATCCCACATGCCGTGGAGCGGCTGGGCCTGTGAGCCATGGCCGCTGAGCCTGTGCGTCCGGAGCCTGTGCTCCGCAATGGGAGAGGCCACAGCAGTGAGAGGCCCCCGTACCGCAAAAAAAAAAAAAAAAAAAAAAAAAAAGGTAGGATGGCATTTGGAAGATACAACTATAGTGGTAGCTGCAAAACCAAAGCTTTTAAAATTTGGAGGGCTGTCTTACAAGATGTTCCATATACTTTGAACAAGCAATCGACATTTGGTGCTGATCCTCCCATAACCAGATTTCATGAGTGCAGAACGAAGGCGTGGAAGTAGGAGAGTTATCTCTCACTATTTCACCTAACGAATGACCCATAACATTTTTGTTTCCCATATTTATCAGATGCCATTGGTGCCCTCTTATATCCCCTTGGCCTACTGTGGAGGTTCCTTGCAATAGCCACAAGGGCTGGAAATTAATGCTCCCAGAGTTCTGGATAAATAACTTGGCCTCCTCCCTCCTCAGTGGGATAATTCTGGTGTGTTCCACAGTCCCTCGACTGGTTTGCAGTGGGACTTGGGTTTTATGTCAAACCTAAAAAAATCTTCCTTCATTTTGCATATGTTTAAAACGTACTCTCATATTTTGTTCACATGCTATTACTGTTTCATTTCACTTTTACATCATTGATAGATGTAAAATTCTTATAGTGTAAGGTATTGTAGAAATATAATAAAAATTTCAGAGGACTATCCAGTTACCACAGCATCATTTATGAAGCAATCCATCATTTCCTCACTGATTTGAATTGCCACCTTTATCAGAGTCTAGATTCCTATATGGATTCTGGCTTACTTCTGTGCTTTATGGTCTGTTTGATTTGTCTGTCAATTCACATGACAGTACTTTTAAAAATTATTGTAACTTTTTAATGTGTTACAATATCTGGAAAGACAGATGACTTTCAATACTCTGACTTTTCAGAATGTTCTTTGGCATTGTTATTTATTAGTTTTCCGTATGTTTTTGTTTTGAATCATTTTGACTGGTTCCCTCCCAGAACACTAGTTGGTATTCTCTTTGGGTGTCAACTCAGATTCTTTTTCTTTTCTTTTGTCTTTTATTTGTATATAACTTACATATAGTAAATCCATTCCTTTTGGAAAAGATTCATGACACAAATGGAATAAGACAACTAGGTTCTTCACTTCTTAATTTTGCCAAATCTCTCTCTCTCTCTGCTGTAATTTTCTGTATTTTTGGTAAATAATAAAGGTCTAAGAAACTTAGAAATGTGTGGGGACAGATCACATATTAGAGCAGAAGAAGTTAGTAGCTCCATCCTTTACCAGTTAGTTAGCCTTTCCCTCTCTTATCCTTAGTATTTACACTTATTAAATGGGGATAATAGTAATAACTTCTTAGCGCTATTGTGAAGTTAAAGGAGATGAAATCAATTAAATTAGTACAGAGTCTCTGGGGAGATGACATTTATGGCTCTGATTCTTTATTTCTTCACATATTCAGATTCTTTCCTCTGTAAATCTGAGTGCCCTTCCTCCTGCTCTGTCCCTGGGTTCAACCATACAACTTACTTTGGCTAATAGGATGTTAGCAGACATGATGCAAGCAGAGGCTTGTAAAGCACCTGGACACTGGGACTTGCTCTGGTTCCTGCCTTCTGATAATACCATGAAATCATGCCTGGGCTGGCCTGCTAGAGGGTGAGAGACACCTGATCCAATTAACCTTATGACTCCAACTGAAGCTGACAACCAATCAGTCCCCAGACATGTAGGCCAAGCCCGGATGAGAAGAACCACCCAACTGAGCCCAGTCTAAATCACCAAGCTATAGACTGTTGAGCTAATGCTTATTGTTTTAAGCCACTGAGTTTTGGGGTAGTTTGTTTCTCAGCATTACTGTGTCAGTAATTAACTTATATAAAAAACTTGACACACAGGAAGTGCTGAAAAGTTGTTTACATAGTAGCCCTTTGGTGATCAAAATGTATATTTTTTTTAAATCACAGAGGTAGTTTCCCATCTATCTACTCTTCCCTTCCTTTGTAGCTTACACTTTGAAGTTGCTGTCAAATTTAATATGCTTATTTAGCAAAGTAACATATTTCAAATTGCTTCTACACTGTATCTCGTCCTCTTAATGGCAAAACATTTTAGTTATATTTAGTCTACAGGGTGTTACATTTCATTTGGACCTCTGGGGGCATGTAAGAAAAATAGGGCACAGAGCCCTCCCTTCAATAACACAAATCCGAAGGATAAGAATGAATTTAATATGTGGTATAGAGAGAGGTGTTGAGAGGAAACTGGGGATTCAGTGAGTTGGAGTCAAGTAGGTTTAGTCTGTGATATTTTAAGCATGCTATTAAGACTTTCTTATGGAAAAAATAGGATAGAATAAATAAGTAACCCATCTATTTGTTTCACTTCTAAGGTGGCCTCACAGATTATGTTTGGGCTGTGAAATGAGAATATGACAAATGAGTGCTGTATCTTGACCCTCTTTTTTTGCCTCTTACTTTGGCAAATAGTTTCATGGGTTCTTACCTTGTGAAGCAGTCAGTGATGTCAGAGGTGAGTTGTAGAGTTTATATCATGTGTCTTGAAAGGATGGGATGGGTAGAAGCAGTGGAGTAACATCTGCTCTAACTTTGCTATGTCTGCTTCCATTTAGAACTCCCTAGAAGTTCTCGATTTTGTTTTTTCACCCAAGTGAAAGAAAAGGCCACCGAATTGTTAAATTTTACCCAACTTACGGGATGAATGGAGCTGACCCTGAACACAGGCCCTATGTTTCATTGGCTTTGAGAGAGAAGATCAGGCCCTGACTCTCTCCTCCCTTGGCTGCTGATTAAGAGCTGGTTCTGGTTTCTGGTCTAACCTTTAACTGTGAAGCCTGAATTACAGCTCCCTAATGAATGTATTCTCAGGGCTCTCTGCCCACTATTATTTCTTAACAGAGCATGTTCATAAGCAAAAGCAAAACCCTTGTGCCAGGAGCAATGCCAACTGACCCAATGGTTGTTTGAAGGTGGGGGGGAGGAAGAGCTCCCCCTTTTCCCCAGCAGTCCATGTTGCCCCTTGTTTCCTGACACATGTGTGTTGACCTTTCTCATTCATATCCATTACAGCCTGTACAGTTCAACTTTATGTTCTGGAAAAATAAAAACGGTCCGTGTTTCTGGCCTGATGCACAGGGAGAAAGGCAGGGGTAATTCCAGGCTGGGGTTATTTAAGGACTGACTAAAAGGTCTGCATTCCTGACCAGAGCCTGCATTTCGTAGACTCAAGAAGTATTTGTTCTGGAAGGAGCTTAAAATAATCTCTTCCGGATATTTTCAAATGACTTTTGCTCAGAAATCAGACAAAATCTTAGGTGAATAAATAAATAAATAAACAAACAAAATGGAGACAGACAGAATTGCTTTAGTTGAAAAGCAGGGTGGTGGGTGGTAGATAGGTGTAGAGAAGAGCCTGGGGTCAGCGGGGACCAGAGTTAGAGAACAACAAACAAATGGTGCCCAGATTTCGTTTTTCAGAGATTCGGAGACATGAAATGATTGGTCTGCAAAGAGATAACATGTTTCCCCCACCATCTGAAAGTTGAACACCCTTGTTAAACCTTTTAGAAGCCAAAGTGGTGTAAAGCGAAGAAGCAGTTACCTTAGGACACATCTTGCTAACAGATGCCAAAAGTAAATGGAGATGAAGCACCAATGCTCATAGACACAGTTCAAAGCTATCGTGGCTTGATGCTGAGATGCTGAGCATGGGGAAGGAGCTTAGTGGTGCTGTTCCTGCTGGGGAGGTGGCAGGGGTGGGGTGGGGGCTGGTGTGCGCTGCCCCTGTAACGACTGCTGCAAAACCAATGCTGAAACTATTTTTCTTTTCACTTGTTTTCCTAAATGCGAAAATACTCTTTGGATTTCTTTCCCTTAGCAAAAACAGGTGCTAATGTAAGTCTTTCGTAAAAGCAAAGTGGCGTAAAGTGAACTTTTGAAAATTGGGGGATACCTGTAGCAACAAGGGCATGATAGAACAGAAACTAGAACTTGAATATCCTGACTTTCTGTGCAGTGCACGTTCCATAATTCTAAAGAATTGATGGGAAATTTGGGTAAATGTGCATTATCAATGGGAGCATTTAAAGAGATATATAATTCTTCTGGAACATGACAACGCTATTGTGGAACCTGTGTCATTTGGCACCCTATTTTATAAGGAAATTCCAGAACTTTTCTTTTTTTTAGTATGTTAATAATGAAAGTAATTTTTAAAAATGCAACTTAGAAATTAATAAAAAATTCCTTTGCCCCAATCCCAAGCTCCTCTCTGGAGATCACTGCCAACAGTTGGATCATCCAGGCATTTTTTTATAAACACACATCCACACTTATACCCACATACATGATTATGGTGTTTGTTGTTATTTACATAGAAATAGAAATTGCCCTGGAACTTTAAAAAACAAAGCAGGTAATATCTTTCCATGTGAGTACTCTCTCACTCATTTTTCAGCTGCTTTGCATGTGTGGCTTGGATGTACCTTGATGCATTTATCCATTCCTCTGCTGGTGAACACTGAGATTGTTTCCAAGACTTCATTGTTAGAATGCTACAATTAAGATTTTTGAACATACATGTTTTCCACTTTTGCACATATTTGTGCCAGATAGATCCTTGGAAGAGTTGCTGTGTCAAAAAGACACATATTTTCGATAAATGTTGTTGAATAACTACAGAGAATCGAGGCCACTTGACTGCCAATTTACATTGACAACCCGGCAGTGCTCTTTGCCAGCAATAACACTAAATATTAATCTTAATAACCTTGCCAATCTGATAAGCAGCAAGTTCACACATCTTTGATTAGTGAGGTTAAGCTTATTATGTGCTTATTCATCATTTGTGTTTTTCTCTGAGGGTTTTTAATCTTTTTTCCCCATATAAATTAGGTTGTTTGCCGTTTGTTTATTGAGTGCTAGGAGCTTCTTACTGCAGTCTTCATGCTAACCTTTTGATTATGTATGTTGCAAGTATTCATATTTTCTCCAGGTCTGTTGTTTGTCACGTAATTGTGTTTAGGGAGTCTCTTGTCATATAGAGGTTTTAAATTATGAAGTCAAGTGTGCCAATCTTTTCCTTTATAAGGAAGCTCACATTTCTGATAGTCTTTCAATATAAATTATTAGTCCCCTAGTCACTCCTAGACTAACTGCAGCAGTGATACACTTTTTGTTGGAAATAAATCATTCTAAATTTAAAATGCAAATTCAAACTTGCTGCTGATGTCTTTGACTAACAAAAGCAATCTTTGGGCTTCCCTGGTGGCACAGTGGTTGAGAGTCTGCCTGCCGATGCACGGGACATGGGTTCGTGCCCCGGTCTGGGAGGATCCCACATGCCGCGAAGCGGCTGGGCCCGTGAGCCATAGCCGCTGAGCCTGCGCATCCGGAGCCTGTGCTTCGTAACAGGAGAGACCACAATAGTGAGAGGCCTGCGTACTGCAAAAAAAAAAAAAAAAAGATAAAAGCAATCTTTACAAAGGAAAATAAAATTCTCCTCTTAAATTACATACAGGTCAGAGAAGTCTCTAGAAGGCCCAGATAAATGGCGAGGATTTCAATTTGGAAACTGTGACATGATTGGAAATCTCATGTTAGAAAGCGCAAGCAGAGTTATACAAATTTCTGTCTCTTAACAGGATGTTCATGTATCTCAATACCTATTGTTTTTGTGAGCTCAATTCTTGCTCCTAGGAGTCAAGATATTATAGGTGATTGTTAACATATAAATGATCGTTAAGACTTTATAAGCAATTAACACCTTTGGATGAGCCTGTCAACTGTTTGAGGAAGTAGAACTCAAGAAGATTAAATTTGTTATATGAGATAAAGCTGGGACAGGTTTATCTTTGCCGCTATGAAAAAATTGAGGTCTTCACAGGAAATCACAGCCATGAAAGCCAGCATTGACTCTAAAACCACAGGGCACACAAAGGAGATGTGGGGGGAGGGGGGAGAGGTAGTAGGTGGTAGGGGAAGAGAGAAGGAAAAAATAGATTAAGACTGAGAAGAAGTCTAGAGAACTTCTTTTGCACTTACAGATGATGTTACATGGTTATTGTCTTATTTCTCTGCTACATTGTGAGGATCAATATCCCATCTCTAGTGACTGACCTAAAATAAGTATTCAGAGACTATTTGCTGCTTATTTTCACATAAATTTTGCTTATGTAACCCCTGTATTACCATTCAGTGACAGTGGTAACCTTGGTTCTTTGTGGCTGGAACAATGATACCCACTGGGGTGATCAAAATTAACAATAAACTTTAGCCATTACTGTGCTCTGGTAGGTACTATACAACTGTTTGGTCTAAAAATGGAGTTGGAAGGAAGATTTGCTGTTTGTGCTTGGACCCCAATGCCCTTTTTAAAGCCTAATTCAGAGGTTTTGAGAAGCCAGTGAGGGCATTCTGTCCCAGTGGAACTTTATCAGTTATGACAGGGATCAGTGGGGACTCTCTCTCTCTCTCCATCTCATTGCCTCAAGACAGATGGAAATGAAGACTGTATCAGGACTAAAAATGTTGTCCAAAATCAGGGGTAATAAATAGGCAAACAAATAAGCAGCACCCATCACCATTCCTTTGCAGTGTATTCTAGAAGGATGCAGAGATACATAAATAAAGATATAAATATATATAATCAGCAAGCCTGGGCATTTAGAGTGCTTATGTGAAAAAGATCCAGAAAGCCGAAAAGGAATTCAGTAGGCAATAACAGCTCAGTGCTAAGCTGAAATTGATGTGGCAACTCCAGTGAGGTCATACTGTTTTGGAGCTTTTACTAGGGGGCCAGACTGCTTGGGTTAAAATTCTAACTCTGCCACTTGCCAGCTATGAGTGTGGGCACATAGTTTAACCTCAGAGGCCCTCATTTGTAGAAAGGAGATAGAGTAACATCCGCCCACAGTGATGCTCAGTAGACTAAGTGAGGGAATGTGGATCACACACTTAGCACAGTGTTGGCTCATTCCCTGTCATTCCCTGCTTACTTTGAAAAGCTCAAGCTGTGTGAAGTTTGGGTTTGCATTTGGGTGCCCTGTTCCTGGTTTTCTGAAAAGAGTGGATCTGATTATAGATGTGTGCTTTAGAGCCAAAGATGTCTTGACTGTCAAAGAATCCCTTCTCCCCAGTAGAGCTCCCAATGAAGAAAGGTTCTTGGGTCCCTAACCTGCAGCTCTGAAGTAGGCACCTCAAAAGTCAGGTGTCTACAGGACACGAGGAAGGACACAGGAGGAAGAGAGGAGCCAACGATTCGTGCTCAGATGGGTTTCGTTTTGTTCCTCCTCGCTGCATAAGGCACTGCTGTGGTATAATTGAGCCCCATACCATTAGAGCTAAGTATTAAAAAAAATTTCCCTGATTTGTAGTCATTCAGGTCTGTCATCATGGCTTAAATATCCCAGAAAAGCAAGACAAAGGGGCAACAACCACAACCCCCAATTTAATGTCTTTTATCTAACAGTAGCTTGGTATATACAACTTTAAGAAAAATCAAAATTGTAAAACAATTTAGAATGCAGAGAGCCTTACAGGAGGGTTTCTTGTATTACAAACATACTCCTTACAGAATTCCTTTAAGTAGCAAGTTATGCTAGCACATCAAAACAGTATTGACTTACCCAAATTTATTATTTGTAGCTTTCTTTAGTATTCCTGGGTTTATGTGAATTTTTTCTTCATTTTTATTACTACAGAATAGCTCAAACTTCAAATCTTTTAACCTAGAATGAAATATGGCAAGGTTCATATGTAGTATATACTTACAGTGTTTTATATCCTCCTTTCCATGCCTGTGGACCAATTCCCAAATAAATAATGCGACGTACAGGCAAGGTTTCTGGTTACCTCTGACCCAACCCATTTGTACTCTCTGCGTGACTGACACATTCATTGCCAAGTATCTCCAGCCCCTTGCAGACATGTCAAGAGAGATGGCTGTGATCACCTAATTAGAGTAGAATCAAGGCAGGGGAACCCACACTGGTCATCCAGGATTCCTGTGATCAGCTATTATCAGAGTCCCCAGGCTTTCTCTTCTGATGAAAATGTCAACCTCAGGAAAAAAATGTCTGCTACAGCTTCTCAAAACACAGAGGACAGAGAAATTTAGAGAAAGTTTTTTAGAAAATTTAAACCAGGATCATCTGTTATGAGCATCAGTAAGGATCTTGCACAGGACTATGAACTTTTACATTTGCTCTCCTTCACCTCTCTCACCTCTTCTCTCCCAAAGGTCATCCCAGTCAAACAATCACCAGCTCTGTTTCCACTGTTGCCACAGCCTCCCTATCAAAAGTGTGAGCAGAATCCAGAAAATAGTTGCATAGATTTCAAAGTACAGCTACCTTGTCTTTTCCTACTACTCATGACATTAGTCTTCATCAGTAGACACTATTAAACTCATTTCTTTCTATTTTTTTCATTTCTCTCCCTTCTTATCTAAACCGTTCTCCATCTGCACATGCAGTAGGTAACCCACATGCTGGCATATATCTGACTTACCTTATGATGGAGGATGTGGCATGAAACTGCAGCATCCTTTTTTCCTGGGTAGGAAAGTGTTCTGGACATACCACACCAGGTGAGATGTAGGTGAGGACCAGATTCTGGATGATTTTGAATATCAAACTAAGGAGTTTAAATTCTGTCATACAGGTCAACAATTCTTAACCCTGCTGCATGTTAAAATAACCTAAGGAGATATGAAAAAATATTGAGATGCTGATTATCATAGTCTGTTTGGGCTGATACAACAAAAATACCAAAACCTGGGTGACTTCAATAACAAACATTTATTTCCCACAGTTCTGAAGGCTGGGAAGTCCAAGGTCAAGGCACCAGTAGATGAGGTGTCTGGTAAGAGTTTCCTGGTTCATAAACAACCATCTTCTTTCTGTGTCCTCACATGGCAGAGGGGCAAGAGGGCTCTCTTAGGTCTCCTTTTTAAGGGCACTAATCCTGATCCTTAGGGCTTCACCCACATGACCTAATCACCTCCCAAAGGCTCTACCCTTTCATACCATCCCATTGGTGGTTAGGATTTCAACATATGAATTTTTGGGGGTGACACAAGCATTCAGTCTATAGCTCTGATTCAAGTGTCTGGCCATCAGTATTAAAAAATTCTCTCCAGGTGACTCTAATAATGCAGTTAGAGCTGAGAACCACTATTAGAGGGACTGAGGAGCCATTGGTTGTTTTTGAGTAGTGGAGAAACATGGTAGAACTGATGCTCTAGGGAGCTGATGCCCAAGAGTCAGGGTGGCCTGAAGGAGGAGGCTGTTAGGAGTCTATCTCAATTGTACAGTCATGAGGATGTGATAAAGGTCTGCACTGACATTTGTGTTCAATTTAAGCCTAAATTGTGGTGAAGAACACAGTTCTCTGAGTTTGTGACCACTATGTGCACCAGGGGAGGTCCTGCACCCTGCTTCCTAAACAGTGACCTACCTTTCTAACCTACATAGCACAGAAAACCAGGAGCTGGGAAACAACAAGCCTTGCAAATGATCCTTTCTCTACTTAGCAATGCTGATGTTATTTTCAGCAACTGCTAGTGATGCTTTGGGAAGAATAACTTGACCAATACCCTTAACTTTTCCAGTACAGACCCAACCTAATCATTAGTTTCCTCCCTCCAAATTCACTCTCAAGCTGAGTGCACAAAAGGAAAATTCCCAGCCAAGTGAAACAGAGTTAATTCCAAAGCCATGTCAGCCACTACCCATTCGTTATTTGTGCTGTTCATCAGATCAGAGGGTGCCCCACGATCCTCCAAGCACTAAGACTCATCCAGCAGCTTTCCAATGACAGCCCCAGAGGACTCCCGTGGGATTGACATGGAACAGTCATCAATTCAGAGAACTCATCCTTAAGATTCTGTTCCTCTGAAGCCAGTTCTAGTACCAGAAGTGCACATGCCGAAAAATATCAATGTTTTTCTACCTATTGCACAGATAATCAAATCCAAAGTCTTTATCTCATTGTAAAAGGTCCTTAAAAATCTGGCCCTCCACCTCCTGCGTTCTCTCTGGCCTCATCTTGGCATACTGCCCTCTCTCTACCCCTCCCCTGAAATCCACACTCCAACTGAAGTAACTAATATTCTCTCTTTGGTTCATTTTTTTGGCCTGCCTAATTTCCATTCATTGTTTATGTCCCTGTTTAGCTATCATTTCTTTCAGGCAGCCTTCTCTGTTTCCCTAAAATTCGATCACATAACCCTCCTGGTGTTCCAATAGTATGCTGTGCTTTTGGGACCCTTGGGACATGAGCTTTTCCATGTTAACATGAGCTCGTGTCTCCTATGAGGGCAGGGACCATGTCTGTCTTTTCCATATTGTACCCTTGGTACCTAGCCACATGCCTGGCTAATGGTAGACAACGATAAATATTTGTAGAATAAATGAATACAATATACTCTTATTAGTTTTGTTACAGCATCCGTAAGCACTCTGCAGGATTCATTGACTGAATTTAGGAGAAAGATACCTAAGTGGCATCATGTAAATTCATCTCAGAACTATTCTTCATTCTAGTGGAAATGGATTGTAGAAGTGATGAAATTGCTGCTTACTAGTGAAATTACTGTTCTCCAAAATAAATGGATTGACTAAGTATTGGGGAGACCTTTTCCTCTTGCGTGAATAAGGCCTGTGGTGGTCAACGTGAGAGATGTAGACAGTGCAGAGTTCCTCATTTGAAATTCAAGAGCAAAAGAACATTAAGCAAAATTTCATCATGATTTTTGTGATACTAGCAACAGCCCAGAAATCTTGAGGGGAAAAAAGTCACACATAATAGCATGAAAAGGCAATGGGCTGGGTTTTTTTTAAAAACGGCAGAAAAATAATAGCGATGAAAAATGACCATGTTATACCAAATCCTTGGAGAATGGCCTTTATCATTCATTACTACTGCTATAGGGCTCGTGCGCGTACTTTTTAAACCTGACTAAAATATTTAGCTTTCCAGGGAGAAAGATTCTTTCATTTTCTTCCCTTACTATACCAGAAGGGTGTGTGTTCACTGAAAACTGGATTAAAATGAAACATCAAACAGTGAGTTATACCTGCCTAGAACACTGTGGTCATTTGTCATTTATTAGAACATCAACATTAACTATTTCAGAATTTTTAAATACCTATTATGAAATAAGGCATTCTTCCTGTGCAAAGGAAGTGCATTCTGATATGGAAAAATAAAAGGATACCTTTTATATTGATAGGAGAATGCAAAGATTTCTAATAAAATGAACTAAAAACTGATATGCACTATTTAAGATGATTTATATCTACTTCTATTATAGCATGCACATTTTCAGATAAAGTTATTGCTTACACTACCTCTTCTTGACTCTTTTAGAACATAAATAATAACATTAGACCATATACTTAATAAACACTAAATTATACATTCAGCTGCTGGAAATGGTAATCAATTTCTAAAATGCTCCAGCAATGTGACTTGACTATGAATACTTCCCTTAAGTAAAATATTTTGCTTTTTTTAAACTTTGTGAGCTAATAGTTTTAAAGGACACCTAGTCAAGGCCAAGATGTCTAACCCATTAGACCAGAATACTTGCATCCTATGCATGATTCATATGCCATGTTAGGACCTGCACATAAAGCACCTCTGCAGTTACAAGATTTCAATTACATTGGACACAACTTCTGTACCCCTCTTTGCTGGGTGGTGTAAACATTCCTATCTGAGCTCGAAAGCAGTAACAGAATTGTGACTTGAGAGAGGAGTCAGGGCCAAAGGCTGGCTAGGCAGTTCAAAACCATCTGTCGAAGGGGCTAGGCAGAAATAAAGTATGAGGCCACCATGGGCAGAGAGAGACCAAGAGAATTGTGGAATGAGGAGCAGAGAGAGAACAAAGACCTGGAAGAATTCTGGATTCAGAGTGTGATGGTGGCAGGGCTGTACTATTAGAAGGATTGTTACATGGTCTGTAATTTTTCTTAAAACACTTCATCACAGAAAGGCTAATAGTTTTCACTATTGTGGTGTTGATATTTACCAAAAGAACCACACACGACCCAATTCACCTACAACATGGCATCGGCACAAGTTCATATGGCCTGGTTGATTCATTAAAGAGGCCGGACAGAACCTTCAACCATGCTTCTTGAAAGAGAAGTCTAGATAGACTCACTTTCTCACTTTATCATTTCCCATTAACTTAGAAAAATGTTTTTGTTGTGAACTAAACACAAAACCAGAGGAGTGTATACAAATATACAGTTCAATGAATTGCCATAAAGCACACACCCATGTAACCAGGAATAGAACTTCTCAGCCTCCCACAAGCCCACCTTATGCCAAACAAAGATGTCCACTACCCTAACCTTTATGGTAACCACTTCCTTCCTTTTCTGTATGGTTTTGCCACTTAAGATGACATCCCTGATAAACTGGAGTTTGGGGTTTTTTATAATAGTTTTATTGAGGTATAATTGATATACAAAGAACTGTACCTATTAAATGTGTACAATTTGATGAGTTTGGACTTATGCAAACACCTGTGATACCATAACTGTCACTGAAGTAATAGACATATCAACCACCTCCCAGAGTTTCCTTGTGTCCCTTGTTTTTGTTTTTTGGTGGTAAGAACGCAAGATCCACCCTCTTAACAACTTTCAAAGTACATAATACTGTACTGTTAACTATAGATTCTATGTGGTACAGCAGATCTTTAGAACTTATTCGACTTAACGTAACTGAAACTTTATACCCCTTGAATAGCAACTCTCCATTTCCCCCAACCCCGCCCCGCTCTGGCAACCACCATTGTATTCTCTACTTCTATGAGTTTGACTATTTTAGATACCTCACATGAATGGAGTCATGCAGTATTTGTCCTTCTGTGTCTGGCTTATTTCACTTAGCATAACGTCCTCCAGGTTCATCTGTGTTGTCACAAATGGCTGTATTTCCTTCTACTTTAAGGCTGACTAATATTCCATTGTATGTATATACCACATTTTCTTTATCTAGTCATAAAACTAGAATTGAAATTTACCTCTTTTTTTCAACTTCATATAAATGGAAATCTGCAGTGTGCATTAGTTTGTGTCTGGCTTTTTGGATTATTTTGTTCAATGTTTTGTTTCTTAATTATATATATGTTAATTATGTATTTGTTTCTTAATTATATATTCTAGATATGAGTTAATTGTCAGTTATATGTATTTCAAATAATTATCTCACTCTGGCTTTTTTACTCTGTTAATAGTGACTTTTGGTAAGCACGTATTCTTAGTTTTAAAGTATTAAAATTTATTTGTACTCTTTTATGTCTCATTTAAAAAAATTGGAGGGATTTTGATTTGACTTTGTAATACAAAGTTAATTCTGTAATACAGAATTTAAAGAGAATTAATGTATTTACAATAATTGTCTTTCAATCCTTCAACAAAATATACCTCTCTACTTATCTACATCTTTAATATCTCCCAATAACATTTTATAGTTTTTTTGAGTAGGGATCTTACACATCTTTTGAGTCCAAGGTAGCAGAAAAATGTAGAGTATTTGACACCTGGATAGCATCTATAACACTTTCTCTATGTGATAAGATTAGTTTTGGAAGCAATTACATAATTATCAGTAACAATAATTTTCCTGATTTGTTCTTTCATTTTAAAATATACTAACAATTAAAAATAATAAAGTTAAATTTTAAAAATATTATTCAAACTCAATAAAAGAGTTCATGCATGAGGTAAAATTTTCCATTGCCAAGCAAAATTACATCTTGCAGTCTGCACTCTGTTTTATTGTTTTAAATTTTAAACACAAATAAAACCTCCAAAAGGTCACATGGAAAAACAGATTTGAAGTAACTCAAGTAACGAAGTAACTTCTATTTCTTTGTCTTTACTATCACAGGGCCATCACATTCTTTATTTCGAATCTACTGCTTAAATTGAGGAATAGGTAGTTTTCTAAGGGTAGGAAGCACTGTGCCCAAAGTGAGCTCAAAAGATTCTGAGAAGGAATGGACTTACTCTCAAAATGAAATACGTCTAGCTGAATATTCATGTAGAGTTCTTTATCTTTTTCTCATTGAGTTGTAGAAATTCTGTATGTATGCTGAGTATAGCACAGATCTTCTACTTGTTCCGTTGCCTTTAACTCTCAGTTGTGTCTTTTGAAGGACATACGTTCCTATTTTTGATGAAGCCCAACTTAATCTTTTTTTACAATTATAATATTGGCATACAGTTTACCTTAATTAATAATCTACCTGGACTAGATTTTTGTCTATGACAGAGGTCATATTTTTTTCCCCATGTGGACCTCAACTGACCCAGCATTATTTATTTGTTTATTTATTTATTTATTTATTTATTTGCAGTACGCGGGCCTCTCACTGCTGTGGCCTCTCCCTTTGCGGAGCACAGGCTCCGGACGTGCTCAGCGGCCATGGCTCACGGGCCCAGCCGCTCCGTGGCATGTGGGATCTTCCCGGACCGGGGCACGAACCTGTGTCCCCTGCATTGGCAGGCGGACTCTCAACCACTGCACCACCAGGGAACCACCCCCCCCAGCATTATTTATTGAAAAGATCATCCTTTTTCCACTCTTGCACGGTGCCAGCTTTGTCAAAAATCAAATGACCTATACACGTGAACTGTTTCAGGACTCTGTTCTGTTTTATTGGGTTGTCTACAATTGTAACAATTCCATGTTGTCTTTCATCATTTTATATTAAGTTTCAATGTCTGGTAGAGCAAGTTCTTCCACTTTGCTCTTCTTTAGGTTTTCCTTGACTGCTTGCAGCCCTCAACATTTATAAATAAATTTTAGAGTCAGTGTGTTAGTTTTTTGTATAAAACAAAAGGAAATCAAACAAGCCCTGTTAGGCTTTTGATTGGAATTGCTTTGAATCTTCTTTCTTTTCACGAATTTTCTTTCATGAAAAGAACAAGTGAAATTTTATCTCTAGATTTGGGAAGAAAGACATATATTTTATTTTTCTAGAATCCTGAGAGCTGTACAGTAATGATAGATAGAAATCAAATGATCTCATTTTAAATATTTATTTTTTAAGCAGAATAGTTTATTCCACAGATAATATCTCAGTTTTGAAAGGTCTCTGGTAAGCTTCTTAAATAAATTGTTTTCCTAAAACAAATAAGATTCTTTATTATCTAAACAGCTGGATGTTTCCTATTGCTTTGAACATGAGGGGAAACCAACAATTCAGGATCCATTAGGTCCAGTCTGGCTCCTGGACAGAGGAAAGAGGCTTTGTGTAATAATACACTTCTCAGTTTATATCCTTGTGAAAGATTATAAGGCAAATCATGTAATTTTATAAGTATTAATTATAATGTTTATTTAAACATTTTAAAAATAATGGTTGTATAATCAATCATTATTTGATTTAATTATGGTGCACAAGAATTACTGAATTGTCAGGAGAACTGGATGTGATTCTGGCAAGTCATGAACACTCTCTAGGCCTCCGTTCTCACCTGTAAGATGGGAGGGTTGAGATGATCTCTGAAATCCCTTCTAGAACCAACATGCTATTTTTCTACCTACCTTACATCTCCCTTCATAGTGCTAAAAACAACAGCACCATTATTATACCATGGATATATTTACCATTTGACTTCCAGCCTTTTATTGTTTCAAGAAAATTTTAATGTTTTGTATATTAAAAAATCTTTAAGGGAATTATCAAAAAGTTCTTTACCAATATTGGAAAATCCATATACTATTAAAAAATCACAAAAAATGTAGCATAGTATAAATTTCCAGTTACAAAAATGAATAAGATCTGGTGATCTAAAAGTACAGCATGATGACTATAGTTAACAATCCTGTATTGTATTTTTGAAATTTGCTAAGAGAGTAGATCTTAAAACTTCTCACTACAAAAAAAAAAAAAGGTAACTTGGTGAGGTGATGGATGTGTTAACTAACCTAATTGTGCTAATCATTTCTCTCTATATATAATATATATAGATATAGAAATATATCTATATATATTTATAAAATCTTCACATTGTACACAAACTTACACGATGGTATATGTCAGTTATATCTCAATAAGCCTGGGGGGGGAAGAACATAACATAATGTTGAAACTGAACAGATGGCTTTTATATAATAAGACATACATGTATTTAGTCTTGGGGATCACTTGAATAGAAATAAGGATTGGTGAAAATAAGAGGCATCCATGCTTAGACTCTCGTGAAATTAAGTGCACGTCAGTAAGACTGAAGTATCCCTAAAACTTTGACCTCCAACTCACTTTCCCAGCAGCTATTTTCTTCCAACTGGGAAGCATCACATATATTTAATAAGACCCAGTCCATCTCCCCAAATTATTTTTACTTCTCACTTTCTCTAGGTACTTGGACATGGATCCTATATTCTTTTAGCTTTTCATGCCCCCCAAGTCTGCTAATATATTAGTTATAAATATGGCAAAAGGCTATATTCTCAGCTAAATTATACAGGTCCTTGAGTACAAGGTCAAGAACAAGATCACTAACTCGATTGAAATGAAAATGTTAATTGAGTTACAGCTCTACACTTGGCATAGAAAGATGCAAAAAGGCGAACCAACCATCTCTAAATGTAATGAAAACCAGCTTTTTGTTATGGCCAAGACACTCTGACTTCATGTAAATGTCAGCTTGCTCATTAAAAGACCCACCCCACCGACCTTCCAGATATGTGTCCTAGTACAAGGTCATATCAACGAGGCTGATCTCTTAGCTGGCCAGGGACCTGGGGGTGTTTTGCTCCTAGGAAAACCATGGGGACCTCAACAAAGGAGGATGGGGGTGGGGACAGCAAGAATGGAGCCTCTGAGCATCAGTTTTCTCCTTTCCCCTAATTTTAAAGACAAATGACCAATTCTGAGTTGAGATGTTTTCTCCTAGAACTCTAATTAAATTTTTACAGTTGACTCCTGGCTATTGGGGTTCAGTATTTTTAGAACTGAGAAAAGAAACGTATGCCTTCTCTATCAGATTAAAACATAAGACCAGAGGCGGCAGAAAGGGTGAACTTTACATCACTTTGATTTCACTTCCACGGAATACTCAAGAGGACAAAACAAAAACCAAAGAAAATAGATGTCTGTGCTCACACTTAAATTTGGGAGAAAAAAAATTACTTATGATTAAATGAAATTCAAGTAATAATCTGATTATCAAAACCAAGACAAGAGGTGTGTTGATCTTTTTACAATATTTATTCATATTTCCTCTTTTAATATAATCTGTAGGTTGACATGATTAGAAGAGCTCTTAGAAGTACGAATCACTTATAGGAATGAAGTTTTCTTAATCTCGATAGCAATAGAGGTGAACTTCTGGCTTTGAATACGAGTGGCATCCTCTGACCCATAGTATATGTAACCCAGGTTAAAAACGTTTAGGATTCCACTGAAAGTTAAATGTGCACATAATTGCATTATATGTATAGTATTACATTATTTTCTAAGTATTTCTAAATACTTTGAAAAATAATACAAATAGCTTTCAAACCTAAGAAAAGATGTCCATGTTTCTTTTGTTGTTTTTTTATTAAAAAATTTTTTTATACAGCAGGTTCTTATTAGTCATCCATTTTATACACATCAGTGTATATATGTCAATCCCAATCGCCCAATTCATCACACCACCCCCACCCCCTGCTGCTTTCCCCCTTGGTGTCCATACGTTTGTTCTCTACATCTGTGTCTCTATTTCTGCCCTGCATACCAGTTCATCTGTACCATTTTTGTAGGTTCCACATATATGCGTTAATATACGATATTTGTTTTTCTCTTTCTGGCTTACTTCACTCTGTATGACAGTCTCTAGATTCATCCACGTCTCTACAAATGACCCAATTTCGTTCCTTTTTAAGGCTGAGTAATATTCCATTGTATATATGTACCACATCTTGTTTATCCATTCGTCTGTCAGTGGGCATTTAGGTTGCTTCCATGACCTGGCTATTGTAAATAGTGCAGCAGTGAACATTGGGGTGCATGTATCTTTTTCAATTATGGCTTTCTCTGGGTATATGCCCAGTAGCGGGATTCCTGGGTCATATGGTAATTCTATTTTTAGTTTTTTAAGGAAACTCCATACTGTTCTCCATAGTGGCTGTATCAATTTACATTCCCACCAACAGCGCAAGAGGGTCCCTTTTCTCCACACCCTTTCCAGCATTTGTTGTTTGTAGATTTTCTGATGATGCCCGTTCTAACTGGTGTGAGGTGATACCTCATTGTAGTTTTGATTTGCATTTCTCTAATAATTAGTGATGCTGATCAGCTTTTCATGTGCTTCTTGGCCATCTGTGTGTCCTCTTTGGAGAAATGTCTATTTAGGTCTTCTGTCCATTTTTTGATTGGGTTGTTAGTTTTTTTAATATTGAGCTGCATTAGCTGTTTATATATTTTGGAGATTAATCCTTTGTCCATTGATTTGTTTGCAAATATTTTTTCCCATTCTGAGGGTTGTCTTTTCATCTTGTTTGTAGTTTCCTGTGCTTTGCAAAAGCTTTGAAGTTTCATTAGGTCCCATTTGTTTATTTTTGGTTTTATTTCCATTACTCTAGGAGGTATATCAAAAAGATCTTGCTGTGATTTATGTCAAAGATGTTCTTCCTATGTTTTCCTCTAAGAGTTTTATAGTGTCCGGTCTTACATTTAGGTCTCTAATCCATTTTGAGTTTATTTTTGTGTATGGTGTTAGGTAGTGTTCTAACTTCATTCTTTTACATGTAGCTGTCCAGTTTTCCCAGCACCACTTATTGAAGAGACTGTCTTTTCTCCATTGTATATCCTTGCCTCCTTTGTCATAGATTAGTTGACCATAGGTGTGTGGGTTTATCCTCTGGGTTTTCTATCCTGTTCATTGATCTATATTTCTGTTTTTGTGCCAGTACCATATTGTCTTGATTACTGTAGCTTTGTAGTATAGTCTGAAGTCAGTCAGTCTGATTCCTCCAGCTCCGTTTTTTTCCCTCAAGACTGCTTTGGCTATTTGGGGTCTTTTGTGTCTCCATACAAATTTTAAAATTCTTTGTTCTAGTTCTATAAAAAATGCCATTGGTAATTTGATAGGGATTGCATTGAATCTGTAGATTGCTTTGGGTGGTATAGTCATTTTCACAATATTGATTCTTCCAATCCAGGAACATGGCATATCTCTCCATCTGTTGGTATCATCTTTAATTTCTTTCATCAGTGTCTTATAGTTTTCTGCATACAGGTCTTTTGTCTCCCTAGGTAGGTTTATTCCTAGGTATTTTATTCTTTTTGTTGCAGTGGTAAATGGGAGTGTTTCCTTAATTTCTCTTTCAGATTTTTCATCATTAGTGTATAAGAATGCAAGAGATTTCTGTGCATTAATTTTGTATCCTGCAACTTTACCAAATTCATTGATTAGCTCTAGTAGTTTTCTGGTAGCATCTTTAGGATTCTCTATATATAGTATTATGTCATCTGCAAGCAGTGACAGTTTTACTTCTTCTTCTCCAATTTGTATTCCTTTTATTTCTTTTTCTTCTCTGATTGCCGTGGCCAGGACTTCCAAAACTATGTTGAATAATAGTGGTGAGAGTGGACATCCTTGTCTTGTTCCTGATCTTAGATGAAATGCTTTCAGTTTTTCACCATTGAGAATGATGTTTCCTGTGGGTTTGTCATATATGGCCTTTATTATGTTGAGGTAAGTTCCCTCTATGCCCACTTTCTGGAGAGTTTTTATCACAAATGGTGTTGAATTTTGTCAAAAAAAAAAGCTTTTTCTGCATCTATTGAGATGATCATATGGTTTTTCTTCTTCAATTTGTTAATATGGTGTATCACATTGATTGATTTGCTTATATTGAAGAACCCTTGCATCCTTGAGATAAATCCCACATGATCCTGGTGTATGATCCTTTTAATGTGTTGTTGGATTCTGTTTGCTAGTATTCTGTTGAGGATTTTTGCATCTATATTCATGAGTGATATTGGTCTGTAATTTTCTTTTTTTGTAGTATCTTTGTCTGGTTTTGGTATCAGGGAGATGGTGGCCTCATAGAATGAGTTTGGGAGTGTTGCTTCCTCTGCAATTTTTTGGAAGAGTTTGAGAAGGATGGGTGTTAGCTCTTTTGTAAATGTTTGATAGAATTCACCTGTGAAGCCATGTGGTCCTGGACTGTTGTTTGTTGGAAGATTTTTAATCACAATTTCAATTTCAGTGCTTGTGATTGGTCTGTTCATATTTTCTATTTCTCCCTGGTTCAGTCTTGGAAGGTTATACCTTTCTAAGAACTTGTCCATTTCTTCCAGGTTGTCCATTTTATTGGCATAGAGTTGCTTGTAGTAGTCTCTTAGGATGCTTTGTATTTCTGCAGTGTCTGTTGTAACTTCTCCTTGTTCGTTTCTAATTTTATTGATTTGAGTCCTCTTCCTCTTTTTCTTGAGGAGTCTGGCTAATGTTTTATCAATTTTGTTTATCTTCTCAAAGAACCAGCTTTTAGTTTTATTGATCTTTGTTATTGTTTTCTTTGTTTCTATTTCATTTATTTCTGTTCTGATCTTGATGATTTCTTTCCTTGTGCTTACTTTGGGTTTTGTTTGTTCTTTCTCTAGTTCCTTTAGGTGTAAAGTTAGATGGTTTATTTGAGATTTTTCTTGTTTCTTGAGGTAGGCTTTTATAGCTATAAACTTCCCTCTTAGAACTGCTTTTGTTGCATCCCATAGGTTTTGGATTGTTGTGTTTTCATTGTCATTTGTCTCTAGGTATTTTTTGATTTCCTCTTTGATTTCTTCAGTGATCTCTTGGTTATTTAATAACGTATTATTTAGCCTCCATGTGTTTGTGTTTTTTACATTTTTTCCCTGTAATTGATTTCTAATCTCACAGCATTGTGTTCAGAAAAGATGCTTGATATGATTTCAATTTTCTTAAATTTACTGAGGCTTGATTTGTGACCCAAGATGTGATCTATCCTGGAGAATGTTCCATGTGCACTTGAGAAGAAAGTGTAATCTGCCGTTTTTGGATTGAATGTCCTATAAATATCAATTAAATCTGTCTGGTCTATTGTGTCATTTAAAGCTTGTGTTGTTTCCTTATTAATTTTCTCCTTGTATGATCTGTCCATTGGTGTAAGTGAGGTGTTAAGGTCCCCCACTATTATCGTGTTACTGTCGATTTCCTCTTTTACAGCTGTTAGCAGTTGCCTTATGTATTGAGGTGCTCCTCTGTTGGGTGCATATATGTTTATAATAGGAATCACTTTTAATTGTACAAGTTTTCTAGTTGCATTAGTTTAAGTTTTTTCTTTTTTTAAGAAGGGTTTTATTATATTTAAGAATTGAATGGTCCTAGCAGCATGTCCCCAAATCTCTCATTTCAGGGCCATTTAGTTTTCAGTTAAGGCAAAATTTTAGTTGAAATAAAATGTTGTTATTTATCTTGTGCCTTACAAAGTATGAACAATTATGAGACTGTGGACTCAGCTTCAGCTTTGTAGAATCTCCTGGATTAAGAAATATCTGAACATTTAGGATAGATTGGTGGGGAGGACCCATCAGAGTTCATTTTTGTATGGGGCCAAGGAAAGAATTCATGAACTCAAACTAACTCAATAAGCTTGTTGGGGGAGGACCAGAAAAGGGGCAGGGGGTTGACAGATACAATACTCTACATAAAATAGATAAGCAACAGAGAGTTACTGAACAGCACAGGGAATTATACCCAATATCTTATAATAACCTATAATGGAATATAATCTGCAAAAACCCCCTGAATCACTAGGCTGTACACCTGAAACTAACAAAATATTGTAAATCACCTTTACCTCAAAAGAAAAAAATCTCAGTGTAAGAGAGATCTTTACAGGCCAGGTCCAGTGGAAGTTTCAGAGGGATTGGGGGTAAAAACTGAAAATTCTGTCATGTATCAGGGTGAGAGGCTTTGGAAACTCTCCAAGCGTATGCCCTCTTCACCTGGCTGCTGGCCCATAGGGGCTCCAGCTCTCTAGCAACGGTGGTGCAAGGGTCCAGTCAGCATGGGCCACAACCCTCCCGGCCCAGTGGAACCCAACAGAAGTGATACGCACGCTCAACATTGGCAACTCTCCCTAGTAAAGGTGGGTCTTTCCAGAAAAGGCCAGGAGATCCTACAGGTGCCACATGGTAACAGCTTGGGAGCACATGTGCAATTCCTTTGGGAAGGTCTCCCAAATAGTTGTGGAGCAAACGTTGTGGAGAACTTGGGTCCTGCAGCAACAGGGATCAGTGAAAGCCAGCACAGTATGTGCTCTAACTAACATTTTTAAACAAGACTAAGTTACCCTCAGAAAACTCGAAAGATAAGTCATCATATCTCATAACATAAAATAGCACACATGTAGGCAATGCGTTTCTACAAGAAGCTGATTACAAATAAAGAAAAGCCCAAAGAATAGAACAAAATGTGACTTACCCTGCTGCGTCACCTCCCAGTCCATTCAGAGTCAGCCTCAGGTTGCTCCTGGGAGGCCCTGCACATTCCTCTCCCTTCGTTTTCCCCTTTCTGCTCCACTTCTCCCAGTGTCCTGGATCCATCCAACAGGTGACCCTTGTCATGAAGGTTGTGAAGATTTCATTCCTGGCTTCATGCTTGCAGATGATGGTGGCTTCTTAGAGTCCCACAAGGTGCTTCATATTCTTTAGTGTGGCTCACCCACATCATTGGGACCACCTGGTTTCTTGTTAAAATACAGATTCTGATTCAGTAGGTCTGGGGTAGGGCCCAAGATTCTGCCGTTTCTAACAAGTACCCAAGTGATACCAGCGTTGCTGGTTTGCAAAAATGATCAAAAGGACCAAAAAATGTTTTTCTTGAGGACGTTGATTACCATTCATAGCATAACTTCAGATCACCAGGGATGGAAAGAAACAAAAGAGATGAAGAAGACTGAGAACACTATCCTTCCATATGCAGGGAGATACACAGCAAACTTGAAATAATGTTCAGATACAGCTCTTGTGTTGTTCTGCTGCTAACAATCCATCCCTCCCTCCTTCCCCGCCAGTAGGAGAGTGACGGAACCCATAACTAGGGGTGGTAGGGGAAAGGCTGTCCTGCTTTTGGCCTGGGCCCTGGGCTTCCGCAGTTCCTCTACGGCTAGTTCATCTGATGATCTGAAGCTTGTCTCATTGTAGCTCCCATCAGCCTAATGAAGCTCATACTAGTCAATATGCAAATTACAAAGATTTCTCTTTCTGTATTTGCAATTACTGAGGCGGCAATCTTTGATGTAAAGCCTTTGCCAACTCTGTTTCCATTAATTTATTACTTTTGTTCAAAATTGTTATGAACTGCACAGTTTATTCCATCGCTAAAGGTACAACTCCCCTTAGTGTAAAAACACTCACAAAAAGAAGAGAGAAACCCTGATGTAAAATGACAGTAACCAAAGACCTTTTAATGAGCATGTGAGCCCTCTTGTTTTTATGCATCCAGATGGTCTCTGGCCTTTCCTTAGAAGCCTTTTACTCTGTGGTTCTTTTTATGTCTCACCATAAAAATGCTCCTTCCCAAACTAATTATAGTTTCAAAATCCACTTGCTGCCTTACTGCTGTTTAACCATACAATACTTCACTTGTTTGATTCACTCATACATAACGTTATTTCAACATGGAGGATGTGAAGTGATGGGAAGAACCCCAGATCCTGGGAAATAATATACTGGATTTTTGCTTTTAACTTGTATATAATCTGCAAGTGAGCTGTGAGCTGAGGAACAGTTGATGACATTTCGTTGATAATAGATATTTAGGAGCTAACAGGGTGAGAAAAGAATATTGGCCTAGCTCTGTAAAAGCACTATTGATTATAGTTATTTAGGCTCAATTTCCATGCAGCTCAATAGTAAATAGGCCTACACTAATATACATGTGCACATATCATTAAACGTTCGCTTTTAGTGTACATTTCGATTCACGCAATCAACTATGTGCAAGTCACGAGCCTAAAGTGGTGGGACCCATGCTGCAAACCTCACGAGACATATTTCATATGCCTGGTGTCCTAGTTCTTTTGGCGGTCTTTTCAATTATTTATACCACTTGGATTAATGATTATTGTCCTGTTGCCCTTAGGAATATGGCCTGAATGCCCACATCAACATCCCATTTCACCATGTGACTCCACCACTGTTTTTGTTTCTTCCTGTGTACAGCCATGATCTTGGGGCCTTTGTTTGATGGTGGTTCCTTCCCTGTCTCTGGAATGTTCCTGTCCCTGCTCTTGGCTTCCTGGTAAGTCATCCTTCGGGACTTTGCTTTAGATGCCTTCCTCTTCTCTCCCTTTCTTCCCTAAGACTGGATTAGATGCTCCTCTTACAGGCTCCTTATACTTGATAGTTCATTCATTTAAATTTTTTTCATACTCTGTTGACATTAATTGTTTATGTATCTGTGTTCCCTTCTAGACGTGAGCTCCTTGGGAGGAAGGAGTTAGTTTTAGTCATTGTTGTATCTGCTGTGCTTAGCACAGTGCATGACACTTAATAAGAGCCAATAAAAATTTGTTGAATAAATAAATGAATGAGTAAGCCCTTCTCTCCTGTTTAGCCCCAAGCACACTGCTTCTTCATGCCTCAGAGGACAATGGCAGGCTGATTAGAATAAATTATTTTCAAGACTACTGTGATTAATGTCCAAAGCCATGTTAAAATTTGGCCAATCAATTTTTCTCTTTATAAATCAACACCAGTCTGGCTATATCCACAGCTGTCATTTCACTGACATAATGAAATCCTTCATTACTGTTTCATCATGAGTTTTCAAGTATAAGAGCAAAGTAAAATGCCTTTGCTTTATTTTAAAATGCCCAGGTAGATTGGAATACTATGAAGAAATATTAGAAATTAATTTCATAATTAAAGAACAAAGTTAGTTAAAAACTAACGGGTCCAGAGTTTCATTTCATTCCCCTGATGTCCTGGTAAGGCATCATCATAGTATTCGGTCTATAGTAAGCTCCCAGTAAATGTGAGCTGTTATCTTTATAACCTCTTCCTTTATCTTCTTCTGCTACCCATTCCTTCCCCTTTAAGCACTGACCATAGGAAAATAGACTTCAAACTCTGAAGAGGATAAAAGAGCATTGAGATTTAATTCATTTCTGAAAAAGGGTTAGCTGCTCCTGCCCTCTTGCATGTACTAAGCCTCAGTCCTTCTTCTTAAGCTTCAGCTCAGTTCAACAAGTGGTTATTGTACATCTTCTATGTGCCAGAACTACATTAGGCTAATCTAGTGCAGCTACTAGGGTGAGTATAAAAATCTATGATGCTGCCAGTTCTTAAGCAGCTTCAAAGTCTATCTGTGATTACTCCCTTAGGGACTGGTACTAAGTATTTCCATAAACTCATTCTTACCACTGGTCTCTGTGCCTTTAAATATGCTCTAACACCCCATCTCTGATCAACTCATTTTTTCTTTTTTTTCCAGAGCAGAAAGCATGTTCCACTGGGAATAGACATTCACAGCCTATACAGTAATCTCCACAGTGGAGTAAAGAAGATCCTACAATGTATGTATAATATACATAAACACTATTAAAGACAGTTTGCAAAATATAACCCAACCTCATGAATCAACAAAATCCACAGCAGACTCCAAGAACCCTGAGACAGCCTGTCACACCTCAATGGAACAGTTACATTCACTGTGTTCTTATGAAGCCTATTTTGAAAATCAAATATACATTGAAAGTTAAGGCTTTCGCTTAAAGTCATGCAGCAAACAAATCATCAGGCATGCCTGGAATTCATTTCTCTAAGATCTCCTGCTGTGGTTAGCTATTGTGGAGGTGGCCAGATGGGAATTAACTTCAAATATTTTGCAATACTTTTCTACAGTGAGGTGAACTAAGGATACAACTTTAATATGGGTGTCAGATTCCTCTGTGGACTTTATAAGCCCTTTAAAGTTATATAAATATCAGCATCCATTTGCATGGGGTACAAAATAGGATCAGCTGTAGAAGGGAAAAGAACATTAGGTTTCCACTTGGTAGGCTTCTGCAAGCACTGAATTTATGCATGTTGCAATTCCTAGTTTATACGCATTGAAGGAGGTGATGGGGAGTGGGGGGATGGTGTACATACAAATTGGCCATTTGTATGAGACGTTTGTAAGTCTGGTAGTGCCTCTCTCTTTTTTTTTTTTTTAAGTGTATGGGGGTATTTATTGGACTTGCTGTTCACCCAGCAGTTTATTACTTTCTCCAAAGAGCAGAGGAATATAGAAACTTTATTACAAGGAAAATCATGTCTGGTGTCTTAATAACTGTACTTGTGTAAACAGCAAGGGGTACCTGCTGAAGGAAATCAAATTCAATATGTTCAGCCACCCTGTGAGGCATTGTTTTCTGGTACTTTCTCTTAACTTTTTTTTTTAACATCTTTATTGGAGTATAATTGCTTTACAATGCCATGTTAGTTTCTGCTTTATAACAAAGTGAATCAGCTGTACGTATACATATATCCCCATATCCCCTCCCTCTTGCGTCTCCCTCCCATCCTCCCTATCCCACCCCTCTAGGGGGTCTCAAAGCACCGAGCTGATCTCCCTGTGCTATGTGGCTTCTTCCCACTAGCTAGCTGTTTTCCATTTGGTAGTGTATATATGTCCATGCCATTTTGTGTTTGTGGACACAGATTATCTTTTGCATGTTGATAGAAATTCGAGTTTGATGGAGGCTCCTTTATAATAGATAGATGATGACTGGCGAAAACAGAACAGTGGGGATTATGGGTCTCAGGAGAGGAGATGATTGATGGGGAAAGCAGGAAATGTGAACCTAAGAAAACAAGGTATTAGCGGAAATGATAAATTCAACCAACAGCAAAACCATAGAGGTATAACAATAATAGATGTCAAACTAATCTGTAGACTGTTATTTGGTTAAAGATAAAGCAGAGGAGTGTCTTCTGGAACTTGATGCTGGTGGAGAGTGGAGACGCTATGACTAAATATGCAAAAGAAAAACAATAGCTCAGGCTTAAGGGGCAGGTGTATGTATAGTCATTAAATTTGGATAAATTCTCTGAAAAATATGTTGTCAAGAACTGGGACCAAGAAAAGGTACCAAATCAGCCTGGGGTGGAACCATTTAGACCAGGATAAGTCAGACTTATGTCTGGGGTGCGTGACTGGACTGTGTCTCATCATGGTTCCCATCAAGATAGGCACATGGGAAACTTGGCAAGACAGGAAATGAGTGTCAGCCTGAGCTGCATACTGGGGACACAATGAATAGTAGTCTCCTGCCCATAATGGGTGCAAAGGATGGTGGGGGAGACATGCATCCCAATAAAGGGAAACTCATCCAACTCCCACTGTTTTCCAGCCATATTCATATTTTTGTGCTTTTCTTCTGAAATTGCATATTAGAAGGCCTCTGGACCTTTAAAAGGGTTTTAGTCACCTGCAGATAAGTAGGAAAGCTTGCAGGAAGTAAAAGAGTATCAGGTGGGCCTTTATGATCTCTCTAAAATCCTACTGTCGGTTGTCAGGCAACATCCCATCCACCTGCTGCCTTGTCGGCAGAGCTCCAAATTCGGTTTGGAATCTATTTCTCCCTCACATGAATCAGGGGAGGTTGATCCCAACCCCAGCCCAGCTACAGGGGCAAATCCGAACCCATCTAAGCCAGCCTCAGTGGTCCTGCTCCGCTTGCCCATGGATTGTTTAGGGCTGAGCTGTGGTCCATTGTGACCCATGAGTTGAGAGAGAAGATCTTCTGGGGGGCCTCTGGGAAAGGTTTCCTCACTCTGAAAAGAGACATGTACGAATACATGGTCTCTTCTTCCTCTCGATGTGTCTGTGTCTGTGTGTGATGCACAAAAAGGCAGCAGCCATCTTCAGCCATGGGGGCGAGTGAGCCTAAGGATGAGGATGATACGCCCAGGCTGGCAGAATAGAATCCGGATCCTTGATGACCTTTTTTCGAACCAATGAATTTAGTGACCATGGATGTTTTCTTCTGTAGAACACTACATTTCCTGTTAGTTTAAGCCACTTTCAGTTGGTTTTGTTTCTCTTTCTTGTGAGCAAAAGCATTTTGACTGAGACACACACTGTTGTCTAGAAATGTCTGTGAAGGTTATTCTACATTAGTAACATGGGTGCCTGGCGAGGTTGAGTAGGAGGTACAGCTGTTTCCTCCTCTTCCCACTCTAGGTCATTTCTCCAGCCTGTGGAAGTAATCAAAGGCTTATTTGTACAGCTCCTGACCAGTGCCAACGATTGTTGCCCAGGTTTTTGCGCATGAATCCCGGAAACAAGAAGCAACTGGTGCGAGCACTGTCTTTTCATCACCTATTTCTCGTTAAGACCAACCCTTCACCTTCCATCCACCTGGACTCCTAGATGCTAAAGCTCCAGTGTTCTTTCCCTCTGTGCTCCCTATCCCCTCCCGAGTAGGATCTTCTTGGTCACCGATCCTTCTCCCCAACCTCCCAAAATATGGTTACAAGGCTGTGGCCCCTTCCCCAGACAGAGCCCATCAGCAGCCAGAACACTCAGGAGAACAAAAGGGGGAATATGTGAGTGTGCTTTAAAACTCCATGGAAAAGTGAGCTCCATGGGTGGGAGCATTTGGGAGACACCTGCAGAGTGAGAATGAGTGGAATTCGGAGTCAGGAAGGTTGTAAATAAGGGAAGCCCAAACTACACAGGATACACTTCAGGGCCCTCATCCTTGAACACAGGCGGTTGGGATGATTCAACCGTATTAGGATAAACGGTCAATATCTTCCTAGTTTTAGATACTGGAAGACAGTGTGAGAAGAGCAAAACTTTTATTTGCTTGTATAAAAGTAATACAAATTATAGTAATTTATGCAAATGGCATATTATTTGTGCCTAATTGCCATGCCACCATATCAGCTCTGCATACACTAAATATGGTGTGAGCTTTATTTGATAGCCTGTCCCCAGCCTCACTAGACTTACTGTGCATCACTGTCATCAGCTGATGTAGTATTGAGTACTAACTCACAGCTTTATAATGTTGGAACGGCCACTGCCTATAATTTACCTACGTGCTTCCCAGCATTCCTCGTGTTCCTTCATGATCCACTGTGGAACTTATTTAAATTTTCAAACAGTATTGCCTTTAGAGATGCATAATTTCAACAATTTAGTTTTTGTCATGTCTAATATTCTTCCCACTGCTTGGAAGGATGTCCACTCTTTATTTGACAGTCACTTAAGTAATACTTACTAAATGCCAGGCGTTTTTTTCTAAGTGATTCACAAATATTATTTCACATCATCTTTATAATAACCCCATGACATACTGTGCCAGACACTCTTGCCCTGCACACATGTCCCCGGTCCACCCCGAGTACCCCTGCAGTCCCAGTGGACTGTTCCGTGTGGGCTAATAGTGAGGACTGCTTGTCGGTGATGAGCATCCTGGTTGCTCACCCTACACAGAACCCCCGAGGGTCCGTGGCATGGCTACGCCCCATTCCCCTCAGGGATGACCTGCTCTTTGATGGCTCTGCTTGACATTCTCTCTGTTTCACTTGCCCTCCCTCCTTTACTTATGCTTCCTGGGATCACCTCTCAAGTAATCACCTGCACCTAAGCTCTTTCCTCAGGGTCTGCTTTGGGACTACCCAAGCACTAAGTTCTATTATTGCCCTCATTGTATAGATGGATAAACTGAGGCATGGAGTGCTTTAGTAATTTGCTCAAGTTTGTCTGGCTAGGAAGTGGTGGAGCTGGGATCTGAATTCATGCTATCCTAGGCTGCCTCTAAAAATCGTATTCTGTCATTGGTGAACCTGTGTGCCTTTCACTCATCCATACTGTTCTCAGTGATATAAACAGGGAGGAGAGGTTTGTCAGACTTCGGCCCTCGGCCAAACCTGGTGCAGGGCCTGCTTTTGTAAATAAAGTTTTATTGGAACATACCCATGACCATTTGTTTACGTATCGTCTGTAGCTGCTTTTGTGCTACAATGGCAAAACTGAGGAGTTGTGATAGAGACCGCATGGTTGGCAAAATCTAAAATTTTTACTATCTGGGCCGTTACCAAAAAGGTTGCCAACTCATACTATTTCTCCTTAAGGCATGATCTTTCCCAATTGGAATCTGTTTAGCAGCTATCAGTGGACTCCCAGAATATGGCTTGACTTCGGGCTGGGTAGCTTTGGGGATTCTGAATGTTCTGTCAGTAAGCCTGTTTCTTGCTGTGCTCTTCTGGATGAGCCCAGGGGTCAGCGACATACTCAACTGCTGAGCCTGTGGCTTACTTTTCTCCCAGCTGCCAATCGAACGACTTGTGACTATTTCTTCTTTTCCCAACCTTGTTGTGTTTTTTAAGAGATACAAGATATCCCTTTCCCATTAACCAGTATACAACACTAGCCATGCTTAAATAAGTGGGTTAGGCCCAAAGGAAGCTTCTGCCAGAGATGTAATCATGCAGAAGAGGAGCTTGACTAATTCTGTGCAGGCAAAAGAGATCTCCTCTTATTTTAGATGATTCAATGGGAACATTAGGATTAGTTCTGTAGAGTTGTTATGCTCAATGTTTGTTTGGGAATTTTTATATGTATGCCAAGCAGTTTCTGCTGGCCTGGCATCTCAATATTTGCTTTATGCATTTACACACAGGTGTCAAAAGCACGTTTACACACGTTCACGTCAAAGGCACCCATTTCCTAAGCTAGGCATTCAAAAGGATATCTTTTTATGCACCACTTATGCCGATCTGCCAATTTGGAACTTTTTTTTTTCTTTCTTCAGGAAACCATAGTAACACTGTGAATCACTGAGGGTGTTGATATTTGTTTAACCACACTTTGATAATAATATCTGCCTTTCCAGTCAATGCTTTGAGAACATTCTCAAATATACCTGTCTTAGTTCAGGCTGCTACTAAAAAGTCAATAGGCTGGCTGGCTTATAAACAAGAGGAATTTATTTTTCACAGATCTGGAACCTGGAAGTCTGCAATCAGGGTGGTTGGTCTCTGGTGAGGTTCCTCTTCTGGAGTGGTGACTTATTGTATCCTCACATGGCAGAGAGCAGAGAGAGGAAGCAAGCGCTCTCATGACACTTATAAGGATGCTCATCCCATTCATGACAGTTCCAGCCTCATGACTGCCTCTAATCATAACTGCCTCCCAAAGACCCCACCTCCTAATACCATCCCATTAGGGGGGTAGGGTTTCAACATACGAATTTGTGGGGGAAATGAACATTCATGTCCATAACAATACCACATTATAAAGCAGGGAAAGATGCCACTTGGCACTGAATGAAAGTATACCAAGAAAGTAGAAAAATCTTCATGCAGATTTTTCCCTTCAGCCAGAGTCATGTAGTAACTGTTTACATATTCTAGACTTAGAGACAAGGTCTTCCGATAGCATGATGAGTACTTCTTAATCTAAACTCCTCTATCTTCTCAAGAAGGTTTTTTTGCAGGTCAAAGAGGTTGAAGTAGGGAACTGCACACACATAACTCTTGCAATACCTGAGAACAAAGTTGATCCACATGCACAGTTAACTATCTTGCCCCAGCACAGCTACAGTTTAATCGAGGTCATTTATGAAACTCAGTGATTTCCATTTGTCCCCAAACACCTGGCCATCCCATGTACCTTCTCAACTTTCAACCATAATTAATTGATGATAAAGAATCACCAGTTCAGACAAGTGAATCTTACCTTGGGAAATCCTCTCTTCAGTGCACTGTGTCTAAGAGAGAAAGGATTGTTCTGAAACCATAAAGCAAATAAACGATGACCATTTAATAAAATACCTGGAGTTTACAAATCTTCATTCACAGCCTGAGCTTGCTGGGAATGTGTCAGAAGCAAATCTGCTCAGAGAATTTATTGTTTGTTGATCAAAGGACAGTGACTGATGTTCCTCCCCTTGAGAGGTTTTGACTGAACCACTGCTGAGACTAAAGTTGGTCATCGAGTGACAATGATTTGAAATCATTACCTGCTACCCTTACCAGTTTGGTCATTCAGGGAGCCACCTGGAAAGTGCAAACAATATGCTAATCACAAAGTTCCTGAATATTTGGGGCTTTCAGGGGAACCTTTTCGGGACAGTGATTCTCAGTGGAGGGCTGGAGGAGAAGAGGAGAGGGGAGGAGTGTGTCCAAACCACCCGAGCCCTTCAGGCTGAACAAAACCCCTCTCCCCTCTTTGTCCCCCATGGATTCTGATACACTTTGCCCCACACCCCACCTCCGAGCTGAGCGAAAGCCTGAGACTAGTGTTACTGCATTTCCACTGCTCTTAACAACATCCCTGCTCGGTCCTGGACACGCTGGGCCATGACCATCCTTCCTGGGAGGCTCTAGCTGCCTGTGGTGGGGCTTGTCAGTCATTTGTAAAGGCTGAGCTCCCTCAGGTATCCAAGGTGCTTATTGCTCTGAAGTTTCAAAAAGGCAGGACCAGACTTCCCTGGTGGCGCAGTGATTAAGAATCCACCTGCCAATGCAGGGGACACAGGTTCGATCCCTGGCCCAGGAAGATCCCACATGCTGTGGAGCAACTAAGCCCGTGCACCACAGCTACTGAGCCTGCAGTCTAGAGCCTGCGAGCCACAACTACGAAAGCCTGCGCACCTAGGGCCTGTGCTCCTCACCAGGAGAAGCCACGGCAATGAGAAGCCCGTGCACCACAACAAAGAGTAACACCTGCTCGCCGCAACTAGAGAAAACCCGTGAACAGCAACGAAGACCCAACACAGCCAAGAAATAAATAAATAAATGAATGAAAATTTAAAACAACAAAACAGGCAGGGCTCACTCACTAGCTTTCCTTCTTCCATCGGTATTCAGACCCGCAGACCTTCCCCACGTGGCCTCTCTCTCTGTTACATGTTCTTGGCTTTGCTTCCTGCCCTAGTTCTTGCAGCTCTTCCCATTTTTACATTATTCATGGCTTTTATTTCTCCCTTAGTAATTTATTATAAATTTTATTCCTGCTTTCACACCCCCTTAACCCAGGTTTTTATCTTGAAAAATGACTGCTTTGAATTGACCAGGAAAAGAAGAAGGAGCAAATTATCAGTATTATTTTTTATTTTAGAGAGAGTTTCTAAATTACTGTATTTTTGTGTTCAACAGCTGTCCCCAAGCTTGCCATGAGACAGTGCTTCTCAACCTTGGTGGCACATTGGCACCATCTGGGACGCTTTAAAAAATACTGGTGTCTGGACTCAGCCCCAGAAATACTGTTTTATTTGGCCTGGGGTGAGACTTGGGCACCGGGAATTTTAAAAGCTCCCCTGGTGATTGTTCTGTGCAGTCAGGGTGCAGAGTCACTACCACGGGCAAGGCTGTCTTTGGAAGTTCAGGATGCGTCCACCTCCTCTTTCAGCATAACTGTCTGCCTTTAAGATTCCATCCTACATCAGGGAAGCTGGGCTCAGGTTTTTGTCCTACCACTGCATAGCCCTGGGCAAGTCCCTCCCTCGGCCTGAGCCTCACTTTCTTCATCAGTAAAAGCTCCACTCTCCGCCCCAGTGAGGCTGTGATGTGGCACTGCCCACTGATGCTGCAGACCAGACTCCCAGGTTAGAACCCCTGGTCCACACTGCAGTGCATAGAGTCAGGGGTTCAGGGGAAACGAAATGAAAGTGAACCAACTAATGGTGCCTGTAGCCATGCAGGGATCCCCTGCCTATCACACCAATATGCCCCTGCTATACACACTGAGAAGGAGTCACCTCTTGGGACCCCAGACCAGCTCTTTCCAGCTTCCAGCTCTCAGAACTTCTGTGCCTCCTACTGGGTACCAGGCAAGGGTCCAAAGTGCCTTTGCAGATCACTACCACACACGTCAGCAAAGCTTTCAACTCTCTGGCACAGACCTTGAGGCGGTCCAGTGGAATTCTTTCCTGCCCTGGTCACTACACGTAGCCATGGAACGAGAGAGGATCCAGAATGTGTGGAGGAAGCCAGCCAGGCAGGGGGCAGAAGCTCACCTTCCTTCCCTCTGAAGAACATGCGTCGGTGCCCCTTCCATCACGAAGCAGAGGCTCGATGCATGTGAACAAGAGACTGGAATGTATGGACTCCGACCCCAGTTTTGCAGATGAGAAAACAAAGGCAAGTCTTCTAACTAGACACCAGTGGTCTCTTTCCACGATGTCACACTGTTTCTCCCCTGGTAGTAAGAGGGGGCCTTGATTTACACAGGTCCTTACTAAGAAGTAGAGTGTGTTTAAAAGAAGTGAAGGAAAGAAAGGAAAGAGGAGAGGAGAGGAGAGGAGAGATATAACAACCCATGAACTTATGTTCCATGACACTTGAAGCTCAGTCTGTCCCGGGCATTTGCCCTTGCTTTCCTCTCCTCTGGATTACTGTTCACCCATTGGCACATGGTTCATCCCTTCTCTGTTCAATCATCCCCTCAGTACCCGCTCACTTCTCTCTTTTTTTGGCTGCGTTGGGTCTTTGCTGTGTGTGGGCTTTCTCTAGTTGTGGTGAGTGGGGACTACTCTTCATTGCAGTGCATGGGCTTCTCATTGCAGTGGCTTCTCTTGTTGCGGAGCTCAGGTTCTAGGTGCGTGGGCTTCAGCAGTTGCAGCATGTGAGCTCATTAGTTGCAGAGCGTGGGCTCAATAGTTGTGGTGGGCGAGCTCTATGGCGTGTGGGCTTCAGTAGTTGTGGCACAGGGGCTCAGTAGTTGTGGCTCGCGGGCTCAGTAGTTGTGGCTCGCGGGCTCTAGAGTGCAGGCTCAGTAGTTGTGGCACAGGGGCTTAGTAGTTGTGGTGCTCAGGCTTAGTTGCTTCTCGGCATGTGGGATCTTCCCAGACCAGGGATCAAACCCACGTCCCCTGCATTGGCAAGCGGATTCTTAACCGCTTAAGAATCCGTTTGCCACCAGGGAATTCCCCCTCTCTCCCTGCTATTTTTTTCCATCACAATGATCGATACTTCCGATTCTATTATTTATTTATCTGCTGCATGTTTACTATACCATGAGCTCCCAAAGGGATAGATTTTACTCGTCTTGTTTATAGCTCTGCTCCAGTGCCTAGCACAGTATCTGGCAAAAAAAAAAAAAAAAAAGCAGAGTGAATGAATAAATAATGAATGAATGAATGAGTAAGTGAGTCCTTGGGAAGCAGAGTTGTCTGCTTTTGCAGGCATGAGACAAAATGGTCCCTGTGCCACTGACGCTACCTGACACCTCATTCCCTGGCCTGGCTCTGTTCTGCTCCCCACTAGAATGCAAACTCCATGGAGGAAGGGACTTTTGTCTGTAATGACCCCTGCTTTCTCCCCAAAGCTAGAAGAGTACCTGGCAACATAGTAGGAATTCAATAAATATCTGTTGGTAAATAAATGAATACCTCACTCGGGAGAGTTAACACCCATCAATCTTTGGAAAAGGTGGTACTTTTCAGGCGTGTCCCCTTTGTTGTCAGCATCTGGTTTTTCACTCTTGTCCTTGCTGACATCGCTCCCACCTCCATGGTGCCCAGCGGCCAGTGGACTTCCTCCTCTCCTCCCAGCCAAATACAGCAAGTCTCCACATCAGCCTCTAGCAGCTGCCCCTGTGTTGCTTCTTCCTTTGCTTCTTCCATGTCTTTGCTCTTGCTGTTTTGGTCTCCCTACCCCAGTGTTTCTCTTTCTCTATCCAGCAAAGGTCTACGGGTCCCTCATGGTCACCTCTTTCCTGAAGCCTTTCTGACCCACAGCTGGAAGTGCATTTTTCCTTCTCTAGATCTTTATGGTACCTGGCACCCCTCAAGTGGTACTTAGGACTTATTAAAAGAGATGGTGATTTTTTGGAGCTTATGTTGGTGAGATTTTAATCCAAGAATGTGTCCCCAAGACCTGGGGACAGGTCTCAGCAGCAGGGAGTCAGCTTCCCACTTACCCTTATGTTGACACAAGAACCTTTAAGCATTGCCAACATCTTTCTTTCTACACAGTTGAGGCCACAGTGCTTCTCCTATTCTTAAGCCTTGGAGAATTCCAATAGCTTTGCTGCAAACGGGGTTAGAAGGACAGATCCAAGAACTTTCCCAAAGTGCAGCTCCTGTCCTTTCCCTTTAACCCCCGAACTCCACCTGAGCCTCTTAGTCTCTGGGGAAGGGTCTCAGGATGAGAGGACTTTGTTTTCCTCTTTCAAACTCCTCCCATCTTCTCCCCCTCCTCCAGAAGCCCATATTCTCCCACAGCCTGCAGGCAACTCTGGGCTTCTCATAATAAATATCCTCCTTCCTCCACCCATCAAATTAGCATTATATTTGTTTGCTTCATTTCCTAGTAGACAACAGCTTACTGTGTTAGTTTCAGACTTTCACAGATTCAAAAGCATAAGGCTTAAGATAGAAGTTTCTCCCTTAAAACAGACCACGGAATTCGGGTCTAAAAGGAGGCTTTTTAACACCTCTCCAATATACTTTCTCCCCTGCTTGTCCACCCCAATTTTTATGGGAAGCATGAGGCAATCAGGAATGTGGGTGGACATTTCTGTTTTCTCAGGAGAAGTCATATCAGGAGTGGGAAACAGTGATGAGTGACAAGATTTTGAGAGATGGAATATTTTCAGACAAAGATTATTCAAGGGCAAACAGACTTTCCTTACACTTCTTCAGAGGCAAATTTAATATCTCCATATTGTTATTCCCACTTTTTTATGTCCTATCCCATTTTCACCCTTATATGTAGTCTATCGATTACTCACAAGTTGCATGCTCAGTGGGGGCATCTTTCAGAGAAACAACACTATAAATGTAAGAAGGCTTATGTGATATCTCATAATACCCCACCTTGTTAAAATAGCTAAATTCAATGTTATTCATTTATTCACTAATTAATTTACTCATTCATTCATTCACTCACTCAATATATATGGAGTCATGACTCTGTGCTGAGCAGTGTGCTGGGCAGTGCAGATACAGTGGTGAACATGACCCAGGCCCTGCAGTCATGGATCTTATGTGGAAATGAAAGGAGTCCGATGGTAAACAAGTGAACATACAAGATAATCATAGATTAGAATAAATGCCTTCACTTGGGGAGATCTAACTTAGATAAGGGAGTCAGGGAAAGCATCTTGATTTTTGAGCTAAGACCTGGGGAATGATGATAATCAGGCTTAAAAAGAGCTGGGGTGGGAGAGTCTTCCAGGCAGAAGGTACAACTGGTGCAAAGGCCCTGAGGCATGAGAAGGGTTGTGTGTGGCCTGAAGGAGGCCGGTGTGACTGGAGCCCAGTGAGCTGGCTGCCCTGGGAGAAGGAAAGACAGAGCCCTGCAATTGCTTTCTGGTCTCCAGGCCTCTGAGGAGACTTCGTGTTTTCAACACAACCCTTGAGTTGCTTGAATTTGGAATATTCATTAATCCAGGAGCGCATGTACTTCAGATGTTCCAGACATCTGAACCTTTCCTGGCAAACAGGAACCTTTCCTGGAAAAATCACAAAATTCTGCTCAGGGTGTCTAAACATCTTTGCCTCGTGAAACCTCCTCACAGCCAAAGTAGCATTTTTCTCAATATGGGAGACCTGAGTTCATTGCTGGTACGTTATTGGGTTCCGTAAAGTACAAAGAAGGAATCCAAATGTATAGCAAACACAGCTTCTGTCCTTGGATCATGTGAACTCTTCAAAATATAGCTAGTCTTGGAGGAGGAATGATCATGTTCGCAAAAGTAATCTTGTGCTTCAGCTAATCGCCAAGACAACAGCAATGCCATCTACGTATTGAGATAGCCCATTTTTCTTTCTCTTGTATCCCTTGAATCTTTTCTCATGCAATAAGATGTTTGTGAGAAACAGTAAAGCAATATAAAATATGACTCACCAAAAATGCCCTGTATTTCAGATTAACAAGAGATAATTCATGTAGACAGTTGTCACAGTCCCCAACAACCCCAACAAATGCTCAACTAGTGTTAGTTGTCCTTATTATTGGATAGAAGGAATAAACCCCAGCTTCAATCTAAAGAGTTTAGGTGTTCAGAGGAACAAAGCCCTCAAGTTTTATCTGAACAAAATCTCATATCACTTTGTTTAAGAAGGAAACCACAACCTTCAAATCGTAAGTAAACATACTTCCTTTTTTAAAAAAAAATTTATTTTATTTTTGGTTGCATTGGGTCTTCATTGTGGTGCGTGGGCTTCTCATTGTGGTGGTTTCTCTTGTTGTGGAGCGTGGGCTCTAGGCGCACAGGCTCAGTAGTTGTGGCGCACGGGCTTAGTTGCTCCACGGCATGTGGGATCTTCCTGGACCAGAGCTCGAACCCATGTCCCCTGCATTGGCAGGCAGATTCTTAACCACTGCGCCACCAGGGAAGCCCGACATATTTCCTTTTGAAGCTGAAAATCTCCCTGGATTTGTAAAACAAGGCACTTAGGATGCTATCCTTGGACGGGCTTTGTTTACTTGTTTGGTTTCCTCCTATTCTTGTAGGCCAAAACTTATTATCCTAATGGTTGACTAAGATTTTTTTTAAGTCCAGTTGGGTCAATCTGACAAATTCCAAACTGTTCTCAACAAAAATCTCAACTTAATTCAGAGTGCTGTTTTTAGGCTTAACAAACTGTTTGCAAGGCTGTTTGGCTCAGAGGAAAACTGCTGTACTGTGTCTGCTTCCTCGCTGACTTCATGTCTGCATCTGCAGTGTGGCAGGAAGCGACATGAAACCTGTTCTCCTGCTCTGTGGTTAAATGTGTTGGACGCCCTGGGGGGCCTCCAGAGACTGGGACTAGAGGCCTGCAGATAGAATGGCAGGATTACCAGCTTCACGAACCCATGATTCTTCAATCATATAATAAGCAGTTATACCACCCAGGAGTTCAAACGTGCCATGGGGTGTTGTTGCCACACTATGTTCATCTCTTGTTTGGGTTGGGGGATAAAGGAAGGGCAGGCGTCCCCTTATGAAGGCCACAACTGTGTGGGGATTTCCTCCATCACATCATCACACAGCTGTCTCCCTCTCAAGTTCATCGGGTAGGGGTCCTATGTCCCCCACCTTTGCGTCTCCAGAGTTTATCACAGTGTCTGTGCTCAATAAGCACACGTTGAATGAGCTTAATTTTTTTTTCAATATTTATTTTTATTTATTTATTTGATTGCAATGGATCTTAGTTGCCGTTTGTGGGCTCCTTAGTTGTGGCTTGCCAGCTCCTTAGTTTTGGCATGCGAACTCTTAGTTGTGGCATGCATGTAGGATCTAGTCCCCTGACGAGGGATCGAACCCAGACCCCCTGCATTGGGAGCGTGGAGTCTTAACCTCTGCGCCACCAGGGAAGTCCCAAATGAGCTTAATTTTAAACAATTCCCACATATTAGGACCAGCTTGGTTGTCTCACAGAGGACTGGGTCAGCAGCTTGGTGACAGTGACCTCTTGGACCACCCAATCACATAGATGTCCCTGTTACTGTGACAAGAACAAAGCATTGCCAGGAGACAGCAGGTCTGGGAAAGCATAAGCCATCCATACCCCTGAACCTGGCCCCTAGGAATCCAGCATAGCTACCTAACACCAGCCCTTCTCAGCACATTTTCACACCAGGACACACAGAGAAAGTGAGAATATTTGTACAGCAAACTGAGATAAACCACTAAGTCTGCTCGAGGCAAAAAGAGGCCGGCCTGAGGCTTCCAGGTGCCCCAGGTTGCACCACCTCCAGGGATCACAGAGATGTGCCCAGAAGCATATCTGAACCACTTGGCAGGACCGATACCCAGCCTGCGACAGCGTGGTGGCTAAGATGCCCTGCTGTGCTTGTTGCACCAAGTAGTTGTTAGCTAACTAGGGGCCCTAAATATAAAATCCATGATCCAGGGCCCTAAATATAAAATCCACTCCCAGCACCATCTTTCTGTATTTGCTCAGTCACATAATAATAACTTGTCCACCAGTATGTAGACAAGCGTGATCAGTTCAGAGCCTAAAACAGCTGGGCATGCCTATGGGTCGGGAATGATGCAGGTTATACAAAAGTCTCTAAAGATATCCACAGTACCTTATATCTGTACAGCACTTCACAGTCTATGAAAAGTTTTAGTGTATTACACATCAACTGATAACCAGGTATAGTTGAGAACCAGCAGAGTATAAATAAATAAATGAATAAATAAATCTCTGAATAAAATGTATCTTAAAGTTCAGTCACTAAGACTCATACCCCTTCCTCACAAACCCTCAAATGTTCATTGAGAATCAATTTATTCCTAGTTTACAAATAGCTTTAACAAACTTGGATTGGATTTACCAATCACTAAAAGCAATAAGGAGGGAGGAAGTGTCATATGTCCACTTAAGATGGACATATGACAGCAGTGAGAAGTGACAGCAGGTAGCAAGAGAAAATACTGATAAACACAGAAATCTGGGACTAATAAAGAGGCAAACAGTCCCATGGACTTAAAACTGATTTTGAGGGCGTCATTGTCTTAACACAAGACCGTATAATAATTGATATTAAAAAGAATTAATTGAAATCCCAAGTCAGGAGGAGGTTAAACTATGTTCTTTATACTCTGTTAAAGAATGTATAAAAGAGTGTGATCTATTTTAGAGAGATTTCCATTTAAAGTCTTAAAAATTCATTGCTTGAAAATATAAATCCTGAGCTATATAGAAAAAGTCAGCTATCAGCTGCTTTCCAAAGGGCTCCAGATAATCAAAATCTTACAGTATATGGTTTTATATTTTGCTGTTTGTTGGATAGAGTTTTATGTTCAGTGTCCTTTATTTTAATAGCCAATATAGAAAATGATTTCTATTTTTTCTTTTTCTTTGTTTAAGCCCACTACATTTAGTTGCTATTTATTGAAACAGACCTTGATTGACTTTGAGTGGCCCTCAGCTAGACTTTTTTTTTTAATTTTTTTTAAGTCTCCTCACCCCTGTTCCAGATAATGAAACTGCAGTATCCCAGCTATTTTTAGCATCCATTGGGAAGTTAGAAGCAGTGTTCTGATCTTTGTCTAACATAATTCAATACTTAACATTGAAACAATGGGCTCCTGTATGTCAAGTAGCTTGGACACATTTATCTGACTGAAAAATCATTCTTCCCTTTGAGAAATATCAAGGCTTCCCAGTATTCCTACTAAAGAACAGTCAAATATTCAGATCTCTTAAAAATAAAAAATGAAGTATGAATATACAAGTTTGTGGATGGCCTCAAAATATGGTTATAGCAGAACTTCAGCAAATTCTATCCAGAAATTCCAATAGGATTTGGGGGTGGAGGAAACTCAGCCATTCTTCTCCACTCCAGAAGAGATTTCAAGAAAGGGAGGAAACATGATGAGCACCTACTATGTGCCGACTGTTGAGGGTTATGTTAATTCCTACAACATTTCCATGCAGAAGGTGTGAGTATCCCAAGAAAATAGAGGTTAAGAGAGGTGACATAACAAGTCCGAGTGTCGCAGCCAATGGGTGAAGAGAATCGTCCCTAATATAGTGACCAGAACAGGAGCCCACAGGCCCAGGGAAGACCCTCCACTAAGGCATTTACAGATAGGTTACTTTTTCCAGGATGAGAGAATGAAATGCACTGAGGGCATGAGGTGCCATAACACATGTAAGAGAAACACTACGACTCCCCATTGGGTACCATGCCCATAATTATCCTAGAGCCCTGCTATCTAACTTTTCCCGAGGATGCTGTGAAGAGGAGTCAGGATACGATTGTGTGAAGCTGCAGGAGCCACTAAGCAGAGCAGCAGGGCCCATCTTGCAGATTAACCAGGAAGATTTCAGGGATAATTGGAAGATTGTGAAGATCCAGGGCCGGGTCTCTGCTGGGGACCCTTGATAAGCTGATTACGGAATATCCTTATTTGATTAGATTTCTATCCAATTGCTTATCCACAAATCTGAATAATGCCTGATTAAACAGTATTTGATTAAATGTGTTTGCTAGCAAAAAAAATTATTCATAAAGAATTGTGAAAAACCCTCCAGTAACTCTTATTTACTCACATGAGGCCCTCCCAGAAATAACATCCTTCTCTTACGGTTTCATTCAGGTAATATGGAATAAAGTCCAGTTTTTAAAATAAGCTGGATGATATACAATTTTGTAGCAAGTTCGAATTTCTCAGGCCACAAACTCAGAAGTGCCAAATATGGAGAGTTCTTTGTTTTATCATAATTGTACTTATTTTTTGTCTTGAGCCGGATGTTTCCTGATGGCAGAAATGACTTGACATGGCAAGTCAGAGTTCTCTGAGTCATTTCACAACTTGCTGCTCTCTCTCCCTGGGGTGCCATCTAAGTTCTGAGAAGATTATGGAAAGGCGAAGCATTGAGGGGGTCAGCTGACCCTATCGGCTGTCCTGGCTACACGCGGCATCATCTCCTTGTCCTTAGGGCACTGCCCCCAAGTCCTCTGTCACTGGACTGCATCCTTTCCTCTAGGACCCTTGAGAAAACATCACAGCCCCTGTGCTCCATAGGTCTGCAGGGGGCTTATATGAAAGCACCTCAGGCCCATCTCCCCAGGTGTCCCCTGCTGTCATCTCTCCTCCCCTGTGTCATAGTGAAAGAGCAGACACCATGGGTACCTACCATCACTCAAGACCCCAGGGAAAATTCAAGGCACAAAATGCCCAAACTGATGTAGAGGATCCATGGCACCCTGCCTTTCAGACTAGGCCAAAGGCAGCAGGGTACAGACCCCCATCATTTCTTCTCTTATTATTCTCCTCCCTGACTCTCCTTGTCTCCTTGTCCCCAGATGGAATCAAAACTTAAGAGCTGAGCACATTGGCTCTTATGTCATAGGATCAAGCATTTTCTCCAAATCTGTTGCTTATGGCAGAAACATTTGCTTTTAATACCCAGGAGCAAGGCACTGGGACACAAAGGCCCTTTCTGACAACCTATTATATCTGCTGGGAGTTCGAAAGTCTATTTTGAATCTCAAAGGCTGAGAGGTCTTATTTTAAGTTGTTCTGTTGTGGCCTTTCCTCCTTGAAGCTGTAAACCCTGCAAATATGACCCTCTCTAATTCCAGGGAGAGGCAAGCAGGATTATCCCATAAATAACCTAGCAAAAGATGCTGTACCTGAATCCAGTCTCCATGCACCTGGGCCTCCAGGCCCTTGAGTCCCCAGGTTTCCCAGCCTCCCCTCAGCAGCTGACCCCCAAATGCATATTCTGGCTTCAGCAGTCAATGAGTGGGTCCACAGGAGTGGGGTGGCATCCCTCTGTTTCATTGTGTCCAGGTGTGCCCCAGCCCGAGCATGCTGCTGAGAGAACAGGAGCACACAACCACCTGGAGACACATCTGCCCATGAATTCTAGTCATGCATGGAGGCCCCCAGAGACCCCTGCTTGGTAACTTCATTATATCGCTGCTTCTACACTAAGAGGTAACCCCTCCAACCAACATCGTCACCTGGGGATCACTAGCCCATGATTATATGAAGACCATTTTAACCACTGGGCTTGTGGACTGGAGTTAGGGGCCAAAATTGAGTTGCAGTTTGTACGGAGAGGCATTAAACAGTTCAGGTAGCTCTTCAGAGGACCTAGTACATGTTATACCAGGGACTGCTGGCTCCCTTCCATCCTTATAAGAGAACCTTTGTCTTTTAAAAGGGCACAAAGCTCTCAGGAATCAAGACTATATTGCCCTACCTCTGTTGCAACCAGGTGTAACCACATAATTAAGTGCTGGTCAATGAGATATTTGTACAAATGCTTTTCGGCAATTGCAGTAGAACCTCCTAGAAAGATAGCTGGCACACATACATTACATCACCCCTTCCTTCATCTGCCAGCAGAATGAGGTTTGATAGCTTTTGCACCACGAGGAAGAGAGTCATACCCTAGGGATGGATGGTGGGGCAGTTTATTGGAGGGAGCCTTGTTTACTGAAGGCTTTGCTGAGTAGCTGTAAATGCATCAGGTTGCTTATCTCCAGACTTTTTAAGTGAAAGAGTAAAACCTTGAGTGTTTAAGTCACTGCTCATTTGGATGGTCTATCTTATGCACCCGAACCAACTTCTGATAGATCTAAATTATAACTAGGTCCAATTCTCTTTGGGCTTGGGGTAAGGGTGATGGAGGAGAGTGTCAGACAGCCATCTGAAATTGTCAGCTTACAAGTAGTGACATTCATGAATGACTCTTGAACTCAGCAACAGCTTCAAGAATCAGGCTGGGTGCAGAGAGGTTTTTATTCTGCAGCTGTGGAATGTGTGTTTGATGGTGTCTCCTTCCTTTCTAGCAGTGAGAGGAATGGCTATGATGTAAAGGGTCTGTCTATTGTGCTTCAAGATGTCAAGTGCCCCTTTCCGGTGACTTGTGGGGATTTGCTGTTGTTGCCATGGAGACCAAGTGACTCCGAGTTCAACCACGATAGCTAGGCCTTTTTATTCAAAGGGACGTATTTTGAAGAGGAAGCCAATATGTAAGATAGTAAGGTGACTCATCTTTCAGTAATGCAGCGAAGCACCCTGAGGCCTTCCTTCAGGATCTTAATGGATATTATCCCAAGAAGCCCATATTTGTGAGTGAATCCTGAAACAATTAATTAAATACATTTTCCCTACCTACCCAGCACCTGTCTTCAAGGAATTCTCTTCCTCCAGAATTTTAAGGAGGAAAATTAAGCCATCAACTCACCTTTCTTCATCGTATCAAATAAATACATATTTTCCAGCTCTTTTTTCTTTCTCTCTCCGACGCACTTGAGAATTTTTCTCTGAACCAGCAAGTTGCAATGGAAATAGCACTGGACTTGGAGTTAGGAGCCCCAAGCCTGTTTTTGGCTCTGCCCTTAATCAGCTGTATCGCTTTGGGCAGGACTGCTCTGGGCTTCAGTTGCTAGATCTGATCTTGAGGAGGAATGTGAGATGACCTCTAAGATTCCTTCCAAACCTAAGAACCTGAAATCCCTCCTGATTTGAATTCTTCTCTCATGGCAAGTACCTTAATCAGGTTTCTCTGTTTCTATCTTCCCCAACCAGCATGCAGGCTGGTGTAACAGGTACTCAATACATGTTTATTTGATGAGTAAAATGAATGAATGAATAAATGATCAATCAGTCAATCAGTGTGTCTTCAAGACTGATTTACCTAAACATTATAGTTTTCAGGTTCTTTTTTCTTCTTCCTTAATCAGCCAGACTCAGAAATTGATTCCATACCTGGAATCAGTATCTACTGAAAGCGACTTGACTTTGGAGCCAAGGTCAGGGGCCCCTTGCTTTCTGTTGACATCCCCGGCCAACGTTTGTCCCTCAGTTGCACAAACCTTGACAGTTTGTGCAGGAGGTGCACAAACTGTGCTTCTGCCTTTTCCTGAGACAAAATTATATGAATAAAAAACTAATCCCAGGGCTTCCCTGGTGGCGCAGTGGTTGAGAGTCTGCCTGCTAATACAGGGGACACGGGTTCAAGCCCTGGTCTGGGAAGATCCCACATGGCTGCGGAGCAACTAGGCCCTTAAGCCACAACTACTGAGCCTGTGCGTCTGGAGCCTGTGCTCCGCAGCAAGAGAGGCCGCAACAGTGAGAGGCCCGCGCACTGCGATGAAGAGTGGCCCCCGCTTGCCACAACTGGAGAAAGCCCTCGCACAGAAACGAAGACCCACAGCCAAAAATAAATAAATAATTATAAAAAACAAACAAAACAAACAAAAAAACAAAACTAATCCCACGTCTGGTCCTTGGTAACATCCAAACTGAGCTCAAAGATTTTCAGATCACCTGCAGGTACTTTTCAAAGCTCATTTCTTGCCCTGTAGCAGACTTTGAATCACTTTTCTTAGTCAAAGGTCAAAAGAGAACAAAGGAATCTAAACTCTTTCACAGCCATTTCTGGAGAATTCCAGAGAGGAAGGGAAACTGCTGTAGGGGAAAAACGAAGCAGGCAGTGGAGGCCAGAAGTGACTGGGTTTAAATTCTGGGTCCCTGGACAGGTATTCTTGGTGCCCTGCACTCTTCAGGCTCTCCAGGGGAACTTTCTGTTTCCAGTGTTTGCCAGGTCTGGGAGACCAGCACCTGAGCTGCCATTTGTACCATAAAGCAAAGTGCACTTCCTTCCTGAGTCCCTCTCCTCCCCAGGCTATGGGTCTCCTGATATCATGGCTGTTGCTGAGATTCGGCCTCTGTACACCGGTGCCAGATTAAATCTCGGAGACAGAGTTTTGGGTGAAGTAGAAAGAAATAGCTTTATTGCTTTGCCAGGCAAAGGGGGGCCACAGTCGGCTAATGCCCTCAAGACTGTGTGTCCTGCCCAAGAAGGCTTAGTGAGGAGTCTTACAGTGTTCAGGGAGCAGGGCGTGATCAGCTCGTGGGCATTCTTCTGATTGGTTGGTGGTGAGGTAAGTGGGAGTCGGCATCATCAACCTGCTGGTTCCAACTGGTCTGGGATCTGCGTGCTTCTGGGCAGCAGACAGTTCACTTCTCCCACCTGGTGGGGTTTCAGTAGCTGCAAAACAGCTCAAAGGACATGGCTCAGAATAGTACCTATGGGCCTTGAGGAAGAACTAAAGGTCCTTGACTTTGTTTAATGGCTAAAGTATTATTATTTTGTCTTGTTTGACTGTTTTCCTTTCTTTCTGCATTTTCTCACTTCTCTGATTAAATTTATTCTTTGACTAAAGTTTTCCTACAGACAAAAGGCCGGCAGAGAACATGGGTGGCATCTATTCTGGGGAGGCCTCATAGGGTCCTGCTCGCTTACACGGTCACCTCTCGTCCCTGGGATTTGTAGACCTTCCACAAAGAGGGGGGATGGGGCTCATTTTGTGTGAACCAGGGACAACGTTGTGCAATATTTCCGTTAATCCGTATGGTACCCGTGTTACAGGTGATGAAACAGGATCAGAGATTAAGTTTCAAGGTGTACACTGTGCTGATTTTGAAAATTTATATATTACCATATGATTACTTCAGTAGCATCACCTTAAACTTCTATCATGTCACATACTTATCATTTCTTTCTTTGTGGGAAACAATTAAGACCTTAGCAACTTTGACGTTTATAACACAGTGTTTTTGACTATAATCCCTATGCCATGCCTTAGACCTTTAGGACTCATCCATCTACTGGTTATGAGTTTATATCTTCAACAACATCTCCCCCAACTCCCCCCCACCTCCAGCCCACTGTACTCTCTGTTCTTATAAGTTTGGCTTTTTTGTCTTTCTCTGTCTGACTTGTCTCACTTAGCATAATGCCCTCAAAGTTCATCCGTGTTATTGCGAATGGCAGGATTTCCTTCTTTCTCAAGGCTGAATAATGTTCTGTTGTATATATATCCCACAACTTCTGCATCCATTCATCTGTTGACGGACACTTTTAAGTTACTTCCTTAAACTCACCTTCCAGGCAGTGGCAGGTGGCAAATTCAGCCCCAGTTTCCCGTGTCTCCAGAGCCAGCAGTCTTTACCATCGTTCCTTCCAGGCACTTCCTGTTACGCCTGTTATGGGGCACCTGGGCTGAGTGCTCATCCTCCATATTCATTAATATTTCCAGAGGTTGCTGAGTGCCAGAGGGGTTGGATAGTAATTATCATTTTATGGAGAAAATTTCAACCCAGGAATCTCCCGGATTTCTGATGGTTGTTTAATGATCTAGTTAATATGTTCATGTTTTTTTTCCTTTTTGCCTGATTTTATTTTTCACTGTGTAACACGTTTTCATGGTTCAAAATCAAAATGATATAAAAAGTCTTTCTCACAGATGTCTCATTTTCATTCCTATTCCCCCTTCCCTGGCCCCCTATTCACATCTGTTATAGGTGACCATAGTTTCCGGTTTATTCTTCCAGTATTTCTTTCTACAAAAGAACCAGAACACGTAGACACACATACATGCATGAATGTATAATATATTTGTATATGTATATTTATATTCTTATTTCCTCTGATTTCATACACAAATATAGCATAGCACATTACTGTTTTGCACCCTTTTTCACTTAGCAATGTATCCTGTAGAACAATCTGTGTCTACAGAACTCTCTCATTCTTTTTATATGGCTGCCAAGCACTCCATTGTGTACTAGGCCCTTAGTACTAGTTTATTAACCTCATTGGTTTTCATTCTTGGACATTTCTATTTCTAATCCTTTGCTATTACAAAATAATTCTGCAATTAATGGCTTTATACAAATATGTTTTATATTGGTGGAGGTAGATGTATTTTAGGGGATTTCCAAGGAGCTGGGTCAAAAGGTAAATGCATATGTAACTTGGTGAGCTGTTGCTGAACTCCTCTCCATAGACGTTGTACCATTTTGCACTCCCACCTGCAATATGTGAAGTGCCAGATGCTCTAAGCCCAGCTAACAGAAAGTATTGTTCAACTCTTGGAGTTTTCACCAATCTGATAGGTGAGAAATATCTCAATATAATTTTAATATAAATTTCTCTTATTATAAGTCTGGTTGAACATTTTTTTTCATATTTTTAAAGGCCATCTCCTTCCTTTTCTCATGGATTGTTTGTACATTTTACCCATTTTTCTGTTAATTTTTCTTTTATTGTTGATGATATTTTATTTAAAGAGTGCTTTAACTATTTGAGAGCTTAGTCCCTTATTGATATAAGTTGCAAATATTTCTCCCAGTTTGTCATTTGTCTTTTGACTTTTGCCACACAAAAGATAGTATTAATGCTTGGACAAGTTTATTGACCTGTTCCTTTATTTCTTCTGAACAGTGAGTCACAGTAAGGCTTTCCAACTACTACGTTGGAAATTTACCCAAGTTTTCTTAGAAAAATAAATGGGTTCACTTTTCACATTGAGATCTCTAACCCATTTGGAGTTTTTCCTGGTATTCTGTATGATGTATGGATCCAATTTCATATTTTTCCAAATGGCTTTTCAGTTGTTGCAACATCTTTTATTAAAAAATCCAACTTTCCCCATTTATTTGAGATAGCACCTTTCTCATACCTTAAAAGTGTTCTTCTGTCTCTTTCCGGACTTTTAATTTTGTTCTATTTGTCTTTCTATTCATTCTTATACATTCTGAATGAGAGGGCAATAGTTCTCTACATTTGTAGGTGAAATGCCACCCTTTGCTGATTTTTTTTCTTTGTTGTTGCCTTTCTGTTCACACCCTGCTTTATTTTTATTGAAGTCAGGTTTTGTGTATTTGGCAAGCAATGAGGACCTACCACACTCCAAATACCGATGGTGGGGGGACAAGGGTGGGAGCAAAGACTCCTTGTCTAAGAGGGGAGACACTCACACATCAGTCTCAGGCTTGTCTCTGCATAGTGATTGTGGGACCTTCCCCCAAAGCCCCTGTGATTATTCCAAAAGCTCTTAGGATGTGTCTTAAGGGAGATGAGGTTCAGACTTCTGGCCTCCAGAGCAGTGAGAGGGAAAATTTCTGTTGTTTTAAGCCATCCAGTTTATGGTACTATTTAAATGGCAGCCTTAGGAAATGAATACAATCCCAAAGTTTTGTTTTAGGAGGAATTTGACCCACACAATTCCTTCCCTGAAGGAGAGACACAAGGAAAAACATTGTAAGTGCAAGTGCCCTTTTCTCTTTTTTTGTGAAACACTAATTTTTATTTCTCCACAGACTCAAGATCAACTCATAGGAATGAGGTGCTGTTTCTGGGCCTACATTCCCATAGTGAAATGGGGTCAGCATTAAGCACCTTCACTCTTGCCAACAGGCAGTGGTTCTGACAGACACATGCCCTCTTCTCCAACCAGGTGGTCCTACTGGTTGCCTGTTTCCCACCTGGAATTATCCTTACCTCCCCCTCTCCTTTCACTCAAAGCCCCATCTATCCCGGAGGCTCAGTTCAAGCTCCTTTTCCTACAGAAAGCCTGTCTTGACTGGACCAGGCACAATGATGTCTCCCACCTCTGCATTCCTATCATAATCTCTGTGCATATGTAGTGTGTGTTCCTCGCTATCTCACACAGGTATGGCTCTCTCATTCCAACCTGTTGATAAGTGCCTGAAGCCCAGGGATTATGACTCTGGACACTTAAGGCACTGCCTTGCACATTATGAGAGCCCAGAAAATTCAGTAAAGAAATGAATAGGTCTGAAAGTAGATCATCAACCATACACAAATAGAACCCCAAGGGCCATGAGCCGGAAAGTACGTGACAAGGGATTCTATTGAAAAAAGAGGAAACCAAGCAAAGATACTTGGGAAGAAAACATCAAAAATGACATTTCTCACTACAATAAATTTAGGAAAAGCCAATGACTAGAGAAAGCTGGCCAAATAGTTAAAACTGATTTCTCTGTCTCCACTCAAATGTTCTGTTTCGTTTGTACTTATTATTCCTTCTCTGTCTGATTTTGGCTCAGGGTTTATTGTTTTGATCAATGTTTTGTACTCTGCTCATTAAAGGTATCTTGAAAATACGAAATTTTATTGCTAGAAAAGAATTTAGAGATTTCCTTATTCATTTTGAGGCAGGAGAAAGACAGAATTTGGAACCAATCATGAGTAAAAAGCCAAATCCTCTGTTTGTTAACTGGGGGATGTTGTGTAAGTTACTCACCTCTTTGGACTTTGATTTCTTTACTATAATAATGAGATAGTAAATGCCTTCCAGGAGTGGTTAATTGGGAGGATTAAAACTATTGTGGACATTGGCTGGGCACAACAAAAAGGCACTCAAAAATGGTAGCTTTTTCATAGAAACAGGAAAACTTGTCCTTGGAGTAAGTCAGATCAATGGTTTTCAAACTCTGTTTCTTAGAGCCCAAGAAGTCACCACTCAGCCACACTGTAGCCACCATGTTGGCAGTAGCTGAAGGCAGAGGGGCTGCCTAGTGGGCAGAGTTCTGGTCCACAAACCCTCCTCAACAAGGGAAGCTCTACTTTCCTCTATTTTATGTATTGGAGCTCTGTGTAGGATTGATTCATGTAAAAAAAAAAAGAGTTCAAAAAGTTTAAACTATTAGAGTAGGACAGTGCTTTTTTTTTTTTTTTTTTTCTTTGCGGTACGCGGGCCTCTCACTGTTGTGGCCTCTCCTGTTACAGAGCACAGACTCCGGACGCACAGGCTCAGCGGCCATGGCTCACTGGCCCAGCCGCTCCGCGGCATGTGGGATCTTCCTGGACCAGGGCACGAACCCGTGTCCCCTGCATTGGCAGGCGAACTCTCAACCACTGCGCCACCAGGGAGGCCCGGACAGTGCTTTTTATTCCAGGTTTACGAAGGCATTCCTGTCTTAATTCTTAAAACTAAGTATTTCTGTCATTTAGAACAAAGGCCCCAGTATCAGGAGGAATACATTTGATATCAGTGGGTCTTTTGAAAATCCTCTGTTACTTGGGAAAACTATTACTGTTTTCCACAACAGACACCCAGAAAGTTAACTTGCTCCAAAAAAGAAAAAAAAAAGTATATTGGATAAATCCAATAAATACCTAAACTACATACATCAAAATGTTTTGAAAGAACAAATGAGATAAATGCTGGAAAATCTTTGCTATAAAAACATTGGGTGCTATGATTATGTTCGTGCTGTTCCATCATCAGTATTTAATTTGTACTCTCTTATCTTCGCCATGCTCCCCACAATCTGGAGATTAAACCAGAGGCAGGGATTGAAGGTCAGCCAACCAAAACTCAAACCCATAAAGGTCTCATAGCTCTGGTTAATTAAAACAACAATGTCTAGGAGAAGACAGAATAACAGGGAAGATGTCTCCTGACTGGGATGATGGTGATATTACTGCAGCTGCTGCTACTGGCTACCACCAATAGATTACCACACTCCAGGCATTATGCTGAATACTTGAATCATCACAAAACCCACAAAAAAAGCATCATTATCCCCATTTTTTACAGACAGGAAAACTGAGGCCCAGAGACTTTAAGTAATTGCACATTGTCACCTAGCTAGTAAGTGGAGTAACCTAGAGTCTGCCCTAAGTTTTCTGACTCAAAGACCAGGCTTTTAACAGCTATGCTACTCTAATTGTTAGGAAGGTGATAATGGACAAGATAATTCTTCTGACATTTTAGACCTGCTGTTTTTCCATTAGAAAATTCAATACAGTTATACCCTCTCTTTCTGTTTTAGGGAAATGTAGAAATGCTTTAATGACTGAATAAAATGTTTTAGGTCCAGTTCAAAAAGACAGAGCATGTGCGTTTGCCTACCCTTTCTCCCAAGATCCTATTGAAATGTCAATAAAGATATATAAAGACTAAGTCTATTAGAATCCTGAAAACAAATAGAATGTCCACAGCAGAAACTTCAATGACTTGGATAAATTTCTGGGAGTCAGAGAGCAGATGGGACCATATTGATGTAGCAAAGCAGAGTAATGCACAAGCCAAAACATGCGAGTGAGACGTCTTCAGCCAGGATCCTCACCTAGGGAGGCTCCAAGCTTGGGGCCCGTGGGCAAAGAGAACAAACAAGGGCCTGAGGCAGTGATCAGGGGAGTTGACCACAGAACAGACAAACCACAGAACAGCTGGGCCACTCAGGCCCTCCCTTCGCACTCCACGTACAGAGCAGCTCTTTATCCTTAGCGGGAGCACCAATGACTGCATTGTGAAGAGAGTAAGATCTTCCTGAAGGGAATGGGAGCTTGCGTGGAGGCAGAAAGAAGCATTTTCTAGCCTCAGCTTTAGAGCCTCCACAATGGACATAAATCCATCTCCACTCTGAAGTGGAATTCTACCCCCAGGTAAAGCTCTTCTGCCTTGGGCAGTTGTGATGGTCCTGAACTTGCTGGCTAAGTGGAGGCTTGACTGGCAAAGCCATCCACTTACACAGGGCTGTAATCAGCCTTCCCATTCAGAAAATGGCCTTCTGAGTATACACACCTATTAGTGAAATCCACTCAATCAACCTATATTTATCAATATAGTTCTTAGTACATATGAATAGTCAACAAAGGATCACCAAACATTTGAGGAAAATCAACGAGATGCAAGATAAAGACTGAGGTGAACACAGACTGGCTTCTGAGGAAACAGAGGAAAAATAATGGGAGATATCTTATAAAATATCTCATTATCTTCACAGAGATTCAAGAGGTTACTGCATCCTTTAAAAAAGTACTGGCTGCTAAGGGGGCAAAGTGAATCAGAGAACAAGAAAGGATTATTGGAAATTTGAAATGATTATCAGAATTTTTAAGAATTCAGTGAAAGATCTAAATAGTGGAATAGAAATAGTTGAAGGCCCAATTACGGACATGATTTTTAAAGTGAAGACATCTCCCAGGAAGCTAGATAAAAAAGAAAAAGACATGGATAATAGAAGAATTGTCAGTAAAAATAGATTTTTAAAAAGGCTCAGTGTTTATTTACAAGCAGTTCTAAAAACAATGGAAGGAAGGATGTAATCAAATACATAATATAGAAAAGTACTTTGATCTGAAAAAAGACTCAGGTCTGAAAAACTGAAAAAAATCCAACAAATACCAAGATTTTGAATAAAATTACCCTCAGTTGTACATAGACCCATCTGAAGAAACTGTAGAACACTAGGGCTAAAGAGACAATCCAGAAGCTTCCCAGGAAGAAAAGTAGATTACCGCCAAAGAACAAGTGTAAGATGAACAGCAAACCTCCAGCAACCCTGAAAGCTAAAAGACAATGCCATAACGTCTAAAACACTGAGAGAGATTTGGAGTCCAGACAATCAAGTGTAAAGGCAAAACTGAGAAGATTACAGATACACAATGACACAAACTGTATGTTTCATGCATCCTTAACAAATTACTTAAGCATGTGTTCTAACAGAACATACAAGGAGCCCAAGAGAAAGGATGGCATGAGATTCAAAAGCATAAGGCACTAATCCAGAGAATACTGAAATGAAATCCCAGTTTGACAATTGTGCAGCAAATCTAGGAAGCAGTGAGCCCAAAAAAGTCAGAGGACTCTGTGAAGAATGTCTTCAAGAAGAAAGTAGATTTCAATAGGAAATATAAAGCAATCATCTTTTCTGTTAACAAGAAAAAGGAATGCCAGATAAAAACTCTGAAAAAAATTTAAAAATCTGTACAGAAAACCTTTTCTCAGATATGAGGCAAACTAAAATATACATCATTTCAAGTAGCTGTACAGAATAAGAAGAGAACATTGATTTGATTTTAATGTTTGGAATATTTTTCTTTGAGTGAGACAAGTCAACTCTCTTCATTTTTTCTATGGGTCTAATCACCCTCACTGGTTTTACAGTAAGTTATTATTCTGGTTCTTATTGCTGCATAACAAATCATCCCAGAATTTATGACTTAAAACAACAACAGTCATCTCTCATAATTTCTGGGGGTGAGGAATTTAGGAGTGGCTCAGCTAGGTGGTTTGGCTCAAGGCATTTTGTGAGGTTGCAGTCAGATGATGGCTGGGCCTGGGGTCATCCTGAAGGCTCCCTCACTCATATGTCTGGTCCCTGAGCTGTAAAGACTAGAGGGCTAGACAGATGAGGACTGGGAATTCTTTGGCATCTCTATGTCCATGTAGCCTGCCCAGGTGGTTTCTCCAGGACGGCAGCTTCAGGGTAGCCAGACTCCTTTCATAATTGTTCAGGGTTCCAAAAACATGTGTTCCAAGAAAGAACCAGGCAGAAGCTACGTTGCCTTTATGACTTAGACTAAAATTTGAGAGGCTATTGCATCCTTTAAAAATGTACCAGCTGCTACAGAGCATTGCTTCCCCTGGATTCTATTAGGCAAGGCAGTCAACAGAAGCCCCCTGAGGTTCCAGAGAAGTGGAGATAGATTCCACTTCTTGATGGGAGAGTGGCAAAGCTCTAGAAGAACCTGTGGGACTGGAAATATTATAGCAGTCATCTTGGGGACATCATCTTTTTACACTAAAGTCAGTGTAAAAACTTTATCATACATATCAAGGGAAAGACAACCAACTAGAAAAATAGACGAGAGATTTGAACAGACACTTCACAAAAGGAAGTAGTTAAATGTCCAATAAATACATGAAAAGCTGCTCAACTGCATTAGTCATCAAAGAAAAGCAAATTAAAATCAAAATGCAATACCTGTACACATCCAACAGAATTGCTAAAATTTGGAAGACTGACAGACAACCCCAAGACCAACACCAAAGTTGTCTTTGGTAATAATATATATGAGATACATATTATATATATATATATAATATATATAAGATAATAGAAGAATTGTCAGTAAAGAAGAAGAATTGTCAGTAATTGTCAGTAATATAAGAGAAGGATTGTCAGTAAAAGAAGAATTGTCAGTCTTGGGTGTGGAACAAGGGGAACACTCATGCCCTGCTGGTGGACAGGGTGGAGATGGTAGAAAGCAAGCATAATTACTCTGGAAAACTGTTGGCCAGTATCTGCTAAAGGTGAACATATGCTTACCTTTCAACTTAGCAATTCCCCTCCCAGATATGTAGCTAAGAGAAACACATGCACGTCTATACCAAAAGACATATTCAAAAATGTTCAGTGATATTATTAATAAGAGCCCTGTGTTAGTCAGGGTTCATCAGAGGATCAATAGGCCATATATATATATATATATATATATATATACCTATGTCAGATATATATATATATATATAGAGAGAGAGAGAGAGAGATCAATAGGTCATAGATAGATAGATAGATAAAAAGAGATTTTACTGTGAAGAATTGGCTCATGCAATTAGCAAGTTAGCAAGTCCCAAGGTCTGCAGGGTGAGTTAGCAGGCTGGAGACTCAGGAGAGTCGATGGTATAATTCCAGTCCAAAGGCCAACAAGCTTGAGACCCAGGAAGAGCTGACATTTCAGTTTGAGTCTGAAGGCAGGAAAAAGCTGATGTCCCAGTTTGAAGGCAGTCCGGCAGGAGGAATTCTCCCTTACTCAGGGGAGGGTCAGCCTTTTTGTTCTATTCAGGCCTTCAACTGTTTGGATAGGGCCCACACACATTAGGAGGGCAATCTCCTTTACTCAGTCTACAGATTTAAATGTTAATCTCCTCCAAAAACACCCTTGCAGAAATATCCAAGATGTTTAACCAAATACCTGGGCATCTCATGGCCCAGTCAAATGACATAAAATTAACCATCCCAAGCCCCAAACTAGAAGCAACCAAACTATGTATTGGTAGTGGGAGAGCTTACTCGTGTATGGTCACACAAGGAAATGAAGGCAGTGATAGTGGATGTCATTAGCTGCACACAATAATACAAATACATCTCATAAACATTATGTTGAATGAAGATATCAGAAAGGAATTCATATAGTGTGATTCCATTTCTATAAAGTACAACCCAGAAAAAATCATCTCTAGTGTTAGAAATCAAGATATGGTTGTGTTTGAGGAGGGAAAGGGGCACTTTTGAGGTGCTTGTAATGTTTTTTACCTTGATCTTCATGGTTGTTCGTTGGGGTGTTTGCTTTGTTATAAGTCACTGAGTTGTACACTTGTGATTTGTAAATTTTTCTATATGGGTTATCCTTTAAAAAATTTGTTTTAAACTTTAACAAAAGAGAGTGATTGGGGAGCTGTTTAAACCTCCTAAGAAACATGAGCAAATATTACTTTCCTAATTTAAAAAATAATTAGAAAACAAATTTTCATCAAGTCAGTATCATAGCAATTTTGCAACATGCAACTCAAAATAAGCAAAACTATTCTTCAGTTGAATTTGTTTTCAATAAAATACTTACTTAAATGATTCATTATGATAAACACTCAGAAGGCAGAAAATTTTTCAAGTGAATAATGAATCATTTACAAAAGTATTACTGCTTTCCATAAACTCATTAACAAGCGATAGTAAAAAGATTACAAGTATCTGGGAATTGGCTGAAACATTTATTTTAAAATAAAGTGGCATATATACAAGTTTTACTATAATATGATGTTTCATTGTCATTCTATCTACGGCGAATGTTCTTTCTCCAAATTAAACCAAATTAGAAACTACAAAAGGAAAACTTTGGAAAAATAACATTTAACAGAATTAACTTTAGTCAGCAGATACATTCAGACTGCAAAAATATTGGAAAATGCAGTTAAACCCCTGATGCAGATCACAACGAAAACCACTTTAATTTTTAACAGTAGTATGTGTCTATTTGGACTAAACATTGCCTTTTTTTACTGTTATCATATTTTGTTTTGGCCTTTAAAGTTTTAAAGATATTTAGTGTTGGAAACATGTTTTTAGTTTATCAAAACAGTTTTTAAAGACTGGAAATAAAAAGAAAGTGAGCAAAACAAGCCTGTGCATGTATGTGATTCATTTTAAAAAATCATTTGAAATCATGAAAGACATTATGCAGACAAAATTAATATTTATTTGTGTTATTTATTGTAAATATTTTATAGCAAAATTAATGGACAGTAAAAGAGCTTCTTAAGCATGTAGCAGGAAACTGAAAAACAGGAATAGGGTATTAGAACCTTCCTTCTAAAACAAAGACTATCTTTTCTCCACTCCTAGCTTATAAAAGTGGCAACACGCAGATTGATTCTCGTGGAAGGGTAATATTGCAATTTTCTATAAATACTCTTTGAACAACAAACAATAAACAAAAACAAAGTTCTCCCTCTTTTAACAACTTAGTTTCTGATGGAATAGATTTCATAATAGTGTCAGGAGACCCAAAAGGTTATATCAACATTTGCTGGATGGGGCAAACCTAGAGCTGCCCATGGATTCTTGGCCAGATGCAAGGTCAAGAGGTCAAAACAATTGACCAGTAATGGACGAAGATAAACCTGGGCAGGATTGTCCTTTGGCTCCCAGAGTCCAGGTTAAAAAAATAAAAGACCTGGACTCTGGACCCCTTTATTCTCATGTCATACTGGAGAAGGGAACAGATTGAATCTTCTCTGGATTCAGCACTGATTCTGTTACAGAGTAAAGGTGAGCCTTGGACATGTTTCCCAGTGGCAACAACTTCATGAAAGCATCAGAGGGGTACAAATCGTAATCTAAGGGGATAAAACCTGGAGCAAATTAATTCAAGGTGGAGTAGCTCCCATCTTGCTTTCTTCTCAAAGTTCTGGGGTCACACCTGTTTTCCCCTCTGTTGAGGGGGCAGAACAGCTGCTAGAACCTCTAGTTTTGTGTCTTGGGGGCTTCAGTCCTGCCATTACTCTAAGCAAGCCAAGAGCACTAAGAATCATATTTCTTCCTTTTCCCTCCATAGCTTCTCCTTTTAGTTCTCTGGTTAAATAGAGATGAGGGTGGAGTAAACAGGGCTAATATTCGACCAATGAGCCCCTGACTGATTATTTAGCTCCACCAATGGTCTGATTGATCAGTGTCCCTGCTTGCTTTTAAATATTTCTCCTGAGAATAAACAACCTTTTACCTACCTTCTGTTCTTGAGTAGCTGTGAGACAAAACTGTTTGCTAAGAAAAAAGGAGAAAAGAAAACCTTTATTAACGTTTTTGAAATGCAAACTTCCCTCGTTTTTAAAGTAGGAATAGGTGGAATTGTAGTTAGTGGGACAGGTAAGCTACCTATGACACAGATGGCATCCAAGGGAGAGTAGCACCCGGCGGTGGTTCTCGACCCGGGCTGCCTATTGGATCACCTGGGGAGCAGGGTAGGGCCTGGGCAACAGGATTTGCAAAACCTGCCCAGGTGACTCCATATGTAGCCAAGGTGGATAATCATTCTACAGAAATATTTGGAAAAGGGAAAGTTGAGGATGACTGGATTAGAATAGACATACAAAGACATGTCTCATGAGAGAATCTCAAACGTGTAGGCAGCACTAACTCAGAGACATAGACTAGTGACAGAGACATGGGTACCTTTTCAACAATTATCCTTTAGTATATGATTAAGGATATACTCAAAAGAGACAAAAGAAAGCCCAGTGAAAGCAAAGGTAAATTCTTTCAACACAGGATTGACCTATCAGTGCTCAGAGAGTGTAATCAAAGGATGGTACTTTTCACTCCAGTTTTATTGAGAGCTAATTAACATACATCACTGTATAAGTTTAAGGTGTAAAGCATAATGGTTTGACTTACATATAATGTGAAATGACTACCACAATACATTTAGCTAGCATCCATCATCTCATACAGATACAATAAAAAGGAAAAAAAGAAAAAAAATTTTTTTTCCTTGTGATGAGAACTCAGGATTTACTCTCTTAACTTTTATTCGGAATGGATAACAGTATTATCTACAGTCATTATGTTGTACACTATATTCCTTGTACTTATTTATCTTCTGACTGGAAGTTTAGGGTGGTACTTTTTAAATTCGGTTTCTAAAAGGTTTTTATTTTAGGAGATTAAGATGTTTTATTTAGAAGTTTTACAGAAAAAGTGTGAAAATAGAGTTTGCATATACCCCTCACCCAGTTTCCCCTATTATGAACCTCTTACATTAGTATGGTACATTTGTTGTAATTAATGAACCAATATTGATACATTAATAATAAATAAAGTCCATAATTTCCTCATATTTCTCTAGTTTTTAACCTAATGTTTTTTTCTTTTCCAGGACCCTGTCCAGGACACCACATCACACTTAATCATCTTTCACCTTCAGCTTCTTTTGGCTGTGAGTTACCCAGGCTTTTCATATTTTGTATTATCTTGAGTTTTGAGGAGTACCAGTCAGGTATTCTGTAGCTTGTCCCTCAGTTGGGGTACATCTGATGGCTTTCTCATTATTAGACTGGGGCTATGTGTTTGGGGGAGAAAGACCACAGAGGTGAAGTTCCGTTGTCATCACGTCATGTCCTGGTATGTACGAGCAACATCACTTAGCACTGTTGATGTTGACCTGGATCACCTGACTGAGGTGGTGTTTGTCACGTTTCTCTACTGAAACGTTCCTCTTTCTCCTTTGTCCACACAGTACAAGTTAGAAGGAAATCACTACGTGCAGCTCACACTTAAGGAGTGAGGAGTTATACTCCTTTCCTTGAGGGTGAAGTATCTGCATCAGTTAAAGGATGGTACCTCTTTTATGTGCTTGCATCCACCAACTAAACGCATGAAATCTGTTCCCAATCCAGTCAGGCCTCAGTGGCAAAGGTGAGGCTTTTCAGTATTCCACTCCTCTGCTAACTAGAGCCCAGCTCCCTCTGACTAAGACCCCACTGCTGCAGGTCACACTTTCTTTCCCTTGGCCCTTCTGCAGCCCCAGTATTTCTAACACAGGGCATGGTGGAAATTCTGGGATCCCAGAACCAGAAATAGAACCCCCATAGAAAATGGTTGAATTGTATCCCTCCCCAGATTCATATACTGAAGTCCTAATGCCCAGTACCTCAGAATTTGACCTTATTTGGAAATAGCGTCATTGAAGATATAATTAGTTAAGGTTAGGTTGTACTGGGGTAGGATAGGCCCCTAATTCAATATCTGGTGTCCTTATAAATGGGAAATTTGGACATGTTGACACACACATAGGGGGAACATTATGGGAACATGAAGGCAGAGATTAGGGTTATGTGCCTATCAGTCGAGGAATGCCAAGGATTGCCAGCAAAACCACCAGAACCTAAAGGAGAGGCATGGAACACATCCTTTCCCAACGCCTGCAGAGGAATCAGGGCTCTGCTGACACTCTGCTTTCAGACTTCTGACCTTCAGAATTGGAGGACAATAAACTGCCATTGTTTAAGCCACTCAGTTTGTGTTACTGTTACAACAGCCCTAGGGAACTAATACACCCTCCAAAGATGACTCTTCTCATCACAAAGAGAAAAAAAAAACTCTTTGAAAGACCTATTTAGCTCATCCCAGGACCAAGCTGAATTCCATGAACACTCACCCATTACCCTATTCTGTGACTATTTACTAAGCAGGTGCACTGTGCTCAGAACCCATAAGCCCCTGGGGAGCAGTAGAACCTTAAAGATCCAGCCATTAGGCTGAGGACAGAGACAATGCTGAGACATGGTAGCATTCTATTTTCCTGACTATGGCTATTCACATTCCAGATTCCATATCAATACCAGTGAGTGTGGTCAATATATTTCTCCTCTCTCTGTCTCTCCCTCTCTCTCTCTTTCTCTCTCTCTATGTATTTTATATATATGTGTGTGTGTGTGTGTGTGTGTGTGTGTATATATATATGTATGTATGTATAAAAGGTTGACATATCTTAGATCAGGTTCCCTGGAAAAAACACTGACATTTGTATGCTGGGGTATTCAGGGGGGGAGTGCTCCCAGGAACAAGACCAGCATGAAGATGAGGGAAGCAGACCTGGACAGAAGTCAAATAGTGATGTAGCTGCATTAAAGGCCTCCGCCAATCCTATGGGGAGCTCTGGAGCTGGGATGACCCTTCAGAGATGTCCTGACTCGAGGCAGGGGTGGTGAGTCTTTGTACTCCTGCAGTGACCACTCATTAAATAACTTGAGCAAGGCACTTTGCTTCAGGCAAAGGCAGTCCCTGGAGAGGGATTCTCCTGTGAGCTCTCAGCAGCCAACATTCCCAGCAGCCAGAAGAATAACTGCCTCAGTCCTGAGGGGGGATTCCAGAGAATGCACTATAGAATTCACTTCAAAGGACATCTGTTTCTGGATGAAAAATAAAAATCTCTTAACCAACATTTATTGGGTATCTAGTAGAATTAGTAGACAAAAGGCACCTAAATTGGCTTCCTGGACCATCTTCCTGGAAGGCCATAAACACAGAGATAGGCAACGTTGGAGATGGACAAATCAGAATGGAGAATGTAAGTTAACCCTAAGGAGAGTGGTGCAAGATCAAATAGGCAGGGATCAGGCGCTGGGTCAATTAACTCTGAGATTTTGCAAAAAGAAGAGCTGACCTGTTCTGTCTCCTGTTAGCGAAATGGCCTGGGCTGAATTGTGCAGTAGACAAAGTTGGGGGCTTCCCTGGTGGTACAGTGGTTGAGAGTCCGCCTGCTGATGCAGGGGACACGGGTTCGTGCCCTGGTCCAGGAGGATCCCACGTGCCGCGGAGCGGCTGAGCCCGTGAGCCATGGCTGCTGAGCCTGCGCGTCTGGAGCCTGTGCTCCGCAACGGGAGAGGCCACAACAGTGAGAGGCCCGCGTACAGCGAAAAAAAAAAAAAAAAAAGACAAAGTTGGGCTATCTTCTCTTTCTTTAGGCACCCGTCCAAGCACCTGTTCTTTTGTAAACTGTGTGGCTCTGCTCAGGGATCTCAGGCTCCTCCTGAAGGTGACGCCCAGAGCCTTAGCAGAACTCTGGTTGGCTTGCACGAGTGTCTCCCTGGAGGAATGAACCCCAGGCCTGCAACTTTACCCACACAGAGCTGTTGGTGGCTCCTGCCTCTGATCTACAGCCATCAAGGGAGATGGCGCCCTGCATTCTAGTTCCATGGAAACTCACTACCCCTACATCAAGGCCAGCCTCTCCTTCCTATCTCTATTTGTTTCCTAGGATTACCTTAAATTACTATAACCTGGTGGATTCACACAACAGAAATTGATTCTTTCACAGTTCTGGAGGCCAGAAATCTGAAATCAAAGTATTGGCAGGGCCTTGTGCCCTCTGAAGGCTCTAGAAGATCTGTTCCATGCCTTTCTCTCAGCTACTGGTGTTTCCAGCAACCCTTGGCATTCCTTGGTTTATAGACACATCACTGCAGTCTCTGCCTCTGTCCTCACATGGTATTCTCTCTGTGTGTCTCTGTCTCCTCTCCTCTTCTTATAAGGACACCGGTCATATTAGATTAGGACACACCTACTCCAGTATGATCTCATCTTACCTTAATTACATCGGCAATGACCCTATTCACAAATAAGGTCACAGTCACAGGTACCAGGGATTACGACTTCAACGTAATTTCCAGGGAGGGGGATACAATTCAAATCACAACACTGTCTAAAGTTATGATGCCTAATTTAATGACCTAACATGTACTAATAGAAGAAACCTTGACAATTTCCTCAAGGCCTCTCAGCATAATGTCTGCATCTTTGTATTTTGAGAAAAATTGCAATCCTGCGGTTGACCTTCTGAGATCTAGTGTAAAAATAGGTAATGGGATAATTTCAGTCCACATAAGATGGGCAATATGAGCCAATATGTATCCAAAGTGATACAAAGGAAAGGTAGTTTGAGGCCTCTGGGGCCTTAGTGGGGGTCTATGAAATAGTAAGTACCAACTTCACCTACTCTTGGTCAGACTCCACTAACTACTTCCATTCATAGAACAGATTATATTGCTGATGAGGCCAAGATTTTTTTTTTTTTTTTTTTTTTTTTTTTGTGGTACACGGACCTCTCACTGTTGTGGCCTCTCCCGCTGCGGAGCACAGGCTCCGGACGCGCAGACTCAGCGGCCATGGCTCACAGGCCCAGCCGCTCCGCAGCATGTGGGATCTTCCCAGACCGGGGCACGAACCCGTGTCCCCTGCATCGGCAGGCAGACTCTCAACCACTGCGCCACCAGGGAAGCCCCGAGGCCAAGATTTGACCTTAATCCAGAACTACTTTATCCAAACCACAAGCCTAACCCTCACCAACCTTGTCACAGAGATAACAAGAACAATGATCCAGAGAAGACCTGTCAGAGAGGCCAGTGCAAAACCCACCCAGTCACTGGATAAACCTAGCTAAGATCCTCCAATGAACTGGGTCACAGAGGCCTCCATATTGGTAAAGGATCCCATCCTATTCTAAGCTGTGTAACTTTAAGACAGCTGCATTTTCATTATGTTCTTAAATAGAAATGATGATGAGATACTGTAGAACTCTGGCCATCCAAGTGTTAAGACGAATCACTGTGAAGCTGGCACCAGAAGTTGTTGAGAGGGTGCTGTAAATCTCAGAAAAGGGCAAAGTGCTCACGTTTATATTTTGTTGCTAAAAGAGAAAGAGAGAAAAAACACAGCTTTTTAAAAAATTTGTCATCTGATTTCACATGTAATTTCAGGCCTGCTTAACTCCTTCCTGAAAAGATCTTTGAAGGGATAAAAGAAAAGAAGTCTCTATCCTAAAGCCCAATAATGACTAGAAATTCCAGAAACCAACCCATCAGCCCTATCAGATCCCATACATGGTGAGATGGAGATGGAGATCATTTCCAACAATGATGAGGCTCATGACTGTCTTGAGGAAAAAAAAAAAAAGGCAATGGAAAGATGTATGGCAGCTGAGCAAGCTGTAAACTTCCTGTTTGGAAACCTCCTGCAGGTTATCTAGACTCAGAGCCTAACTCCTTCCCCCATAAAATGGGGACAGTCAGACTTTTCCTAGGAGCAGTGGAATGTACTGGCCAGACCATAAATCCCAGTTCTAATAGTGCCAAGACCTTGGGCAAAGAAACTACTGAATGTCCTAGAATCTCAGTTCCCTCATCTATAAAATGAAATTATAATAATATCTATTCTCATAGGGTTGCTGTAAGAATTAAAAGGGGTACAATATGTTCAATGTTTTCTCTATACCAGGTATGGGATATGCAATTTTTTATTCCCACCACATACAAGATAAAGCACCTCTAAATTAGAGACGTTTGCATCTATTAAATCTTTAATCTAGCTCCTAGACATGCCTGCTACCTGGATGTACTGCTTCATCCAGCACAACACACCCAGGCACTGTGCATCTGAGATTGTCAAGTAGGATCATTTAAATCCACAAGTAGATGGGGATTGAATCACCAGTGGGTGTTGGAATTATCCTCAGGTTATGGATAAAAATGCAGCCCAGCTACAGAGCAGTTAACTTCATTCCAGAAATCAGTGAAGTGCAGTGTGACATGGTAGGAGCAATACAGTGAAACACTGGTAAATGTAAACACAAATTAAACAAATAAATGAAGGAAGAAGAGATCATATCATTTGCTTTTGTTTTCCTTTTAGTATCTCAGTTTAAAATTGCTCTTTGAGGGCCATCTGACTCTGGTGACTCAGGGTAGGAGAGGGAACTCAGAGAGCTCCAAGGAGAAGTAGAATAGAAGCCTCATCCCTTGTGAGGCCCTGTCTACTAAAATAGTAAGTGCAACTCTGCGCTTCTAGGGGAAATTGGAGCTCCTGCCACAAGAAAGCAGAAGAGGAGATTTTTATTGATCAGGAGGCTGGCACTGACATTTGGGGAGCCTTCTTGAATGAATAAGGTTTGGAATTACCCATCAGGAACTTACTTCTCACCTAACTAAATTCCACAGCCTGGTTCTGAAGTTCCTTTAACCTTTCATCACAGAGGGGGCAGACCTCTGTAGCAGATCAGAACTTTTGCAGGAAATTAGGCTGATCAGTTCCTGTTCCCTTTGCAACTCTGGAGTGAAGGCTTTTGTTCCCAAACCCTTTCCTGCTGTTGCCAATCCCTTCACACACCCACACCCACATAGAGAGAGATATATTCTTTCCCTCAACAGAGTTAAGGCTTATATTAACCCCTTTCTTGGCCCTAAACTGTTTACTTGAAGCCGTGCCTCTCAACCTTAGAATGAATCAGTTGGGGAGTTTTAAAAAATCCTGATGCCCAGGCCATACACCAAACCAATTAGATCAGCATCCTGGGGGGTGGGACCCAGGCAGGGGTAGTTTTTTAAAGCTCTTAGATTATTCCAATGTGCAGCTAAGGTTGATATACACTGACTAATGAAATTGTGAATTGAAGCATTAGGGTGGTGTAAAATATAGTACAGGGAGCAGTCAGCCTGCCTGGGCTTTGAGATTGTCCCTTGTCATGTCCTAGAGTACAGGAGCCTCTGATTCTCCAGAACTCCTAAATGTCATGGGGCCAGAATATCTGGAGCAGACATCACAGTGGCTGTATCCGTCTACTTGGACTGCCATAAAAACATACCACAGACTGAGGGGCTGAAACAACACACATTCATTTCCTCACAGCTCTGGAGGCGGGGAGTTCAAGATCAAGGTGCTGGCATGGTTGGTTTTTGGTGAGAACACTCTTCCTGGCTTGTAGATGGCTGCCTTCTTGTCGTGTTCTCACGTGGCCTTTCCTCTGGGATTGAGTGGAGGGAGAAGGGGTGGGAGGGAGAGAGAGGAAAAGAGGGCGAAAGAGAGAGAGAGAACTCTGATATCTCTTCTCAAAAGGACACTCATCCTATTGGATCAGGGCCCCCTTCTGACTCATCTTTTTTTTCCTTTAATTTTTAGTTTCTATTGGAGTATAGCTGATTTACAATGTTGTGTTAGTTTCAGGTGTACAGCAAAATGATTCAGTTATTCATTTCATCTTAATTACTTCCTTAGCAGCCCCATCTCCAAATACAGCCACACCTGTAGTTAAGACTTCAACAGATGAATTTGGGCGGGCGAGGTACACAGACATTTAGTCCACAACCGTGGCCATGACCCTAACGGAGGCTCCAGCAATCACAGCTTACTCTGATATCATACGTCCCTGCTACTCATAGTGTGGTTCATGAACCAGCAGCAACAGTGTCCCCTGGAAGCTTGTTGGAAATGCAAAATGTTGGGTCTCAACCCAGCCAGACTCCCTGAACGAGAATCTGCATTTTAACAAGATCCCCTGTGATCAGTGTGTACATTGATGCATGAGCAGTGTTGTAATAGACTTGCCTCAATTCTGACGACTCTTCCAATCCTCAGAAATTTTAGCAGATTAGTTTGCAAAACAGCTAGCCATACCTTCTGCACACCCGGTTCCTCGATCTCAGAGAAGGGCCCACTTTCTCACCCTGTAGGTGATGGGGGTGAACCTCCTGGCTGTTGAGTTTGAGGAGTTAAGATGAAAAGTCCAGAGTGACTGTATCCCCACCAACTCCACCCTCTTCTTCCTGGAGTGTGCTCCTCCCCTCCAACCCTTTGCCTTTGCCTCCAAGGATTTCTCCGAAGAAAAACAGTCCAGATCAGTTTTGAGCCAGTTGCAGTGAGCATCTGTGAGACATCTTACTTAACCATCCAGTCCAGTCCCACTGGTTGAGCAAGAGTCTGTTTCTCAGGGGCTCCCTCAGGGCCCAAGAAGACCTGAAAAGGGCAGAGGTGAGAGGAGGGTGGGGCTGGTGCAGCCACAGCCCTACAAGCTCCAGTGACTAAACTCTGCTCCTGGGGGTGGTGTGGGGTGGAGTGAGGCTTTTAAAGTCAGAGTGTGTATGAGAAATAGAACCGGGCTAAAGAGCCCTCCATCTGTCTTGTCACAGCTGTTGCCCCAATAAGCATGCCACCAGATTACATCTCTTTAGGAATTCATTTTGTATCAGTAATGAAAGCTGCAAGGAATTTAACACAATTTCTCTCATGTCCTTCTGGAGAAATGTAGTCTACATTCCAGTTAAGTGAAATTTGTCACCTGACATGGGAATACTGTCAATTGCCCAACCCAATGTCTGTTATCGCCTTCTGCCTCAGCAACAGAAACCCAATGTACTCAAGACTCCTTCAAAGGAAGGGATACCTTTTGCCTCTATCCTTTGTCCTCCCTGTTGTCTGGATTAGTGATGTAATGGCTGGAGCTCCAGCAGTTATCTTGAACCATTAAGTGGTCTTTTGGTGTTCTGAGACCAATTTCAATGTGTTGGAGGGGGCATTTTCCACACCACCAACAAGTCATTCTCAAACATCAGCAGGGTGTCCAAGAATTCAACTCAATTCTGACACTATCTACTTGGGGATAGCATCAGATTCCACAGGCGGAGGGCTCAGTCCTACAAGACTGCCCTCCCCCACTTCAGACACCAGTAGCAAGCCCAGGTTTCTACCTGTGCTTCTGATCGACTAGCTATAAATCAGAGGTTCCCAAGACCCCCTCCTCAGGTTCAATTAATTTGCTAGACTTGCTCACAGAACTTAAACATTTTACTTAACAGATCACCAGTTTATAGCAAAAGGATATAACTCAGAAATAGCTAGACGGACGAGATGCATAGGGCAAGATATGTAGGAAGGGACACAGAGCTTCCATGTCCTCTCGAGGCCCACCACTCTCCCCAAATGTCCATGTGTTCACCAACCCAGAAGCTCTCTGAACTCTTTACTCTTAAGTTTTTATAAAAGCTTCATTACAAAGGCATGAAAGACTGACTCATTGGCCATTAGCAATTGATTCAACCTCCATGTCCTCTCCCATCCCCTGGTGGGCAGGAGGGTAGGGGGTAGACCTCTAATCACATGGTTGGTTCTCCACACACTTAGAGGATTAGAACTTTCCCATCCTTAGACAGGGTCCAAAACTCGTCACATTAACATACCAAGAGACACTTCTGTCACCCTCAACACTTAGGAGATTCAGAGGGTCTGAGAAGTTGTGAGTCAAGAACTGTGGACAAAGACTAGATATATATGAAAAATATATTTTGGTCATCTGAATGACCAAATATATATTTCTTAATAAATCACAATATCACAGGTGGCCTTAAGGATAGAAGCCACACGTAAGGGAGATGAAAGAAAGAAAACCCCTGGTCCTTGATATCTTTCAGAGTTGCCATACCAGCTCTGCACTGTCTATTTTCGGTTTAATTTAAGTGAGAAAGAGCTAAACTATCTTGTTTACGTATTTATTTTTCTGTTTCATGTAACTGAACTTAATCTTAACTGATATGGAGGTAAAGAGTGTTATTGGGCTTCCCTGGTGGTGTAGTGGTTGAGAGTCCACCTGCCGATGCAGGGGACGCGGGTTCGTGCCCCGGTCCGGGAGGATCCCACATGCCGCGGAGCGGCTGGGCCTGTGAGCCATGGCCGCTGAGCCTGTGCGCCCAGAGCCTGTGCTCCGCAACAGGAGAGGCCACAGCGGTGAGAGGCCCGCATACCGAAAAAAAAAAAAAAAAAAAAAAAAAAAAAGAGTGTTACTATTTTAAAAAGTGAATGTATGTCAACCTAGAGGAGGATTTCTATTGGCTTTGAATTTGGTCAATATTTTCAGTAGTTCACTTAAACTTATGGGTGATCTTATATTTATAGATGAAAAATCTTGGAGGGCCAGTTATGTATTGGATAATAGGTAAGTATCAGATTTCAAGAGAGGGAAACAATAGGTCAAAACTAAAAGGATAAAATTTAGTGAGAATAAACATAAAGTCTGGCTTTGGGTTTAAAAATATCTACTATTTACATGCAAAATGAGAGAACTTGAAACTGATTGAGAACTAGGGATATTAATACAGAGTTCTTCTATCCTCCACACTAGTATTATGTTAATACAGTCCTGCATAGTACATTTTCCAAAAGGCCATTGTTGGTACAAAGTTTTAACATGAACACACATGTTTATCATTTCTCCTCTCTGGGCCTTGCTGCAGTAAACAGAGCTGTAAGCAGAATGCATATTTTTTGTTTGTCTTTCTTGTGATCTTTTGTCAGTCTGGACATACCTACTAACTTGTTGAGCTTACCCATCCATTTACTCATAAATTCATTACTACCTGTTGAGTGCTTACTAGGTACTCTGCTTTGAGACTACATAGATTCATAGCCAGTGGTCACAGAGGTATCAAAGACCAATCAGGAAAGCACTCATGGAGCAAGACTCTGCCCTTCCCCTCTAATCGCCCCTGCACCCCTGACCCTAGAGGAGCCAGAAGCAGCAGAGAGAGGAGATGGATGCACAGTGCAGCCACAAACCATGTCCCACTCCCCCGCTGCTGGTCCCTGGTCTGAAGGTCCCATCTGAGCTGGAAGGAAGAGAGAAGCATTGTGTTGAATGTAAGATTGAAGCTTCAGTCTTGTACTAGAATAGGCCTTTTAATGCCTAAAGAGTTTCAGCGGATAGGCTAGCAAGAAGTAAGAAGACAAACTTCTGCTCACTGTTTAAAGGTAGTAATGAAACAAAAGTAAAGCTGTCTTCTGGTTGTACCCTATGTGTTCAGCCTATTCAATGAATATCGACTCTGTAGAGGATATCTTTAGAAGAAAGAACAAGAGACTAATAATAGGGGTTGGAGGAGAGAAGTGGGTGGCTGGGGGTTGAGTGGGAAGGAAACATATTCATGTCTTTTGAATTCTGTACTGTATGCAGGCATCACCTATTCAAAGACCAAATAACTTTTCTGTAAGGACTTAAACAAAGAGATGGATAAAATGGAGCATATTCAGAGGAGAATGACTTGAATCATAAAGGGTCTGATCACTATGCTTAAGGAGAAGTGGTTGATGGACCAGAAAATATTTAATCCAGAATGAGAAGACTTGGGGGCTGTAGGCATGGGGGTAGTATCTTAGTCTGTGTGTTTTCAGAGGACAGGGCTGGGATTAAAGAGAAGAAATTACAGGTAGGTGAATATTACTTCACCTTACTTACTTTCACTTTCCTTTTTAAGTATGAGCTTCCATCTTGTTAATGACAAGAGGTTCCAAAAACGTTTGCCACATTGAGTGAAAAGTGGCCTAAACAACTAACGTCACTTTCAAGCTGTGGTTCCAGGGCACTGGTGTTTTGGTTTGGTGCACATGTGAGAGTCTCAGGTCTTTTTGAAGTTGACATCTGCCAAGGCTATCTTCCTAATTCCCACCTGTCAATTCTAGTCACTGCTTAGATTCAGTAATCACAGCAAGATGGATGGGGAAACAGCAGAATGGTGGGAAGGTTCCAACAGGTGAGCTCCAGGGAGCTGGCTGCATCCACTCAGCACTGAGGGGCGGGAAGGAGCACAATATGCTGGTATGTGTAATACTCAGGTGTAGGAGTCAATGTCAGGAACTGCCAAGGCTCTGAGACTTTCCCCTGCTTGCAAGCTAGGTTAGCCTGCCATGGTTTCGTAGAAGTTGGAAGAAGATACAAGACTCCCGGGTCAGACACAAAAAACTTCATTAGTCATGACAATACTGGTTCTCCTTGGCTCCTAAGTCCCATGGGGGCAATTCAGAGGCAGGCCCAGGTGAACGGATGCTGTGCACCCAGTGGGCCTGTCACAGCTGAGGAACCTTAAGCTGTACCCGCTAATCTTCTTTTTTTTAACTGAAGTATAGTTGATTTACAATGTTGATTTATTTTCTAGGATACAGCAAAGAGATTCAGTTATACATATATATTCTTTTTCATATTCTTTTCCATTATGGTTTATTACAATATATTAAATATACTTCCCTGGGTTATATAGGAGGACCTTTTTGTGTGTTCTATATATAGTAGTTTATATGTGCTAATCCCAAACTCCTAATTTATCCCTCCCCTGCCTTTTCCCTTTGGTAACCATAGGTTTGTTTTCCATGTCTGTGAGTCTGTTTCTGTTTTGTAAATAAGTTCATTTGTATCTTATTTTAGATTCCACATATAACTGATATCATATGGTACTTGTCTCTGTATGATTTATTTCACTAGTATGATAATCTCTAGGTCCATCCATGTTGCTGCAAATGGCATTATTTCATTCTTTTTTATGGCTGGTATTATATATATTGTATATATATACAATATTCTATTGTATATATATACACCACATCTTTATTCATTCATCTGTCAATGGACATTTATGTTGCTTCCATGTCTTGACTATTGTAAATAGTGCTGCTGTGAACACTGGGATGCATGTATCTTTTCGAGTTAGAGCTTTCTCCAGATATATGCCCAGGAGTGGGATTGCTAGGTCATATGGTAGTTCTATTTTTAGTTTTGTAAGGAACCTCCATACTGTTTTCCATAGTGGCCGCACCAATTTACATTCCCACTAACAGTGTAGGAGGGTTCCCTTTTCTCCACACCCTCTCCAGCATTTATTATTTGTAGGCTTTTTAATCATGGCCATTCTGACCGGTGTGAGGTGATACCTCATTGTAGTTTTGATTTGCATTTCTCTAAATTGGCAAAGTTGAGCATCTTTTCGTGTGCCTATGGGCCATCTGTATGTCTTCTTTGGAGAAATGTCTATTTAGGTCCTATGGCCATTTTTTGATTGGGTTGTTTTTTTGTTATTGAGTTGTTGAAACCCCTAATCTTATAACCCCAAACTTGCCCAACCTTTACCCTTGAAGGAGATAGGACCCTTTTTTTTTTTACCCTAGTCAGGAAACAAATCTGCCTTTTGCCCTGGAGAGACCTCTATCTTTGCTAAACCACATCCTTCTGGGATAGAAAATGTCACAAGATATATAGAAACACCATAGAAAATTGCCCTCAATAATGTCCACCTGTAGGAATGAAGTTCTGGGCTCATCTTTTTGTTTGTAGTTGGATGTAGACCTGTCAGCTGGCTACACAGCCCTTGGCTCCAATTAATACCTTTCTGGACCAAGGAAGCAAACAAAGGTCTTAGAGTTGGATGGACCTGGATTAGAATCTTAGCTCTGTCATTTAATGACCAAATTACTTGCCTAGTATCTCTGACTCTCAGTTTTCTAATTTGGAAAAATGGGCCAATGATACTCACCTGAGTGTTGTTATGAGGATTAAAATACATAATAGATATAATTGTCTGGATAAGTGTTGATTGATGACCTAATATTCTTTGAATTTTACTGAAAAAAAATAGCATCCTGGTTACCCAAACTGTAGGAACTTATAAATGCTTTTTCTGTGATTTAGTTCTATAAATTAGAGGGGGTGAGTAAGGAATAGGAGAAGGTCTTTGAAATTCCCCAATGCAAAATCACTCATTTGTGCCCCTCAGTAACTCCTGGGGCAGCTCTCAGATCCTAACATTTCAGTAACTCTCCAGATTGGAGAACAAGTCATCTCAGCTTTTAGGTCTCTTGACTCAACTTACTGATGACCACCCACTTCTCCCTCCTGCGGTGCCTGCCTCAGCCCTTCTCTCTTAGCGAATTTAGGTTCTCTACCCTCAATTCTGCATCATAATCACCCCTTCCTATAATATCATAGATTTCCCTAGGGAACTCCAACCAAGTATCTCTCTAAACCTGTTTGGGGCATAATTTTTTCTGGCTGCTCCAAGCTTGATAGATAAAGAAACACTAAGTAAAGACTAGAAACCTGTACTTTATAAAACAATACTAAAACAGATGCCTTAATTATAGGAGACCAAATAATTTGTCGCCATTGCTTCATAAGATTATTTTTGCTTTGTTGGTTCCCAGACCAGAAATAGCTGCAGGGCCTCAGGTGTATCTTTTGTGTTTTTTCATCCTAGATGAGCCAAGATTTATCACTTTATTAGTGAGAATCATCAGGAAGAGGGAATTGGGTTTTGCTGCAGACAAGGAAATTAGAGGCAACAGTTAACAGTTGAAGTATCGCAGCAGATTTTGCAAAAATACTATCTTGCCATCTAAACTGGTTCTCAAACTTTATCGTGCAGGAGAATCACCTAGAAGTCTTGTTAAAACTGACTGCTGGGGCCCATCCCCACAGTTTCTGATTCAGTAGGTCCAGGGTGGGACCTGAGAATTTACATTTCTTATAAGTTCCCAGGTGATGCTGACAGCAGCTGCTTCAGGTCCCACACTTTGAGAACCAGGCTCCAAAGCAGTGATTCTCACCCCTGGCTTTACATTACAATCACTTGGGGAGCTTTCAGCAAGTACTGCCTGGTTCCCAAGCCCCTGAGATTTTGACTTAATTGGCCTGGGGATGGGCTCTGGGTTTTGAACAGCCTCCCAGGTGATGGAATACAATACCAGGATTGAGAATCACTGCACCTCTAGAAATTGCCCAGAAATACATGCTCTTCTCTCACTCCCAGCTCAGCAACTCAGGAGAAAAATGGATGGATATAAACAAGTGATTATTACAAGCCTTGTTGGATGTAAGCAAGTCATTTGAAAGCCAACTGGAAAGTGAAGGAAGAGCGTCTGAGCTGCTGTGTGTTTCTGCCAGTCAGGTCTGCAGATGGCATCAGCTCATGGGACCCAGTGTAGAATGCACTGGGTCTTCTTCAGTTGTAAAATAATCGACTCCGTGGTCCCTCCCCACTTCAACAGTGGGACCCAGTGTAGAGTGCACTGGGTCTTCTTCAATTGTAAAATAATCGACTCCGTGGTCCCTCCCCACTTCAACAGAGGGGCCCAGTGTTTGGATTTCAGTCCAATGAGAGTAGAAAATAGGCAAGCTGCTCCCTGGGTGTGGTGACTCTCCTGGGACCCTGACGGGGTGGGAAGGGTGCCATTTGGTCACAAAGTCTCATTTACAAAGGGCCTCTTATTATTATTATTGTCGTTGTTGTCATTTTAAAAGAATCCTCTACAAAAGAATAGTATTTTCTCAAATCTTGTTACCTGTCCTCAGCGTGTAAGTTTAGACTAGTTGTTCTCCACGCTGACTGCACATTAGAATCACTAGGAACACTTACAAAGAGAACCTATCTCCACGCACGGTGACCAACTAGTCCCAGATTCTCAGGACATTCTTCATTTTAGCAACGTCCTGCATCCTGGGAACGTCTCAGTCCCGGACAGACAGGGGCAGTTGGCCACCTTGCCCCACCCCAGAACCATTAAGTCAGAACTTCTGGGAGTGGGCCCTGGGCATCAGGATTTCAAAATCCCCCAGGGATTGTAATGTGCAACCAGGGTTGAGAACTGGAGGGTTTTAGATTAAATGAAGTTGTGCGCAGTGTGGTGTTTTGGTGCTTTCTGGAGCCCCGATAGCCTCAGGGTATATTAGTGGTGTGTGTGTGTGTGTGTGTGTGTGTGTGTGCATGCGTGCATGTGGGCGCGTGCACGCGCGCGTGTGTGTGTACATACTGGGAGATTTTCAAGTGGAGAGGAAATGGACTTCCTCTCCGTACCTGTGATTTCAGGGTCATTTTCTCAGGACTGTTAAAACAATTGTGACATTTCAAGTCTCACAGAAGCTGTGTCTTTAGCAACCACATCATGTTTGATCATCTGAAAATGCTCAGCATTTGTGGAGTGTGGCACCAAGGGGTTCCTACAGCTCAACTTACTAAGCCCTTCAAAAGTGCTCAGAAGTGGGTGTGGCCAGCTGTTTCAGTTCTGTTGGCAGGAACAGTGGAGGTCACCCTTGGCGATGCTGGCAGTCTCATAAGGAAAAGCCCCTTTCCACTTCTAGGCACATTTTAAAACTGGTGATAAGCTGTGACTTAAATTAAAACAACAACAACAACAAAAAAAGCAACTCAGAACAAATAAAGCTACAGAGACAGTCAAGCGGGCAAGATGAAATATGTAGCCCATAAGATGGTGAATGATGCTCTTTCAGGGATGATTTCGGGAATGTTCTGCTTTTACAAACCACTAATTCCATTTTCATGGGAGCAAACCAGGAGGCCTCAGGCTGAGCACCCTTTCTGCAGTGTAAGAACTGTCTCACGCTCTTCTGGCAAAGGGAAAACATTCACCTAGTTGTTCGTGTACTACACGTGTGATAGTGTGTTTCATTCCATTGTCTAGAATGAAAGGGGCCCTGCCCTTCCTGCTGAAAGATGCCGGTGTAAGGAAGGCACCCAGGTGAAGGACCAGGATCAGGTGCCTGACCTAACTTCCCGGTCCACCCACCCCCCAGACCAGCTCCCTTGGGAAGCCCAAGGAGGTGGGGCTGTGGGGCAGCCAAAGTGCAGGCAGTCAGCACCCAGAAAGCAGAGCATGGGAAACAGGGCTCTGGCCCCAGCAGTCAGGACATTCTCGTCCACAGAACAGCTGGCCAACGGGTAGGGCAGGAGGGCCAGGCAAATTATTGCTTCTGGTGGTTTCTTCCCTCTGGATGAGAGAAATAATCATTTCTTTGGAGGAAAGTGAAAAAAATGAGTTTTAATTGGTGACCATCCAACCCCCAAAAGCCTAATTTTTTAAAAAAGCAGCTGACCCGTGCCTCCGGCAACACGTTTTGGTATTCCGGTTTCAGATGCTGAGACCTGGAGTGACAACATGGTACAATGAAAACAGCAATGAACTTGGACATCGAAGACTAAGAAGTAGCTTCCTCAGGGGGTCACCTGACCTCTCTCTAGAGCAAATAGGTTTCATCTTGGCTCACCAACCCATGTTCCTCAAGTTGGGGCCAAGCTTGACTGAAAGGAATGCCCTGGTCCACCAGGCACGCAGCCCAACGTGGTGACCGAGAGTGTGGGTGCTGGAGCCAGACCACCTGGATCAGGTTCCCAGCCTGCCACTTACCTGCCGAGTGACCTTGGGCATGTCACTTAACCTCTTTATGCCTCAGTTTTCTAATCTGAAAACAGGGATAATCATTCTACCCACCTCATGGGATAGTTGTGAGGATTAAATGGAAGGATGCCTAGAAACTGCTCACAGCAGAGCCTGGTACAGAGACGTGTCCCATGTTAGCTGTTCTTATTCATTAGAGCGAGTAGGCTTGTTCAGAATAATATGGAGAAGGACCCACAGCGTGGGACATCTTGAGAGCCACGGAAAGAATGATGAGAAATATTGAAATTAGTTGCAGGAAGCAAGCTTTTTCCTAGCAAGGAACTGTACAAAAATGCATGCCACCATCGGGTCCCCCTGGCTAACATGCAAAATGTCATCTGTGCGCAGCAAACCCATAATCTTTTTCCTTCTTTTGGCTTCCCTGTTGCCACTGATCACGCTACTTGTAGTGCACATGAAACAGTGCCCGGTACATAGAAAGTTGTTGGTAAAAGTCAGCGGCTATTGTGGTGGTGGTAGTAGTGATTGCTTTTAATATTAATACTATCCCTAATCTGGATAAGAAATAACACCTGACAGCAAAGAGGGGATTAGATGATAGGAGGGAAAGTACTTTGCAAACCTGAAAGCATTTTACAAAACTAAGGTATTATCCCCATGCCCCAGTGAAAGTGATTAATTACACAAATATTTGTGAAGTGCAAACCACACAGCTCTATTTTGTGGAGAAGGAATTAATGGTGTTACCTTATCTGAACTTTGATTCTAACAGACTCTCCTGCTGGCTAGTGAAGAATGGCTGGCAGCAGCCTTCCTCGAGGCTGAGAGAATTTTTTTTTTTACATCGTTATTGGAGTATAATTGCTTTACAATGGTGTGTTAGTTTCTGCTTTATAACAAAGTGGATCAGTTATACATATACATATGTTCCCATATCTCTTCCCTCTTGCATCTCCCTGCCTCCCACCCTCCCTATCCCACCCCTCTAGGTGGTCACAAAGCACCGAGCTGATCTCCCTGTGCCATGTGGCTGCTTCCCACTAGCTATCTATTTTACATTTGGTAGTGTATATATGTCCATGCCACTCTCTCGCTTTGTCACAGCTTACCCTTCCCCCTCCCCATATCCTCAAGTCCATTCTCTAGTAGGTCTGTCTTTTTTTTTTAATTTTATTTTATTGAAGTATAATTGATTTACAATGTTGTGTTAATTTCTACTGTACAGCAAAATGATTCAGTTATACATATATATTCTTTTTCATATTCATTTCCATTATTTTTTTTATTAGTTTCTGCTTTATAACAAATTGAATCAGTTATACATATACATCCGTCCCCATATCCCTTCCCTCTTGCGTCTCCCTCCCTCTCCCACCCTCCCTATCCCACCCCTCCAGTCGGTCACAAAGCACAGAGCTGATCTCCCTGTGCTATGCCGCTGCTTCCCACTAGCTATCTACCTTACGTTTGGTAGCGTATATATGTCCATACCTCTCTCGCGCTTTGTCACAGCTTACCCTTCCCCCTCCCCATATCCTCAAGTCCATTCTCAAGTAGGTCTGTGTCTTTATTCCTGTTTTACCCCTAGGTTCTTCATGACATTTTTTCCCCCTAAATTCCATATATATGTGTTATCATACGGTATTTGTCTTTCTCTTTCTGACTTACTTCACTCTGTATGACAGACTGTAGGTCCATCCCCCTCATTACAAATAGCTCAATTTCATTTCTTTTATGGCTGAGTAATATTCCATTGTATATATGTGCCACATCTTCTTTACCCATTCATCCGATGATGGACACTTAGGTTGTTTCGATCTCTGGGCTATTGTAAATAGAGCTGCAATGAACATTTTGGTACATGACTCTTTTTGAATTATGGTTTTCTCAGGGTATATGCCCAGTAGTGGGATTGCTGGGTCATATGGTAGTTCTATTTGTAGTTTTTTAAGGAACCTACATACTGTTCTCCATAGTGGCTGTACCAATTCACATTCCCACCAACAGTGCAAGAGGGTTCCCTTTTTTCCACACCCTCTCCAGCATTTATTGTTTATAGATTTTTTGATGATGGCCATTCTGACTGGTGTGAAATGATATCTCATTGTAGTTTTGATTTGCATTTCTCTAATGATTAATGATGTTGAGCATTCTTTCATGTGTTTGTTGGCAGTCTGTATATCTTCTTTGGAGAAATGTCTGTTTAGGTCTTTTGCCCATTTTTGGATTGGGTTGTTTGTTTTTGAGCTGCATGAGTTGCTTATAAATTTTGGAGATTAATCCTTTGTCAGTTGCTTCATTTGCAAATATTTTCTCCCATTCTGAGGGTTGTCTTTTGGTCTTGTTTATGGTCTCCTTTGCTGTGCAGAAGCGAGGCTGAGAGAATTTAACCTGCATGAGGTTCCCTACAACAGCTGAGATCCCAGCAATTCATCATTGTAATGTTTACTGAATCAGGCAGTTGACATGGCCCTGTTGTTTACAGCTTGTTTAAATACCTGGAAAAGAGAACAATGAAGCCTGAGCAGTGTGAGGACCTGCTTGGTTCCCATCAGTGCAGCCTGGTGCAAGGGAAGGGGTGCAGATGGGGAGATGACAGGCAGGTCTCAGTGAGCCCCCAGCCTGTGCCCTTTCCCCGGGTATGGGCCACCTCCAGCTCGGCTTTGTGCCGAGCAGACACTTGACACTGTGCCAGACGCTATCTTGGCAGCTCCTTAAGCTGAGTAATGAGACTTGGTTTGTTAGGAGCCTTTAATTACCAGCCTAATGTACAAAAACATTTCTCTCTAGAGACGTTCACGCAAGCTAAGCCTTTGTTCACCAAGAAAGCAAGCTGCTTCCTCTTCTGGCAAAGAAGATATGACTCCAGGGTGAGATTTCTCTCTGGTGAAATCTATCCTGCTCCAGCCATGATCCACCCACATTCTTGCTCCCCTACCCAACAACCCATGTAGCAGAGTGTCTGACTGTGTCTGCTGGGTGACTGTCCCCTTGCTTCCCCCTTATTCTGTCTCTATCGTGGACAGAATGACTGTATTTGGAACCAGTCTCTCTAGGATGGATTGATCCCTCTATCAATTCCTCATTATTAAACCCAAGCAGGCTCCTGACAGTGATGGGAAGCTAATGAGCTTGCTCTTTCATTCTACAGGATGACCATTAAGACATTATTCACTCTCCTGAAATCTCCAGTCCTCAGCACCCCACAAACCCCCCAAAAGAGAACTTTGTCTATTATGGTACAAAGAGAATAAATACCATCAGACTGCATGTCCTGGATTTCCTGCTCACAATGTCTCATTCCTGATGCAACTGCTCCCTTTGCCCCATCCTTCCTCTGTCTAAAGCCATCTCCCCATCTACACCCCCTCCCCTGCCTAAAACTATCCCAGCATCAGGATCACACCCCCTCCTATGCTTTCACAGCTATTAAAATACATAAATGTCTCCTCTCCTTTATCTCCCCCCCACCACAACTCTCTCCTGACTTCATTTCATCACCATCAAACATGTGCTTCTTTCTCCAACGTGAAAGATCCATTATTTAGATGAAATATGTATCACAATTTTACATACTATCTCATTGATGCTTCACGGGGGGGAGGGGTGACTTAGCTTGACTAAGCATTAAAACAAGCCAAAGAAACCTCCCTCCCTTGGTCTTGATCCTACGTCACCTCTAGAGATGGTCAACCTTCTTTAAAAAGACTGCCTACTCCCACAGTATCAATTTCCTTCTCTCTCCGTCAATCCGAAGTCCTTTTAATTTGAACCCTATTCCCAACACTGTAATCAAACTCTTGCCAAGGTTACCAAAGACCAGATTCAATAGACATGTCCAGCCCTCACCTTGCCTGACCTCCTCCAGCATCTGCCACGTTGATCCATTCTTATGGACCCACTTTCTACCTCTGGCTTCTGTGATATTAACACCTCCTGGTTTTCTTCCTACCTTTTAGCCCTCTTCCTCCAATGACCAACTAACATTTCTAACCATCTCTCAAAAACTGGTATTTCCAAAGTTTCTGTCCTAGGCCCTCCTTTCTTCTCACCTTTCAATTCTTTCTTGGCAATATCTCTCCGGCTGATCTCACCCATTACAATCTGTATGCCAACAACTCACAAATTACCAGTCCAGCCCTCTCTCCTAAACTGCAGACCCATGTATCTGAGTGTCATCCATGTATTAATATCTGCATATCTTGCAGGTTCTACAAACTCACTGCTTCTAGTATATCTGTTAAGTTTTAGTTGCTGATAGCAAGAACATTCTAGATATTTTAAGCAGAAACATTCTAGATATTTTAAGGGCTTCTACAGGGAATTGCATGCTTAAGCATTGTTGGAAAGACTAGAGAAAGTTCCAGGCGAGGTGTCCAGGAATGACACCCAGAATAATGCTGCAGATTTAACCCTCTAGGGGAAGTGCTATCTTTGCCACAGCAAGAAGCTGAGGAATTAGAAGCCTGTTGTCCCAAATGCAAGCTTAGCTCTGATGCATCTGGCAGGCAGCTGTGGTCAAAATCACTTGATTCAGAGGCTCTTACAGCTGCTAGATTTGAATCAGCCAGATGGATGCTTTGGACTCTGTCACCTCTGCTCTGAATTCAAGATTCATGTGAGTGTAGCCGATTGATGGACCTAAACCATGTAGCTTTTGGCTGTCTAGACTCTGGAGTACAGGATGGGCCACCAGAAGGAGTGTAGAATAGAGGTCAAGTGACTCAATCTACTGTATCCCTGACAACAAAGAGCTCATCGTTTCCCAGCAGACGCTTCTCTCCTAAGGTCCTGTATTTCTGTAAATTTCACTCCCTCTACCCAGTTGGTCAAGTCTGAAACTGGGAGTAATGCCCCTACGCCATTCTCCTCTGATCCATATCCAATTCATGCCAGTTCTACCCCAAATATCTTGTAACTCCATTTACTACTCTCTGTCCCAGGCATCCATCATCTCTCAACTGACCTACTATTAACAGCCTCCTAACCCCCTGACCAGTCTCTCTGCCTCCAACTCTGCCATTTTCTAATGCATTCTCCACAACATAGCCAGAGAAATCTTCGTAAAATATAAATATGAACATGACACTTTTCTCTTTAAAAACCTCAGTGGCTCATTTAACGTGTGTCATCTGCTCTAGCTGGTAATTGCCATGAAGGCAGGTACTGGGTCTCACTCACAGCCATATGCGTCCCCAGAACCTTGCACAGTGCCAGCACAGAATAAGTATTATCGTTTCTATGGCAAAAGATGTTGCTCTTCCTCCAGGCACACAATCCCATCCTCATGTGGTAATTAGCCAGGTTTCTTTCTGCCTGGTCTTAAGCAGTAACTTAGCAAGGGAAGCACAGTGTTGAACAATATAAGTCAATTAGCAGTGTTAGCAATATGAGCATCCTTGCTGTTTGAAATCAGTCTTTCAAGATAAAGTTGCCTCTTAGAGATGAATATACTGTGATAAAAAAAAGTTTGAGGAAAGTGGAGGGTCAAATACTCCTTCTTCTCACCCACTCTATTTTCTTGTGCTCTAACACTCCCTCTCTTTTATCCTTCTCTACTTGCTCTTTTTTTGTTTGCTTGTTTTCATTCCACATGGTTTCTTTTCTCTCCCCTACACCTCCCTTCTCATTTAATATCCACTTTCCTGCAGCCTAGTGGAAACCTACAGGGCCTTCCTTTTGGCCCCAATCCCCTATAAACACGGACTTCCATGTCAAAACTTGCACTGCATGAGTGAGGATTTACTTAGTGCTTCCTCTGTAAAACACTCTCCTCCCAGAATTGTTTTCCTCTGGAATCTTTGCCCCACGCTGCAAGATTTCACTGAGAGCCAGGATTCTGCCAGCCCCATACCGTTGTCTGCTACTGTGGAAGTTCCTCTTTGCCAGTGTTTTTTGGAAAATCTTTTATTAACTTTCCAAAGTTATTCTTGGAATCAGATTCAGAATGTCCCTGGAGGAATAAACAGGCTGCAAACAGACTTCAGAAGAAAACAGCAACTTTATTCAAGGTAGTCTTACTTTTACATACATCAAAACAGTACCACACCAGCGCCATGACAGGAAGCACACAGACATGTGGACCATAGCGTGCCTGAAGGGGAGGGTGGGTCCTGAGATGTATTCACATTGCCCTCCCCTCGGGAAATCGTGTTCCTCAATCTCCTGGGTTGGATCACTGTCTCTGGCTTCTTAATGTTGTTTCTTGGGCTTTGGGTTGGATGCCGCTCCAGGAGGAGGTGAGCGCAGGCACAGAAGCTAAGGAATGCCAAACGCTGAAGCTGAGCTGCTTCCCTTAATGGCTGGAACGATATCTTGAATCCTATCTCTCAGGCTCCCACCTGCAGATCCCTGTGATTCCCTTTTTCCTCACCCTTCTCAGGCCTTGTGTTGTTATTGGCCATCTTAGCAGTGTGTCAGCCCAGACATTTAAATGCTGCTGAGTTTTACCCAAGCTCATCTAGAGGAAGACACTCTATATCTGCGTCTGATAGTGACTTCTTTTTCTCCATTTCTCTGGACTGTTTTTCTAGAGAATAATAGCTCACATCTATTGGGGGCTTTCTAGGAGACTCAGTGTCTCAGCTGCCCAAAGTGCTCTATATGAATTAATTTGTTTAAGCATCACACCTATGAGGGAGGGGGCTCTGATCTGTCCTGTTTTACAGACAGGAGAGCTGAGTAGGGAGAAAAACTAATCTGCCCACAGTCGCACAGCCGGGAAGGGTGAGAGCTCAGATCAGAACCCAGGTGGTCTTGTGCCAGAGCCCCCAACTTATCAATTTACCCCTTCCTTTTCCTCAGGCAGGGGCCTGGAGAGACCATCTCCCGTCTACCAAGGAGGCTTTCTCTCTCCAGCCAGACCACAGGCCCGTTTCCCATGCATTCTGATTGATAGGGCTTTTAAGTGGATTATTTATTCTCCTCTCTTCAGTACCCCAGTTCAGAACCATCAGATAGATGGAGATCAAAATGTAAGCTTTCTCCTGCAGAAATCCAAGTTGGCCTTTGTGCCTGTGGTAAGTGACCAATGGGCCTGTGAATGCTCTCAGCCATGCCTCTCCCTCCCTACTCCCCCATGTAGACTTTGGGACAGTCCACATGAGAGAAAAGGCTGTTCTGCAGAGCAAGCACATTTACCCACAATTGCTGGCCCACCCCGGACAGGGGCAGAGAGAGAAGAAATCAAGACGGTAAATAACCAGGACTAGACTTTACCTCCAACAAACTCAACAGCCATTGAATCAGCCAAATAACGTTTTTGAGCCTGCTACTTGGCATTGCACCACTGACAGTGAGCAAATAGACAAGGTCCCCAGCCTGTGGCAGCCAGAAGCCTAAGACAGACACTATTGATCTGCATAGGCAAAGCGAGAACAGGGCAACAGCTGTCACGCATGACAAAGGTAGCAAGATCCATGCATGGGTTAAACGAAACCGGCATGAAGTAGGTTGCTGGGAGGCTTATATATTGCATGAGGAGCGAGTTTGTTTCTGGAGCCAGGACTGAAATCAGGGGTGGAATCAATTGTTATTTCTGTCCAAGCACTTAGTATCCTTTCTCTCACTCCTTCTTCTAAAATAGCCTCTACAGGACTGGTGGGAATTCTCTAGTTCTTGGAGAATTGAGTAAACCATATTTTTGAGCATCTGCCATGAGCAAAGCATTATGCAAGCTAGAAGGTCCCCAATTCTGTGTCATTGGGGCCCAGGGCCCATCCACTTGCCATGCAGCCGACACCAAAGGCAACAAACCAGGCATCTCAGCCCCAGGCGCACAGCTTAGTGCTTTATCTGTGTCCTCTCCTCCCATGAATTAGGTGGCATCCTCCCCAACTTAAAGATGAGACTGAAACTGGGAATGATCGTTACTAACAACTAACATTTCTTGAGCATTTACATGCTAAGCAGCTTAGGCTCATCAGGACAGGGAGCTGCGTGGTGACAAATTGGTTGCGGGAACAGGCCCAGGGAGCCCGACTGGCCGGTTCAAGTGCTAGCTATGACCCCTGGCAGCGTGTGACTGTGGGCATGTTAACCCCTGTCTGTGCTTCAGTTGCACCATTGGTAAATGGGTAGTAACACTACCTGGTCAGTAGGGCTGTTACGAGGAGGAAAGGAGTGAATACGTGTGAAGCACTTAGAACAGTGCCTGTCTCACGGAGGGCACTCCATGGAGCCTGGTGAGCTCAGGAAGGGGTGTTTTACAGACAAGGCAGTGGAGGCCTATTTCATGAACACCCAAGGTCCCAGGCAACAGAGGAGGAGCTAGGACACAAACGCAGGTAGTCCGGCTTTAGGGACCAAACATTTACCCAGTACACCAGCTGCCTCTCTCACAGCTGTTACACAGGAGAGGCAAGAGCGACACTGTGGCTCCACTGCGCCCCGTAGAAATGCCGTGCCAGGGCCCCACAGATCGTCAGTGACGGAACTGTGATTCAGACCCAGATCAGCTCTACATTGCACTCCCCACACCCCCTCTCCAGTCTCCGTACCGCACCCGCTGTGGCTCCTGTGTGCAGCTGATACCCTCCCCCAAACGAGACTTTCCTAAGCATGGGGAGCTCACGAGGCCCCGCGTTCCAGAGGCCTTGGGGACCTGGTCTAACTTTCTGCAGCTCAGCTTTGATGTTTTTAAACCACCAACCGTTTTGAGCATTATCATATGCAAAACAGAGTATTAAATATTTTCTAATATAAAGAGAAATGAGCAGTTTGTTAGCTAGTGGAGGAGACAGGCAGGGACACAAGTAGCACAGAGGCATGAACGAGGTGAGAAGGACAACCGGAAGGGCCAGTGCTATGGCAGGAGCCCACCCCCTGTCACTGGGTCTCTCGTGCTGGAGTGGAGAGTGTCACAGAGCCTCCCAGGTCTGGGGGTGGGGAAACAGGCTGCTTCTCAGTCCATTCCTGTGCACCGAGGATCCAGAGCATTCTGGGATCACTGGGACCTCCCTCTACGGCTGCTGAGCTGCTTCAAGGACACCAGGGTCGCAGAACAATGCCATTTGGCAGATGGCAGAAGCTGCCTCAGGGAAGGAGAAAGGCTGGCTCTGCTGTCAAACCAGAGACAGAAAACATTTTCGCTGAGTTAGAGAAAGGGAGGAGTGTCCTTTTCTGTTTAGAAGCAGCAGATGGATTCAGTATTCCAGTACTTTCTGATCGTTTTGTAGGTCATACACCCTCTCGAACACAGAATGAGCTCTGTGGACCCATGCCTCAGAAAAAAAGAACTTGAGCTCATGCAATACGTTGCATAGCTTCTGGGGTTTCTTAGACCCTTTGGAAGACATCTGTGGATTCCCAATGGGTCCATAAATCCTGGGTTAAAAACCCCTCCTTGTAATGGGTTTTAAAAATGGCTGCAAATTCCTTGCTGTTCCTGTCACCTGGAGGTGAGGTCTCTGTCCCTTCTATTGAATCTGGGAAATCTTTGACTGCTTCCGCCAATAAAGTATGGTTTCCAGTTAGTTCATGAAAGGCCATGCGGTGTCTACCTAGTTCACCTAGGATGGTCAGTTTGGGGATGCTCCCTCTCAGAACCCAGCTCCAGGGCATGTGGTCAGGCCATGTGTAGGAGCTATGAACAGTTGAGCTCAGCTATTATGGGTTGAATTGTATCCCTCAAGGGATGTTGAAGTCTTAACCCCCGGTACTGGTGATATTTGGAAATAGGGCCTTTGTGGGTGATCCAGTTAAGACGAAGTCAGTAGAGTGGAGCCTAGTACAGTATGTCCCCTGTTCATATAAACAGTAGGAATTTGGACACAGAGATAGACAGGTGCGTGGGAGAACACCATGTGAATATGAAAACAGAGATCAGTGTGATGCACCTTCAGTCCAAGGAATGCCAAAGATGGCCAGGGAACCACCAGAAATGAGGAGAGAGACATGAAACAGATTCTGCCTCACAACCTCAGAAGGAACCAGCCCTGCCAACACCCTGGTCTTGGACTTCCAGCCTCCAGGACTGTGAGTCAATAAATTTCTATTGTTGAAGCCACCCTATTTGTGGAACTTTTAAATGGCAGCCTCAGGAAACTAATATAGCATCCTTGGGGTCATCCCTCCCCACGGTCCAGGTGGGAAGTAAAGAAGCCACCTCAGAAGAGGGATCTTCCAGATCCCCCAGACATTCAAGTCACCTGCAGCTACTCTGGTCTTCCCAACTGAGGCCACAGACATTGGAGGGTAGAGACGTGTCATTGCTACTGTGTCCTGATTGAGTTTCTGACCCACGGGATCCGTGAGCACAATATAAAACGGTTGTTGTTTTAGGCCACTAAGTGTGGGGCTGTTTGTAATGAAGCAGTGATTAACTGGAACGCTGTCTAAAATTCTCCTGACCTCGGACCACTCGAAATTATGTCCTCTTCCTTTTATGTCTGCAAAGAGAGCTCGTTTAATGAACTAATTTGAGCTGAATGTCCATGGTAATGGCATCATAGAACCTGAGAATTGGAAGGAAGCTTGATACTCACATTTAGGGAGAAACAAATTATCCATAGTCCCAACTTCATACAAATCAAACAGCCTTCATTTTCCCTTTCAATCCTTGTGCATACATAATTTGCAGATAGTTTATTCCAGATTCATTCAACATAGTTATAATCAAACATAATTTTCGAGGCTGCTTTATTCAACTTGCAGTTTATCATAGCATTTTCCATGTTGCTACATAGTTTTTATTATTTTAATTGGCTGCAAAGAATTTCATAAGTGATTGTACTATAATTTACTCAATCATTGTCCTTTTGACCAACATAAAAACCTTGATGTGAATCTTCTTTAATTGTAATATTTTAATCATTGTTCTAAATCGAGGTCGGCAAACTGTGGCCTGAGGGCCAAATCCACCCACCCCATTTTTGTACTGCCTGCAGGCTGACGATAGCCTTTAAAGGTTTAAATGGCTGGGAAAAAAAATTTAAAGCATAGTGTTTTGTGACGCTTGAAAATTATATCAAGTTCAAAATTCAGTGTGCATAAATAAAGTTCATTGGAACAAAACACACCCGTTCATTCATTGACATATTGCCTACGGCTGCTTTCCTAGTACAACGGCAGAGTTGAATAGTTGAGACAGACTGCATGGACCACAAAGCCTAAAATATTTACTCTCTGGCCCTTTACAGAAAACATCTGGGGAACCCTGTTCTAAATGTACATCGTCATCCCCTCACTCCACTCGGCATTCATATCTCTGATAATTTTTTTCCTCTGTCCAGAACCTTTTTTGCTCGTCTTTCTAGCTATCATTATTCATTTATTCAACAGTGATTTGTTAAACACCTGCTCTTTGTCTTGTCAGACGTTGTGGGGTATAAAGCTAAATAAGGCAAAATCCTTGCTTTCAAGGAGTTTACAGTTTAAGGAGACATTCAAGACAGAGACACACATCACAAAATTACAGGTTTGAAAGTCCTGGGAGGCACAAAGAAATGCTATGGGGTCCAGATGTGGGATAATTCCTAACAGCTGGGAACGTGACATTTGAGCTTCAGAGAAGCAAAGGGAATGGCAACCTGGGTAGAAAAACAACTACAGCCTGGGAGACTATTAGCATGTGTGTGTGTGGAACAACATGACTGCAGGGGAGATGATTATAGAAGCTACAGTGGGGGATCAGGCGGAAGGAGGGAGATGTAGAAGAGGAGAAGGGGTGGAGACGGTGGGGGAGAGAGAGGAGGTTGGGGTCAAGCTAAGACACTTGAGAGGGGAGAGGACAGGATATCATCTGACAAAAAAGAAAACCTTCAAGTTTAGAATCACTAATACTTTTATTTCCCTTTGGCCAAAGGCAGAGTAGACAGATACATTTTTTAAGTTCTTCTACGAAGCAAAAGAATCCATGCTCTATAAAACTTGAGAAATTAGAGATGCCAGTTAGTTACCCAGGAGTGGCACTTCTCATGCAGGTCTTTAAGATGAACTGTTACATCCCATAAGAAATAAAATTAAATATAAGAAGTCTGGATGTTTCCAGGAGGGCTTCTTATACACATCCTAGCAAGAACTCTTTTGGGCTTAACGAATGCCGAGCAGGATGGTTACAAATATACATTTTTTCACAAGGGTCTACATTCAGAAGAACAAGTAGCGTTTCATTCATGTATTTCCAGTCTTCATATCTAGATAATTAGTTGTTCCAAATGACCTTGCTTTTTGGAATTCCATCTTCTTTCTGCCTGAATATCCCCTCCTCACTTTTATCCCGGCTTCATTTTACTAATCAGAAGGGCTTTCAATATCAAGGCTACAGAGAGGGTCCCTTATACTAAGCCCTAAAGAAATCTAACACCAATAAATATATTAAACTTCTACAAATCTTACCCATTCTTTAAAGCTCGGCTCATGAATCAACTCTCCCAGAGCAGTGCTTCTCAAACTTTAAAGTGTGTACAGTGGACTGAGGATCTTGTTAAAATGTGGATTCTGATCCACCAGGTCTGGAGTAGTGCCTGAGACTTTGCATTTCTCATAATATCCCAGTCATACTGATGCTGCTGGTCCATGGATACTAGCAAGGGTCGGGATTATTCCAGCCCCCAATTCATCGTTATCTTGTAAATGCCAGTGGAACTCTGTTCTCTCGTATTCAGTCTTGTATTGTTTCCCACTTCATGAAAGTTAGTCTTAACTTCCCAGACTGGGAACTCCTGAAGGAAAGAATCGGACCTGATACGCATCTGTCCCCTCAACGTGCTACGCCTGTCGCTAAGCAGACTAGGCCCTCAAAGAGCATTCTGAGAATCAGTGAACAAGTCATCTGAGACAGCTCAGTGCAACCTGCAGTCAGAGAACTTAGCACTTGGGCAAAAGTACTAATTCGAGGCATTATCCTCACCACCACCCAGCAATCGTGCCTGTGGGGAGTAGGCATTGTTTCGATACACAGAGCAGGTACAAATTTGCAAGCCTTATACATGGATGAACAAGAAATGGAGCCTGTTTTTCTTTCCCATAACTGAATTTAATCATAATTAAATGATTCACCTTCTGCTTGATTGCAGAAAATATTATCTTGACCAAATTTGGGTAAACCCAATTACTTCTGGTTTCTCTGCCTTTTTAGAATTTCCCCTCCCCCTCTGTCTCCCCTATCAACCTTCCCCATTGGCATTCACTGCCACTGTCACCACTGCCATTGGTCTTCAGTTATCAGCTCTACCCTGCTTCCTCCTTTTGTCCCCTCTATGCCCAGGGGTCCTTTTTTTTAACATCTTTATTGGAGTGTAATTGCTTTACAATGGTGTGTTAGTTTCTGCTCTATAACAAAGTGAATCAGTTATACATCTGTTCCCATATCTCCTCCCTCTTGCGTCTCCCTCCCTCCCACCCTCCCTATCCCACCCCTCTAGGTGGTCACAGACCATGGAGCTGATCTCCCTGTGCTATGCGGCTGCTTCCCACTAGCTATCTATTTTATGTTTGGTAGTGTATACATGTCCATGCCACTCTCTCACTTTGTCACAGTTTACCCTTCCCCCTCCCCATATCCTCAAGTCCATTCTCTAGTAGGTCTGTTTTATAGCCATTTCATAGCCCCCCTTATAAGGCTCAAGGACTTTTAAGTTCTGAAAGCCTGCACCAAGGTCTAGTTTCAAGCAGGGAACTCCATAGGTGATTAGATCAAGATATTAGCCATGAACCTGCCACATAGCACAGGGAGGCGGCATCCTCCTTGCTTTTCAGGAGCTTCTCGTTAAGAAAAAAACAGAGAGTTCCCCAAATAAACGTGAGATTAGGTGAGTGAATGTATTTAGCAGTTGACTTGGTGTCTAAAGGTAGACTGAACAGTATAAATATGAAACTCAAGCTTCAGGGCTCCTCAGTTGCATAGCCCCCTTCCAAGACCCTGTTCCTGATTTGGTTTTGTTATCAAATTGGGGGTTCCACTGTTCACTGCTTACAAAATCAACATTCACAAATGTTGGTAGCAAAGGAAAGGTGCCTTTAATCAGAATGTCGGCAATCTGGGGAGATGGTGGACCCAACGTCCCCAAAAAACCACCTCTGAAGATTCTGCTGGGCCATGAAATCTTTTCAGAGGAAACAGAGAAGTCATCTCAGTTAATCATTGAGACGGGGGGTCAGAGTCATCACCACCCCGTGCTGTGTGCAGGTTTATGTGCAGATTTATGTTCAGGCCTGTCACGTCCTCATGATCTTTCTCCAGGTGTTACCTTGTTCACACAGTTCGGTCACATAGTTTGTTCGGAAGATTACTGAAGGGAATCTGGGAAGGGATCTGGTCGTCTGTTCAATACTTACTCTTCGTTTCTTTGATCTGTAGAAAGAACCGACAAGTTAGGCAAGGTATTGTGTAATTAAAAGATTTGAAAGGTGTGCTTGGGCCAGAGATGAGTAGAGCCTGGGGGCGCCTGGTTTCAGAGTTAGTTACCATATAGCTTTGCTAAAGCAACAAGAGAAGGGGCTTCCTGCCGAGGGCGGTTTCCTGCAAAGAGCTGCTTACCGGTTCTTTTTCTCAGAAAGGGCCCCTCAAGTTGCATAAGCTTCAGTCTGCACAAATCCTAGGTCTGCCCCTGGTGTATTGTTGAAGGCCTGAGTGTGATGATTGGTAGTGATGATATTGGTGAAGAAAGGAGTTCAGTGCGACATGCCAGGTGGACACGGGTCAGAACGCGCTGTGTTCCCCTCAGAACCTGATATTTCTCTTCTCCACCGTGCACGTCTGTGACTGGCCCCATTGTTCACTCAGTCTGGCCTCAGACCCCACGGTCACACCCGCCCCTCCCTTAGTCACCAGTGGAGTAGATGCCATCTCAGACATGTTTTCAGCCAGTGTCTCCTTTCCAGTCCCACCGCCATCACCATGGCTCAGGCTGCCGGTATATCTAATCCCAAACCCCCCATAGGCTGCCAGCCATCTCCTGGCCCCCTCCGGCCCCACCCCTTCTAGGCACCGTAACCTGATCTCCTCCTGGTTCTGTTTCTCTGGAGAACCCTGACAAATGCAGCATCTAAAACACGTTTATAAGATTAATAAAGCTGTAGTGAACAAGAGCGATCCTGTACATTCAGGAAAGTCTCTGGGCTGTGAGGGATTCGTTTATCAGGCCTCTGACACACGATAGCTATAGGAAAGAGTGTGGGCTTGGAGACTGATTTGGTGAGCAGCTGCTTGGTTGCCAGGAAGACAAATCCACTCAGTCCAGGCAGAATGAAGGGGATTGTTGGAAGGATACAGAGACCCTCCCTGAATCTATGGGCAGGAAGCAGAGCAGGGCCTCCCAGAAAACCGAAAGCACAGGGCAGTTTATCTTTCATCTCCCTGGTCTGGAGCCGCACCGGTACCCTCTCTTCCTGCGTGTCTTTTCTCTTCTCCCGTGGAAAGACAACTTGCTCTGCAAACTGCACCTCCAAATATAAGCACACTTGAAGGCACCGGGGGTTAGGACGTCATCGTATGAATGTTGTTGAAGGGGGGAACACAATTCAGTGCATAATACACCCCTTCTGACAGGGAATCTAAGTAATTTACTTAATCTGAGGTTCCTCTGCAAGAAAATGGGACAGTGTTTCCTTATATGATTTATATGGAGACTGAATAAGGGAATGGACATAGGCCATAAAATGATAACTATTCTCACTATTATTTTCTCTCCAGTGGGCAGGCAGGGCACCCACGTCCTGAGCTTCAGAACTGTCCTTGTTTGCTCCTGCCCTCTTCTTCTGTCATGGGTTAGTCACAGTCACTGCATATTCTCACCTTACATGGAATAAGCAGGATATTTTAAACATCAATTTTATTATCCAGTTATGTTAATGGTGCGTGAAATAACATGTGAAGAGCCCATTAAACGTTCTGAAAGTGTTTCCATTTCTTAAAAATGAGGGAATAATAAGAGAGGTCCACATAATTCATTGCTGAGGGGGAGAGAGTCTGACTTTCATCTTCAGATGCCCTTCTAGGAGATGCAACTTTCAGAACTTGAAATTCAGCGTTTCAAAAGAATTTGGGGAACAGCTGACCCTCCTAGGTATTATCCAGACGCATGTTTTTGATCAAGAAATAATTAACAGTGTGGGTAAAAAAGCACAGGAGTAAAACATTAGTACCTTGTAGTGGAGAAGAATTTTGATCCAAAATGAAAATTTTTTTCTTTCATCAAATTCTACTCTGCTGTCTGACTCATACCTCATCGTAGGACCACACTCTGTCAGTCCCAGTTATAACCTGCTTAGAAAAGGCTGAACGATAAATCCATAAACAACTTCTCTCCAGACCCTCCTTCCCACCACCCCAGCCCAGATCCTCTCCAGGGCTGGAGACTTAATACCAGCCCTGCCCTGGGCTCACAGGAACTTCAGGGAACAATGGATTCTTATTGCCTGTGCATGAACCTATGATGGCCATTTACTCATTTCTTCAGACGGTTTTATGTCCTAGAATTATAGATTCCTTAGAATAGTTTGTACACCTGGCTTCTAAGAGGACACCACACTCTCCTGTATTTCCTTCTACCACATGGGTCACCACTGCTTGGGAACCTTTGCTGGTTTCTCATCTTTCTGACCCTTTACCATCAGATACCCTAGGACTTGGACTTGGGCTTCTTTTCTTGTCTATTTACAGTCATCCCCTTGGCGCTTACATCCAATCTCACGGCTGTAAGTACCAGCTATAAAGTGACAACTTCAAGATTTAGCTCTCTCCCTCCTGGACTCCAGAATCATATGTCAAGCTGCTTACTGGGATGCCCAACAGGGATCTGAAATGTAACTTTCCCAAAATCAAGCTCCTGATCTTCTCCCACAGACTTGCTCCATCTACAGTATTTCCCATCTCACTCAATGTCACCTAAGTCCTTCCCATTGCTCAGACCAAGGCCAGGAACTCTGCATCTGTCCTTGACTCGTCTCTTTGTTTCATACCCAATCCAATGGCAAATCCTGCCAGCTCTACCTTCAAAATACATCCTGACTTACTCCTTCTCACCAGCTCCATGGCCCTTTCCCTGGCCCATGCCACAGTGAGGTCTCATCTTGACCACTGCTCTGTCTTTGCTCCCCTGTAGACTACTCTCCACACAGTGGCCAGAGGGATTCTTTTGGAACATAAGCCAGACCACATCAGTCCTCTGCTCGACCCATCTGTGGCTGCCATTTCAATGAGAGCAAAATCTAGAATCTGTACAGTGACCTCAAGGCCCTTTGATCTGGGCTCCCCACCATCACTTCTCCCACTCCCTCTCTTCCTCTCCCCTCCTTTCACTTTGCTCCAGTGACACTAATCTTCTGTCTATTCTTTAACCCATGCCAGGTGTGCTCCCTCCAGAACATCCTCCTGTTTCATTTACCTGGAAGGCATGTCCCACAAGAGCCACATGGCTGGATTCCTTTCAGCCTGTTAAGGACTTGATGAGATGTCGCCTTCTCTGTGAGGCCTTCACCATTCAAAATTACAGTCAACTCCGCAACCTGTACTAGACTTTCTTTTCCCCATTCCAGCTGTGTTTTCTCCTCTGCCTTTTTCACCATTTGACATACTAGATGTTTTCTTGCATGTTATATTTACCTTCTGTCTCTTACATTGGAATGTAACCTCCATGAGGTCAGGGCTTTGTCTATTTTGTTTACTTTTGTATCTCCAGCACCCAAAACAGATTAATCTATTGTATGGATCTATGAATGATTGTTGTTGCTGGAAAATTCTTTAGAGAATATCTAGTCCAACTACCTCTATTATATAGCTGAGAAAACTAGAGCAAATCCAATAACAATTTGATAAATATTACATAATTTGTTAACGGCAGAGCTGAGATTACAACCCAGGTTTCCTGACTCTGAGTCCAGCCTTTCATCAAGTAAAGTATCATCTGTCTTCTGTTCAAATGGATTCTAATGTTTGGGGACAGAGATTACGGTCTCAAATTTCTCTTTAATCATAGAACCCAACACAGTTCAAAATAATGGTAGATTTTAGGGTCACTAAACCAGTGGCAAATTCAAATTGTTAAGAGTATCAGAAGAGACGTTTTTCCATGAGCTTTAGGGGACACATGACCTGATTTATTAGTCAGCTTCTAACAGAGAGATGATAGTAATACCAATGATAGCCACCATGACTGAGTACCCACCACATAGCAGGTTTGTGTACACTAGGCAAGGGTAGCCATTTGTCTAATCAGTGTGCCCTCTGGAATGCCGATCCCAAGGCGAAAGCTTTCACCACTGGTTTAAGCAATTAAATGTTAGGAGGCCACCTCTGCCCGACTGCCAAGCCCCGTGCCATCATCCTTATTCCACTGATAGTGCTTCCTCCTCCTTCTCAGAGCTCCCAAGGAGCACATGTCTACAGAAGTGGGTCTTGGGGTTGGAGAGTTTAGAAGGAAGAATAAGAACATATTATGAAGTACCATTAGTGATGCCTAAATGGAGTGGACTTCAGGGGAGCTGCTAGTGAAGGGGAACCAGAACAGGACCGAGGGGCACATAAAGTGTGTTGGAGGGAGAGCAGTAATGGGCAGGTCCATGTGCTTTCCAGTCAAGTCTTGAGATGGGCAGGTGTCAGAGCCAGAGAGCTTGGTGAAAAACCAGGAGGGGGAAATGGGAAAACTGACGAAGTAAGACAAGGTTAAGGCCGTGATGACGAACATGTGACAGAACATCCTTTTACAAAGATCCTAGTGAACTGTGCTGAGTGAGGCGACATTTGAAAAGATGAATGCCAGGTGTCTGTTGAACGCTTGGCCTCTTTTACAACTGGCGTTGTAAACATTGGCAAACACATCCTTTTTTTTTTAACATCTTTGGAGTATAATTGTTTTACAAAGGTGTCTTAGTTTCTGCTGTATAACAAAGTGAGTCAGCTATATGTGTATATATATATCCCCATATCCCCTCCCTCTTGGTCTCCCTCCCACCATCCCTATCCCACCCCTCTAGGTGGACACAAAGCACTGAGCTGATCTCCCTGTGCTATGCAGCTGCTTCCCACTAGCTATCTATTTTCCATTTGGTAGTGTATATATGTCCATGCCACTCTCTCACTTCGTCCCAGCTTACCCTTCCCCCTCCCCACGTCCTCAAGTCAGTTCTCTACGTCTGTGTCTTTATTCCTGTCCTGCCCCTAGGTTCTTCGAAACCTTTTTTTTTTTTTTTTTTTTTAGATTCCATACATATGTGTTAGCATACAGTATTTGCTTTTCTCTTTCTGACTTACTTCACTCTGTATGACAGTCTCTAGGTCCATCCACCTCACTACAAATAACTCAATTTCGTTTCTTTTTATGGCTGACTAATATTCCATTGTATATATGTGCCACATCTTCTTTATCCACTCATCTGTTGATGGACACTTAGGTTGCTTCCGTGTCCTGGCTATTGTAAATAGAGCTGCAATGAACGTTGTGGTACATGACTCTTTGAATTATGGTTTTCTCAGGGTATATGCCCAGTAGTGGGATTGCTGGGTCATATGGTGGTTCTATTTTTAGTTTTTAAGGAACCTCCATACTGTTCTCCATAGTGGCTGTATCAATTTACATTCCCACCAGCAGTGCAAGAGGGTTCCCTTTCCTCCACACCCTCTCCAGCATTTATTGTTTGTAGATTTTTTGATGACGGCCATTCTGACTGGTGTGAGGTGACACCTCATTGTAGTTTTGATTTGCATTTCTCTCATGATTAGTGATGTCAAGCATCTTTTGCCATACCTTTTGGAATGCCTACAAAATGGTGGTGGGAACAGTAGGGTCTATATTTGAAGTTCAGTCAAAACTTGTGGAATAGAAGAATGACAATGGTGCATCAGTTCTACTGGCTTACCTATCTGTAGAGCTGTTGTATTCCTATTTTGGAACAGTCATTAGTGTTTGGAATTCTGATGGCTGCCAGGAAATTGTCCAGCAAGGCTTAAAGGAAGAGCAGAATTTTACCCTTGAAGGATGTATCCCTGGTACATGTTTTAAGGAAAGATAAACCTGAAAAAGTCTCTCCTTCCCATGATCTGGGCAGAAGGCTCATGTGAAGAATACATGCTTTCAGCTGAGAGAGACCAAAAATCTGTTAGATTTTAAAAATAGATTTGATTATGTGACTTACGTTTAAGCTCACTCCACCAGATTTTGGACTACTTCTTTGTATCTTGATATCAGCGGGAAATAGGGAATTTTAAATGATACCAAAAAAAATACCTAAGAGTCAAAGAAGAAAGCCCAAGCCAGCAAGGCAGAGGAACTGATGGAAACTAGGTGACCTGAACACACGAGGAAGAGGCAGCAGCAGCCCTGCAGCCCAGTGCTCTCCCAGGGAGGCCTAGTATGTCACCCCTGTGGACGGTGGGCCCTTCCAAGTGCCCTGGCATCTGGCCTTGTGCTCCTTCCCAGTGAGGCCCAGACAACATCTCATAAAGCTGGATCAACCCAGGAAAACATCAACAACTGTTTTTCAATCTATAATCTCAGGTGACACTCTTTAGGAATGCCCACTTTCTATCTTGTTGTTACTGACATGTCCATTGTGAGAGGTGAGATCCATGATTGGTCTACATTGGGTCACCCTTTTTCATTTCCCAGGGCTGCCTTTACAAAGTACCACACAGAGAGTGCCTTAAACCATAGATATTTATTCTCTCACAGTTCCTGAGGCTGGAAGTCTGAGATCAAGGTACTGGCAGGGCCATGCTCCCTGTGAAGGCACCAGGGAAGAATCTATTCCAGATCTCCAAGCTTCTAATAGTTCCTTGGCTTATGCATCATAACTCCAGTCTTCACATGGCACTTCCCAGTATGTGTATCTGTGTCTAAATTTTCCCTTTTCATAAGGACACCTGTCATACTGAATTAGGGTCTAACCTACTCAAGTATCACCTTGTTTTAACTTAGATAATTATATCTGCAATAGACCTATTTCCAAATAAGGTCACATTCTGAGGCACTGAGTGTTAGGACTTCAGCACATAAATTGGGGGTTGGGGTGGTATAAATTCAATCCGTAACAAGAACATTTAATTAATTTATTTATTTAAAAAAAATTTTAGGTTGGGTAGAACATTTAATTTATTTCCTGGTGTAAGAAATCATTTATCTTTAATTTTTAAAAAATTTTATACAGTTTTTAAAGATTACTTTCCATTTAGAGTTATTACAGATTATTGGCTATACTCCCTGTGTTGTACAATACATCCTTGAGCCTACCTTACACCCAGTAGTTTGCACCTCCCACTCCCCCACCCCTATGTTGCCCCTCTTCTCCCACTGGTAACAACTGCTTTGTTCTCTATGTCTATGAGTCTGTTTCTTTTTTGTTACATTCACTGGTTTGTTGTATTTTTTAGATTCCACATATAAGTGATATCATACAATATTTGTCTTTCTCCATCTGACTTATTTCACTTAGCATAATGCCCTCCAAGTCCATCCATGTTCCTCCAAGTGGCATCATTTCATTCTTTTTACGGCTGAGTAGTATTCCATTGTATATATTGTACCACATCTTCTTTATCCATTTGTCTGTTGATGGACATTTAGGTTGTTTCCATACCTTGGCAATTGTAAATAATGCTGCTATGAACACTGGGGTGCATGTATCTTTTTGAATTAGTGTTTTTGTTTTTTTCAGCTATGTACCCAGGAATGGAACTGTTAGTTCCTATGGTAGTTCTCTTTTTAGTTTTTTGAGAAACCTCCATACTGTTTTCCACAGTGGCCGTGCCAATTTACATTTCCACCAACAGTGCACGAGGGCTCCCTTTCTTCCACATCCTCGCCAACATTTGTTATCTGGTTCTTATTGATGACCGCCATTCTGACAGGTGTGTGGTGATATCTCATTGTGGTTTTGATTTACATTTCCCTGATGAGTAGCAAAGTTGAGCATCTTTTCAAGTACGTGTTGGTCATCTGTATTTCCTCTTTGGAAAAATGTCTATTCAGCTCTTCTGCCCATTTTTTATTTGGGTTGTTTGCTCTTTTGATGTTGAGTTGTATGAACTGTTTATATATGTTGGATATTACTCCCTTATCAGTCAAAGCATTTGCAAATAAGTTCATAAGAAAACACCACATAATGAAAATATTGGGGTTCTGTTTTACAGAGAATAAATATGGTGTAAGGTCCTAGTAGTAAAGCAGAAGGGAAGTCCAGGTTCTAGGGTGTTAGTAAGAGTACAACAGTTAGTCCCCACTCCCTCTACCCCTGGGTAAAGGCAACAAACTTCATCAGCATCTTTAACAAAAAGAGAGAGTTAAATCGTACTTTTGAAACAGGGTCTAAGCACAAGTCAGCAAACAACGGCCTGTGGACCAAATCTGTCTCTCCATCTGTTTTTTTTTTTTTTTTTTTTTGCGGTACGCGGGGCTCTCACTGTTGTGGCCTCTCCCGTTGCGGAGCACAGGCTCCGGACACGCAGGCTTAGTGGCCATGGCTCACGGGCCCAGCCGCTCCGCGGCATGTGGGATCTTCCCGGACCAGGGCACGAACCCGTGTCCCCTGCATCGGCAGGCGGACTCTCAACCACTGCACCACCAGGGAAGCCCTCTCCATCTGTTTTTGTTAATAAAGTTTTATTGAAACACAGCCCTGCCCATTTGTTTACATATCCTCTATGGCTGCTTTTGCACAACATCAACAGAGTGGAGTAGCTGCAATAAAGACTGTGTGACCCACAAAGCCTGAAACATTTACTATGTGGTGCTTTACAGAAAAACTTTGCCAACATCTGGGCTAGCACAAGGCAGTGCTCAGAAAAACAACCATCCTAGAGAAAAGGAAAATTCTAAGGAAGTAACACAGCATAGCTATTAGAGATTATCCAAGGCCTAGGGACCAGTGTGAAAGGTTATATAAAGTTCACCAGGGTTGGACTACCTCCTCAAGCATGCTGAGCAAACTCCTAAAAGGCCAGCCTTGGGGAACAAGTATCCCAAGATAGCAAAACCCTATGTTCTCTCTCTCTCTCCAATGATAAAAGATCATATTCTACGTTCCCTCAAGGCAAGGCCAGCAACAAAACCTTTTCACCCATGAGATTTAGTGTCTAATAAAACAAATCACCTCATTGGGAAGAGTAACCTGGCCCTTTCGTCTTGGTTTCTTCCTTGAAATTTTAACTCCTATGTGCTCTAGGGCAGTAGTTCCCAATCACTGAGGCTGGTCTTTGAGGAGCTTTCTCCAGCCCCTTGTGAAACAAGGAAAATAAAGTGGGTCTTTCACAGCACTGTTTTATTCCATTCACAATGCCATCCTTTCTTCTGGACTCTGTGCTCCCCCTTTGGGGTTCGAAGATGCCCCCATCCTGTATGAACTGATGGTGAAAGTGGTTGGTAGCTGGTGTATTTATTTATTCTCTCATGCCCTCACTTGACCAAAGAAAAAGCTGCCAGCCCAACTTACTTTTTAAAATTTTACCTGAAGATTTACAAGCCCTAAGTGGTAAACATCTGGGACACATTACTCTGGGAAGGGCCCGTGATAGCTCAGCTTTCCTGCACGAGGCACCTGCCGTCAAGAATTGGTGCTCTCGGGTGACTTACCTCCAGCAAATGCTGATGGTACCCCCGGCCCTCTGCTCCAGAATGGCCACTTGGCTCCCTTCCGTGTGGTCACACTGTCTGCTCGAAAGTCACAGAAACCCAACTGGGGTTAGCCTAAGCAAAAGAAGGAAAACGTTGGCTCATAAAATCCAGCTGCTGAAGGGACAGGAGGGGGCTGGCCCCAGGGCTCACGCGAACCAGGGTCTCTAGCCCCCCGTGACCACCTTCTCCATTTCTTTCCCCTCTTTCTCTGCACTCCGTCATTATTTCCTCATGAACAAGGGCACTTTAAGCAGCTCCAGGCTTCCCTCTCTACAGCTTTGGAAGCAGAGGAAACATGGTAGGTTTTGGTCAGCTCTGGTTGAAAAATCCCAGAGACATACTGTGATCAGCCTGCCTTGGATTACATACCTGCCCCCAGCCGAAGGATGCTTGGGTCCCAGAAGCCTCGTGGTTCCCCCATCACTCCCTGAGGTCTCTACTCAAATGTTCCCTTGTCAGTGAGGCCATCCCTGGCTACTCCTTCTAAAATGGTACTCCTCATCGCCCCTCCCCCCAAAATTCCTATTTCCCCTTACCCTGCTCTAGTTTTTCCCTTAGTGTGTATCATCTCCTAACATATACTTTACTAATTTGTTTATTGTCTGGCTCCTCCCACTAGAATGCAAGTTTCATGAAACAGGGATCATTGTCTGTTTTGTTTACTATATCCCAGTGTCTACAACAGTGCCTGGCACACAGGGGTTCAATGAATATTTGCTTATGGAACAAACAAATGAATGGCCTTGATTGTTAATCTCCCCTTACTAGACTATAATCCTCCCAGTAAGGTGGGAATTCTAAAATCTGTTTTGTTTTAATTGACAAATCCCAGTGCCTAGAAGAGTGCCTGACACCTAGAGGACCCTCACTGAATATCTGTTGACTTGAATCAGTGAATCGCTGTGACCATGGACATGGCCCCGTCATAGCCCTCCATCTCCACTGGCTACACAGCTTTATTGATTCATTTCCCAGAAGTGGAGTTCCATTGTGCATCATAAATATCCACTGTGCTTTCCTAACTTGGAGTGAGGTGAGCTTGAATTTGACATTCTAATGCTGCATAAGGTTATAGCCGGGTACAAAGCAATAAAATATGTCTGTCCACATGAACCACAGTACAGTGAGGATGGATACAATTGAGCCAGAGTTGACAACCACACTTGACAGAAAACACCAGGTTTTAAAGAAGTTCTTTCATCTTTCAGGCACTCCTATAACTTGCCAGGATCCTTCTGCACTTTTCTCAACCTTACAGTTCAAGAAAAACGCAGGTTTCGATTGATAAGCTGTTACACTACGCTGCCTATGTATTAGCTTTCATCCCTTATGTTACAGACGTTACGGTTTTGTTTGATTTTTTTAATATCTCCATAAGCACACCTTCTATTAAACCAAACCTTTGATCTCCCCCTACTCTGAATGTCTCCCTGTGACCTATTACCATGGAGATGATCACATACACCTCATTTCATTATGTAAACAGCAGACAGTTCTGTCCGCCTTAATCTCACAAATAGGCAGTTTCACTTTTCCCTTTTCTGCTGTAAGTTTTCATTTTAGGGGAATTTAGAGCACTTGCTTAAGGACTCAGATGTTTCAAGTCAACAAAGAAATTAAATTTCTCTTGATGAATTAACTAGACTCCTTCTAATTCAACATTCAATTAATTCGAATGTAGAAGAGATCATCTTTTACAAACTGGAACCCAAATTCACAAAGAGATCAGAGTTTCCATTTCAATTTAATTATCTGAAACTTATAAGTGCCTTATTAGAGTTAAGATGACAAAAAATATATATTTTTAAAATAAGAGGTATTCCCTGGAAATAAAATCTGGAGAATATTAGATGGCTGTCATAATAGCTGTTAAGTGCAGCCAAACAACTCAAAATATCTATCTTTCTTACTCATTTATGAGTAGGGTTGCCAGATAAAATACAATACTTAGGACATACTCTTACTTAAAAATTAACTGTAGTTTGTCTGAAATTCAAATTTAACTGAGCATTTTGTATTTTTATTTGCTAAATATGGCAACCCTATTTTTGAGACACAGTTGGCCATCAAATACTGCATACGCCATTCAAATTTTTCCTCGTTACCAGGAAAAACTAAGGAGTCTCTATTAGGAGAAAAGGGAGAGATGCCACTCGGGAACCAGTGGGTCTGCTGGGGGATCAGAGACCCAGCTCAGATCCTGGATGTTGGTTTCTCAGCACAACATAGAGCCACTAAAATTTGGTGTAGCAGCTAAAGACCCTATATCCAGTTTCACGCAGGATAGGAGTGGAGAAAATAGTTGTAATTAAGGCCTAGTGGCCAAGTGGTCCTTTCATGATATGGAGCTGTTTTCTAATGTACATTGTAACTCTTTTAATGTTGGTAAAGGAAATGCCACAGAATTCTCTTGGACTTGTGCTTCTGATAAGCTTCGGAGTAGAGTCCAGAGAACAGAGTTCTCGCCCCTACACTGTAACTAACTCACTGGGTGGGCTTGAGGACATTACTGGCATTTCGTGCCCCCCTTTGAGCCTCCTTTTACAGTTTTTTCCATGAAATGGGAAAGATACTGACCCTGTCAAACTTGTGTTGCTGTTGTTCTCAAATAAGATTGTCTATGATTGTCTAAGATGGTATAAATTACATGACTATTATACAGAGCATGCAAACATCACGTGAACACAAGGTCTTATTGTTATTATGACCCCTTTGTTGATTCCAAAGGTTGTTCAGTCCTGTGTGTGACAGGAAAGACCAGTTAGGGCGGGAGTGTGGTGGGCCGCCTGTCAGAACTGAAAGACCCCGTGGGTTAACATTCGACTCTTCCCACTGGGAGCTGGGACAAAGAGGTCTTGGGTGTTAGCAAGACAAGCACAATATCACAGGAGCAAGAGCACAACCTGCTCTGGGACAGCTCTCCCGGGTGGCCATGGGACTAACAGCTGCCATCCTCCCCAGGAAATCCTGTCTGCGGAGTCACCGAATTGCACCTCAGCAGGGCCTGTCAAAGTAATTCCAGTCACTGCAGTGAAACCAGATCCCTTTTCACTGATGAAGTCGCTAGTTGCCATTCTGAAGCCAGGAGACAATAGGTTATAGCCCTTCACATAACCAGTATCCTAGCCAGTAGCTCCTAAAAAAGGAGATGGGGCAAGGGAGAGAAATGTTCTGTTTCAAGGTTTTATAAGGTAATTTCTCTGTGTGCGCAAAGGACCTGAAGGGAGGCCAAGAAAGAGAAGGACTTCCCAGCTGAAGCTTGAACTCAGGAGTCTTTGTGGCCTTTGTCGTTTGGGGCTGGCGTACTGGCTGGGGTCCCTGTTAAATTCTGAATATTGATGAGAGACATTAAGAGCAGCTCAGCTAGCCCCTCAGAACCCTCTGCTTCCATGTCATCTGCCTTCAGTAGGGTTTCCCTGCTCTCCTTCCTTATTTTCTCTTTCTTTATACACCTTTAGTCACAATGGGGAGCTGGAAAAAGTATGTATATATTAGCACACGTTGTGTGACATCTTGTTGCTTAACTTCACTTGAATCAAATAAAACATTTTAATGGCTCTCCTTAAAAAAAAACCCTCCACTTAAGAAAATTAGGTTGATTTTATTTCTGCGTGGTCCTTATCTTCCCTTCTGGGTCTATAGCTCTCAATAAAATGATTCCCTACCTTTGCCCTAAATAGTGTATTTTATAATTCAAATTCAAAATATTCACATTTCCCTTTCAGTTACAATTATTTTTAAAATTCCACGTTGGTAGTCACTGGCAATCTGTAAAATAGTCGTTTCTATAAAATTAGATTTTTGTTTCTAGATATATTACATGTAGATATATACTGGAAAACTGATATTAATTTCAACTCATGATAATCTATCTTGAGTTACATATTCCTTAAAAAAATTTTTTTAATTTTTATTGTGGTAAAATGCACATAAAACTTACCATCTTAACTATTTTTAATTGAACAGATCACACTGTTGTACAATCAATCTCCAGAACTTTTTTCATCTTGAAAAACTGAAACTCGATACCCACAAAATAACTCCCCATTTGCCCCTCCCTGCAGCCCCTTATCTCTTCTAAGTACCCTATATATGTGAAATCATGAAGTATTTGTCTTTTTGTGACTGGCTTTTTTCACTTAGCATAATGTCTTCAAGTTTCATCCACGTTGTAATGTGTGGCAGAATTTCCTTCCTTTTTATAAGACTGAATAATATTCCATTGTATGTGTATGCCATATTTTGTTTATTCATTCATCTGTCAATAGACACTTGGGTTGCTTCTACCTTTTGGCTGTTGTACATAATGCTGCTATAAATATGGGTGTAGAAATATCTCATTGAGACCCTGATTTCAGTTCCTTTGGGTATATACCCAGAAGTGGAATTGCTGGATCATATGGTAATTCTACTCTTAATATTTTGAGGAAATGCAGTACTGTTTTCCACAGCAGCTGCATCATTTTACATTCCCACCAACAGTGCACAAGGGTTCCAGTTTCTCCACATCCTTGCCAACATTTGCTGTTTACTGTTGTCATTTTTTTTAGTAGTGGCCATCATGAAGGATGGATGGATGTGAGGTGGTATCTCACTATGGCTTTGATTTGAATTTCCTTTATGATCAGAGATGTTGAGCATCTTTTCAGGAATTTGTTAGCCATTTGTATATCTTCTTTGGAGAAATGTCAATCAAGTCCTTTGCAATATATATATATATATATATATATATACATTTCCAATCAAAGATACACTGACTACACACACACACACACAGACACACAATTCTAGTTTAAGATAGGCTGACATAAGAAACTTCAGTGTTAGTCTTTCTAAGATATTTCTGAAATATCTTTTAACCATAAATGATCAGTTCTTAAGATTATATTCACCATAGGATATATATCAATGAGTGTTATGCTTTCAAAGAGGAAATTCCAGGAAACTAGGAGAAGCCCAACCATTTTTCCAAATTCCTTCCCTTATACACAGTTGGCAGCTTCACCCTGAAGCTCAAGACATAATTCCCAGTTAATATGAAAACACACCCAGAAGGTCTAATACTTAAGTGCTGTTCTCAATCCGCATAAATGAGGCACTGTAGAGTAGGGTTTTTTCACGAGGTAGAAGGAAGGAAGCAGGGCATGAACAACCAAAGAGTTGAGGAAGAACTGAAATATAAGGCCATTAGGATGAAAACTGATAGGAAGAGCTCCTACTTATATGGTAGTTACAACATGCCAGGCATTGTTCTAGGTGCCTAGTATGCATTAACTTGAGATGCATACAAGTGTTTCTGTTTTATAAATGAGAAAATGGAGACATGAGTTTAAGGAACTTGTGTAAGTCCCCACAGGTCATAAGTGGCTGAGCCAGGCTTCAAAGGGATCTAGCACGAGCGAGTGTAATCATTATGCTCCCAAATGCACCTGACCCCTCCTGGCTGCAGCCCTTGTGCCTCCCCACCCACTCACTGGAGGCCAGTGTGGTGCCTCTAGAGCTGAGCTTTAGTTCTCTCAGAAATGATCTCATACACACAAACGGAAAGCATCCAAACCAAGATACTTAGGCCATCCTTTAAGTAACAATTAATTCACCTACTGTCTTCATTTCCTGGGGCCAGATTTCCCCTGTATCATTCTACCTCTATTTGATTATATCATAGGAGGTTACCTACGGAGGCCCTGATTTAAGCGCCTAGAGAAAGCTGACTACTGAGCGCCCATGAGGCACGAGGCACACACATTACTACTCATGTCATCCTCCCAACCTCCCTGCAAGGCCTTCCTTTACCCTCACAGGGGAGAAAAATGAGGCTCAGAAACAGAAAAAGACTTATCCCAAATCGCACAGTCGGTGGATGGAGGGAGCAGGATTGGAGCTCAAAACTGCGACCTTCTGCCTGCTGCCTCCCCCCTCCCCGCCGGGGGCTCTGAGGATCTCCCCCAGGGTCTCGTCTGCTGAAGGGCAGCCCAGCACGCTCTCCCTGACGTAGACCTTTGGAACCTCAGCCACCCAAAGGCTAAACCCCCCTCGTCCTTGTTACCCCTCTCGCTAGGCTCTGTACTCATCTTCAGAGCCGACTTTGTGGACTTCCTCCCTGCGGGTGCTCAGGGCTCTCGCTGTCAGAGACGGATGTGTGTTTCACACAAAAGCTGGCACCACAACACAGCCTGCTTCCCTGTGATCCAGCTCCGGGTGCAACCTCCACCCTCACTTCTCCTCACTCCCTGACTCCACAGGTGGGTCTGCTGGTAGACGTCCTCCACTGCTACATGCACACCCACCACATACATGTCAGTGACACACATGTAAACACACACTTCTCACATACTACACGTACATACCCTCACACACACACACCACACACCACACACACTCACACCTTTACACCTCAGGGACACACAGACCTCATACACTACACATACATCCCCCCTCACACATACATACATCTCATACCACACACACTTCATAACCACACACAAACCACAAACACACACCTATCTATACCTCATACACAAACCCACATATACACCTCAGACACACACATAAACATATACACATATACCTCACATACTACACACACACACACACACACACACACACACACACACAAACACACCCCTCACAAACCCACCCTACATATATGTAGGACAGGAAAAAAAAATTTTTGTCTATACTCTTAGGTTCCAGGGCTGGGATCTATGAATTAAACTGACAAAAGACAGGTTAACAAGAGAAATGGTTTATTACATATGTATACAGTGACCTTCATAGAAAAACAGTGAAGCCGTTAGACCCAAGGGCTTTATATATCTCTTTAACCAAGAGCAATAAATTTGTGTAGAAGTGACAAGACAAAGGGGAAGGGGTTTAGACTTCAGGGGCAGTACATTGTGGGAAGAGAAATAAACGGGGAAAACTAATAAAACGGGGAAGGTAAGGGCTAGTTAGTAAGGTTCCGTTTATGAGACTCATCTCAGGGTTGTTTCCATGATGAGCTTCGCCCTCCCTTCCTGGGGTGGGAGGGGGGAGGGAAGACCCCTTCACGACGAGGAGTTTATGCTCTGCTTTCAGGTGGAGGGGAGGAGGGCAGAGAGTGTTTCCTGTGGCTCCTTCTTCTCAGTTGCCTGTAGCTCAAAATGACTCATACGCCACATGGGGTAATATATTCTGATCCCCTTTATATACATGTCAAAGACACACACGTAAACACGCACATGTGCCTCACATACTGCACACACATACAGTCAGCCCTCCATATCCATGGGTTCCACATCCATGGATTCAACCAACCACAGATCAAAAATATTTGGGAAAAAACAAAAAAACAATTCTAGAACGTTCCAAAAAGCAAAACTCAAATTTGCCACACACTGGCAACCCTTTACATAGTATTTACATTGTATTTACAACTATTTAAATAGCATTTACATTGTGTTAGGTATTGTAAGTAATCTGGAGATGATTTAAAGTATACCGGAGGAGGTATGTAGGTTATATGCAAATACTGTGCCATTTTATGTAAGGGAGCTGAACATCCTTGGATTTGGGTATCCATGGTGGGAATCAATCCCCTGAGGATGCCGAGGGATAACTCTACATGCCCACCTCATACACTCACACATCTCCCACCACACACACCACGCCACACTCAAACACACACACGGCCCTATACTTCACATGTTATACACACACCCCACACATACACCTCAGAGACACACACATAAAACTACATACATATACTGCACATACTAAACACACACACACATATACCTCACACAGCTCACACACATCTATACCTCACGTGCTGCACACACACCACACACCTATGCATGCTCCACCCACTCACTCTCCCTTCGTCCTATGAGATCTGCCTCCCTCGTGAAGCCTGTCCTGATACCACCAGCACGAGTCTAAACCAGGAGACTCTCTAGGGGTCCCGTGCAGCTCTCCATGCCCGGCCCATCATCTCCTCATTGCTGGTGTCTGTCTTCTCCAGCAGAAGATTGGCTTCTGGTGGCTCGAGCCTGTGTCTGATCCACATTTCCACCCCCTACCCCTGCACCAGGCATAGCACCCAGCACTTCAGAATCTCAGCAGATATTTCTGGGACGAAAATTTGCTATTCCTCTGATATAGAGCCCACTGGATTAGTAAGCCAGCATAGCCTCCTAATTCCAGACTGTCTGGGTCCAAATACTAATCATTATAAGCTGATGCTTAACCTCAGAACAGTTTGCTAATCTGTGAAGTGGAGAAGATGTCAACAGCAACTAACTCTCGCTGGCTGGCTGGGAAGATTCAGTGAGGTTTTACACTTAGGTAGTACTACGTACATTAGTTCTAAACAAATAACGTTATCGGTCGTTACACTGGGGATGTAAAGCCACACAGCTCCGTTAGATAAAGCCAACCCCGATATCTGGTCTAACCAGGCAAGATGCCGATTCTGCCACCTTCCTGGCCCCCTCTCTTATCTCAAGTAGACAGGTGTTGCAAGCACAGTGGATTCGAGAAAAGTGACTCTCAATCAGGTCTAACCAGGCTGGGCATCTCTGATCCCAGGTATATTAATAAACAGATCTGCCGTCTAGCTCAGATCCCCCAAAACATGGGTGTTCCTGTTTATAGATGTAGTCTTTGTTCTAATGTTGTCTTTGTTCTAAATCCGTGCCAGTGCCCGGTTAGTATTTCTGACGACTGGTTCTTTCTATTAGGTGACTTTCTGAATAAATGAAAAACATTTCCCTATGGTCTGCCTGTCACAATTTTTTTTTTCTATTTAATTGGTAACACTTTCTGACCTCTCCAACTCCTGTTTGTTTCCTAGCGAGGTGAAGATTTGATTTCTTCCCTATTAAAATTTCCTTTTGAGTCAAAATGGGTATATTGGAAAAAAAATCTAGCTAAGGGAAAGGGTAAGAGCAGAAGAACATACAATTCTGTGAGTTAAAATAAGAGTGGTTCAGGTCTGTCAAGATGCCGGCAGGAGCTGGGCTGGGTCGGCGGTCCCGACAGCCCTCCCGCCAGGTCTGCACAGACCTCCTCATGGGACGGCTGCCTCCTCTGAGACCAGGGTCCAAAACCCCCATGTGGCAATTCCATCCACTGCAAATGCTGCATATTACAGTGCGTTAGAGAAATGGAGAAATGTCACGATTTTGTTGCTGAAAGACTAGGTGGGAACGGGGGCGGGGAGGCCAGTATGAGTGCAGTTCCACTTTGACTCGCTGGAAATAGATTTCATGCCGCTTCCTTCTCCTGCACGTGCTGCCTTTGGCGTTTCAGGCCACCCTGGGCACAACTCATCCCTGATTCAATGATATTGCTCGCTAGTTCACTGAACCTGAAGGATTGGCCTGAGAAAAATTGGGGGTGGGTGGGATTATTTCTGGGGCCCCTTATATTCCATCGAGGTTACAAAGCCACCAGGAAAGCTGCCTGGGGCTCAGGTCCCCCCTGGTTGATGCTTCCGGTGGTGCTTTGCGCACATCAGACACTTGGATTGCTGTACTTTGTGAAATGCTTTAACACAAAGAACAAGGTACGCTGAGCACCAAGGAGGACGCTGTGGCAGATCTCATAGCAGCTGACATCATCAGATCTTTCAGACAGGGGAGCTGAGCTATAGGCTGGTTTAGATCACTGCCCAGGTCAGTTAGTCAACCACGTATCCATCAGATTCCTATGTGACTGTGGTAGTCTGCAAGGGCTGCTGTAACAAGTTGCCACGAACTGGGTGGCTTAAAACAACAGACATTTATTCTCTCAGAGTTCTGGAGGCCAGAGGTCTGAAATCAAGGTATCAGCTGGGTGGGTTGCTGGGATCCCCAGCAAGGGCTCCGAGGGAAGATCTGGCCACGTCTCTCTCCTAGCTTCTGTGAAATAAAAAACGTTGCCTGCTATATCAGTAAACAAAGGCTGTTGCAGCCATCAAGTCACTACAGGCACCCCAGATGGTGAGCCCTGAGGGGACTCAGGATGGAGAAAAGCAGGATACTGGCCCTGGATAGTTAAGGTGCATTTCAAAGGAATGATTTCCAAACGCCCAGATTCTTGCATCTTCCCATACATATTAAAGTGTTAAAATCATTAACTTGAGATATCCGGTTTTCTTTAATTAACAGTAATCTTTTGAAGTTCCAACTCCCTGGTCTTTGTTGCAAAAACTCTTAGATATCCTGGCTCCTCCCTGACCTCTTCGGAGCCTCCCGCAGAGCTATCTGAGAGGCTGCGTCCCAGGCTTACGCCCTCCACTTTGACCGCCAAATAAAACATAATTCTCAACTTTTAGGTTGTGCATTTTTTCCGTCCACACTTCCGGTGGTCAGCAGTCCCTGGTGTCACTCAGCTTTAGCATCAGAGCTCCAGTGTTCCGTCTTCACATGGCGTGTCTTCCCGGGGTGTATCCCCTGTGTGTGTTCCAATTTCCCTCCATTTGCGAGGACACCAGCCACTGCATTTAGGGCTCACCTTAAAGCTTTTCCTGGTCACCTTCCCATAACCAGCTTCCTCCACACTCCTCTCTCTTTCATCTTCCGCCAAAGGTGGTATTTCAGCCTAAATTCTAAGCCACCTCTGAGAGTTAATCACTATTCTCTGGGTATCTCCCATGTATACAGAAAGTATACATGATAATAAACTTCTGTTGGTTTATTCTCTTGTGAATCTGTCTTTGGTTACGGGAGCCCCAGATAAGAACTTAGAAGGACTGAGGGAAACCCATGTTTTCCTCCCCTACAACCTCATCTTAAATGAATTAATAGATTCTACAAAGACCGTGTTTCCAAATAAGGTCATATTCACAGATTCCAGACTGGCATGAATTTTGGAGGACACTGTGCAACCCAGTACAGTAACCTTGACCCCATTTACCCTTTTCCAGCCTCGGTTTCTTTATCTGTACCTCAGAGAGTTCCTGGGAGGATGAAGTGAGAAGACCCATAAGAAGGGCTTTGCCCTGGCTCAGGCAGTCAGTGGATGTTGGTTACGCCTGTTGCTAACATGTCCTCATCAACACTATTGTGACCGAGCCAGGATCACTTATGCCCGACGTGCAGCAAGCCAAAACACTGAGACACCAAGGTTTGCATCAAAGAGAGGGTTTATTCTCAAGGCAGCCAAGCAAAGAGATGAGAGAACAAACCTCAAATCTGCTTCCCCAAAGGTGAAGGGCTCGGAGTCTTCATGGGATAGAGAATAAGGACGGCGGTCCGGTCCGAGGCATGGGGACAGGGGGAGCGGACCATGGGGAAAGGTGATTGGAAAAGGTGCGGTAATCGTTGTTCTGAGCAGGCGTAAAGAGCTACAGGCCTTCCCATGTTCAAAAGGTCACCAAGTGGACACTTGCACATGCCCAGTTGCAGGGTCGTGGTCCTCTCCCATCTTAACCAGCTCAGCTCAAACTAGACACAGCTGACTCCAAGTTCCTGGAAAACACCTCAGACAAACGCCTCATTGTTAAGGCTTCTTGCCCTGGGAGGACATGCAAGCCTTCTGTGGCAACAATTAAAACGACCTTGATAGTGAAGGCAGGTTACAGGTGAAATGGATTTAACTAATGATTACCCACGGTTTCACCATCCTCAGCATCATCACGTTCATCTCCTTCAGCCACTGGGGTTACAGGAGCCGTGAGAGACACAAAGAGCAGCACACAGCCTCTGCTCTCAAGGGGCCTACGGTTCTAGCTGAGGATGCTACTCTAGCATGCCTAAAATGCTAGAGTGCTAAGCTCTATGGTACCAACTAGAACGGCCAAGGAAGAGGACGCCAGAGTGGAAGTGGTCTGAATAGACAGCACAGAAGATGCCCCACGGGAGTGAGCTTTTAAAGGCGTCTCAGGGGCAACCTGGGCCCCTACAGAGCCATGACCCACTGCCTGCAAGGAGCACCTCTTCATTCCTGTACCACGGAACCAAGTCAAGGGCACAAAGTCCCATGGTTGGTGGCACCCACATGCCTTATTACTGAGGGAGTCTGGACTCCTGATTCTGAGAGGCATTCACTTCTCCCTTGGAAAAGTACACGTCTGACTGAAATAACATTGTCTGCAATTTTGGTGAAAATTCTTTGAGATTTGGGGTTCACGGGGGCTCCCAGGGGACCTCCTTTACTTACCTTAAAGCTTCAAAGAACATCAGTCCCACAGTGGGTGGGACTCATCCCAGTGTTGACTGAAAAGAAAAATGCACAACCCAGAAGTTGAGACTTACGTTCTGTTTGGTGGTCTTTCTGAGGACTTCAGCCCAGGAGGCAGCCTCGCGGGTAGCTCTGAGGGACCAAGAAGAGGCGAGGGAGGAGCAGGGTAAATAGTTTCTGCAACAAAGACCAGGGAGTCAGGACATCAGAAGATGACTGTTAAAGAAATCAGACATCTCAAGTTAATGTATAAGAAGGTGCAAGAGTCTGGGCTCATTGAAACCATTCCTTTGATAGGCACCTTAACTCTTTAGGGGCAGCATCCTGCTTTTCTCCATGCTGAATCCCCTCAGGGTGCACAGTTGGGCGGCTGCAGAGGCTGGGGGCTTGAGGGCTACAACATCCTTTGCTGACTGATGTGGCAGGAGACATTTTTGGTCCACACCTTCTAAATTTGCAATGCCTGTGCAATACTAGCTGTGGTGGGAAACCTGTAAAGCTTGTTATCAGAATGCTTCTCCCACCACTGGAAAGCCTGAGCTGTTGTTGAGGAGCTCAGCACTACAGAAGGCCAAGGGTCAAGAATATGTATTGCTAAAACCACACTTCGGAGCATTCAGCGGCTCTTGAATTAACAGTGCAATTGGCCCTTCCTCTGCTCTAGCCCTTCCATCTGGAGAGACCTTGGAAAACCAGCGCCATTGTCATTCCTTGAGTGTGCGCTTCTCAAGTGTTCTGCTGAGGCAATTGTCTTTCTTTCATCTGCCGAGGGTCTTGCCTTTCATGTGAGTATCACAAATAAGATGAATCCTGTTCGTCAGTGAGTAAGGGCTAGAAGGCAAAATTATTCCTCTAGTAGTGGATTCCCTGGGCTGAAATAATCTGATTGGCTTTCTTTGATGTGAAATGAGAGATAAATTGATTCATGTAAATGTGTTTCCCTTTGAAGAGTACTCCGATGCACTGAGTTGGGGCAAAACATGATACATTCGGTGGTGGTGTAGCAGAAGGTTATATCCTTTTTTTGTGTGTGTGTGGTACGTGGGCCTCTCACTGTTGTGGCCTCTCCCGTTGCGGAGCACAGGCTCCAGACGCGCAGGCTCAGTGGCCATGGCTCATGAGCCCAGCTGCTCCGCAGCATGTGGGATCCTCCCGGACCGGGGCACAAACCCGTGTCCCCTGCATCAGCAGGCGAACTCTCAACCACTGTGCCACCAGGGAAGCCCCTGAAGGTTATATCCTTAAAAGTCAGATGTGAGTTGGCCATTGGGACTTCACAATACAAAAGGGGGCTGGGTTCATAGAGCAGGTCACCAAAGCTTTCATACATCCAGTGCATCTTTACTGAACCTAATAATCTAGCCCAAATTCTTGGTCCTCTAAGAAGAGGTCAAATGTATAATGATAATATAGCCAGAATTTTCTAGAAGGGTTCAGATATTAACTCCTTGCTACTGAATGGCCAGGTCATAGATCCTGATGTTCACCTTGAAAACATGGCTGCTGTGATCTTTTGGTATGATGAGGAGGATGAAGAGATGCAGAGGAGGGAGAGTGTGTCTTTAAAATTACGAGGTGCAGGGCTTCCCTGGTGGCGCAGTGGTTGAGAGTCTGCCTGCCGATGCAGGGGACGTGGGTTTGTGCCCCGGTCCAGGAAGATCCCACATGCCGCGGAGCGGCTGGGCCCGTGAGCCATGGCCACTGAGCCTGCGCCTCCGGAGCCTGTGCTCCACGACGGGAGAGGCCACAACAGTGAGAGGCCCGTGTACCGCAAAAAACAAAAAAACAAAAAAATTACGAGGTGCAGAGGAAGCCCTTGACAATTCTTTAAAAAGATAAAGTACCTCGTCCTACCTTATCTTCTGTACCTTTTTCTCTTACTTCCTGGTAAAAAACAATCATTGCAACAATGATGATTGTGATAGCACCAGTAATAATAACATTGAGGGTGACAGCTAACAGTTTGATATGTGTCAGGCACTGTGCTAACTGCGATACAGATATCTTCCCATTTAACCCTGCCAACAATGTAATGAAGTCATTATAGCACTGTTATTACCCCCATTTTACAGATGAAGAACTGAGGCTAAAGGTCACACAGGTGGAATTCAACCTCAGCAGTCAGTTCAGGGACTCACACCCTTCATTCCCTGCCTTTTGCATTCTTCTCATGCTGTCGAATCTCTTAAAGTGTCTGGACAGAAGAGTGTTAAACACAGTCTGTGGGAGAAGCTGGAAGAGGCCAGGGCCCCTGCAGGGGGAGGTAGGTGTTATGCTACAGAGGTTGATGACAGAGGTCACCTTCTGGGCGGGTAGGTGATGTCAGAGTACGGAGAGAGAAGAGGGCAACAACCAGAACGAGCTCTTTAAGACTCAGAAAGGCAGGAAACACCAGAGACCTCTGTCCACCAACAGGAAAGGTCAGCCTCTGGACAAAGATTCAGAGACAGTCCCTGATCCTTGTGAGTGCAGACCCTTCTGGAAAGCCAAATGCTAGCAGTGGGCCAAGGTCTAAGTCAGACCACAGGACTCAGGGATCACTGCTGAGTCTCCTCATTATTGGATCAGAGGGCCTTGTATCGCGGCTGAATATGGGCTACCCAGGGCTTGCTTCCCGAACTTCTCCCCTGCCTTCTTGGTGAACTTACGGATTCGCGAGACCTGCCCCAAATGAGGGCAGCCTGGGAATCTGTGTTTTTACAAGCATCCAGGTGATCTTTGTGATCAAAGAAGTTTAGAAAACATTGAAGGAGATTATTTAGAGACTGGGGGCCACACCTGCAAGTAGAGGTGAGGAAGGCTTAGCTGTGGGGAGAGGAGAGCATGGGATCAGGAAGCTAGACAGGAAGTCATAGTTTAGGATCACCAAGTATCCCAGTTTGCCTGGGCCTGGGAGGATTCCTGGGACACGGGGCTTTCAGTTTTAAATCTGGGACAGTTCCAGGAAAGCCCTGTTTTTAACATAAAGCCACATCCCTTCTTGCCATGGGCCTCACATGACCCCGGAATTCTAAAACTATCTATATTTTCCTTTCCCAATAGAATCCAGCTTCCCTGGGCTTTAGAAGGAAAGCCTTGCTGAATAAAGAATTGCACATTAAATTATGTATGACTGAAAGCTCCACTGGCCTCTCAGAAGTATTTGCCTTTTTTAAAAAGGGGGACTATAATTTATTTTGCCTCCTGCATTTCCTTTGCCGCTGAAATTATAGAGTATCTTCAAAAATCAACAGTAAGACTTATAGCTGCATTTCAGAAAAATGATACAAGAACGTACTCTGCAATTTCTTTTAAGTTTGCTAGAGAAAATAAAGATTTACACTTCTCTCTCAAAGCTAGTGTACTTTCCACTCATCATAGTTAGTTATGAATTCTTACTGTCCTTTCAAAACAATTTTCATCTCTTTCCTTTCCCTCAATTCAGTACTATGACTTTAAGAAAAAATCTTTCCACACATATCTCAAGTCATTTGCTTAGGACTTGCTAGGACAAATTAGAAAAGCAAGGTGGATAATTAAACCAAATATTGTATGGAGAGTTAATCCAAATTCCAGAGCAGAGTGGGGCTTTACAGAAAAATAATTATGATAAAATACAAACGGGGTAATGGAATGACCCAAGCCTCTGAGTTGACATTTGCTGGGTGCGTGCCTCACACAGGCCGCTGAGGAAGGCATGTCAGGCGTGACTTTTCCCAGAGCCACCAAGTCCCCAGAACAGAAAGATAAGTTGACTGGGAAGGAACCCTGAGCCCTGAGTCTAGTTATAAGAGAGAGAAAAAGAGTCCTTCTCCCTCCTTCTGTCACTGTTGCTGAAGTTTAGCACAGGGTGGAAAAAGGGCAGTAGCCCCAGAAAGGAGACAGGAACAGCATAGTGATTCCCCTGCACAGACTCCTCCTTCACGCTGCCTACGTTCAAATCCCAGCTATGCCCCACGTTAGCTGTGTGACGTTGGGCAAGCTACTCAACCTTCCTTTGCCTGAGGTGAAATAGTAATCGCATATACCTTACAAGGTGGTTGTGAGGAGAATTCATAAGCTAATATATATAAAGCACTTAGAACAAGACCTGCCATTTAATCAGTGCTCTGTAAGAATCTGCTTATATTAAGAAGGATAACGGTAACAAGTAGTAAATAAGCCATAGAGGTAATGCACAGTGTAATGAATATAGACAATAATATAGTGCTGTCATTATGTAATGTGACAAATATCACTACATTGGCAATCATATTACAATATATAAGTGTATTAAAGTAACACCCTGTATACCTTAAACTTATACAGTGCTGCATGTCAGATTTATTCAGTTAAAACAAACAAAAAGAAGAAGAATGGTAGAAATCTCCACATCTATATCTTGAGCGTATTGGTTAATTTTAAAAATTGCTCTGCAGCAGAAGCTGCACAACAGGGCCAGATGCAATCTGCCGAGTTGTTCTCCTGAGTACCCAGGGTTGTCTGAATAAATTGCCACATTTTAAAAGATCAGAAACTCTCACATAAAAATCTATGTTTCCAGCTGTTTTTGAAAAATAGAAGGATCAGGCCACACTGGGATTACATCTGCATGGCCATCATCAGCCGGGGCTGAGTGGGGTCAGCTATTAAATGGAAGATGTGCTCACTGATTTGTCAGGGACCGGACACAACCTGCTTCACTGTAGGCAACTGAACTTGTAATAATTATTCTGAGGCAGGGATCAGCAAGCCATGGGCCAAATCCAGCCCGCCAACTGGTTTTGTAAATAAAGTTTTATTGGAATATAGCTACAATCATTCATTTACATATTGCCTATGGCTGTTTTCATGTTATGGCAGAGTTGAGTAGTTGGAACAGAAACGGCATGGCTCACGAAGCCTAAAAATATTTAATCTCTAGCCCTTTATGGAAAAAGTTTGCTAAATCCCATTTCTAAGGTATTATCTTTCTGTAGAGAGTTTGCTCAAAGATGGCTTATTTTTATATTTTAGAAAATATATAGTTTATTCAAAATTTGAAAATGTATTATTATTGTTTAGAGGGAGAGTGGATTAATCCGAGACCCATTATCTTGAATCACAGAAAAGCTGAAACACCTGGAAGCTTGATCCAAGTGACCGTAGTTTCCTGTCTTCCCCTGGTGGCACTGTACCTAAACTGCAGGAACAATTCTTAAACTACAAGATAAAGATGAGACAGTAGAGCCTTTATGACACCATCTTTAAGAACAGACACTTAAATTTTGTTATCGATTATAGACATCTTTTCCTAGAGCATCAAATGAAATGGCCATTTCCTCTTGCTTCACTTGAATGACTTGAATCAAAGGCAGACCCCAAATATTGAACTCCCCTCTTGTTACAGTTTTATTTGTTTACTTTCTAAGGAACAAAATGAGTCTCACTAATGATCTCTAAATTCTCTTCAACTCTAACATTCTGTGAGTCTGTGATCCAAAAATTAGGAGCTACCACTATTGCGTGTTTGTCATGTACCAGCTACCTGGCATACATTAGCTCATTCAGTCTCCTCAGGTTCCTCATCGGGAAAATAGGGATAATCACAGTACCTCCCTCATCAGTGAGGATTAAATGAAGTAACAGGTAAAGCACTTACAGGACAGCCTGACCTGTAAGAAGTGCTCAGTAAAGTCTGTTATTATTTTTATTTTATTCCTGACCACTCAAAACTCAATATATGACCTCACTAAGGTCTACCCTTTCTTGAGAGTTCTATGCTCTAAAAATTTCTTGACTCCATCCCATCTTAAGTGTCTCCTCTTTCCTCATGGCTCTCTGGAGTGATCAAAATAACCTGAGTTTTAGCTCTCAGCCACTGTTACTGTGTATTCATGATCTGAATATTTATTCAAGTAGTTTTTGAAGGGAAGTATTTCCCACAGCGCATTCAGCATTCTGAATTCAGTAGTGGGTTCAGAAGCCAATTGTGTTGTATATCCCCCAAAACTCATTTTCTAAGCCGACTCTTCAGTGTCTTTCATTATAACTTGTATTTGTCCATCTCAAACTAAAATGCCACATGATGTGATAATTAAAACTTCACATCTGCAGCTTTCTGCAATTACAATAAGCCAAACTTATTTGTGGATAATTAAACCAATCTCAGGCATATCAGGAACACATGTTTACCGATTAGAACTGTAACACGGTAAGCCAAGTCCGTAGCATTTGTCTTATTCTTTCCAGGAGGGGAGATATTTCATAAACTCACGGACAGTTTTTAAGTGGCCCAGATAAGTTCCCAGAAGCTTTTGTCAGTCCCACGTCTGCTCTTTGCTTTAGGATAATCATTTATACCTTTCCTTCCCAACTTTTTCTGTACAATGAAATCACCTGGAGAACTTTGCAAATGCTAATGCCTTGGTTACACCCCACAGCTTCTGATTTAATGGGTCTGGGTACAGCCTGGGCATCAAAATTTCTAAAGCTCCTCTTGTGATTCTAATTGCAACAAAATTTGAGAAACCCTGATCTATACCATTATCAAATGAACACGGTTGTTTAATTGGTCATAGTTTCATTCTTTTATATATGTAGTGCACCTTGACCCCTACAGATTTAGAAAATGCCTCAAAATTTTCAACATTCTTAAGCTGTGTACCAAGTCATGTACAGGGAGCTCTGCATTTCCAGAACGTTCTGTGCTCTGTTATATTTTGGAGTGTTGCATAATTACACAACTCAATAATGGGTAAAAAAATACTCCACTAGACATTAATAGGGATTACAAGAAAGAAAGAAGTTCAGAACCACAGAAATAAATAAAATTAAATAGTTCTTTACTGTGGGATTTCCCAGAAACTTTAATATGCTAATGTGTATCTAAATCTTCAAGAGCATTTCCCAAGCTCATTTGATCACAGAATCTTTCTGTCACCCCCTCCACCATCCCAGTGTCTCATAACATCTTCCAGAACAGTCTGGTGAATACTTTGACAAACACTGGTTCAAAGGGTTTGTTTTCTGGCAAGAGGCAAAGAACAGGGTTGCTGAAAGAAGCACAGGACACAGAGCTGGTGCCTACGAGGGCCTAACTCTGCCTTGAGAACAAGGGCCCCAGCTTCTGGGAAGCTGACCTTAGAAGTCCTCTTGCCTATTGAGGCTGGCAGCCAGGCCCCTGGTTGCTCACCTCTGCCTATACCTGGGTGAGCCATTTCTCTGTCTTCCAACCCCTGTGGGTCATAAAGAGGTTCCGACACGTGGGAACTATAAGTTAGTGGCACGGTGTACGGAGCGAGGGTGAGGATCAATGCCAGGGCTCGGTGCTCTTTCCCACCAGGGCAGAGAGGAAAGCAGAGGGAGATAAAATATATAGCCCTGTTTAGACCTAACAGTTCTGTTCTTCTGACCTCTACCATCTACCAATGCTGGCAGCATGAGCCTGAGTCAACATTTTCATCTATAAAACAGGGATACATGATACCTAAGTGTTCTCGTGGAGATTAAACATGACCATCCATGTAAGTGAAAGGGCTATATGAACCATAATGGCCTAGGCAGATGATGGAAGTTACTTTTATTATCATGGTCATTATCATCAGTAAGATTCTCTCCTAAGTGTGTCTGAATAATAACCCAGGGGAAACTTGATTGGAGAATCTATAACCATGCAAAATCGTTTTACTAGTTTTTCGTAAATATTGCAAAGCAGGAGAGACAGAGAGAAGGATAGAGAAAGAGAGGCACTCCTAAATTCTTCAGAGGTATTCTGTTTTTTTGTTTTCCTGAGACCTTGAAAGTGAGCTGTAAGTTCACATTATTCCACTATTTAGTAGTCTGTTGTCTCTTACCATCATTTCAAATGCATCTTATTGGTAGACAGTTCCTTTGGGAGAGCACCTTAATGTTTGAGTGGGAAATACCCCCATCTTTCTACAAGTTGGTGCCTGTTTAGTAAGGCTAAACTGAAGCAGCACATGAGTGGGCAGAATATGAACAGCAGTTTATCTCCCTTCAGGCTTTTCCCATTGTCGCCATTCTATTTTTGCAGGCATGACTGTGAACATGGCTGGGAGGTAGTTTCCATCCACCTTAACCAAACCTCGAGAGCCCTAGAAACTCTGAAGCTGGAGTCTAGCTACACTTTAAGTCATGGTTCTTTTCAGTAATAATCCCTCTTGATCGACTGTTTCTCATCGTGTTCATTCCATGTGCCAATTTGCCAATATGCACAGTTTATTTATTCTCTAACTGGCACGGTAAACCCTCTGTTCTTCCTTTTGTTGTGCAAATTTGTACTGGATATGTTTGTTTTGTTTCCCACTCAGCGGTGTCCCTCCCTTCCGCTCCACCCATCCTGTGTGGAAATCCTCCCTTTCTTTCTCTGGTGCCTCTTTCAGGCTACTTGATGCCAGGCCCTGGACCACCTTTGTCTTTGAGGAGCTCCCCCAACAGAGGCAGCTCCTTGGGGTTTTTCTTTTTGCTTAGACCACGCCACATGGTGTTTGGTCTAATGTGTCCCAGCTTGCTTGGAGAGAGAGAAATACACATACGCTTTGAATGGCTTGACTCCTAATCCACAAGAGAATTACATCTTTGTGCTTGATAAATACAACTGTACTGAGTACCCCTGACTTCCAAGCTCATAACAGTAACCAAAATAGCAATAAACTTCTATGCAAGTACATGCACTGGGGTTTCATAGGTGTCATCTCATTAGACCTCCTCCACCTCTTCTCTGTGGAGCCTCGCTTAATGGGAAGTAGGTGGCTGAGCAATCTTCTAATTCAGAGTCAACAGGAAGCAGGCAAGGGTGAAGCTACATTTTTAGTGAAGGGCCAGGAGCCATCAGGGGCCTGGAAGTAAAGAGAAACTTGTTGTTTTGGGGGCTTAAGGTCGTGTTTTCAACCCATAAGCTCTATCAAATCTAAGAGAATCTATTATAAAATGTAAACAGCAACATTATAGCTTGGGATATTCTATGAAGTAGGCATGAATGTGCACACACAGCCAAGTGTGCCCTACCCGGGGACCCCTCTCTCCTCACCCTCCACCCCCAGTACCTCCACTGATTCTCTCCTCCCTTCACTGATTTCTCTGCTCAAATATCATCTCATCAGGGTTGACCTCATCAGAACTCCTCTTTTAAAGAAACATCCAGACTTGTCCCTTCTCATCCCCTTATCTTGCTTTACTTTCCCTTTTATTACCGTCTATCTTTGCCAGTGTCCTCTCATTAGAATATAAGTTCCACAAGAGCAGTGATTTTTTTCCGCTTTATTCACATAGGACCGTGCCTAGCATACAGTAGGCACTCAAACATCTGTCCAATGAACAAATCAGTGAATGACCGCATAGAACCAAGAATTATTAAGAGCAAAGTGATCTTCTCTTTTTTCTACTTCTTTTAATAAATATTCGATACCATGTGAAGAGTAGTAAAGATTGCAATTCAAAAACAAACAAAAAATTTTTTTAATCATAGACCAGGACAATTTTAAAGAGTTAGGAAAATAGGGCTTCCCTGGTGGCGCAGCGGTTGAGAATCAGCCTGCCAATGCAGGGGACACGGGTTCGAGCCCTGGTCCGGGAAGATCCCACATGCCGCAGAGCAACTGAGCCCATGTGCCACAACTACTGAGCCTGCGCTCTAGAGCTCGCGAGCCACAACTGCTGAGCCCGCGCGCCTAGAGCCCATGCTCCCAATGGGAGAGGCCACCGCAATGAGAGGCCAGCTTACTGCAACAAAGAGTGGCCCCACTCGCCGCAGCTGGAGGGGACCCTCGCGCAGCAGCGAGGACCCAACGCAGCCAAAAATAGCTAAATATATAATTAATTTTTTAAAAAATAAAGAAAATAAACTCATTCACTTTGCAATTACCACATTAAGGTGAATTGCTGGTAACTCAAAAGCTGTTCAACCTTGTTGATAAACAATTTGAAAATGTAAATGAACAACAGCAACAACAAAAAGAAAGAAAAAAAAAAGAAAGAAAAGAAATAGGTCCCAGCAGCCTAGCCTCACCAAAGGAGCCAGAGAAGGAGGCTTAAGTTCTACAGACTCCCTGACCTTAGAAAAATGACCCAAATTATACAGAGTGAACTGATGGTAGGTTCTTAAGTGACTAACCTGCTCTTTGGGAACCTGGTTACTTTTTAAACTTTTCTTTAAAGTATTCCCTTTCTGGATATTATTAAATTCAATTTTTAACTATTGTTAGGGCCTGCAATAAAACTTGTCAGGCCCTGTGCTTGGCCCTGGGATATCACTATGCACAAGTCAGACCCAGACCCATGGCCCCTAGAACTAAGACCATGGTGGGAAATGGAGACAAGTATAGAGACCATTACCACCCAGTGTGGCAAGGAAAACAGCACATGTTACAGTGTTGGCAGCCAGCTGGCTCTTAAGGTGGGTTAGTAGGTGCGTAGGTGTTTGTTGTTATGATTATATTTCATAATTTACATATATGTACCTATATATATATGTTATTTTGTACATACCGAATGTTACATAATTTAAAAGGTGAAGTTCAGGGGACTGTGGAGGCAGCCAGGGTGCTCCCCATCGTTACCTAGTGGGTGCCACATGGAAGGTGAAACCAGCATAATGAGTAGGAATGAGCCAGAGAAGGGGAGACAGGCCAAGGAGAGTGTCCTCAGGCAGGAGGAGCCCAGAGGAGGGGCCTGGATGGACGTGAGGGAGAGCAGGACCGTCTGAGGAAGGCAGAGTCGTCTAGCATGGCTGAAGCATAGAGGATGATAGTGGCCCTGAGCAGGAGCCCAAATACTAAGGACCTTGTGAGCCAGTCAAAGAAACGGAGCTTTATCCCAAGGACAGTGAGGAGGCATGGAAGAGTTTTGTGCTGAGTTGAGTCACAGGATCAGATTCACATCTGAGAACCATCACACAAGCTGCAGGGTGTTTACTGAACTGAAGGGAGCAAGACTGGAAGCAGGAAAGTCACTTGAGACACATTTGTTTACTTATACATTTTACAAAGATCAGAAAGTTTGAAAATGTACAGCACCGGTAAGAGTGCAGACAGGCAGAGAATGTAAATCAACATGTTCTCCTTAGAGGGCAATTTGTCAATATCTATCATAATAAAAAATTCATATACCTTTGATCTAACAGTTCCACTGCTACAAATATATCTGGCAAATAAACTTGCACACCTGAGAAGAGATATATGTATGAGATGTTCACTGAAGTACCCATAGTATAAAGACTTTAAAAATGAGTTAGATGGTTCTGTGTAGGCATGAAAAGGGCTCTTAGGTATGTTGTTAAGTGAATAAAGCAAGATCCCAAATATTGGGTATGATATTCTCCCATGTATGTGAAAAACAACACATGTGTCCACTGATACATGTATGGTTTTGTCAATGCATAGAAAGATATTTGGTAGGATAAATGGCTTGCCTCTGAAGAGAAAGCCTGACGATCTGGGAGAGGAGAAAGGTTACTTTTTATTAAATATATTTTGTATTTTATTTTAGTATGTTAAGAGCACAATATAATATCTACCCTCTTAATAAATATTTAAGTGTACAATACAGTATTATTGACTACAGGTACAATATTGTACAGCAGATCTTTATTTTTTAATTGAAGTATAGTTGATGTATAATATTATGTGAGTTACAGGTATATGGTATAGAAATTCACAATTTTAAAGGTTATACTCCATTTATAGTTATTATAAAATATAGGCTATATTCCCTGTGTTGTACAATATATCCTTGTAGCTTATTTTATACATAATAGTTTGCACCTCTTAATCTTCTACCTCTTTATTGCCTCTCCCCTCTTTCCTCTCCCCACTGGTAACCACTAGTTTGTTCTCTATGTCTGTGAGTCTGTTTCTTTTTTGTTATATTCACTAGTCTGTTGTATTTTTTAGATTCCACGTATAAGTTATGTCATACAGTATTTGTCCTTCTCTGTCTGACTTATTTCACTTAGCATAATACCCTCTAAGACCATCCACGTTGTTGCAAATGGCAAAATTTCCTTCTTTTTGATGGCTGAGTTGTATTCCATTGTGTGTGTGTGTGTGTGTGTGTGTGTCTGTGTGTGTGTGTGTATATACATACCACATCTTCTTAATCTGTTCATCTGTTGATGAACGCTTAGGTTGCTTCCATATCTTAGCAATTGTAAATAATGCTGCTGTGAACATTGGGGTGCATGTATCTTTTCAAATTACATAGTGTTTTTTGGACATATACCCAGGAGTGAAATTGCTTGGTGGTATAGTAGTTCTATTTTTAGTTTTTTGAGGAACCTCCATACTGTTTTCCACAGTGGCTGCACCAATTTACATTCCTACCAACAGTGTCCAAGGGTTCCCTTCTCTCTACATCCTCACCAACATTTGTTATTCATGTTCTTTTTGATGATAGCCATTCTGTACAGCAGATCTTTAGAGCTTACCTTCCTTATCTGAAACTTAACTGATTAGTGTTTAATTAAAACATAACACACGTGATGAAAAGATCACATAATATAAAAGTGTATAAGCATATGTATACATATTATATTTTAATTAAACGTTATGGGGATGTTGTGCAAGTGTGGATGGATTTTCTAGTACCTGGCAAAAGCTCACATAACCTGTCATTCCTCAGCCAAGGCCTAGTTAACCCTTGCTACTCCTAGAGGTCCAGTAAGAGGAAGTTTTCAAGGTGGCTTGTTTACTTAACTTTTCTATGGAGAGAAGAAGAGAGAGCGAAAATAGCCTGTGGCCCCTAGAAGGCCGTTTTGGAGGCCTGATCCATAGGAGTTGCCTGGCCTGCTTTGGAAACTTAGAGTAATGAGGAATCTACTTATAAACCTTGTACATCATTCCATTCCAAGAAAATCTTGGGTCAAGCTTTCACCCCCTGTCAAACTGTCTCCTGCTCTCCTGCTTGTCTAAACCTTTCTGCAAGCAGCTGCTAAGGCCCTCTGCCCTGGACAGGCTGTGGGAGGGCGGCCTGGAGGGGGCTTCCTGTGAGCCAGAGGCCACCCAGCCCACTTTGCCCTCCTGCTCTGAGCCCACTCTCCCCTCTCTGCAACCTTAGCAGAGGTAGCATGTCTTCTTTACTAGCTGATAACGCTTAGAGGGAGGAACCTGGCCTGGAGAAGAGGATTCTTTCCCAATGCGCACGCACACGCACACGCACACGCGCACACACACACTGGGCATCAGAGAACCTTTTCACTTGACTCAGAGGCAGGGGCATTACCCCCAAGGATTCCCAAGCGCTTTCCCAGCAGGTGAACTCAGGTTTATTTATGCTGGTGAAAACGTTTTCCTGGGGGTTAGGCAGGGGTTGGAATCTAGCCCATCCACTTATGTCCCTGTTCCCCATTCCTTTGACCTATTTATAAAGAGTGCTTCATTTATAATTTGATGTTTACTTCAAAGTACTCCAGGGAACTTCTGCTCCATCTTCCAGCCTCCAAGACCCTGAATAATTGATTTTAAAAGTAGCTCATGACATACGTGCTCCATGAGGGGAAAAGAAAGTGTCATGCAGAAAGGCAGTTTAAATGGGCAGAGAGACAGGTGAACAATCCTCTTTATGTTCTGAAAACCTCAAGCAAATATATATGTACATGTAATAGCTAATGATGAGCTAGCAAATTTGGCTCGGCATCGAATGAGATCCAGCTCAGTATCAGAATAGGCAAGTGGTAAGATTGCAGAGTGTCATAAGTGCCCTCAGCCAGGTTCCTCTCTGACCATTCCTTTTATGTAGCAGTGTTTGTTAATTTTGAGAAATAGGCTCTTCTTAAAGGGAAACAAAAAGTGTCTTACAAACTTTAGTTTGAGAAAAATTGATTTAAAACATAATGTCCTTTCACCAGAGAAAAAGGCAGCCATGTGAGATGATTATACAACATATATTAATTAGCTTGGTTGTGGTAATCATTTCACAATGTATCAAACATCAAAACATCACATTGTGTATCTTAAATATATGCAATTAATATTTATCAATTAGACCTTGATAAAGCTGGAAAAAATAAATAAAAATAAAAAACATAATGTCTTCTATAATAATTGCATTCAATTGTAACAACCACGGCAAAACGGAAGTTTTAATTTTATGCATAGAAAATTGATACTTTTTTTTTTGGATTGTCTTGTAAATGCAAACACAGGATAAAAAATTCTCAGAACTCAGACTTCAGTTTGAGAAACATCAGTGTAAGCTATTCTTCCTAAGAAACCTCTGGGAAATGTTATATAAACTGGTAACTGTGCCATTAATCTGTCAGCTCACGGTTTCTGCTTTACAACACATTTGTTCCTAGTCACTTCATTATTACTTAATCATTACAGAGGCCATGGGGAAGTGGGACATAAGATTGACAAGTTTTGGTAGCTGGAGGACAAAAGGAGAAAGAATTGCCACTTGGGATGTGGCCAGAGTGGTGTATAATGATGGGGGACCCTGGCCTCTAAGGTAGTTGTTTCAAGTGCTGGGAAGGGAGGAGTATTAGTTTCCTAGGGCTGCTATAACGAGGCACCAAAAACTGGGTGGCTTACCCAAACAGAATTTTATTGTCTCAGTTCTGGAGGCTGAAAGTCCAAAAGCAAGTCTGTGCTTTCTCTGACATCTCTGAGGGAGAGTCCTTCCCAGCCTCCTCTAGCTTCTACTGTTTGTTGGTGATCCTTGGCACTCCTCGGCTTGTAGCTGCATCATCCCAGTCACATGACCATCTTCTCCCTGAGCGTGTCTGTGTGTCCACATTTCCCCTTTTTATAAGGACACCAGTCATCCTGGATTACAGGCCACCCCAATGACCTCATCTTAACTTGATTACTTCCATAAAGAGCCTCTCTCCAAATAAGTCAGATTCTGAGATACTGGGGGTTAGGACCTCAGCACATCTTCCTTTGGGGGACAAAATTCAATTTATAGCAAGAGGGACTTGGGAAAGCTCTGGGTGGGTGAGGAGAAGGGATGGTACAAAACAGAAGAGGGCCTGGGGGGCTGTCAGCTCTAGCCTGAATCCTCTTTATAGCGGTGCACAGAGTTGCCTGGATCAGGAGAGAAAACAAAAACATGACTTTCTGTGCAGCACAAAACACCACAGAGCCCCATTCTCTGCCCCTAGACTATAGTGCAGAGGTGGCTCCAGCACGTGGGGCAGACAATTTAAAGCACAAAGCAAGACAGATTTTTTTCTCTCATTAAGAGAACTCTCTGGAAAGAGCTACCCTTCCTGTGATAAGCTCACAGAGGTGAACACGCACCTCAGGAGCAACGGCTCAGTAGCTGGCCTGGCCGTCAGCCAAGAAAAGCACATCTGCTCGCACTCGGCAAGGCACCCTGGGGGGTGATACTGAAAGTAAAATATAGCAGCTCTAATGAAGTTTCCACAGCAGTTATTTGATAAATTGGTGATTTTGTTGAGGCGGGGAGAAAGACAAGGGTGGGGGAAGGGTGAGATTAAGAAAAAGAACATTTTCGTCAATGTAAAAAGAGGAAGTTGTGAGCTTGCCAGTCAGAGCACTCGTGATTTAAGTCAGAAGACCATTTTAATTTAAACTGGACTCCAATTTTTAGGGCATGGGAAGACCTGGCCTTATAATCCCATAAATTTGAAAGTAGTTATAGACGTTCACTGCACAAATAGCTTAAAAGCATAGTCTTTGCTTTCAAGTCTTTGCTTTCATGTGATCTGTTTTAAAGAAAGTTAAATGGGTCTAAAACTGACAAGTGACTTTTAGAACACATTCATTTTTTGTTGACAGTCCAGCTAAATACGTAGTTGTGACAGGATGTTAAAAACCATCACTTGACCATGTGTCCCTTCCCTTGTAAGTGGGTTGTCCCATTCAGGATGGGGGACATGCTTGGGCTAAACCATGCAAACACCACACCCAGGATTCCATTGCTCAAGGGCTGATGGTTTCTGGTTTGCTCATATAAGTTGCAGTAAAACCAGCTGACTCTTCGGAGTTCAGAAGAACCGTGCTGCAGTCTGTAGGATATTTGGGGGGAAAGCCTAATTCTAATGTACAGTTACTCTAAATCATTTTCAGGAGTAAGTTTGGTATAACTAACAAAGAAATAAAGTAAACACACATAACTCATCACCTGAGGACCAGTTCCAATGATCATTATGCTGAAAGGGCATCCACTGACTTTAGGCTCTGTTCAAGGAACTGTGCTAAGTACCAGGGACGCAGTAGGTATAACACAAACTCTGCCTTCAAGGGAAATGCAGTTTATTTGTCCGTTCATCCCTTTGGCCAGCCATTCAAGCAGCAAGTGTTTGTTGAAGGTCTAGCATATGCCATAACTGTCCCATTCTCTAGGGAGATGGAAAAATCTCCCCTCTGTCAAGGAGGGTCAGAGTCTAATGGGAGGAGAAATGGGTAACAATTACACTGCATCATATAGATGCAAGTACCAGAGCTATGGGGCATCACAGAGGAAGAAAACAGCACTTGTAGAAAATAAACCTCAGTCTGACAAACTATAAGGCCAGGAGAATTTGAGGCCATATGGGGAGAGCAGAGAAAGGAATACCCCGTTCCACTGAGAATGACAGTCACCAAGAGGTCAAGCAAATCCACTTCTAAAGAGCACTTGAAAGGGGCCAGAAAAGAGGTGACATTGGGAGGAATCAGACTATGATGAGGCAATAATTGGAGAGAATAACTGAGGACTCTTGGCTGTTTTATTTAACCCTTTCTAAGCCTGTATTTATCAAAGGTTCTTGTAAGTCTCAGAAGTTTGGTCTGCCTAAAAGACGCCAATAAAGGAGGAGAAATTCTCAGACACGCCCCACCTCCCTTTTTTACACCTTTCTGTCTCCCAGACTTTCTCCTCTGCCTCCCAGATGCCCTGTGTCCTGCTGCCTGCTGATTCCTCAGGAGGTCACCCCATTTCCCCCTACGCTTACACAGTGAACTGGAATTTTGCTGCGCAGTCTAGCCTGTGAATGATTGAGAGCTGTATTAACTGTTACTATGTTAACCCTCCCACTATATTTTGCATTTTAAAAAGGATCTTATAAAGACAAATGAATCAGCTCTTAGTAATAGGCTTCAAGGGTTAGAGGTGGGAAGATATTCTTGTTCTGCCTATTATATTATGGGGTGGCCCTACATCAGCTCTATAACATTCCTCTGAAATAATGGATCTAGTAACTGTTTGATCTAGTTGAAGGCCTAGATTTTTCCTTAATACCATAAATGTGGGTTTAAAGCAATCATGGGATTATGTGTTGAATTTTTCCAGTGCAGGGTGTCACATTTTAATTTCCTTACAATTTGATCCTAGAATAATGGATCCATAGGGTTTTGTTCAGTTTTGTTTTGTTTCATTTTCCTCATTTGATACAGTTTTGAACCATTACGCGTGAAGCAAACAGTTTCTTTCCAAAGCACCGCATGACTCAAGGGGTGAGAGCAGGCCAAATATGTAGTACTAGTGGGTTTGTTTTGGGAAAAATTACATATGAAGTGAAAAGCTCTTTGATGGGCTGTATTTGTGGCTGTTTTTCACTGTGCAGATTATGACATTGTTGCTATTCTCTACTGCTTGTGACATAAAACAACAATTTCAGTTTGCTCATAATTTTTTTGAGTCAGGAATTTGGGAAGGCCCTGCTGGGACAGAGGCCTGCATGCTCCACATGCATCAGCTGCGGTGGCTCGATGTGCTGGAGGGCCCAGTCCAGGATGACTTATTCACATGACTGGCAGGTCAGCGCTGGCTGTAGGCTGGGACCTCCACTGTGGCTCTCAGCCAGAGACCTTGGCTCCCCTCCATGCTGGCCTCTCCAGGGGGCTGTTTAGGCTTCCTCACAGCATGGTGGCTGCGTTCCAAGAGCGAGTGTTCCAGAGGCCAAGGTAGATGCCAAAAGGCTCCTGCTGACCTAGACATGGAAGTCGTGTGGCATCACTTCCACTGCATTCAACTGGTCAAACAAATCACTAGTCCAGCCCAAGTTCAAGAGGAGGGAAATTAGACTCCACTGCCGAATGAGGAAGTAGCAAAGAATGTGTGGCCATCTTTAACTGACCACAGACCTTCTCAGATAAGAACTATCCTAGAAGGTCGTAAAGTATTTTTGACTGTGTTATTAAAACCACCACAGAGGAAACTATCTTCTAACAACGTACTTCATCCTTCTCCCTAAATGCAACCTGTTAGCTCCTGCCCACTGTACCACTGAAAATGTTAAGACTGCTTAGTCTCCAGGTTCAAGGGCTCTCTGGGTGCTCACTTAGGCCTATGTTCCCACAGCTGGACTGGACTGTCTATTTACTTTCCCTGTAATCCAGCTCAGAAGTGACATGAGTTTTAGTGTTTTTAACTCTTATGAGCAGTTTGGCTTTAAAGAAAAGAACAGGAAAATCTCTCTAAACATATTTATTTCTTTAACAAATACTTATGAATGCCTACTATGTCCAGAGCACTGTACTGTGTTCTGGAACATGGAGGGAGGGGAGATGAGATTTGCTGTCCTCACAGTTGCTTCCAGTTGCATCAGGGAGACAGGTGTGTTCATAAATAACAGAAAGGAGTAGAAGAAAGCAAGCCTTGGAAATGCTGAATGTGGGCTGAGAATGGAAACAGCCCACTTTGAGTTTCTGACTCATAAAACCAGTATTTGTGTGTAGAAGGAGTGGCAGTCTTGGGCACTGACGGTTGTCCCCATCAGCAGAAAGTAGAAGTAGGAACATAAAACCTGGACTCAAGTGGTGTACCAAGAAAACAGCAGTATGGTGAAGTGGTTAAAGCCCAGGCTCTCGAAGCGGACTGCCTGACTCTGCTAGCTGTGTGACTTTGGGCAAGTTACTTAACCTCTCTGTGCCACAGAAGCCTTACTTGTAAGATAGGAATAATGATTGTACCTAATGCACAGCATGCTTAAGAGAAGTAAGTGAGTTAAGATTTGTAAAGCCCTAAGAATTGAGAATGGTGCCTGGCACACGATAAATACTATACTATATGAGTATTTGTTATATAAATATACTAAGCCCTCGATAAATGGTATCTATTTTCTTATTGCAGTCTCAGTCCAGAATTGGAGGATATTACCTGAATGTGTTATTGAGGCCCAATATTTTTACTCACCAACAATTGTAGGAAGCTCATTCTTAATGTAAAAGAAAACCTATAATTTAGGAGAGGGAACAACTGAATATAACTGTAGTTGGAAATTTAGAAGCACAATATTGGTTATGTTGTAGACACCCATGTAATTGTGTTGAATGAAAGATTATGCTATTCTCTTTCTCTGGAGAAGGGCTTTGATGTTTGGGTAGAATTTGAATATTAACTATTAAATATCACTTAACCAATATGTGTGGAGTTCTAGGCATGCAGTATGAGTGACATGACTGAGACACACCTAATGATACAGCTGCAAGTGAAAAAGACAAGGTCCCTGCTTGTAAACTCCTGGTGTTTACATCCCAGTGGTGAGATACAGAAGCATGGTGTGCCAGGTGGGGACACAGCATAAACAAAGCACACACAGAGGAACAAGCAAGATGCAAGTGTCAGGGAACAGAAGGAGACAAAACAGACCAGAGCGGGTGGCCTGTACAGTGCAACTCAGGAGAGGCAAGTAGAAAGTCATCCTCATTACCAGAGAAGAGGTCAAAAGAAATGGCCCGAGCCAGAATGTTAAGCCCCTAGAGCTCCCTGCAAATGGGTTCTATCTAATGCTTGTGCACTAACTGACATTCCAGTCTCCAGTTAAGACAGGAGGAGTGAGGTCAGACAGACACTACAGCAAGAGTTTTGGTTTCACATAACTTTCTGATTTCAATGGCTGTCAAACATTAAAACAAGGCCAGAGAATGTAGTAAATTTTTCTTCCCTGGAAAATTTTAAGAGCAAAATAGAGCACCAAATTTAGGAATGAGTTAGGGAAAAATAATGTTAAAAAAAATAACCTTTGAAGAACTTCAGTCCCTCCCAGGACTCTGATTTTATATGCCGGTGAAATGCTATATGTTTATTAGATACTTTTCTGGGTTTGGGTGGTTTGTAATTCTAAATGTAATAACTAGTTTCTCCCTTGGACTGAAAGCTCACATGATCTCTGACAAGCAGAGGGCTGCGTGAATTATGCAGAGTTGGTTACAAAACCAAACTCTTCCAACTCTCAGATTCTGGGGTAAATGGGAGGAAATGGCCTAAAGAAGAAACTTCCCAAATCACACACTGATTTTAAATACTGACACGTATTTAAAAATCAACCAATGTTCTCAAATTGGAACGCCGTCACAGTTACCCCAAATGCAAGTAAATCAGATTAAAATGGGGACTGGAAAGCCTTTAGAAAACAGAGCAGAAAATAGAAGGGATGGAGAATGGCAGGAAGAGTAGTAATCCCAGCTTCACACTGTGAGAAGCCAGAGGCTGCTTGGATCCAGATCTCCTGATTAAACCACCTTCACAACGAGTCTCTCTTCTCTGCTGGAAGGTCTACAAATTCTGATGGGGTATTTGGAAGCACTTCAAAAGCTGCTAAATAAAAACAATCCTCTTAAATTTTCCGTAGAAAACGAACTTGGGGCTTGATGTGTAGCCTCCTACTTCTTCTTACCTGGTGAACCAGAGTGGGAATAATAAAAAATTTGCCTTGGAGGTCTTTAATCCAACTTACACCCAAATCCAGAGTGGAATTAAATACTGCATATAGAAGTTAGAAATGCAATCCTTCAACATGGGAGCAAAACAGGTTGGTTTCTCAATTCCTTTTCTGAAACCAAAGAAAATTAACTGATACTTCTGACCATCTGACACTTAACAGCAGCCTCTGTCCTCTTTGGGAGACCTGTATTCTAGCGACAAAATCAGGCATTTAAATCATATTCTGACATCTCAAATGGCAGAATTCTGATTGGAATTTTATGCTATAGCTGCTGGGGAAATGTTAATCAACCACCTTTAAAACTCGTCTATCAATTAAATCCATTTTAATTTAAAAGCTATTTACCGTGCACATACTGTAGATATGAAACTTTGGAAAATATACCCTACTTCAGCCTCCAAGAAGCTTGTGGCCCAAATGAGCAGCTAAGAGATGTGCACGTGAAAAGTGAAATAACAATTGAAGGTAGTACATGATTAAGAATCACCTGGGTGATATACCAGAAAAGACAAAAGCTGTAATTTGAAAAGATACATGCACGCCAATGTTCATAGCAGCACTATTTACATTGGCCAAGACATAGAAACAACCTAAATGTCCATCAACAGATGAATGGATAAAGAAGGTGTGGTATGTATACACAATGGAATACTATTCAGCCATAAAAAAGAATGAAATTATGCCATTTGCAGCAATGTGGATGGACCTAGAGATTATCATACTAAGTGAAGTAAGTCAGACAAAGACAAATATCATATGATATCACTTATATGTTGAATCAAAAAAAATGGTACAAATGAACTTATTTACAAAACAGAAATAGACTCACAGACATAGAAAACAAACTTATGGTTACCCAGGGGGAAAGTGGGGCAGGAAGGGATAAATTAGCAGTTTGGGATTAACAGATACACACTACTGTATATAAAATAGATAAGTAACAAGGACCTACTGTATAGCATGGGGAACTATATTCAATATCTTATAATAACCTTTAGTGGAAAAGAATCTGGAAAAGAAGATTTTATATATAGATAGATCTGAATCTCTTTAGTGTACACCTGAAACTAACACAACGTTGTAAATCAACTATATTTCAATCAAAAAAACCCAAAAAACATATTAATGCAACCAATAATAATAGTGACAATAAATAATTGTTCAAACAGTGATACCAAACTTGACTTGTTAGACTATATAAATGTCAAAAAATAAAAATGAAGGCAAAAGTTGCTCTTAAAGTCACCTGGGTGATTTATGTACGTATGAAAGGCATTCTAAGGAGCAAGGGGTCATGCTAGGTTCATGTGGCCCTAGCAGGTAAAACTGGAATTGGGTCTTAAAGTATGAGTAGGTTTCAGCCAGGCAGAGAGGGCAGGAGGGAGCTCTCCTGGCAGGAACATAGGCTCAGATGACAGCAGCAGATAGAAGGTGACAGGTCAACTAGTCACTTACTCTTTTTGAAAATCACCATGCTCACCCTAAATGACAATATGGATTTGTAAAACCCTTGATATTCAATTCATCTATAATATTACATTGGGTTCAGTCTGTTTCTACTTCATGTCATTTTTGTACCCTCCTATGAAGAGCGCAGAATATTCTAGCATTGAGAACACCTTAAACATTAGAAGCCATAACTCTTGACATTAATTCAATAATAGGTTTTTGCTTCGTGGGCTAACGCATTGTTTTTGCCAGACAAAAGGAGAAGAAGAGACAGGAAGGCTGACAGACAACTTAAAAATATCTCAAGATGACTTATTTTGTTTCCTTAGGGAAGAGTTAAAAGGAATTGGATCAAGACTTGTTCTATTTGTGTCAGGACTAAACACAGTTATTGTAAAAAGCTTGTAAAACTTCAGATGCTTTATCTAGAACTGCATTTTAGCTTTTAGGTATTTCTAGTATTTCCCCAAGCTGCTCATCTGAGCTTGCAGAAGACCTAAGAGTTGCATTCAAAAAATGGAAACCGTAGCAATCTCACACACCTTTTCATTAGAGCATCTTCATTTATGGCTCAACCTGAGCCATAAAAGGGTGACAGCAAAAGTTGAAGGGACTTTTTTGTGTGAGTATAATCTAACTTATCTCCTGTGCTTCTGCTTTTATATTTCCACAATTCATTTTTATAATTCTTTGGGTTTATGGCATTTTTATATACCTTATTTCATCTAATCGCCATAATAGCTATAGAAGGTAGATATTATTAACCCTCATTTTATGGCTATGAAGGAACTGAAGCTCAGAGAGTTTATAAATTATGCAGAGAGAAAAACCAATCTCTGGCCAGTCTTTCTGAGTACAGTAAAAAAAATTGTGATCATAGTGATGATATGATTAGAGATTTTCAAATGTTATGTATATAATAATAGTATGTAACATTAATAATGCCTTATAACCATATCACTGTATTGGTTACAATATGGGAAAGAAGGCAGAAATTCAAAATGGGACAAAAATCACTTCTGATATAGCAACATCAGTGGATTTGAAACTATTGCCTGGGACTTCCCTGGTGATCCAGTGGTAAAGAATTTGCCTTCCAATTCAGGGGACATGGGTTCCATCCCTGGTCAGGTAGATCCCTCATGCTGCGGGGCAACTAAGCCTGCGTGCCAACTAAGCCTGCGTGCCGCAACTACTGAGCTCACGTGCCTCAACTACTGAGCTCGCACACCTCAACCAGAGAGCCCATGTACTGCAAACTACAGAGCCCATGCGCTCTGGACCCTGTGTGCCACAACTAGAGAGAAGCCCGCGCGCCACAACGCAGAGCCCATACGCTGCAACAGAAGATCCCACATGCCTCAACGAAGACCCCTGTGTGCCACAACTAAGACCCGACGCAGCCAAAAAAATAAAGAAGAAAAAAAGAAACTGTTGCCCAATACTAGTGATGTGGCTGAGATAGTAAGGTATTTAATAAGAATTTAAATTCAAAAGTGCACCACTAACTATTTTCAAGTTAAATGATTAAGAGTAAAAGAGAGTTTTCCTAAATGTTCTCTAAACACCTACAATTTGACTATGATACAAGGAAGTACATTAACATTTGTATTTATGGTCAGTCTGCGGATTAAGTATCTCAAAAATGCATTCTGGAACGTTTTGATTAATTGTTTAGTGGATTGGCTACTAAATTAAATACCTTGTATATTGACGCATCTTCTGTATCGGCATAAGATTATGTAAAAGTTACTAATTACACATTCTGAGATTGTATACCAAGCTCAAATCTAGCTCGAGTTCCCCTGATATTCAAGGCTAAGTTCAAGGATAGTCATTTCTAAGATACTCTTCTTTTCATCTTGATATTATGTATTACCATGTCAGTATTTTTGAATCCCTCCCTTTTTTCATTTTAATCAGACTCAGATAACGTTACATATCTGAGCTTACAATAAAATCACTGGCAGCAGAAATCCTTCCTTCTAACTGTCCTCCACCCTCAGCCAGGTACTTCCGAATGTCCTTTTGATCAGCTGTTCCCGGGGGGGCCGATGGGTTTGAGATTCCAGAAGAGACTAAGCATCTTCGCTAATCTAGTCATTAATCATTAATTGCTTTAATAGTTTAAAACTTATGCAAAGACAGTTCATCCATAATTATGCACGTATTATACCTTTGGGCATATGAAATGTGAGACAATTTTCTATAACTTCTAAGGGCAAGGTAACAGATGATTTTTCAGACATTTTTCCAGAGGCTACCAACAAATAAATGTTTTTCAAGGAAATAATTTTTAAACTTATTTCCCTTAGGAGGTACCCCAGGGGCCTCAAAGGGCATTACAGATGGTAAAAGCAGGTATTATGTTTAATCTTTCAACTCACCTCACACGGAGCAGTGAAACTGTTTCTAATAGTGATATGCCTCATAATGTTTGAGGGCTACCAAGAGCAAAACAGTGATAGAAAACTATTGCTTTAAGGCTACCTATAGTGTATCTCTAGATACCTTGGAAGGTATATTGAAATTCTCAGAAGCCATGTCAAAAGTTTAAGTCACTTTGTTTTGTGTGGTTATTGGTTGGAGGTGTTATTAGGACCAGGGCTTTGAGTTTTCTGCTCACCCAGTATGACAGTACATTTCAAATCACTTTTATCCAGGTTGCTGAAAAATCACTAGCTAGTAAAGTGGTGAATCATTTCCAATTAAAATCCAAACCAGCAATTTCCTTTGTACTGAGGACATTGTTTCCTATCACCACTCCTAAAGCTGCCAGCTCTTGTTTCTTTGCAAGGAACAAGCTAAAAAGAATTAACAAATGCTTTTCTATTTCCGCATTCCTGCTCCATCCCATGAGAGCCCAAACAAAGTACATCACATGTATGTAACATGGAAACTTTATTTTCCAGGAACAATTTTGGAAATTTTGGTTAAATTTTGACATTGCACACTGACTTACTAGAGCAAGATGTGTTATTTACTTAACACATCCCTAAAAATATTACCAAACCTTATTTGGTTATGAGGCCTGATCAAATGCCCTCCTTATTAAGATTTAATCTACTTCATTTAACTCTGATTTTATAAAGAACGCTTAAGGCATTTTTATTACATACTTTTTATGACAATATCTAGAGTCTATTAATATTATTTAACAACAAAGGAAGACATTTATCCTTACAAAATGAAGTACACCACCCATCCACTGTTAATTTCCACACATTTATCTCATGGACTTTTTAAAAAATTAGAACTTGAGAAGGAACTTGGCAGATATGAGTCAGTCTAATGAACTAGAAAGAATACAGCATTTGTAGTTAGAAGACTGGGTTTTCAATCCCAGTTCTGTTACATGTCAGCTATGTGGCCTTGGGCATATAAATCCTTTGACCTTTCTGAGTTTTTCCTTATCCATTAAATGGAAACGACAATTCCTGCTTTTCACTTCCTCCCACAGACAAGGGGCAAACGTGGCCTGGTATGTATTGATAGAACTGTGACAGTTCAAAGTTGCCCCACCAGCCTTTTTCTCAACTCTCCTGACTTCTCCAGCTGGGTCTCCAATGGCTCCCAGCACACTCAAAAGTTCAACAGCACCCTTACCCATGTGTCACCCTCTTGATTTAGAAGAGAAATATGCAGGCCTGTCATGGAATTACCATTTATTCTTATTCACTGATGATTCCAGACAAGTAATTCTGAGAGTCCCCACAGGGCTTAATAAAATTTGAAAACAGAAAAGTCTTCCAAACATAATTATCTTCTAAACGTCAGTCACTTATGAAAAACCGCCACGTCCCCACTAAGTCCTGTTATCAGTCAGGGCACTCTGTCATTCAACAGAATGTCTCTGCAAAAGTCATTTCATAGAATGTTTCTCTCTTTCTCTCTCTCTCTCTCTCTCTCTCTCTCACACACACACACACACACACACACACACACACACAAAGACTTCCTACATTATTTTGGTAACTATTAATGGTTGGATAATGAATTCCTTTTAAAATTCTTAACCATTCCTTATAAATAAGCTCTGGTAAAACCAAATTTTAATAACATTTTTATTCATTCCAATCATATCTACTTCATGGTGTAAGGCTTTATGAAGAGTCAAATTATTTGGGTAGTCTGAGAAATGCAATATATACAGATATAGATACATACACACATACAATTTAGTAATTTGAAGTGATTTACCTAAGTTGATTATATTAAGCAAATTATTATCACAAGTCTGTGATAATCATTATCACCATCACTTTATACATTATAGACCCAAAGTCATTGAGACCAAGCACATTTTTTAAATTTTTGGTTGAATTTTTACTGTCTGTAAAACTGAAAAGACCCATGAGATGTCCTGTTTTTCGACAAAATAGTTGTAGCCTGTTGTGATCAATGATAGATGTATTTGGCTATTTCTCTGCTCCTAACCAAAGGCAACTGCGTTTTCCCACGTGTTCCCACTATTAGCCCTCATGGTGGCTTTTTCTATTTATTTTAATTTAAAAATGCATTTCCATTTAGAACATATCTTGATGGCACAGTAATATGCAGCTCTGAGCGCTCCTGGGGAGCAGAAACAGCCTCTGAAGGCCAGGAGCCTGAATCCACACGCCAAAGGGTGAGAGGTGCCGCAATTCCTAGGAAACGTGAGGACCGGGTACGAGCCCCCGCCTTGCCCACTCCCTCCCCCTCTAGCAATGCCATCTAGGTTGAAAATGGGTTACGGCAAATGTCAAGGAAAGTCTACAAATGGGCTACATGTGGAGCAGTCTCATGTTGCCATGGTAATAGGAAGACAGGGAGGGGGCATTAAAAGCTACTATTTTTGATTCGTAGACTGTTTTAGTAGCAACTGTCAAAGTCATCTCTGTAAAGCTTAGCTGATAGATTCTCCATCAGCTGTCTGAAAACTGAAAGATCAACCCATTGTTCCTTCTACCTGACCCCTAGCTACAAACCTGATTTCTTCCCTGACTTGGCTGATTTGATTGAATTTTTTTTTTTTTTGACAATAGCAATACACAGGGTAGGACCTACTCACTTATGCTATCAGGAACAAAATTACTTGTTTGGTAAGCAATTAGTTAAATTTATGGACTGGCGGCACAATTTTGCCTGAGTTGAGCATCATTGTTGTCTATCCCATCATCCATATAGACCAGGTTCTGCAAATCTCAGCACTTGTACATTAGTACAAAGGCTAATTCCTCTGGCATATGAGGTGGATGGGACTGCCGGTTCCCTTCCCCTTCCTACCTTCTCACTACTTTTGTAAGTAGCTCTGTATCACCATAAATGAGTCAGTCATCAATGCATTGCCTCTTCACTCCAAATGCATCCTTCAGTACCTGCTCTGCCATAATGGACCGGACCCTAAGCTTTTCTCCTTTACATTGAATGTGATATAAGCTTTGTCAATAGAGGGCGCTGCAAGGACACTGCAGGAGGTAGGAGGTTTCTCTCCCAGGTTCTGGTTACTGCACTCTGCTTTTCTTGTTCCTGTTGCACGGCCGTTTAGTGGGGCATGTGTGAGGGCACAACTGGTGGTGTTCTGCCCCAGCTGCATATCTGCAGTCCCTCAATGACTTTGTAGCCCTGCCTGGGCCTGGTGACCACCTGCTCATGGCCTTCCCAATGTGGACACCCAGCAATCCAGGCTGTGTGCTCACAGTGGTACCCCTACTCTCTCTGCATCTGCCCACCTTGTTGTACACCTGCCCCAATTACCTGCACCTCAGAGGGATCTTTCCTACTTGCCTGGCACCTACAGACCAGCTCTCGAACTGGCAGCCCAGCAAAGTTCTCCGCTTCCCAGTGGGCTTCAACTACGCCTTCTGAGCCTCAGGCTTGGGGAGGCACCGTCACAAGTTGGTCCTTCCTTGGATACTCTCCCTCAGCCCTATAGTACCCTTTAGAGTTATCTTTACCTTTTTATAGTTACACTATCACTGCTTAATAATTCTTTACAGTAAATTTCCCCTGCTTAAATTACTGTGTGCTTTCTGTCTCCTGATTGGAATCCAACTGATACACCCCCTTCCCAAATGACCATCAGTTTGATCACCAACCGTAATCTCACTCCCTTCCTGGACTCATTCTGTATCCACCAAGGCTCCAGGGAATTGGTCATAGTTTGGTACAATCAATGCATGTGTCTACTTAATGGTTTTGCAACCTTTCAAAAAGTGATGCCCACCCTCTCTTTGTGAGTAATGACTTCTCCAGGTAAAATGGATGAAAACAAATTGGTTAAAAACAACACTCCTCCTTGAAAGAGACACTATTTCAGCCCCTAAGAAACTCTTCTTTAGTCAACTACACTTCAGTTAAAAAGAAAGAAGAAAAGAAAGATACTCTTCTTTACCTAGGAGGTTATATAGAGCCAATTTATGGTATGGTTTTTGCGATTGTTAACGTTGATAAACTCCAGCTGAACATACAGACTCTATTAGTCTAAAGTAACTAAATAACTGTGGGGTTTTTTTTTAATGAAAAGGGTTTGTAGCGTGTCAGGTGAGCAATTGTGGCTTCCATTAGCCGAAGACATTGTGAGTACAGAGGCTAAAAGACGTCATCTAGCTTACTGTGATCCTTTCCATAAAATTGGTTAGTATCACAGCCTCCACTTCTGACTGACTATTATACATTCATGAATTGGTACACAGAAAGTATTAATCAGCTTTCCAGGTAGCAAGCTCTTTCCAAAGCAACTCCCAATTTGAAGAATCCATTTTCTTTTGTGACACTGAAAGCTATTTGATTTTCGGAGCATTTTCCTACCTCATGGCATAAAGATAGAAACTGAATTTTTTAATAATGTGCTTTAATTAGAAGAAACTTTTAAATAAAATGAATGGTAAGAGTTTTTTTTTTTTCATTTTTTTGTTACCTTATTTTTATTTTTATTTATTTATTTATTTTTTAGTTTCTGCTTTATAACAAAGTGAATCAGTCATACATATACATCTGTTCCCACATCCCCTCCCTCATGCATCTCCCTCCCTCCCACCCTCCCCATCCCACCCCTCCAGGCGGTCACAAAGCACCGAGCTGATCTCCCTGTGCTATGCGGCTGCTTCCCACTATCTATCTACCTTACGTTTGGTAGTGTATATATGTCCATGCCTCTCTTTCCCTTTGTCACAGCTTACCCTTCCCCTTCCCCATATCCTCAAGTCCATTCTCAAGTAGGTCTGTGTCTTTATTCCCGTTTTACCCCTAGGTTCTTCATGACATTTTTTTTTTTTTAAATTCCATATATATGTGTTAGCATACGGTATTTGTCTTTCTCTTTCTGACTTACTTCACTCTGTATGACAGACTCTAGGTCTATCCACCTCATTACAAATAGCTCAGTTTCGTTTCTTTTTATGGCTGAGTAATATTCCATTGTATATATGTGCCACATCTTCTTTATCCATTCATCCGATGATGGACACTTAGGTTGTTTCCAGCTCCGAGCTATTGTGAATAGAGCTGCAATGAACATTTTGGTACATGTCTCTTTTTGAATTATGGTTTTCTCAGGGTATATGCCTAGTAGTGGGATTGCTGGGTCATATGGTAGTTCTATTTTTAGTTTTTTAAGGAACCTCCATACTGTTCTCCATAGTGGCTGTACCAATTCACATTCCCACCAGCAGTGCAAGAGTGTTCCCTTTTCTCCACACCCTCTCCAGCATTTATTGTTTCTAGATTTCTTGATGATGGCCATTCTGACTGGTGTGAGATGATATCTCATTGTAGTTTTGATTTGCATTTCTCTAATGATTAATGATGTTGAGCATTCTTTCATGTGTTTGTTGGCAGTCTGTATATCTTCTTTGGAGAAATGCCTATTTAAGTCTTCTGCCCATTTTTGGATTGGGTTGTTTGTTTTTTTGCTATTGAGCTGCATGAGCTGTTTATAAATTTTGGAGATTAATCCTTTGTCAGTTGCTTCATTTGCAAATATTTTCTCCCATTCTGAGGGTTGTCTTTTGGTCTTGTTTATGGTTTCCTTTGCTGTGCAAAAGCTTTGAAGTTTCATTAGGTCCCATTTGTTTATCTTTGTTTTTATTTCCATTTCTCTAGGAGGTGGGTCCAAAAGGATCTTGCTGTGATTTATGTCATAGAGTGTTCTACCTATGTTTTCCTCTAAGAGTTTGATAGTTTCTGGCCTTACATTTAGGTCTTTAATCCATTTTGAGCTTATTTTTGTGTATGGTGTTAGGGAATGATCTAATCTCATACTTTTACATGTCCCTGTCCAGTTTTCCCAGCACCACTTATTGAAGAGGCTGTCCTTTCTCCACTGTACATTCCTGCCTCCTTTATCAAAGATAAGTTGGCCATATGTGCGTGGGTTTATCTCTGGGCTTTCTATCCTGATCCACTGATCTATCTTTCTGTTTTTATGCCAGTACCACACTGTCTTAATTACTGTAGCTTTGTAGTATAGTCTGAAGTCAGGCAGCCTGATTCCTCCAGCTCCGTTTTTCGTTCTCAAGATTGCTTTGGCTATTCGGGGTCTTTTGTTTTTCCAAACAAATTTTGAAATTTTTTGTTCTAGTTCTGTGAAAAATGCCAGTGGTAGTTTGATAGGGATTGCATTGAATCTGTAGATTGCTTTGGGTAGTAGAGTCATTTTCACAATATTGATTCTTCCAATCCAGGAGCATGGTATATCTCTCCATCTATTTGTATCATCTTTAATTTCTTTCATCAGTGTCTTATAATTTTCTGCATACAGGTCTTTTGTCTTCTTAGGTAGGTTTATTCCTAGATATTTTATTCTTTTTGTTGCAATGGTAAATGGGAGTGTTTTCTTGATTTCATTTTCAGATTTTTCATCATTAGTGTACAGGAATGCCAGAGATTTCTGTGCATTAATTTTGTATCCTGCTACTTTACCAAATTCATTGATTAGCTCTAGTAGTTTTTCGGTAGCATCTTTAGGATTCTCTATGTATAGTATCATGTCATCTGCAAACAGTGACAGCTTTACTTCTTCTTTTCCAATTTGGATTCCTTTTATTTCCTTTTCTTCTCTGATTGCTGTGGCTAAAACTTCCAAAACTAGGTTGAATAAGAGTGGTGAGAGTGGGCAGCCTTGTCTTGTTCCTGATCTTAGTGGAAATGGTTTCAGTTTTTCACCATTGAGGACAATGTTGGCTGTGGGTTTGTCATATATGGCCTTTATTATGTTGAGGAAAGTTCCCTCTATGCCTACTTTCTGCATGGTTTTTATCATAAATGGGTGTTGAATTTTGTCGAAAGCTTTCTCTGCATCTATTGAGATGATCATATGGTTTTTCTCCTTCAACTTGTTAATATGGTGTATCACATTGATTGATTTGCGTATATTGAAGAATCCTTGCATTCCTGGAATAAACCCCACTTGATCATGGTGTATGATCCTTTTAATGTGCTGTTGGATTCTGTTTGCTAGTATTTTGTTGAGGATTTTTGCATCTATGTTCATCAGTGATATTGGCCTGTAGTTTTCTTTCTTTGTGACATCCTTGCCTGGTTTTGGTATCAAGGTGATGGTGGCCTTGTAGAATGAGTTTGGGAGTGTTCCTTCCTCTGATATTGTTTGGAAGAGTTTGAGAAGGATGGGTGTTAGCTCTTCTCTAAATGTTTGATAGAATTCGCCTGTGAAGCCATCTGGTCCTGGGCTTTTGTTTGATGGAAGATTTTTAATCACAGTTTCAATTTCAGTGCTTGTGATTGGTCTATTCATATTTTCTATTTCTTCCTGAGTCAGTCTTTGTAGGTTGTGCATTTCTAAGAATTTGTCCATTTCTTCCAGGTTGTCCATTTTATTGGCATAGAGTTGCTTATAGTAATCTCTCATGATCTTTTGTATTTCTGCAGTGTCAGTTGTTACTTCTCCTTTTTCATTTCTAATTCTACTGATTTGAGTCTTCTCCCTTCTTTTCTTGATGAGTCTGGCTAATGGTTTGTCAATTTTGTTTATCTTCTCAAAGAACCAGCTTTTAGTTTGGTTGATCTTTGCTATCGTTTCCTTCATTTCTTTTTCATTTATTTCTGATCTGATCTTTATGATTTCTTTCCTTCTGCTAACTTTGGGGGTTTTTTGTTCTTCTTTCTCTAATTGCTTTAGGTGCAGGGTCAGGTTGTTTACTCGAAATGTTTCCTGTTTCTTAAGGTGGGATTGTATTGCTATAAACTTCCCCCTTAGAACTGCTTTTGCTGCGTCCCATAGGTTTTGGGTCGTCGTGTCTCCATTGTCATTTGTTTCTAAGTATTTCTTAATTTCCTCTTGATTTCTTCAGTGATCACTTCGTTATTGAGTAGTGTATTGTTTAGTCTCCATGTGTTTGTATTTTTTACAGATCTTTTCCTGTAATTGATGTCTAGTCTCATAGCATTGTGGTCGGAAAAGATACTTGATACAATTTCAATTTTCTTAAATTTACCAAGGCTTGATTTGTGACCCAAGATATGATCTATCCTGGAGAATGTTCCATGAGCACTTGAGAAAAATGTGTATTCTGTTGTTTTTGGGTGGAATGTCCTATAAATATCTATTAAGTCCCTCTTGTTTAATGTATCATTTAAAGCTTGTGTTTCCTTATTTATTTTCATTTTGGATGATCTGTCCATTGGTGAAAGTGGGGTGTTAAAGTCCCCTACTATGATTGTGTTACTGTCGATTTCCCCTTTTATGGCTGTTAGTATTTGCCTTATGTATTGAGGTGCTCCTATGTTGGGTGCATAAATATTTACAATTGTTATATCTTCTTCTTGGATCGATCCCTTTATCGTTATGTAGTGTCCTTCTTTGTCTCTTCTAATAGTCTTTATTTTAAAGTCTATTTTGTCTGATATAAGAATTGCTACTCCAGCTTTCTTTTGATTTCCATTTGCATGGAATATCTTTTTCCATCCCCTTACTTTCAATCTGTATGTGTCTCTAGGTCTGAAGTGGGTCTCTTGTAGACAGCATATATATGGGTCTTGTTTTTGTATCCATTCAGCCACTCTGTGTCTTTTGGTGGGAGCATTTAGTCCATTTACATTTAAGGTAATTATTGATATGTATGTTCCTATTCCCATTTCCTTAATGGCTTTGGGTTCGTTATTGTAGGTATAGTCCTTCTGTTGTGTTTCTTGCCTAGAGAAGTTCCTTTAGCATTTGTTGTAAAGCTGGTTTGGTGGTGCTGAACTCTCTCAGCTTTTGCTTGTCTGTAAACCTTTTAATTTCTCCATCAAATCTGAATGAGATCCTTGCTGGGTAGAGTAATCTTGGTTGCAGGTTTCTCTCCTTCATCACTTTAATTATGTCCTGCCACTCCCTTCTGGCTTGTAGAGTTTCTGCTGAGAGATCAGCTGTTAACCTGATGGGGATTCCCTTGTGTGTTATTTGTTGTTTTTCCCTTGCTGCTTTTAATATGATTTCTTTGTGTTTAATTTTTGACAGTTTGATTAATATGTGTCTTGGCGTATTTCTTCTTGGATTTATTCTGTATGGGACTCTCTGTGCCTCCTGGACTTGATTAACTATTTCCTTTCCCATATTAGGGAAGTTTTCAACTATAATCTCTTCAAATATTTTCTCAGTCCCTTTCTTTTTCTCTTCTTCTTCTGGAACCCCTATAATTCGAATGTTGGTGCGTTTAATGTTGTCCCAGAGGTCTCTGAGACTGTCCTCTGTTCTTTTCATTCTTTTTTCTTTATTTTTCTCTGCATCAGTTATTTCCACTATTTTATCTTCCACCTCACTTATCCGTTCTTCTGCCTCAGTTATTCTGCTATTGATCCCATCTAGAGTATTTTTCATTTCATTTATTGTGTTTTTAATCGATGCTTGATTCATCTTTAGTTCTTCTAGGTCCTTGTTAACTGTTTCTTGCATATTGTCTATTCTATTTCCAAGATTTTGGATCTGGGAAATAGAATCTTGGATCAGCTTTACTATCATTATTCTGAATTCTTTTTCAGGTAGACTGCCTATTACCTCTTCATTTGTTAGGTCTGGTAGGTTTTTATCTTGCTCCTTCACCTGCTGTGTGTTTTTCTGCTTTCTCATTTTGCTTATGTTACTGTGTTTGGGGTCTCCTTTTTGCAGGCTGCAGATTCGTAGTTCCCATTGTTTTTGGTGTCTGTCCCCCGTGGCTAAGGTTGTTTCAGTAGGTTGTGTAGGCTTCCTGGTGGGGGGGACTAATGCCTGTGTTCTGGTGGTTGAAGCTCGATCTTGTCTTTCTGGTGGACAGGTCCACGTCTGGTGGTGTGTTTTGGGGTGTCTGTGGCCTTATTATGTTTTTAGGTATCCTCTCTGCTAATGGGTGGGGTTGTGTTCCTGCCTTGCTAGTTGCTTGGAATAGGGTGACCAGCACTGTAGCTTGCTGGTCGTTGACTGAAGCTGGGTGCTGGTGTTGAGATGGAGATCCCTGGGAGATTTTCGCTGCTTGATATTATGTGGAGCTGGGAGGTCTCTTGTGGACCCGTGTCCTGAAGTTGGCTCTCCCACTTCAGAGGCACAGCACTAACTCCTGGCTGCAGCACCAAGAGCCTTTCATCCACCCGGCTCAGAATAACAGTGAGAAAAAGTAGAAAGAAATAATTAGTAGAAGAAAGAAAGAGAGATTGAAAGAAAGGAAGAAGGGAAGTAAGGAAGGAAGGAAGGAAGAAAGAAAGAAAGGAGGGAGGGAGGAAGGATGGAAAGAAAGGAAAGAAAGGAGGGAGGGAGGGAGGAATGAAAGCAAAAGGAAGAGTGAATGGAAGAAGAGAGGGAGGGAGGGAGGAAGGAAAGAAAGAAAGAAAGACAGGAGGGAGGGAGGGAGGGAGGAAGGAAAGAAAAAGAAAGTGGAAAGAAGAAGGGTGGGAGGGAGGGAGGGATGGAGGAAAGAAAAAGAAAGAAGGAAAGGAGGAGCGGAGGGAGGGAGGGAGGAAGGGAAGGGAGGAAAAAAAGAAAGAGCAGGTAAAGTAAAATAGAATAAAGTATGAAATATAGTAGCGTTATTAAAATTAAAAAGTAATTATTGAAAAAAAACACGGACCGAAAGAACCCTGGGACATATGGTGGAAGCAAAGCTATACAGAGAGAATCTTACACAGAAGATTACACATACACATTCACAAAAAGAGAGCAGGGGGAAAAATCAAAAATCTTGCTCTCCAAGTCCACCTCCTCGATTTGGGATAATTCGTTGTAAAAAGAGGAAAAGGGCGAAAAGTCTGAAATCTTGCTAAGTCCACCTCCTTAATTTGAGATAATTCGTTGTAAAAAGAGGAAAAAAAAAAGGGGGGGAAAGTCTTAAATCTTGTCCTCAAGGTCCACTTCCTCAATTTGGGATGATTCGCTGTCCATTCATGCACTCCACAGACGCAGGGCACATCAAATGGACCGTGGAGCTTTAATCCGCTGCCTCGGAGGCTGCACAGAGAGATTTCCCTGTCTCTGCTCTCACAGCTCCCGGGTCTCAGCCTTGGACCTGGCCCCGCCTCTGCGCGTAGGTCGCCGGAGGGCGTCCGTTCTTCGCTCAGACAGGACGGGTTTAAAGGAGCCGCTGATTCGGGGGCTCTGGCTCACTCAGGCAGAGGGGAGGGAGGGGAATGCCCTCTCCTCGCGCACCAGGCAACAAAAGGGAAAAAAGTCTCTTGCCTCTCCGGTAGCTCCAGACCCTTTCCCCGGACTCCCTCCGGGCTAGCACTAACCCCTTCAGGCTCTCTTCCTGCCGCCAGCCCCAGACCTCTCCCTGCGCTCCGACTGAAAGCCGATACCCGAGCCTCAGCTCCCAGCCCCGCCCGCCCTGGCGGCCGAGCAGACAAGTCTCTCGGGCTGGTGTGTGCCTGAGGGCACCGATCCTCTGTGCCAAAATCTCTCTGCTTTGCCCTCCACACCCCTGTTGCTATGCTCTCCTCCGCTACTCCGAAGCTTTCCCCCTCCGCCACCTGCAGTCTCCGCCCTCGAAGGGGCTTGTAGTGTGTAGAAACCTTCCCTCCTTCACGGCTCCCTCCCACTGGTGCAGGTCCCGTCCATATCCTATTGTCTCTGTTTATTCTTTTTTTCTTTTGACCTACCCAGGTATGTGGGGAGTTTCTTGCCTTTTGGGGGTCTGAGGTCTTCTGTCAGCGTTCAGTAGGTGTTCTGTTGGAGTTGTTCCACGTGTAGATGAATTTCTGATGTATCTGTGGGGAGGAAGGTGATCTCCGCGTCTTACTCTTCCGCCATCTTCCTCCGGCCCGTCGGTAAGAGCTTTTTACAGAAAGGAACATCAATCTGAAAATACACTGTTCCCATCAGATCTTGTTGAGAATGGCATGTTGTTACTGGGAACAGAGTAAGATTTTTCAGGGCAAAATCACCCTGGAATCATGAAGGACATATTAGGAACAAGCTTCCATTAGCAACAGTCGTCTTGGAAGATGCAGAGTCAGTGAAAGTTTTTGCCTTGTAAAATGGATAGCTTTTGAAAAAAAAAATTGAAAATTAAACAAAAAAAAAGTTCATTAGGTTTGGACCTTGTATCTCTCCTTAGGGAAGTAGTTTATATGTAATGGAGTCATGATGACTTATGTAGATAACAAAATTCCAGAAAAAAAAAAAAAAATCTCCTCAAACCCCTCCTGCCGTTGTGAACAGAGTACTCCCATTAAAAGACCCATTCCTGCGGACCTTTAGCGGTTTGGGATGTGCAAGAGTTGCTTATTAAAATGCAGATATTCCTACCAGGAATGACCCTTTAAGTTCCTGTGAGCCAACTTTATCACAGAGAAGTCTTTGGAGCTGCTTTGTAATCATGACAGGTCCACAAGTTTGGACACAAGCTAGATTTCTGGTGAGTTTTAGAGGTACCAGAAGAATAAGTACACATAGTTCTACAGCACTTTGTTGTTATAGGCTCACTGACATCCATTGTCTTGTTCAGGAAGAATTGCTTGAAACATACATAGTTCACCCATTCTCCCAGGTGGGCAAGCCAGATCATCAAAGTGGAAGATACTTTGAAATACATTCCAAGCAACTTCTACATGTTTTGTTTTGTTTTTCTGGTTGTATTGACTTTGGTGTAATGCCATCAAAAATCAATACAACAAACAGCCCTATGAAGCTCATCATCACATTAACTGTAAGACCATTGTCAAAGATTTTGCCATTATTTCATACACTGTCTTCTTTACATGGAAAAATTTCCTGCCTGGTCTTGGAACAAATGATATTTGGCAGTTCTCTTGGACAACTGGTTCCTTTTTTATATTATGGACGCTGTGAAGCATTCTATAGACAAGATTTCCTTTTTTCTATCCCACTCATATTTTAATTCTCATTTGTCTTCATTATGTGTTTCCACCTTTGTTTTCCTTTCATCTTTTATCTGGGTTTTTAATTTATGCTACATTTGTGAATAGTATATGTGTAAGTATGTGCATCTGTATGTGACGTGTATGATTATGTGCATGTGTCTTTAATAGAGCCTTATTTATAACCTACCTTAAATAATTTTCAGAGCAAAGTATATTCAAAACACATAAACAACTGGTTTCATTTAATTCTCACACAACCATTTAAGATGGGTATGATTGTGCTTTTGATTTTAAAAATGAGTAAAGCTTAAAGCTGTAAAACACCTTATCAATGTCATGAAACAGGTATGTAACAGAGCTAGTCTGAAGCACATTTTCTTTTTTGTCTTTAATTCAAAAGCCCATGCTTTCCCTCCCATACTTAACATCATGTTGAAGGAGAAAAAGATATTAAAGAAGATAATAGAAATTCACAGTTTTCCCTAGAAAGAGTCACTTCCCATGTTCACTGTACAAACAGAATGCTTAAATAAATGCAATTAGACTATCCTGACTCTTAGAGTAAAATATTCCAAAATCAGCCTATTGGACCCATCCTAAATGGGCCGGTAAGCCCCCATAGTGGGGCCACTTGGGTGGTCAGCCTGTATTCAGTAGAACCCAAATTTACCCAGACACTCAAGGAACCTCCCTCAGTACTTGTGAATGAGTTGGTTTCATCATCTCTTCTTTAAACCCTGCACTCAGAGGCTTGGGAATTGCATTTATGTGTGTTGAAGCTGATTAGCTGACATGACCTCTTTCTTTTCAACATATAAAGCATGAAACTTCAATCTCCAAAGCTCTTTGTGCATTTATTTTTAATGAGTATGTTCCCTGATCAGACAATCAAATCACAAGCTCATCCACAGAAGCCTGGAATCCAAACAAGATGCCAGATAAAAACTATGAGAAAAAAATAACCTGAGTGAATAGTTCTCTAGCTGTCAAGATCAGTTGCAGGTACTTGTTGTCTTAAGAAATATACAGATACATGAAGGATACCAGTCACATCTCTTATTTCACCTTTATCTCTGTGAATATGGGATTTGGTTGCAGGGAAGGGGAGAAGCTTGATAAAAATGTTTTTGGCCTTGTGATTGCGTGGCCCTTATTTTCAAGGCTCATAAATTCCCATATCTAGATATCTAATTAGTGTTACAATCTAACTTAGAAAACTGGCTCTTAACTTAGGACCAAATGGCTCCTAGAGGGTGGGGGATGGGTGGAGTTTAAAATAGCATTCAGTCAAATAAAGGGTGGTCTGCTCTGATTGCCCTCTGGAGGAGGGTTGAACTTGGACTCATATCCTGAGGTAGAAGATACCTTAGTCATCTACCTCAAATCTTCTCAGTAACATCCCCCAAATGCCTCTCTTAATTCTGCTTGAAACTCCCCATCTCCCAAAGCACCTCTTCCACTCTCAAGACATCCCAACTGCCCAAGACTCCCAATCACAACACAGGCAGGTCTATTACCTAGAATTAAACGCGCCTGGCAGCAGAGTACTCTCCCATAAAAACCTCTAAAGGACCTTTCCTTCGCTGTTGTGAAGTAACTGGGAATAATCAAAACAGTCAAATGTCTCCATGTGAAAGACGGCTAAAATGTCACTCAGGCAGGTTATTTACTGTAGGACCACAGACTCATCTGAAGAATGGATGGACATGTACCCTAAGCTGTCTTTGGGGTCCTGGGGTCTCCACATGGGGGAAGAGAATGACTCTAATGTTCAGTTAGCAGTCCCTTATGTTTCTGTACTGTTTTTAAAGGAAATTATGAGCACCATACTCCCGACAAGTGGGACCTGCAGCCTCTCCCCGAGCCACTTTAACAACAGAAGGGTTTTCCCCTCCTGTTTCTCCTGCTCCACTTCCTTTTTTGGACCTCAGATGCATCATTTAAATTAATCATAATCCCTGGGTCACGACACACTATCATCACTGTTCAAACATGGCTTCCTCTTACATTTTTAAAATTTATTTATTCACGTATTAATATAATATAATAAACATTCATGAGCCTACCATCCAACACAAAGACTAGAGTACTGATATTAATTGTATGTACGTTACCTGTATGCTCTGTAATCTTCCTATCTCCCAACCTTCCCTCCCCCAAGATAACTACTGTATTGTTGATCATTCTCTTGTTTTTACATATCTGTAGTTTATTACATATATATGTGTTCCCAACAGATGTTGTTTAGTTTTACTTTTTAACTTTATAAAAAGGATATCATACTGTAGTTAATATTCTAGGTTTACTTTTTTCAGTGCATGTTTAATTTCTCAGGCTCATCCAGATGGCTACTTGTAGTTCATTTGTTTTCACTGCTATATAATATTCCATTGTGTACATATACCTTTATTTATTCTCCTGTCAGTGGACACTTGGCTTGTTTCTGAGATTTTGCTATCACAAATAGTGCTTCTATGTCTATTCTTATACATGTGTAGAATCCAGCAGAATTACTGGATTATATGGTATGTGAATATTCAATTTTCCAAGGTAATACCAAACTTTTCCAAAGCAGTCATAACAATTTACACTCCTGCCAACAATGTATAAGAAATTCTGCTGATCCACATGCCCTCCAATACTTGCATCATCAAACATGTTTTTTCTTACATAAAATGCCTGTTTGTGACTTTTGTCCATTTTCTTACTGTATTAGTTATTCGATTTTATGTAGGCACTCTTTATATATTGTTGGTATTAGTACTTTCTCAGTCGTATGTGTTAAAATCTTCTCCCAGATAGTAAGTATTTTCTTTATGGCATCTTTTGACAAACAGATGTTCTTATTTTTAATATAGTCAAATCAATCTTTTTTGTCTTGTTTAAAACTCCTACCCTCTCCCAAGTCATGATGAATGCTGTAATGAGCCACCCAGATCCCTGTTCAAACATGAGAGACTCCTTAGCTGAGGAGACCTCTCTCCCAAGGTCATGCTGCCTTCCTGGGGCAGCCTGGGCCCACTGATTGAAGCAGAGGTCTTATACAGGCTGAGCCCTTTCACTCAAACTCAGAATAGCTCTCAAAGATCATCCTATGTCCAAGTCTCTCTGTAGGATCAGTTGAAGCTTCCAATGAGACAGCATTCCTGCTCTCCTCCCTTTGCACGATCCTGCTTCCTTCCCTTCCACAATTATTGATCCCAAGAACACTGCCTAATAACCTCCTACAGCTAATCGCTGAGTCTGCCTCCCAGGAAGTTCACCTGCAACAAGGGATCAAAAGATAAACACCTGGTTTATATATATATATATATATATATATATATATATATATATATATATATATATATATATATATATATCTTTATTTGAGTATAATTGCTTTACAATGTTGTGTTAGTTTCTACTGTACAACAAAGTGAATCAGCTAAAAGTATACATATATCCCCATATCCCCTCCCTCTTGAGCCTCCCTACCACCCTCCCTATCCCACCCCTCTAGGTGGTCAAAAAGCACCGAGCTGATCTCCCTGTGCTATGCAGCAGCTTCCCACTAGCCATCCATTTTACATTTGGTGGTGTATATGTCGGTGCTACTCTCTCACTTCGTCCCAGCTTACCCTTCCCCGCCCCACGTCCTCAAGTCCATTCTCTATGTCTGCATCTTCATTCCTGTCCTGCCACTAGGTTCATCAGTACTGTTTTATTAGATTCCATATATGTGCATAAGCATACGGTATTTGTTTTTCTCTTTCTGACTTACTTCACTGTGTATGACAGACTCTAGGTCCATCCACCTGATTACAGATAACTCAGTTTTGTTCCTTTTTATGGCTGAGTAATATTCCATTGTGTATATATGTGCCACATCTTCTTTATCCATTCATCTGTTGATGGACACTTAGGTTGCTTTCATGTCCTGGCTATTGTAAATCATGCTGCAATGAACATTGGGGTGCATGTGTCTTCTTGAATTATGGTTTTCTCAGGGTACATTCCCAGTAGTGGGATTGCTGGGTCATATGGTAGTTCTGTTTTTAGTTTTTAAGGAAGTTCCATACTGTCCTCCATAGTGGCTATATCAATTTACATTCCCACCAACAGTGCAGGAGGGGTCCCTTTTCTCCACACCTTCTCCAGCATTTATTGTTTCTAGATTTTTTGATGATGGCCATTCTGACTGGTGTGAGGTGATACCTCATTGTGGTTTTGATTTGCATTTCTCTAATGATTAGTGATGTTGAGTATCCTTTCATGTGTTTGTTGGCAATCTGTATGTCTTCTCTGGAGAAATGTCTATTTAGGTCTTCTGCTCGTTTTTGGATTGGGTTGTTTGTTTTTCTGATGTTGAGCTGCATGAGCTGCTTGTATATTTTGGAGATTAATCCTTTGTTAGTTGCTTCATTTGCAAATATTTTCTCCCATTCTGAGGGTTGTCTTTTCATCTTGTTTATAGTTTCCTTTGCTGTGCAAAAGCTTTTAAGTTTCATTAGGTCCCATTTGTTTATTTTTGATTTTATTTCCATTACTCTAGGAGGTGGGTCAAAAAAGATCTTGCTGTGATTTATGTCAAAGAGTGTTCTGCCCGTTTTCCTCTAAGAGTTTTATAGTGTCTGGCCTTACATTTAGGTCTTTAATCCATTTTGAGTTTATAAGAATTAAATTAGAACACTTCCTAACACCATACACAAAAACACCTAGTTTTTACTCCTCTTCACAAATCCTCTGGTTAGCAGTTGCACGTATTAGAATTTTCTTATCCTGAAACACAGCTAACGCCCTAGTAATCTCTGGTCCTTGTTTCTACTTTTTGAAACCAGACAGAAGGAATCTATTCCCTCTTCCTCACGACATTTTAAATTAGATGAGGACAGCTATCCTGTGCCCACTAAAGCTTCTCTTTTCCAGGCAAAAAAAAAGTCCAGTTTTCTTCCATTGCCCCTAATGGGACAGGGTCTCCAGTCTTGTCTCCATCCCTGTTGACCTCTCCAGTTCACTCATATCTCTTCGCTTACTACTTGATATATTGAAATAGATCTTTGAGGTACACCATATGCAATATCAGAAACCCAGGTCCTGTCAAACCCTGGTACTTACTTCGTACATGACCTTCATATAGAAAGAATTTGGAACACTGAGAAATTGAAGCCTGAGAAAGCAAATCACCCCAGGGCTGAAAAGGATCCTGTCAGGTCAACTCATCCACTCCGCTTGCTGGCAACTCAATCTGCTATAGCAGGGACGCAAAAATTGCCTTTTCTATTGGTTCCATTTTGTATCCAACTAAAATGGTTTACAGTCCCTCATCCTCATTATCCCCCAGTTCCTAGTAAATCTTTTCCAAAAATTAAGGGAAGGAAAAGTCACATCTCCCGTTCAGTAGTAGCCCAAGATCATAGCTATTCTTTATGAATACCTTTCTTGAAAGAGCTAAAACATCACCTATTTCCCAAATGGGTATTGGAAAGATAATTGAGGCTTCCAAAGCTGGATTTAGAGGGTAAAGCATTGGTACCTACTGCAGGCAATGTTGTCTGCAGCCTTTCTCACAATCTTATATGTATTTCTCTCCCACCGGTGGGTCTTTCTCCCTTTGTCACCTTATACCCATTGTCTCCCGGAGCTTCTAGTCTGCTTCTTCTCAAATGCTCCAAGCTACAAAATGACTTCCTTTATTTTCTTCCCTCTCTTTCTAAAATCTCATGCAGTTCTCACTTAGGGTTCAACAAAAAGCTAGCCAGCCAAGCTAGTACAAGTGGCTGTGAAAGTAACTTTCCACCTGAACTTTTGCAGAGAAGTTCTCGTGTTTTAAATAAAAAAGAGGCCTTTTCTCTGCTTATTAAAGAAATACATGTCTCCTACTGGAAACACTGAAAAATATAGAAAATCATCACACACACACACAGAAAAAAAAAAATCCCATCACACTAAAATAATAACTACTAACATTTTGGTGTGTATCCTTTCAATCTATTTTCTGTGTAAATATATTTTTTCTTTTTAATTTTCTGAATTGGGGTAATATTTTTTTGAAACTCACCATTTTCACTTAATATGTCAGAAATATTTTTTCATATCATTAAGTACTCTAGACTATCATTTTTAACAGCTACATTGCATTCTATCATTGGGTGCTACATAACTTATTCTACCAAGTCCCCATTGTTAGATTTTTGGTTGTCTTCCAGTTCTATTATTTTAAGTAATTCTGCAATAAATATTCCTTGGATAAATCTTGCTATGCATTCATATTTATTTCCTTAGAATAAATCCTTAGAAGTGAACTTTAAGACCGGGCCGTGGGTAAATACTTCCAAATAGTTCTCCAATTCACTCTGCTCCATGGCCAGCAATATTTTAAAAATGCCTACCTATTTCCCCACACCCTCAATATCACTAGGTGTAACTGTAAAAAAATAAAATACTTCCCAATTTGGTTGGAGGCAAGGGGCCATTTCTCTTCGTGGTGTTTATATTATGTCTCATTTATTTTCTTTACTTACTGGTAAAGTTAATTTGCTTAATAAAAGACTTCCGAGCTCATTGACCATTGGTATTTCATATTTTCATGTACCTCTTTTTTTGTCTTTCAATTTGTCTACTTTTTTTTTCTCCTGGATCTGCATATCTCTGTATGCATTAAGGATGGATGCTTTGTCGTCCATCTGTGTTGCAGTTTACCCCATTTTTGAAGAGGAGATTACCTGGTCTTCTTCATCCAAATGTCTCTCTAATGGATAAAATTGGAGGCAGTGTAATAAAGTGATATGAAATTTTTCATAACATATAAAGGAGAGGGCCGTTTCCCAGAGCTCCTGAAGGTCCCCATGCAGGTAATAAGGGCAAGTAAAAGAAGGCGGCTCTTTGCATGAGATGTAAGCTACTAGAGCCTGGTGGAACCATACGCTCCAGGGATGCCATGAAATGAGAGTAGCCTGTTTTCAGCCCTATGATGACTATATGACAAGTCCTGTGATGGCTCTCACCACAGCTGTCAATATGACAAAGGCCTCGGGGCTTTCCTGTCTCCTAAAGATCAGCTTCATATCAATTAGTATGTTTAGTGTGTCACCAGGGACAAGAGGAAGAAACAGTACTTCCTCCTGAGATAAACGCTTCCATTTAGAGCTCATTAACAAACCAGTAGCTCAGAAAGCTATAATCATAATTTAAGCAACAAAGACACACTTCCAGGTCAATGCCTTGGGGAGTGGGTTCGTTTTTGTTGCTTGTTAAGGACCTTATTAGGGCTTTAAGACACATACAAAATCTTTGCCTCAGCGAGACTTCCGAGCTCGTTTAAACTCCCAGCATGCCATCAGGGCTGGTATGAACTTTTCCCTGTTTAGGGTTTATTTCTGACGAGAGAGAAATAAATGCATCATACTTTGTGAATGGGTCCTCTGGGAACCAACAAAGAAAAGTAACAGGAATGGGGAGGGAGATCCCCAGGGGGCTGGATGTGAATAGTTGTCCTGAAGCCTGGAAGAAGGAAAGAAACTATGGTGTTGGTGTCATTGTTTTTAGACTCTTATATGTAAATATTTTTATATTCTGACCTCTGCTGCTCAGTTGTGGTGCATCCTTTGAACAAGGACATTCAATGACACACACTGCACCCTAGTATCTCCTCCTTCCCTGTATCACCCAACTTCAACCAAAAACTATGAGGCCAATCAATCACATGTGTGACAAACCCTGATGTCATATTAAACTAGTTGTTGAATCTGAGGTAAGAGAAAAACAGGCTGGTGAAGTCTCCATTTTCATTCCTTTGGCCTTTTCTAGTAGTCAGGGTAATCAATGCTAGTAGGTATAACAAACAATCCCCAAATCTCTCCTGCATCACAGTCCAAAGCAGGCCAGGCAGCTCTCCTGGGAGTCTGTCCTGCAAGCACTAACCTAGGCATCCGAAGCCCCTTCCATCTTGTAGTGCTGCCAGCTTAAATGTGGCAGGTACCTGTCATGGAAGATAGCTCTGGAAGGGGGAGAGAGAATATGGAAGAGGTGATAGAAGACACAGGGGGTCTTATGGCTGTTGTCCAAAACCCAGTCACATGGCCCTGACCTAACTGTAAAGGAGGCTGGGAAGACACACTCCTTTGTGCTCAGGAAGAAGAAAATGAAATGAGATTTGGTAACCATAGCGTCATCTCTACAACATCTGAGTTGGTTTACCCATATGAATGATTCAACCAGCTAAAAGATCCCTCTAGCCTAAAACTTTCTACACCTGCAGTCTTGTTGGATACATGAAATGTCCACAGCAATATATCTTTCTTTAAGACTTTAAAGAGTACATTGAAGGTGTCTAAGTGCTTGCCATGGACAGAGTCACCTTTTAAGGAATATAACCCAACATTCTTTCCTGTGTCCATCGTTCTCAGCATCTTAGGGAGGCAGAGTCAGCTACTTACCACCTTACCTACCGCAGGTTAGACCTGTGGGCTGTGCTTGGATGATCTCTCACGGACTGGGCATGAGCAACTCAGACACCTCAGAGCTGGCTGGTGCAATCAATTAAAGAGAGATGATTCATACCAAATTGCTCCAGAACCGCCTGATCTAATGCTCTCTTTTGTGAATCATAGATCGGAGGGGAATCAGGCCTTCAGCTCAGGGTTGCTCTCTTGGGATACACCGGACAATTCTCCCTATTGCTGCATAGGGAAAACTAGGACCCTCAGTAACTGTATGCCAGTGAAATAAACCCCATTTTATAGTCTGTCTGGGCCTATCATTTAGCTCATAAGAGGTCCCTGGGAAAATCCCAGATGGGGCCTGAACATTTTCTGGCACAGAGTGTGAAACAACTGAAACCACGGCTCTAACCAAGGTGGGTCAAGGAAGGATGGCAGCGGTCAGGGGCACCTGAAATTCTGCAATTCTGAAATCCCGTCGGGTCTCCCGACCCTAAGGGATAGGAAATGGTCCTTAATTAAGCCTTGGTTCTGCTCCGTGGGAATGGGTGCCGAGCCCACTGTTTTCCATGACTCCTGATTCTACTGTCTGGAGTTCCTTCCTTTTCATTATGTTTCTTGGCTACATAAAAGACAGCATTATAGAATATGCCCTCCTTGAAGGGTGACCAACCATCCCAGTTTGCCCAGAACTGAGGGTTTTTCTCGACTGCAGGACTTTCAGTACCAAAACAAGAAAGTCCCAGGCAAACCAGGATGAGTTGGTCACTCTACCTTCTTAGCAGCTGGGCAGCTTTCTCAGACTGCTTCCTGCCTGTAGAAAGTTGGAGGCCCAAAGATATTTTTACATCTTGAAAAATCAGTCTCTTAAACCAGCCTATGGTGCTTTGGGCAAGATACTCACTCAAAACTTCGTTGGTTTTTTTGTATTTGATTCTAGACCACTCTTTGTGACAAAAATCATATTCACGATTTTTTTGAGATATCCAATTTACTTATTAGCCATTACTTTGATATATCAGGCTTCTGTGGGCCCATTGTGCCCCGCTGTAGGAGAAAAAAATCTATTAGGCACCTCTTTAATCCTTTCAATGACTTTTAAAAGCTTGATTTGGTCTTTCTCTGGATGCTGAGCCTTAGTAGGTTTTTCATACTTATAGAACTTCTCAATGTTCTATTTTACTGGTTGGAGATGAGAAACAGTTTTGCCATTCAACCCTGAAAGTTCCAAAATCCTTGAACGCTATATGTTTCCTCTCTATTCTGCTTGCAAATCAACCAGTTCTTTTCAGATGCCATCTCTTTCTTGTAGTATTTTATGACACACAACTTGTAACAAACAGCTCACACCATTGATATTCTGTCTCAGAACCTCCTTAACCCTCTTCCTAAGCTCTTTTGGTACATTTTTTGCCTTTCAGGTTTTGACAGGTGACAATTTTGCCAAATATTTTGCCACTGCATAACATGGGTCATCATTTTTCCAACCTCTGTTATTGTTTCCTTACTATGTGCTGATGGAGCTCAAAGCCACTGCCACATATATTTTAGGCCATACGCTGCTTCCTGTACCAATTTCCATCCTAGAGAGGTTTACACTGTAATAATTCTGCATAACAAATGATTCCAAGATCTCAGTAGCTAAAATAGTAAACTAATTCCACACTCACATATCTGTAGGTAACCTGCAGTTGAACAGATATCAGCTGGACTTAACAGAGCTAAGCTGGACCACAGGTGTAGAGTGAGTTCTCCATCATTTCTGGGTCCATCTTTGATCTGAACATCCTGAACTAGCTAAGAGAGTCATCAAATATTGCCACCATTCCTGATGACCTTCAAGGTAATGGATCACGTTTGGATGTGGGTGTTGACCTACAGCTCTCCCCAGCTTGAAGAGCCATCTTATTAAAAGACTGCAAACAATTTTCTCTCTCTCACTGAAAAAAAAAAAAACCCAGTTATTAATTTCATAATATCATGCTTTGTTTTTATTATTGCAAAAATTATTACTCTTTTACAAATTTATTTTAAATGTCTGTAAGGAGTTTCTGGTGTAGTACTATTTGGGACAAATACTACTTTAATCCATAGAGACTTGTAATGATGAAAACCAATGAGATTGGACCCATCACACGTTGACTGAGTGCTTCTTATGTATGTGAGAGCTGTGGTGAGTACAAAACTTGTCACTGTTTTCAACAATAATGATACTGATGTAACACTTACATTGGGCTCGGCAGTGTTCTGAGTGCTTTCTATGTAGCAATACAACCTGCACAACAGCCCTCTCACACAGGTGCTATATTATTCCCATTTTATGGAAGAAGAAATGGTTGCACAGAAAGATGAAGTACTTTGCAAAAGCTTACACTTCCAGTAAGTGGCAGAGAAAGGATTTGAACTTAGGCAGCTTGCCATCAAAGCCCATACTCTTAACACTGCACTAGACCAGCTTCATGTTGCCTGTAACCCACTGGAGAAGACTGACAATAATGCGAAAACTAAAGTACCATGGACTGAATGATCATGGAAAAAGCAACTCTCCTGTAAAGTCTGGAGTTGACCATTATCAGAACTAGTTACTCAGTTAATGAATCCACGAGGTAATGGGACACAGGAAAGGTACGTTTTAAAGGCAGGGACGCACCTAGAAATGGTCAGAACATAGGCTAACTAGGAGAGGGCAGGCTTAAGGGAAATAAGGGAAATGATCAGGGCTGGTCGACAGCAGTGTAATAATGGGAGCGCTCTGTGAAACCATGGAGGGAAATGTAGAAAGCTGGGAGATGATTTCTTTAAAACCCCAATATTTAATAAATATGGCTGTACCTGACCCTGCCATATCTAACTCCTACCACCTTTTTTTTTTCACTCATAACTGGACATTCTCAGTAAGCTCTAACTTTGCCAACTCAAAATTAGTCTTGCTAATTCAGATAAATGTTCCCTGGGGATGTTACGACACAGGCGAATTCATAGCACGTGGTTGCTTGCCTCTGAATTTAACTGCTGGTGAAAAGCTATTACATTTACCCTCTGAGCTAATAAGAATGACTGCTTCAGTCTCATCTAATCTCCTGAAGGGGTTTGAAATGGTGTTTTGTTTTGTTTTGTTTTGTCTTGTCTTGTTTTGTGACCACTGTTAATGAGAAGATGCATGTGAAAAGCACTAAAGAAATTATATATCACCAAGTAAATGTTAGTTGTCATTGTCTAGATTTCAGGCACATGATAGCTTTAGTTTCAAACATTACTCTGGCTGAAGCTGATGTTGAAATAGCTCAGAAAGTGTTAACTAGTCCAGTTCCTGAATAATACCAAGGGGTCTAAGGATCAGACAGATAATGGGGGTTTACCCAGGACAAGCTCATGGACACCCAGTGTCAGGGTCTCCATGGAAACCATGAAATCATTCAGTCATTCGACAAATATTTATTGAGTGCCTACCCGAGCCAGGCACCGATCTACGTGATGGGCATTCAGGGTTATACACAATGGACAAGACCCCCATCCAACAGCAAGGACACATAACCAAACTGCTTAGATTCAAATCTTGATTTTTGCCACTTACGAGCTGGGTGACTTTGAGAAAGTTTCTGTGCCTCCATTTTCTCATCTAAGAAAAGTGAATAAAGGTCACCATGAGGATTAAATGAGTTAATATTTGCTAAAACACTTAGCACAGCGTCAGAATCATAGTAATTAATATAGTGCTTATTAAATAAATGGGACTATATTTAGTGAATCAAGATAGACAATAAACAAATAAAGTAAGTACCATGATGAGGTACAAAGGGCAACATGACAAAGAGTGACAGACGAGGTACTGCTCAGGAAGGGCTTCTCTAAAGAAACAGTCTTCAAGGGGAGACTGAGGTGATGAGAAAGAGCCAGAGGAAGGACTGGGGACAGAGTGCTTCAGGTTGTGAAAGACTGTAGAACAGCAGTGAGCTTGGTATGTTCTAGTAACAGAAAGCTGAGCATGGCTGGGTCTCATGGAGCAGATGGGAGAGGGTGGGAGATAGAGGGAGATGTGGGACACAGAAAGAGATGGAAGAAAAGTTGAGAGATGTGGGTGGGGGAAGTCAGAGGCAAGCAGAGATCAGGTCGTGTGGGGCTTTGTGTGTGAGGGGCTGGGGTGAGGACTTTTTAGAGTTTATTCAAAGGGCAGTTAGAAGTTTTTGAGCAGGGAAGGAATAGAATTTGTTGTGTGTTTTAGGAAAGTTCCCTGGCTGCTCTGTGGAGAACAGACCATGCGATGTAGAAGTGGAAGCGGAGGCCAGGTGGGCAGCTGTTGCCCTCGTCCAGGTGCGGGATGATGCTGACTTGGACAGGGATGCACGCAGTGGAGATGGAGAGAATAGAACAGATTTGGGATTCGTTTCAGAAGTAAAATGGCAGGACATGATAAATAGGATGTGAGAGGTGATTTAAAAAAAAGAAAAAGGAAAACAGTCTGTTGAACAATTGGGTGGACAGAAGTACCAGATGGAAAGTTGAGGGCGGGGCAGCTTGTGGGGCGGGAGCACTGGGCGCCTGGGAACATGGAGCAGATGGTGAGAAATCCGGCATCCCAGGTCTGCCTCTTCCTATCATTGTGACCTTGAGCACAAACTCAACTCCCATTCTTGCTTGCTTGATCAGCGACATGAGGATGCTAATACCTTCCCTGATCACCTCTCAGGGAGTCTGTAAGGATCAGATTTGATAAGAAAAGTAAAAGGCCTTGAAACCCTTAAGCCACCATGTAAGTGTTAGGTATTATTATTATCATTGTCAGCACATCTGGGGCCCAACATCTCAGTCACTGAATATAAGTATTCAACAGAATTCTAATAAAACATTAAACAATATATTTTAAAAGACCTGGCCAATCAGCTTGCTTCCCCTCAACACAGTCATAGAAAGAAGCTGCATACCTAGCCATGTCCCATATCCATCATCACTTCTGTCTCCTCATTATAACCCAGTGGCGCTGGCAGCATTCTGATCATGAACCCAATGGCTGTGTTCTGGATCTAATGCGCTCTGACACTGTTGAAAGGAATTTTGTTTTGGATTTTTAAATGGGAGAAAATTCACAGCGTTGAGATGTCACTTCCAAGGTTAGTGAGCCTAGTCAGAAAGAACTCTGAAGCAGGGAAAAATCAATCCTTTCTGGCTTTCATGGATGGAGTCATAGTCCATAACTGACATTAAGATAAGAGCCTCCTTACAGTTCAGCAAATTTGCAGAAAAACCAGACCCCTGAATTTCATTATGCGCAACAATGGTATCTTTGTCCAAATCTATTTGTTCAGTGTAGCACAATTTATTATATTAAAAGAATATAAGTGATCTAAAAGTATGAGAAGAGAAGCTTGGTTAGTTAAATTATGGTATCTACCTTCAATGAACTGTATATACTTTTAAAATGATTATACATATTGCATATATTAATATAGTTATGTTAATAACAAACTATTAAGTAAAAAGTCAGGTTATAGGCTTTGTATATGGTATATAGCCTCATTATGTTTTTAGCATATGTATTTATGCACGTAATATATATACATGATTTTTTTTTAAGTTTTGGAACGATTTCAAATGCACAGAAAAATTACCATTATAATACAAAAACTTCTCTCCTGAGCCATTTGGGAGTAAATTGCTGGTATGAGAGGCCTCGAGTGAACCACTCTGAGAGCTTGTTTCAGTCCCTGGAATTGGAGGAACACAGGGTCTAGTGCTTGACACCTGCCTGGGAGGGGAGGTGGCTGGTGTGTAAATGGCCTGCATTTCCACATTGGAGAGCCCCCCCACCCCCACTGCTTTCTAACCCTGAGCAGGTCCTGGATGGAACAGGAGCTTAATTGTATGGGACTTTGCAGGAGCTGGACTTCTTTCCTGAGTGTGACCAGTGCACTTTTTATGGTTATGAAAATGACTGGGAAAGTTCTAGGACCCACCCAAAATCGTATTCAGGAGCAGGGAGGAGTGAGTTGAGGGAACCTGTTGAAAGAGGCAGAGGTGGAAAATCATAAAGCAATTTTCTACTTGTACTCTATTGAGCTTGTTTGATAAACTGGATACTTAAAAGAAAATATTTATTTTGAGCATGAAACTTGTCTCTAAATGTGAGAAAGAATTCTGCTCATTTTAATAAGCTATTTTTTTCCAGCTTTACTGAGATATAATTGACACGTAACATTGTGTAAGTTTAAAGTGTACAGTGTGGTGATTGGGTACTCATTACTTTTTTTTTTTTTGGCCTACTGTAATCTATTGATAACTTACTGATTTTCAAAAATTAGCTTGGTAACCCTCTACTACATATCCCATTTAATTATTGTGTTTATGTGTTTTAAGAATCCTGCTTGCAAAATAACATGAATAATACTTCTCTCATAAAATGCCCCAGGAAGGACTTTTTAAGTGTTATCCACATGGTAATTCTCTAACACACTTCCAGAAAGAGTAGATTACACATGAACCCTGACACAACCTGTTATCTCAGGAGACACTGAATTAAGCTTGGAAAAAGAGGATATTACATTCGGTTTCCATAGCATTCCATTTTATGATGGCAAGACACCTATCAACGTCAAACTGGCAACAATAATTTACCCAGGGCAATTTTTAAAATGTGACCTGAATTACTGAGATCTCAAATGCCAAAATATCAGTTTTTTAACTTATAATTTTTAAAGTTACTGGTTCTTTCTAGAATTACACAAATCCCATTTTCCCAGCTGCTGGTTTATCATTTTATTTTATCCTTCTGGTTGTCCTAAAACAGTACAGGAATTATTTATTTTCAGAAAACATTTTTATTGTTTGCATGGCAATTTCCTCCCATTATTTTGGAAAATAAATGAATTGAATGTTCTTTGAAAATAAATACTTCGAAGCACATGGGAGAAAATTACAAGAAAATTATGAAACCTAAGTTGAAAAAGAAAACCGGAGGTTTATGAGAATCAGCTAAATTCTATGCTGACATGGGTTTCTGACATTGTCCTCTGTTAGACTGTGTGACTTGCAGAGCTGGTTTGCTTTTTGTAGCCAGTACTTAACTATGGAGGTCACAAAAGTCCCCCCATTGGCATATGTGTCCACATGTCATACGAGAGGGCCATGGGTACCTGGAGGGAGGTGGCAGTGGCTGGACAGGCATAGGCGACTGCTGGGATATGATCCCTCTCCTGAGGTCTTCAGAAAATGAGAAAGAGACATTCTTAAGTGTAGAGACCAGGAGGAAAGGTAGTTCTGAGCTTCTGCTCTGTTCTGCAACTCTTCCTCCCGCAAAATACAGGCCAAATCCCCTCTTCATGCCTCCTGTCCAAGGAATAGCAAGGAGTGACATCATCAATTTAATAACAACCTCTTGATGTCATCAAAACTAAAATGCCTCCCAGATGGGAGCCAATTAGCAGGTCTTAGTTTTATTCAATCTCTTCTTCTTCAGGTTTCAGTGCAATTTCAGGGAATTCCATTAGCTGCAAGGGTAACTTTTGCCTTATCTGCAAACACTCCTTTACTTTTAAAACAAAATTAATTTAGTTATTTACTTGGTTTTATATAGCTCTTACATTTCAGAAGGCCATCATCTGGTCTTCAATATACCCAAACCTACTTTTGGCTTAAAAAAATGCAAAAACCAATGCCAATCTGCCCCTTCAGGAATCACCAAAAAAAAAAAAAAAAATCAAGTCTGCAAGGAAAGACGTTTGGAGGCGAGGTACTTTTAGAACACTTGCAGCCGTCAGTGTGTCATTGTGTGATGTGGAGAAACAGGAACACATGAGTGATATTCCTGGCTTAGTCCACAATCAGCCATGTGGCTTAACTCTGTGGCCTAGGTTACCAGAAAAACTCCATAGTCCTTTCTGCCCTTAAAAAATGATGTATGATTCTAGGTAAAGGGACTTTATAATTCAACAAATGCAAGATCATAAAATAATTTTTTAAAGATTCATAGAAGTTAATAATGTACCACCACCATAATTTATCCATGAAAAGAAAACATTTTTATAATGCCTGAAATAGTAACAGTGCCAGTACTTGTTATTTTCACGTGTTGAAAGCAGGTATTCAGTTGTTTTGCTTTTGAATGAAACACACTGCCCTCTCCTGAACTCCCACGATTAGGGGCTATGTTCCTTTAAGGCAGGAAGCACTGTTTTACTTGACATGCTCTGTAACCTGGGGAAATCCAGTGCAACATCAGCGAGAACTCCTGGGGCTCCCTGCAAGAAATGTTCCAAGATTTCAGATTTCTGAGATTGAAGAGTGTGAAATGTATCTTGGAAACAAGGCAATAAATGATGTATTTGGACAGAAATCTCTGGGATAAAAAAATAAGAGGAAACTGCTGGCTTGATTTTGCGGTAACATTACCAAGACTGGAGAGCAAAAGGGCATATTTCCCAAAAAATATCATGATTGCCACAAAGTTGACCAAGTTGTGTTGTGGATAATTAGGGGCCCCAGTGTTCTAAATCATTCAGGCAAAAAAGCCAGCCAGACAAGAGAAGGGAGTGAGAAATGTTAGGTAAAGAAGGATGGACGGGGCAACTACAATAGACCACCTGCCAGGTGTTCTCACCTAGGGTCCCAGCTGCTGTCCTCTGGACCCACAGAAGAGATCCTCACCATGATGGTTAGTTTTATGTGTCAGCTTGGCTGGGCCATGGGTGCCCAAACATTTGGTCAAACATTATTGAGTGTTTCTGTGAGGATGTTTCTGGATGAGATTAACATTTGAATCAGTAGACGGAGCGAAGTCGATTGCCCCCCTGATGTGGGTGGACCTCATCTAATCAGTTGAAGGCTCAAATACTGTAAAACCAAAAGACTGAGTAAGGGAGCTCCTCCTGCCTCACTGCCTTGAGCTGGGACATCAGTTTTTTCCTGCCTTCAGATTTGAACTGAAACATTGGCTCTTCCTGGGTCTTGAACCTACCAGCCTTCAGCCTGGAACTATACCATAGGTTCTCCTAGTTCTCAGGCCTTCAGACTTGGACTGGAACTTACACCATCAGCTCTCCTGGGTCTCCTTCTTGCCAACTGAAGATTTTGGGACTTGGCAGCCTCCATAATCACATAAGCCAGTTCCTTATAATAAATGTGTGTGTGTGCGCGCGCGTGTGTGTGTATCCTATTCGTTCTATTTTCCTGGAGAGCCCTAATACACTCATGTTCAAATATCTTCAAATACAAGAACATCTATCCATTTCTTAAAGGGGAAAAAAATACTTCTTGATATACTGCAGAGAAAGTAACATCCTGTGCGGCCCATGTAGTACAGAAGCACATATTTAATCATCCTGCTCACATTCAAAAGCCTGTCTGGAGACCTAAATAGAAAGGCAGACAGAGGACCCAGAGAGTCCATGAACATTGTCTTTAGTTATGGAAAGCAGGGAGTGCTGTGATGGGAAGCAGGGCGTGCTGCAGGGCAGGGTAGGGAGAGGAACAGTGGGACACAGGGATGGAAACAATGTGCTCCTGCTCTCGGCCAGGCACGTGCTAGGTGTCCTCCATGCAAAATCCAAACAACAATCTTGGGAGGTTGGTGCTTAATTTTTATTTATTTAACACAATTTAGAAAATCATATAATTCCATTGATTTTAAAGTCGATAAGTCAGGAAAACAAGGCAAAGATAAATTAAAAGTATAGGAAAATGAGATGAATTCAGGGGTGAGTTTCATCCAAAAAATGCAAATTACAAAATCTTACGCATGAGCCAGAAGTAGAGCACAGATTGGTCTAGTAGCGCTCTAGCTCTAGTGCAAACAGGAGAGCAGGCTCAAGTTTGTGACTCACAGCCTTCAGAGGACAATGGCAAGGGAAACAGAACTCCTCCTGGGGTTGATACAAGAGAAACATCTTCCCCAAGCACCTCTGGAAACAGAGCCCTGTGGGCTGTTGGGAGCAAGACCCTCCCTACAGAAGTCCTAATGAGCAGCTTCACAAGGCCACTTCTCATGATGTTCTTCCATGAGGGCAAGTAGAATAATACCATTCAGTAAAAGCAATCGTTCAGGAAGAAAAGCACCAGCCCAGATACACAGCTCTCCGAAGGTTCCTCTTAATCCCAAAGGTAATTTTTAGAGTAATCTAAAGCAAGGCTCTTACTGGGGCATTTTGGAAATTTACTCTGAAGTTTTGGGTCATCACAATGTGATGCTGGTTCCTGGCATTCAGCAGGCAGGGCCCTGGACATCCTGCAATGATGGGTGGCAGACAACAAAAACCTTCCCATATCCCTTGAGGCTTTATAAATATAATACTGGAGACGGAAAGCTTGTTATCACATGCTGTCATAGATAGCTGGTGGGAAGGCAAGATGGTGAAACTTCTAGAAGAAGAAGAATTTTTCTAGAAGAATTTGGCAATATCTAAAACTCTAAATATTTGACCCAGCAATTCTACTTCTAGGAATCCACTCTCAAGTTACACCTCCACAAATACGAAACAACATGTGCACAGGTTACTTGTTGCCACATTAGCTGGAATTTTAAAAGACCGGAAACAATACAAATGTCTATAAATGGGGAATTATGTTGTCCCTGGTTGAATCAACTAAGGGACATCTATACAATAGAGCGTGATATAGCCCTAAAATAAGAATTAGGAAGGTTGACATGGAGTGACTTTAAGATATGTATAATATCTATAGCATATGGTATGTTACCTTTTTTTTTTTTTTTTTTTCGGTACGTGGGCCTCTCACTGTTGTGGCCTCTCCCGCTGTGGAGCACAGGCTCCGGATGCACAGGCTCAGCTGCCATGGCCCACAGGCCTAGCCGCTCCGCGACATGTGGGATCTTCCTGGACCGGGGCACGAACCCATGTCCCCTGCATCGGCAGGCAGACTCTCAACCACTGCGCCACCAGGGAAGCCCTAACTTTATATATTAGAAAGAAAAGGAAACCCTAGAATAATAAGCCAAAAATGAAAATCATTACTCATGGGAGGTTGAGGGAGGAAAATGAAGTGGACGGGGTAGGAATGGGGCAAGAATTCTCTTAGAATAACTTTACTCTTTTTATTGAAGTATAGTTGATTTACAGTGCTGTGCCAATCTCTGCTGTAGAGCAAAGTGACTCAGGTATACACAGACATACATTTTTTATAGTCTTTTCCATTATGGTTTATCACAGGATATTGAATATAGTTCCCTGTGCTATACATTAGGACCTTGTTGTTTATCCCTTCTAAATGTAATAGTTTGCATCTACCAACCCCAAATTCCCAGTCCATCCCTCTCACTCCCCCACTCCCCCTTGGCAACCAGAAATCTGTTCTCTATGTCTGTGAGTCTGTTTCTGTTTCTGTAGATTGGTTCATTTGTGGCATATTTTAGATTCCACATATAAGTGAGATCACATGGTATTTGTCTTTCTCTTTCTGACTTACTTCACTTAGTATGATAATCTCTAGTTGCATCCATGTTGCTGCAAATGGCATTATTTCATTTCTTTTTTATGGCCGAGTAGTATTCCATTGTATATACGCACCACTTCTTGTTTATCCATTCATCTGTCGATAGACATTTAGATTGTTTCCATGTTTTGGCTATTGTAAATAGTGCTGCTATGAACATAGGAGTGCATGTATCGGGGTTTTTTTGAATTTTATTTTATTATTATTTTTTTATACAGCAGGTTCTTATTAATCTATGTTATACATATTAGTGTATATATGTCAATCCCAATCTCCCAGTTCATCCCACCCCCACCACCCCACCACTTTCCTCCCTTGGTGTCCATACGTTTGTTCTCTACACCTGTGTCTCTATTTCTGCCTTACAAAATGGTTCATCTATACAATTTTTCTAGATTCCACATACATGTGTTAATATACGATATTTGTTTTTCTCTTTCTGACTTACGTCACTCTGTATGAAAGTCTCTAGGTCTATCCACGTCTCTACAAATGACCCAATTTCGTTCCTCTTTATGGCTGAGTAGTATTCCATTGTATATATGTAGCACATCTTCTCTATCCATTCATCTGTCGATGGGCATTTACGCTGATTCCATGACCTGGCTATTGTAAATAGCGCTGCAATGAACATTGGGGTGTACGTGTCTTTTTGAATTATGGTTTTCTCTGGATATATGCCCAGTAGTGGGATTGCTGGGTCATACGTTAATTCTCTTTCTAGTTTTTAAAGGAACCTCCATACTGTTATACATAGTGGCTGTATCAATTTACATTCCCACCAACAGTGAAAGATGGTTCCCTTTGCTGCACACCATCTCCAGCATTTGATGTTTGTAGATTTTCTGATGATGCCCATTCTAACTGGTGTGAGGTGATACCTCATTGCAGTTTTGATTTGCATTTCTCTAATAATTAGGGATGTTGAGCAGCTTTTCATGTGCCTCTTGGCCATCTGTATGTCTTCTTTGGAGAAATGTCTATTTAGGTCTTCTGCCTATTGTTTGATTAGGTTGTTTGTTTTTTTAATATTGAGCTGCATGAGCTGTTTATATATTTTGGAGATTAATCCTTTGTCTGTTGATTCGTTTGAAAATATTTTCTCCCATTCTGAGGGTTGTCTTTTCATCTTGTTTATAGTTTCCTTTGCTGTGCAATAGCTTTGAAGTCTCATTAGGTCCCATTTGTTTATTTTTGTTTTTATTTCCATTCCTCTAGCAGGTGGGTCAAAAAAGATCTTGCTGTGATTTATGCCCAAGAGTGTTCTTCCTATGTTTTCCTCTAAGACTTTTATAGTGTCTGGTCTTACATTTAGGTCCTTAATCCATTTTGAGTTTACTTTTGTGTATGGTGTTAGGGAATGCTCTAATTTCATTCTTTTACATGTAGCTGTCCAGTTTTCCCAGCACCACTTATTGAAGAGACTGTCTTTTCTCCATTGTATATCCTTGTCTCCTTTGTCATAGATTAGTTGACCATAGGTGCATGAGTTTATCTCTGGGCTTTCTATACTGCTCCATTAATCTACATTTCTGTTTTTGTGCCAGTACCATATTGTCTTGATTACTGTAGCTTTGTAGTATAGTCTGAATTCAGGGAGTCTGATTCCTCCAGCTCCACTTTTTTCCCTCAAGATTGCTTTGGCTATTTGGGGTCTTTTGTGTCCCCAAACAAATTTTAAGATTTTTTGTTCTAGCTCTGTAAAAATTGCCATTGGTAATTTGATAAAGATTGCATTGAATCTGTAGATTACTTTGGGTAGTATAGACATTTTCACAGTATTGATTATTCCATTCCAAGAACATGGTATATCTCTCCATCTGTTTGTGTCATCTTTGATTTCTTTCATCAGTGTTATAGTTTTCTGAGTACAGGTCTTTTACCACCTTAGGTAGGTTTATTCCTAGGTATTTTATTCTTTTTGTTGCAATGGTGAATGGGATTGTTTCCTTAATTTCTCTTTCTGATCTTTCATTGTTAGTGTATAGGAATGCAAGAGATTTCTGTGCATTAATTTTGTATCCTGCTACTTTACCAAATTCATTGATTAGCTCTAGTAGTTTTCTGGTGGCATTTTTAGGATTATCTATGTATAGTATCATGTCATCTGCAGATGGTGACAGTTTTACTTTTTCTTTTCCAATTTTTATTCTTTTTATTTCTTTTTCTTCTCTGATTGCAGAGGCTAGGACTTCTGAAACTATGTTGAATAATAGTGGGGAGAGTGGATATCCTTGTCTTGTTCCTGATCTGAGAGGAAGTGCTTTCCATTTTTCACCATTGAGAGTGATGCTTGCTGTGGGTTTGTGATATATGGCCTTTATTATGTTGAGGTAGGTTCCCTCTATGCCTACTTTCTGGAGAGTTTTTATCATAAATGGGTGTTGAATTTTGTCAAAAGCTCTTTCTGCATCTATTGAGATGATCATATGGTTTTTATTCTTCAATTTGTTAATATGGTGTATCACATTGATTGATTTGCATATATTGAAGAATCCTTGCATCCCTGGAATAAATCCCACTTGATCATGGTTTATGATCCTTTTAATGTGTTGTTGGATTCTGTTTGCTAGTATTTTGTTGAGGATTTTTGAATCTATATTCATCAGTGATATTGGTCTGTAATTTTCTTTTTTTGTAGTATCTTTGTCTGGTTTTGGTATCAGAGTGATTGTGGCCTCATAGAATGCATTTGGGAGTGTTCCTTCCTCTGCAATTTTTTGGAAGAGTTTGAGACTGATAGGTTTTAGCTCTTCTCTAAATGTTTGATAGAATTCACTGTGAAGCCATCTGGTCCTGGACTTATGTTTGTTGGAAGATTTTTTGTTTGTTTGTTTCTGTTTTTTGTAGTATGCAGGCCTCTCACTATTGTGGCTTCTCCCATTGCGGAGCACAGGCTCCGGACACGCAGGGCCAGCGGCCATGGCTCACGGGCCCAGCCGCTCCATGGCATGTGGGATCTTCCCGGACCGGGGCACGAACCCGTGTCCCCTGCACTGGCAGGCGGACTCTCAACCACTGCGCCACCAGGGAAGCCCTGTTGGAAGATTTTTAATCACAGTTTCTATTTCATTACTTGTGATTGGTCTGTTCATATTTTCTATTCCTTCCTGGTTCAGTCTTGGAAGGTTATACCTTTCTAAGAATTTGTCCATTTCTTCCAGGTGTCCATTTTACTGGGATAGAGTTGCCTGTAGTAGTCTCTCATTACGCTTTGTATTTCTGCGGTGTCTGTTGTAACTTCTCCTTTTTCACTTCTAATTTTGTTGATTTGAGTCCTTTCCCTCTTTTTCTTGATGAGTCTGGCTAATGGTTTATCAATTTTGTTTATCTTCTCAAAGAACTAGCTTTTAGTTTTATTGATCTTTGCTATTGTTTCGTTTCTATTTCGTTTATTTCTGCCCTGATCTTTATGATTTCTTTCCTTCTACTAACTTTGGGTTTTGTTTTTTCCTCTTTCTCTAGTTCCTTTAGGTGTAAGGTTAGATTGTTTATTTGAGATTTTTCTTGTTTCTTGAGGTAGGATTGTATTGCCATAAACTTCCATCTTAGAACTGCTTTTGCTGCACCCCATAGGTTTTGGATCATCATGTTTTCTTTGTCATTTGTCTCTAGGTATTTTTCGATTTCCTCTTTGATTTCTTTGATGATCTCTTGGTTATTTAGTAACATATTGTTTAGCCTCCATGTGTTTGTGTTTTTTACATTTTTCCCCCTGTTATTGATTTCTAATCTCATAGCATTGTGATCAGAAAAGATGCTTGATATGATTTCAATTTTCTTAAATTTACCAAGCCTTCATTTGTGACCCAAGATGTGATCTATCCTGGAGAATGTTCCATGTGCACTTGAGAAGAAAGTGTAATCTGCTGTTTTCAGATGGAATGTCCTATAAATATCAATTAAATCTATCTGGTCTATTGTGTCATTTAAAGCTTGTGTTTCCTTATTAATTTTCTGTCTGGATGATCTGTCCCTTGGTGTAAGTGAGGTGTTGAAGTCCCCTACTATTATTGTGTTACTGTCGATTTCCTCTTTTATAGCTGTTAGCAGTTGCCTTATGTATTGAGGTGCTCCTATGTTGGGTGCATATATATTTATAATTGTTATATCTTCTTCTTGGATTGATCCCTTGATCATTATGTAGTGTCCTTCCTTGTCTCTTGTAACATTCTTTATTTTAAAGTCTATTTTATCTGATATGAGTATTGCTACTCCAGCTTTCTTTTGATTTCCATTTGTATGGAATATCTTTTTCCATCCCCTCACTTACAGTCCCTGTGTGTCCCTAGGTCTGAAGTGGGTCTCTTGTCAGCAGTATATATATGGGTCTTGTTTTTGTATCCATTCAGCGAGCCTTTGTCTTTTAGTTGGAGCATTTAATCCATTCACATTTAAGGTAATTATTGATATGTATGTTCCTATTACCGTTTTCTTAATTGTTTTGGGTTTGCTTTTGTATGTACTTTTCTTCTCTTGTGTTTCCCACTTAGAGAAGTTCCTTTAGCTTTTGTTGTAGAGCTGGTTTGGTGGTGCTGAATTCTCTTGGCTTTTGCTTGCCTGTAAAGCTTTTGATTTCTCCATGGAATCTGGTTAAGATCCTTGCTGGGTAATCTTGGTTGTAAGTTCTTCCCTTTCATCAGTTTAAATATATCATGCCATTCCCTCTGGCTGATAGAGTTTCTGCTGAGCAATCAGCTGTTAACCTTATGGAAGTTCCCTTGAATGTTATTTGTCACTTTCCCCCTGTTGCTTTTAATAATTTTTCTTTCTCTTTAATGTTTGTCAGTTTGATTACTATGTGTCTCAGCATGTTTCTCCTTGGGTTTATCCTGCCTGGGACTCTCTGTGCCTCCTGGACTTGGGCGGCTATTTTCTTTCCCATGTTAGGGAAGTTTTCGACTGTAATCTCTTCAGGTATTTTCTTGGGTCCTTTCTCTCTCTCTTCTCCTTCTGGGACCACTATAATGTGAATGTTGGTGTGTTTAATGTTGTCCCAGAGATCTCTTAGGCTGTCTTCATTTCTTTTCATTCTTTTTTCTTTATTGTGTTCCACAGCAGTGAATTCCACCATTCTGTCTTCCACGTCATTTATCCATTCTTCTGCCTGAGTTATTCTGCTATTGATTCCTTCTAGTGTATTTTTCATTTCAGTTATTTTATTGTTCATCTCTGTATGTTTGTTCTTTAATTATTCTAGGTCTTTGTTAAACATTTCTTGCATCTTCTCGATCTTTGCCTCCATTCTTTTTCTGAGCTCCTGAATCATCTTCACTGTCATTATTCTTAATTCTTTTTCTAGAAGGTTGCCTATCTCTACTTCATTTAGTTGTTTTTCTGGGGTTTTTTCTTGTTCCTTTATCTGATACATAGTCCTCTGCCTTTTTATTTTGCCTATCTTTCTGTGAATGTGGTTTTTCTTCCACAGGCTGTGGGATTGTAGTTATTCTTGCTTCTGCTGTCTGCCCTCAGGTGGATGAGGCCATCTAAGAGGCTTGTGCAAGCTTCCTGATGGGACGGACTGGTGGTGGGTAGAGCTGGGTGTTTCTCAGGTGGGCAGAGCTCAGTAAAACTTTAATCCACTTGTCTGCTGATGGGTGGGGCTGATTTCCCCCCCTGTTGGTTGTTTGGCCTGAGGTGACCCAGAATTGAGGCTACAGGCTTTTTGGTGGGGTTAATGATGGCCCCCCTCAAGGGGGGCTCACTCCAAGGAGCACTTCCCAGAACTTCCGCTGCCAGCATCCCCATCCCCTCAGTAAGTCACAGCCACACGTTGTCTCTGCAGGAGACCCCTCCAACACTAGCTGGTGGGTCTGGTTCAGTCTCCTATGGGGTCACTGCTCCTTCCCCATGGGTCCTGATGGGCATACCACTTTGTGTGTGCCCTCCAAGAGTGGGGTTTGTGTTTCCCCCAGTCCTGTCAAAGTCCTGCAATCAAATCCTGCTAGCCTTCGAAGTCTGATTCTCTGGGAATTCCTCCTCCCATTGACAGACCCCCAGGTTGGGAAGCCTGACATGGGGCTCAGGACCTTCATTCCAGTGGGTGGACTTCTGTGGTATAATTGTTCTCCAGTTTTTGAGTCACCCACCCAGTGGTTATGGGATTTGATTTTATTTTGATTGTGCCCCTCATACTGTCTCATTGCTGCTTCTCCTGTCTTTGGATGTGGGGTATCTTTTTTGGTGTCCCAGTGTCTTCCTGTCAGTGATTGTTCAGCAGTTAGTTGTGATTCCAGTGCTCTCGCAAGAGGGAGTGCACACACATCCTTCTACTACACCATATTGAACCAATCTCCTTGCATGTATCTTTTTGAATTATGTCCAGGTATATGCCCAGGAGTGGGATTACTGGATCATATGGTAATTCTATTAGAATAAATAGTTTTAACTTTTAAATTATCTTTATGTTTCACCTATTTTTAAAATATTAAATCAAAAGAAAAAACTAAAATTAAATGCAAACAAATGAAGCTAACTATCACCATAACATAAACACAATGGCAAGGAGAATTATTTCCAGTAACTTTCAAACACAGTTCTCTGACAATTCATTCTTAGGGGGATACAATCTAAGGACAAAACTGTAAAGAAATCTTGAACTTGATTCAGAACGTTTAGAGTCAGTAGTACTACTGGTACTGTATTTCTTAAAGTACATTTTATATATTGCAGAAGAAGGCAAATAAGTAAATAGTTATTAGAAACCAAAATTTTTAGCTCAAGAAAAGAGATAAAAATATATAATAAAGGGAGAATTTCTGTAATGTTTCATTTGAATTAGAAATAGCATAAGAACTCAATTACAAAAAATTACCTACACATCCTTACCTCTGTTTGCTGATAGGGACACCCTCAAAACAATGAGCACAACTAATTCCCAGATTTTGGTTTCTAAATACATCTCCCACTAAAAGAAATTAGAGACCTTTGGATAAGTGGATAATTCCAGTTCTAAGGAAGGAAAAGCAAAGTTGCTTTCAAAGATGAATGGTAGATATGTCAAGAAGTTACAGGAATCTGAATGTGATACAAGACAACTGGCCTGGATTCTTCCAAAACAAAAATTAATGTCATGGGGAAAAAATGGTGGAGGGATTGTTCTGGATTAAAAGAAACTAGTAAAACATAATAAAAACAATAGATGAATGTTAATTGGATCCTGATTTTTAAAAATCACAGTTGTGAAAGTAATGGTTGGGTCAATTGAAGAATTTTGCACATGGACTAGATATTAGATAATATTATGAAATTACTGTTAATTTTTTTGGCATGATAGCAGTATTGTGAATATGTAAGAAAATATCCTTATTCTTAGAAGCTGCATAATGAAGTAAAGTGTAATATCTACAAACAATTTCAAATGATTCTGAAAAAAAAAAGTTGAAATTTGGTGAAGGGCATACACCAGTATTCATTTTGCTGTTCTTTTCACTCTTCTATATATTTGAAAATTTTCATAATAAAAACTTGGTGGGGGGCTTCCCTGGTGGCGCAGTGGTTGAGAGTCCGCCTGCCGATGCAGGGGACACGGGTTCGTGCCCCGGTCTGGGAAGATCCCACATGCCGCAGAGCGGCTGGGCCCGTGAGCCATGGCCACTGAGCCTGTGCTCCGGAGCTTGTGCTCCGCAAGGGGAGAGGCCACAACAGTGAGAGGCCCGCCTACCGCAAAAAAAAAAAAAAAAAAAAAAAAAAAAAAAAAAAAAAAAAAAAAAAAAAAAAACTTGGTGGGGGGGGGAAGTTTCTACTTTTTTTTTTAGTGTAGACCCTTACTTTATTTTGTATATAAGCCCAAAATGTTTATTGGCACAGTTTTTGATCAGTGAATTTTTCAGGAATGCACCTTCTATATGAATCAAGAGAAGCTCTCAGTTTTGTTTGAAATTTAAACCAAACTTATTCACCATATACAACCCACCTCTACCAACCTGCATGGACAGCTGTCACAGGTAAAGCATCTGACTGCTTCATTTTTCCTTCTGGAGTGGCTGTGCTCGGCATTTAATACTTCATATTGAAATATACCACATTGTATTATAACTTAATCTCCTTTTATGTCTTCTTTATATTCTAGTTAATATAGTATTTTGATTTAAAAAAATTTTATGTGTAGGTAGCTTATGTTTCTCAAGAATTTCATTTCATAATAGTAAAAGGAGTCAATATAAAGCTTTGTTCTAGGAAGGTAGTCTGATAGGGTAGGAACTGATTTGGCTGCAGGATGGCCATAGTACACATCCTTCAGGGCAAAGCATACAGGCATGATTTTTCTCAGCTAACCTTTTGACAGAAATTGAGTGGCAGCCCCATAAAGGGGACACCCACTGGGGAACTGCCTGACTGTCAGAAAAGAAACCAGACCCCAACAGTGAACCTGGCCTCGGCATAAGCTAAAATCTTCACTCCCTTACATTTGTGCTTGAAAATAGAAAAGTTGCAATCAGACAGATATGTAAGACTCCAGAAAGTTTCATTTGAGGGTTTGTTTTTGGTCTCTGTGAGAAGAAATTTCACTGAAGTGTCTTATTTTCTTTTTTATAGCATTTCAAGAAGTGTGTGATAGCTCTGAAAGTAAGTACAGGAATTACCTTTTTCTGAACCAGAATTGGAATATGGTTTGACAAAGAATTGTCTATGACTTCAGAAGGTATTATAAAGTTTTACAGTGGTACAAAATGAATCATATCCAGTTAGACAGTTAATGAGTATTCTTTACTGAAAAGAGGAAAATTTCCCTACTAATTGGTCCGGAAAATATAGGACATATTCTTACCTTAAAACGCTGAACAAAAGATACAGAAGGAAGCAACATTCATTCATTCATTCAGCTAGCATTTATTAAATGCATTATATGTGTGAGGATAAAAATATTGAGAGGCACTATCCACCCTCAAGGAGGTTATAGTTTAATGGGGAAGCAGTTAACATGCAGTTAACTGTTAAAATAGTTAACATGTGTGCTGTGTGGTATGCATGTTAGGATGGGGGAAGGAACAGGTCACGGGACAGACATACTTGTTAAGAGCCAGATATGGGGGGAGCCATTACAGAAAAAGCTGCTTTTGTGGAGAGATATAAAATCAAAACCCTCTGTGAAGCAAGGGCATTATATAAGAAGAAGGTGAAAGATATCATCTTACCTGGTAATACAATACCAGAGCTAGAGAACAGCTCATGAATAGGCAGAAAGAAAGTGCTGCCCAGGTGAATTCTGCTTGAAAGAAGGTATCTAGGGACTTCCCTGGCGGCACAGTGGTTAAGAATACGGCTGCCAATGCAGGGGACACAGGTTTGATCCCTGGTCCGGGGAGATCCCACATGCTGCGGAGCAACTAAACCCATGCACCACAACTACTGAGCCTGCACTCTAGAGCCCTTGAGCCACAAATACTGAGCCCACGTGCCACAACTACTGAAGCCTGTGCACCTAGAGCCTGTGCTACACAACAAGAGAAGCCACCGCAATGAGAAGCCCATGCACCGCAACGAAGAGTAGCCCCCCTTCGCCACAACTAGAGGAAGCCTGTGCACAGCAACCAAGACCCAACGCAGCCAAAAGTAAATAAACAAATAAATAAATTTATAAAAAAATAAATAAAAGTAGTATTAAAAAAACAACAGAAGGTATCTATACTGTAGAATAACAGTATAGGGGCTTCCTTGGTGGCACAGTGGTTAAGAATCCACCTGCCAATGCAGGGGACACAGGTTCGAGCCCTGGTCTGGGAAGATCACACATGCCACGGAGCAGCTAAGACCGTGCACCACAACTACTGAGCCTGCACTGTAGAGCCCATGAGCCACAACAACTGAAGCCTGCATGCCTAGAGCCCGTGCTCCGCAACAAGAGAATCCACCACAATGAGAAGCCTGTGCACCACAATGAAGAGCAGCCCCCGCTTGCCACAACTAGAGAAAAGCCTGCGTGCAGCAATGAAGACCCAACACAGACAAAAATAAATAAATAGAAAAACAGTATAAAGTCAGAGCATAGGTCATATGGACTTTAGGATTCTAAACAGCACAGAGGACACTGGTTCTATTTATTTACTTTCTGCCCAGGATCTGAAACTTCTTCCCATGTGGGGGAACCTCCTTTGTATAGTCTTGGCAGCCATATCTGCCTCCCCACCTATGGCAGTGAGGGTGTGGACACCTGACTAGGGACAGCTCATCCGATGCTCCAACCCCAGAATCTCATTCTCAGCACGTAAAGCACAGGACAGTGAATGCCATTCCAGTTCTCCAAGGACCCAGTGCGGGGAGAAAAGTGAAGACTCCTCTGCTGCTCTCTTCATCCCTGCAGGGAAGGTGAGAAAACAGAGCTGCAGAGATGTTAAGAAACCTGTACCACATCATTCAGATAGATAATATCTTGGCTGTAGACAAGGAGATTGAGTACCAAGAATGAAATTGCTGGGAGCTCTGTTGCCAGAGTAACCCGGTGTGGGTGTTGATGATGGTTCCTTCCTATCGCAACGATACCTGTTTCCTTCTGCTGAGATCCTGAAGTGATGCCGTGTGGCTGACAGTGTCTTGGTGCTCTGGAGGGGTGTCAGGCCTAAGCCTCTGAGATGGGAGAGCTGAGTTCAGGACACTGGTCCACCAGAGACCTCCCGGCCCCTTGTAATATCAAATGGCGAAAGCTCTCCCAGGGATCTCCATCTCAACACTAAGACACAGCTCCACTCAACAACCAGCAAGCTCCAGTGCTGGACACCCTATGCCAAACAACTAGCAAGACAAGAACACAAACCACCCATTAGCAGAGAGGCTGCCTAAAATCATAATAAGTTCAAGCCAGCCCAAAACACAACACCAGATGTGGCCCTGCCCACCAGCAAGACAAGATCCAGCCTCATCCACCAGAACACAGGCATCAGTCCCCTCCACCAGGAAGCCTACACAAGCCACTGAACCAACCTCAACCACTGGAGGCACACACCAAAAACAACAGGAACTACAAACCTGCAGCCTGCGAAATGAAGACCCCAAACACAGTAAGTTAAGCAAAATGAGAAGACAGAGAAATACACAGCAGATGAAGGAGCAAGGTAAAAACCCATCAGACTAAACAAATGAAGAGGAAATATGCAGTCTACCTGAAAAAGAATTTGGAGTAATAATACTAAAGATGATCCAAAATCTTGGAAATAGAATGGAGAAAATACAAGAAGCGTTTAACAAGGACCTAGAAGAATTCAAGAGCAAACAAACAATGATGAACAATGCAATAAATGAAATTTAAAATTCTCTAGAAGGAATCAATAGCAGAATAACTGAGGCAAAAGAACGGATAAGTAACCTGGAAGATAAAATAGTGGAAATAACTACTGCAGAGCAGAATAAAGAAAAAAGAATGGAAAGAATTGGGGCAGTCTCAGAGACCTCTGGGACAACATTAAACGCACCAACATTTGAATTATAGCGGTCCCAGAAGAAGAAGAGAAATAGAAAGGGAGTGAGAAAATATTTTAAGAGATTATAGTTGAAAACTTCCCTAATATGGGAAAGGAAATAGTCAATCAAGTCCAGTAAGCGCAGAGAGTCCCATACAGGATAAATCCAAGGAGAAACACGCCAAGACACATATTAATCAAACTATCAAAAATTAAATACAAAGAAAAAATATTAAAATCAGCAAGGGAAAAGCAACAATTAACATACAAGTGAATCCCCATAAGGTTAACAGCTGATCTTTCAGCAGAAACTCTTCAAGACAAAACGGAGTGGCAGGACATATTTAAAGTAATGAAGGGAAAAACCTACAACCAAGATTACTCTACCCAACAAGGATCTCATTCAGATTTGACAGAGAAATTAAAAGGTTTATAGACAAGCAAAAGTTAAGAGAATTCAGCACCACAAAACCAGCTTTACAACAAATGCTAAAGGAGCTTCTGTAGGCAGGAAGCACAAGAGAAGGAAGAGACATACAACAACAAACCCAAAACAATTAAGAAAACGGTAATAGGCACATACATATCGATAATTAAATGTAAATGGATTAAATGCTCCAACCAAAAGACATAGACTGGCTGAATGAATACAAAAACAAGACCCGTATATATGCTGTCTACAAGAGACCCAATTCAGACCTAGGGACACATACAGACTGAAAGTGAGGGGATGGAAAAAGATATTCCATTCAAATGGAAATCAAAAGAAAGCTGGAGTAGCAATTCTCATATCAGACAGAATGGACTTTAAAATAAAGACTATTACAAGAGACAAAGAAGGACACTACATAATGATCAAGAGATCAATCCAAGAAGGAGATATAACAATTGTAAATATTTATGCACCCAACATAGGAGCACCTCAATACATAAGGCGAATGCTGACAGCCATAAAAGGGGAAATTGACAGTAACACAATCATAGTAGGCAACTTTAACACCCCACTTTCACCAATGGACAGATCATCCAAAATGAAAATAAATAAAGAAACACAAGCTTTAAATGACACATTAAACAAAATGGAATTAATTGATATTTATAGGACATTCCATCCAAAAACAACAGAACACACTTTCTTCTCAAGTGCTCATGGAACATCCTCCAGGATAGATCATATCTTGGGTCACAAATCAAGCCTTGGTAAATTTAAGAAAATTGAAATTGTATCAAGTATCTTTTCCGACCACAACACTATGAGACTAGATATCAATTACAGGAAAAAATCTGTAAAAAATACAAACACATGGAGGCTAACAATATTTACTAAATAACCAAGAGATCAATGAAGAAATCAATGAGGAAATCAAAAAATACCTAGAAACAAATGACAATGAAAACACGATGACCCAAAACCTATGGGATGCCGCAAAAACAGTTTTAAGAGGGAAGTTTATAACAATATAATCCTACCTCAAGAAAAAAGAAACATCTCAAATAAACAACCCAACCATACACTTAAAGCAATTAGAGAAAGAAGAACAAAAAACCCCAATGTTAGCAGAAGGAAAGAAGTCATAAAGATCAGATCAGAAATAAATGAAAAAAAAATGAAGGAAACAATAGCAAAGATCAATAAAACTAAAAGCTGGGTCTTTGAGAAGATAAACAAAATTTGATAAACCATTAGCCAGACACATCAAGAGAAAAAGGGAGAAGACAAAAATCAATAGAATTAGAAATGAAAAAGGAGAAGTAACAACTGACACTGAAGAAATACAAAGGATCATGAGAGATTACTATAAGCAACTATATGACAGTAAAATGGACAAACTGGAAGAAATGGCCAAATTCTTAGAAAAGCACAACCTTCTGAGACTGAACCAGGAATAAATAGAAAATATAAAGAGGCCAATCACAAGCTCTGAAATTGAAACTGTGATTAAAAATCTTCCAACAAACAAAAGCTCAGGACCAGATGGCTTCACAGGCGAATTCTATCAAACATTTAGAGAAGAGCTAACACCTATCCTTCTCAAACTCTTCCAAAATATAGCAGAGGGAGGAACACTCCCAAACTCATTCTACTAGGGCACCATCACCCTGATACCAAAACCAGACAAAGATGTCACAAAGAAAACTACAGGCCAATATCACTGATGAACATAGATGCAAAAATCCTCAACAAAATACTAGCAAACAGAATCCAACAGCATGTTAAAAGGATCATGCACCATGATCAAGTGGGGTTTATCCCAGGAATGCAAGGATTCTTCAATATATGCACATCAATCAATGTGATAAACCATATTAACAAATTGAAGGAGAAAAGCCATGTGATCATCTCAATAGATGCAGAAAAAGCTTTCAACAAAATTCAACACACATTTATGATAAAAACCCTCCAGGAAGTAGGCATAGAGGGAACTTACCTCAACATAATAAAGGCCATATATGACAAACCCACAGCCAACATCCTTTTCAATGGTGAAAAACTGAAACCATTTCCACTAAGATCAGGAAGAAGACAAGGTTGCCCACTCTCACCACTATTATTCAACATAGTTTTGGAAGTTTTAGCCACAACAATCAGAGAAGAAAAAGAAATAAAAGGAATACAAATTGAAAAAGAAGAAGTAAAACTGTCACTGTTTGCAGATGACATGATACTATACATAGAGAATCCTAAAGATGCTACCAGAAAACTACTAGCACTAATCAATGAATTTGGTAAAGTAGCAGGATACAAGAGTAATGCACAGAAATTTCTTGCATTTCTATATACTAATGATGAAAAATCTGAAAGAGAAATTAAGGAAACACTCCCATTTACCACTGCAATTAAAAGAATAAAATACCTAGGAATAAACCTACCTAAGGAGACAAAAGACCTGTATGCAGAAAACTATAAGACACTGATGAAAGAAATTAAAGATGATAGAAACAGATGGAGAGATATACCATGTTCTTGGATTGGAAGAATCAACATTGTGAAAATGACTATACCACCCAAAACAATCTACAGATTCAATGCAATCCCTATCAAACTACCAATAGCATTTTTCACAGAACTAGAAACAAAAATTGCACAATTTGTATGGAAACACAAAAGAACCCGAATAACCAAAGCAATCTTGAGAAAGAAAAATGGTGTTGGAGGAATCAGGCTCCTGGACTTCAGACTATACTACAAAGCTACAGTAATCAAGACAGTATGGTACTGGCACAAAAACAGAAATATAGATCAGTGGAACAGAGTAGAAAGCCCAGAGATAAATCCATGCACATATGGTTACCTTATCTTTGATAAAGGAGACAAGAATACACAATGGGGAAAAGACAGCCTCTTCAATAAGTGGTGCTGGGAAAACTGGACAGCTACATATAAAAGAATGAAATTAGAACACTCCCTAACACCATACACAAAAATAAACTCAAAATGGATTAAGGACCTAAATGTAAGGCCAGACACTATAAAACTCTTAGAGGAAAACGTAGGCAGACACTCTATGACATAAATCACAGCAAGATCCTTCTTGACCCACCTCCTAGAGGAATGGAAATAAAAACAAAAATAAACAAATGGGACCTAATGAAGCTTAAAAGCTTTTGCACAGCAAACGAAACCATAAACAAGATGAAAAGACAACCCTCAGAATGGTAGAAAATATTTGCAAATGAAGCAACTGACAAAAGATTAATCTCCAAAATTTACCATGTATATGCTCATGCAGCTCAATATCAAAAAACAAACAACCCAATCCAAAAATGGGCAGAAGACCTAAACAGACATTTCTCCAAAGAAGATATACCAATTGCCTAACAAACACATGAAAGGATGCTCAACATCACTAATCATTAGAGAAATGCAAATCAAAATTACAATGAGGTATCACCTCACACCAGTCAGAATGGCCATCATCAAAATATCTATAAAGAATAAATGCTGGAGAGGGTGTTTAGAAAAGGGAACCCTCTTGCACTGTTGGTAGGAATGTAAATTGATATAGCCACTATGGAGATCATTATGGACATTCCTCAAAAAACTAAAAATAGAACCACCATATGACCCAGCAATCCCACTACTGGGCATATACCCTGAGAAAACCATAATTCTAGAGAGTCATGTACCAAACTGTTCATTGCAGCTCTATTTACAATAGCCAGGACAATGAAGCAACCTAAGTGTCCGTTGACAGATGAATGGATAAAGAAGATGTGGCACATATATACAATGGAATATTACCCAGCCGTAAAAAGAAATGAAACTGAGTTATTTGTAGTGAGGTGGATGGACCTAGAGACTGTCATACAGAGTGAGTCAGAAAGAGAAAAACAAATACCTTATGCTAACACATATATATGGAATGTAAAAACAATAAAGGATCTGAAGAACCTAGGGCCAGGACAGGAATAAAGATGCAGACATAGAGAATGGACTTGAGGTCACGGGGAGGGGGAAGGGTAAGCTGGGACGAAGTGAGAGAGTGGCATGGACATATATACACTACCAGATGTAAAACAGATAGCTAGTGGGAAGCAGCCACATAGCACAGGGAGGTCAGCTCGGTGCTTTGTGTCCACCTAGAGGGGTGGGATAGGGAGGGTGGGAGGGAGATGCAAGAGGGTGGAGATGTGGGGATGTATATATATGTATAGCTGATTCACCTTGTTATACAGCTGAAACTAACACACCATTGTAAAGCAATTATGCTCCAATAAAGATGTTTTTTAAAAAAAGAATGAAATTGCTAGCTCAAAAGAAAAAAAAAGCACAGGGTAGCATTAATTCTGTTCTCAGTGACAGTGTTCAGTGGCCACCTTAGCTGCTGCACCAGTGGCAGCATCTTAACCAGGCTGTTTCTGTGGCATATGCCCTTGAAGCTGTTCAGCTTCTATTGGTTCCTAACTGCATTCTGACCTCGTTCTTCAGTTTTCCCATCAATGTGAGCATGTCTCGATACTCTTGTGAAGAATGTGTAGAGATGAGTAATTTTTAGACAGGAGAACAGGTGAAGGTAAGCCAAGTAATTAATGACCAGAAAGTTTTTCTCAGCCTTCAAGATGGGCATGATTGATGGGCAGTTGTAGGAAAAAAGACATGAGGAAGGTGGTGACAAGTAGAATCAATGTGAGACAATTTAAAAGACAAAACCGGGCTTCCCTGGTGGCGCAGTGGTTGAGAGTCCGCCTGCCGATGCAGGGGACACGGGTTCGTGCCCCGGTCTGGGAAGATCCCACATGCCGCGGAGCGGCTGGGCCCGTGAGCCATGGCCGCTGAGCCTGCGCGTCCGGAGCCTGTGCTCCACAACGGGAGAGGCCACAACAGTGAGAGGCCCGCGTACCGCAAAAAAAAAAAAAAAGGTGGAAGAATTTAACTCAGTGTGTTCGTGGAAAAGAATAAGGAAAAAGGAAATATTAACGAGTTATCCAGTTAAACTTTGCTTATAGGTTTGTGTTAAAAAAAATTATTCCACTATAAATGTAATATCAAAATACAGAAAAAATAACCAAAAATTATCCATCATCCTATTAAGCCTAACATAACTATTAGCATGTTGGCATGTGCTGTTTTTTTTTCTTTATTAAATAGTATTTTTTTAGATTGGTAGTCATTCTGTATCCTGATTTTATGTTTTCTATTATTATATAAACAAGTTTCTCTGCTGGCTCAAAGTCTTAATATAGATTTTAATAGCTGCATAAGTCTATAAAGGAGATAACCTTGATTTCCTTGGTTCTAGATGGTGTGTGGGTGTGTGCACCACTTATTGTGTGACCACTATGTAAATAGGGCTCTATATGCATTTTCTGTAATCCTCAAACATCAAATATATGATCACCGTTACAAGTTCAGAGAAGTTGGAACAAGTAGCGATAAAGCAAGGTCTATGCTCAATTTTGCCCAATTCCAAGTCAATGCCACTTGGAACTGGGCAAAATTTCCACTACACCATGGCACCTCCCCGTTAGTTGTTGCCAACTTTTTTTACTCTGAATAATATAGTAATTAATATCTTCATGTTGATAGTTTTCCCCTTAGTTTGGATTGATTTCTTAGAAGAGCTACCCAGAATCAGAATTACTAAGTCACAAGAATATTTTTGCATCTCAGGACATATCGCCGAGTGGATTTTCAAAAGGTCAAATGTCCTTTATAGTGCTGTCAATAATGAGTAAGAGTATTTCAGTAGACTTTTGCCAGCACTGATCATTTTCTTAACAGTATAATTTTCTTAATTTTCTGGCAGAGGTTTTTGATATATCGATAATTGGGTAAAGAAAAATGACAAATTACATGATGCAAAAATACTTCACTTTTTAGTTTACAAATGATTTCAGTATGATAGATGTCATGTCAAGAGGCCTAATCAGTAACCATTCCCCCATCTTTCCTGCCATCAGGACCCCAATGTTCATCAAGAATTCACATTCCTCTACAAGACCTCTGGGAAGGCTGGCCCCATCTCATTTCTACAGGGGTAAATCTTAATTAGTTTAAAACAATCATGGTAATTTTATTCCCTTACTGGGGATGGTCTTAGGAAATGACATGTGATCCTATTCTGGCCAGTAAGCAGGGGTGATTCCTGGGAAGAGCTTCTTTACCATTGTCCCCATTTCTGCCTCTGGACATTGGCCAAAGTGAGGATGGGCTGCTTGGAACTACTATAGTTATTTGAAACCATCAAGGGGGATAAGTGACTTACTGAAATTGACAGGTGGAAAGAACATGGATCCTTACTGAGGACATGGAGCCCCTTAATTGACCATCACCATGATGCCCCTCCATCTAGATCTCTTGATTTATTTGATAATAAATCCCTTATTTAAGCCCACTTGGTCTGAGTTTTCTGATTCTTTGCTGTTCCTTGAAGCAGACAATATCCCATCTGACACAAGGATCATATACAAGGAGTCAGAGGCCTTTATATATTGGACTATGGTATCTCCAGTGTCAGTTTGGTCCTATCCATGAAGACTGTAGTGGAAACTGCCAGAGTGACCCAAGAGGCCTGATAGGGCAATATAAGGAGACAATGTGCAGTGAGTTTATTCTTTTTAGGAAACTGTAACTTGCAAAAGTGGGCTGGAAGTGATCCTACCTAGTGAACCTGCAACAAAAGAAGACCAGGCATGATTTCCTTCTTTAAAACCATGTGAGTTCATGGCCTCCATCCAAGATATGAAATCTATGATCCCTGAAAGAGGAATACACAGTAAATGAGAAGAGGCCAGGAAATGGAGCTCACATACAGTCAAGGTCATTTGGAGTTCAGGTTGCCAGCTCTGGGGTTGACTGTCAGCTTAGGAAAGGCACTTCCTTTCCTGGTGCTTCAGTTTCTAAGTGGTCGTTTGTATTCATTTTAGCTCCAAAGCTAAATGATTTGTTCTACCAGTTTTGAGAGCTACAAAGTAAATGATCAGGCAGGATTTACCTCTATGTATTACTCTTATTATAGTTATCACTAATACTAGAAAAAAGTAAGGTACCGTGGTAAAGAGTATGTGCTCTGTGATCATACAAATCTGGGTTCAAATACCACTTGAGGTGTGAGGTTGGGTGTCATTTAACCTTTCTAAACCTTGGTTTCCTCTCCTGTTATATGAGGATAATAATAATTCCCTTACAGGGCTGTCGTGAGGATTCAATGAGCTAATGCATGTAAAAAAAAAAGCTTAACCCATGGTAGGCATTCAGTAAACTACTAGCCATTGTTATACGTAGTAACAATAACAACTAGCATTTATACGGCAGACAGTTCATGAGCCAGTACCTGGGTCTCCTAATTTGATTTTTGTGTTCTTTTTAATACAGCTTACAGCCTTGTAAGCTAAAATTGAGTGTCAGACTCCTAAAACATAGAGAAAATAAGAAGAAAATATGTACAGAGAGAGCTATGTTGTATAAACATGCATAATACTGTAATAATAAATATACTGTAATAACACCAAACTATACCCTCTTCCATAAAGCTGCCTGTATTTGCCACTCTGCTATCTCAGAGGACCCCCAACCCCGTAGAACAAGTAGGCAGTTAATAGTTTCGTATTCTCTGCCCAAACCAGAATATTGATGTTTTCCTCCCTCTGTGAAATGTTGACAGCAAGCCTCGAGAGGACCAGGGGACAGTCCATAGACTGGGCAGTTAGGTGATGGAGTCAGCTCACTTCTCTCTAGAAAGAGAAGCAAAGCGGAAAATCTGCACCCAAGCATAGCCCTCTCTTGCATTCAAAGTCAGTTTTCAAATGTGCACTCTTCTCAGGGTAAGGAAGAGTGCACAAAAGTTATCTGAAAATAGAAAAGGAAGCCATTAAAAATCCAGGTCCATGTTTAAGGTTAAAGGATAACCAAACAAGAGAGAAGGGAGCAAATAGAAAGAAGGACTTATAGAGCCAGGAGCACAGCAGTGTTGGTCTCTACGGAACAGACTCTACCTCATCAAAGAATTTCTACTGCCTTAGGAAAGAAATACATGTTATATCTGGCTAGACAAGTACAGTCAGACCATCTCTGTTGAGTTTGGGTTTTTTGTTGTTGTTTATTTTTATATATTTTTATAGAACAGTGGCCAATATAGCATATTAATATATTCAGACTACTGTTCAGACAAAGAAAATGGTGAGAACAGTAGTGAAAGATATCTTTAGCTCCACTTACAGTTGTTATCTGAAGGTAATAATAACCTTTTAGATGGATAAGAATAAAAAGCTTAAGAGACAATGACGTAATCAAAAGAAACACAGTGAGAATGGAATCTTCCCTCTGCTTCTTCTCAAAAACCTTAAATTCTCCACATGTAAAAGGGCATGCACAAAGGAGAGGTTTTAAGATTAAAATTGGGGCTAAGAGAAACAATTAAAGTTTCCAAATTGGAAACTAATACAATTAAAGGGCAATCTGAAATAACAAGCTCTGCTCTCAAAACCCATAAATGTAGGAGAAAAAAATTCCTATACACCCCTACTTGGGATCAGAGGGGGATGCCCAATAACCAGAGTCTCAAAAATCCTTTCAGTAAGATCTAGAAATCCCAGTATCCCATAGGGATACAAATCCTGTCAAAAAGGTTGGGCAAAGGGAATCAGGGTCATAAGATATTAACAACAATAATTAAGACCCTTGAGAGTACATGTTCAAAATTTTAAAGACAAGTAACATTTAACTAATGGGAAATTTATATTTATAGTATTAAGGAAAAAGAGATCACTTTTACCAAGAAGAGGAAATGAAATATGTTTAAGGTAAACAGAAGGAAACAACAAATTGTCTTTTAAAAAAAAAGTCAACATAGTTTTCAGTTTTAGAAATCTTATCACATTAATTTGATATACGTGAGCAATGGATGACTGGCCAGAATGGAAATATATTATGACTGGAAAATAAGGGCAATAGGCAAAAGTTGATGGAAAAGTTATTAGAAAGTTCTGGACTTCCAAAGAGGCCATGTTCCAAATCCATTGTCCTAGACTACAAATTTTAGGGTGTGTTGTGAATAGCAGGTAGGTTCTGCTTCCCACGCAGCATTAAGAGTGTATAAACATACTCCATTGGTTGAGGTTTGAAAAGATTTTTTTTTCTTTTTTTTTTTTTTTTTTCTTTTTTTTGCGGTACGAGGGCCTCTCACTGTTGTGGCCTCTCCCGTTGCGGAGCACAGGCTCCAGATGCGCAGGCTCAGCGGCCATGACTCACGGGCCCAGCCACTCCGTGGCATGTGGGATCCTCCCAGACCGGGGCACGAACCCATGTCCTCTGCATCGGCAGATGGACTCTCAACCACTGCACCACCAGGGAAGCCCCTGAAAAGATTTTAAAAAACAAGAATAGGGGTAAGAAGGAGATTTAGGCCAGAATGGAAGCAAACACCTGTGCTAATCCAGGATGCAGGAGCAGGGGTGTTGCCAGAATTAGTGGACAGTTTAAGCATCCCATGTCGAAAAAGAAGCTGCCAAGCAAGGGTGGTCTGAGACCATGAACGGAGATTTGGGAGATTTTTCTGAATTTTGGAAAAAGAAGGCTTTGATCCCAAAGACCATAAACATTTCTCTGAAAAATGTTATTGTCAGACTTCAAGAAGCTGTTTTGCATCTGACAAAGTACCTCTAATCACTACTGAAAAATATGTTTTTGCAAGAAAAATGCATTCCGAGCTCCAGTTGGGGGAGGGGGAGGTGGTACCAAATCAGGAGCTGTAGAAGACGGTGACTGGAAACGGATGGAACACAAAGGGGCCTTAGAAATATTCGGGTCCAACTCCTTTGTGTTAAAGGAGAGATTGGTAGAGGTATGTAATTACCCCCAGGTCACACAGCTAGGAACTAGAATGCAGGGCTAGATAAGAGACCAGTTAAGCAGATTCATCAGAGGACGTCCTCTCTAACCCCTCCAGGGAGAATTACCGGCTCCTGCCCTCCAACCTCTTGTACCTCCAATATAGCATTTACCAAACTGTAGCCAAGTAAGCCACCATCACACCTTCCTTTCCCTCTCTCCCACACTCTCTAACGGCCCTCAGGATGCAGACTATGTATCATTTGTCCCTTTCACCACAGCCCTTAATGTAAAAGGCTTAATATTGAGCCTTACAGGTAGATTCAGTAAGTATTTATGGAATGAGCTAATGAACACCAAAAACGTAGATGGCAGGGTGGATATACACATCAGAGGACGGTACCTTGGGCGCCGCCAGGACTCCAGATCAGAGAAGGTGATAGTCTGGGGATGTCTGTCCACGTTGGACCACTTAGAGTCACTGAGCACACACTGACAAAACACAGTTTACCTGGGGAAAGGTGGCTAGGTTAATGAAGGTTCTGGAAACTATAAATGCATTGAGGAGTCATGGAGGGAATTAGAGGTATTTAGCCTAAAAAAGAGAAGTTTCAGCGAGTGGTTTTCAAGATGCATTGATATTTTACAGAGATGCCCAAGGGGCTGCCAAGAAATAGGGAGCAGAAAGGAAGTGGGTAGAACGGCAGGCACAAACCCAGATTGAGAAGGCGGAGTCTTGCTTTCATCTGCTTTACATATTGGGCGGTAGCATAAGATTCACAACAAGCAGTGATGGGTACGTGGGGGGCTCACCCCCAGGGCACTATGATGGGGGTCTTTAAACATAAGGAAGAAGATTTAGACTTGCTCTTTGTATCCCTAGCACTCGGAACTAGAAACACAAGGCAGATCTCAGGTCACATACGGAAAGTAACACCCAGGGATCAGACGTGACTGTAAGTACCTGCCTATATTGCGGCCCTACGTTGTCCGTTGGCACAGCCGGGGTCACTGGGCCTGCAGGACTGGCGCGTGTTTCCCTGCCCACCAGCTCCAGGCTCCGGGGAGGGATTAAGAGGGCCTGCAGTCAGCAGCCCAGAGCTCGGTTGCTGAGCAGGTCTTGCTGCCATTTCCACTGTGACCCTAGGTTGGACTCTTCTTATTAGGTCTTATTCTTCACAAGACAAGACCCCAAATCATAGCCTAGTTTCTGCATTGTTCCCACATACCCAAGCTGTATAAACTTCTCAGTACTACAACTGGTTCTCAGAAAACAGAGATTTTGTTTCTGAACCTTAATCCTCACCACCAGGTCTCTTTCACCATAGCCCTCCAGCCAGCCATGTTCCCTCCTTACTGCCTGTGCTATGATGCCCTCTGGATGGCGCTCCGCCACCTTCTGGCACCACCACCTGCAGCCCCTTGTGCCAGCCCTCCTTGGCACCCCCTGACATCCCTGCCGGGCCTGGAACCCTGCCTACTAGCTACTGCTTGGCAACTCTGACACTCCGTGTTCTTGTCCAGATTTCCTCCTGGCGCCTAGGACTGGGTGCTGAACACATGGCCATCTTCTCCCAGGAGACCGTGATGATTATTATGTCCTCTCCTTAGAATGTCGACTCCATGAGGGAGCTGTTCTGTTCACAGGTGTAGCCCAAGTGCCTAAAACAGCGCCTGGCACGTGGTAGGTACATAACAGATATTAGACGCTGGTTTTGTTTTGTTCCTTGGGCCCTGGTCCTTCCTGATTTTATGCCATTGACTGAACTCTGCAACTAGCATTATCTTACTGCGTATCTGCCTTAGAAAACCCCAGCTCCCTGGGGACAGAAAATGGATATTCATTTTTTTTAATTGGGGTATAGTTGTTTTACAATGCTGTGTTAGTTTCTACTGTACGGTGAAGTAGAGTTCCCTGTGTGCTGTACAGCAGGTTCTCATTAGTTATCTATTTTATACATATTAGTGTATCTATGTCAATCCCAATCTCCCTATTCATCCCTCTCCCCCTTTCCCCCCTTGGGGTCCATACGTTTGTTCTCTACGTCTGTGTCTCTATTTCTGCCTTGCAAACTGGTTCATCTGTACCATTTTTCTAGATTCCACATGTATGCGTTAATATACGATATTTGTTTTTCTCTGTCTGACTTACTTCACTCTGTATGACTTCACTCTGTCTCTAAGTCCATCCACGTCTCTACAAATGACCCAGTTTCATTTTTGCATTCCCAAATTCAAAAAGGAATTTCATTCCTTTTTATGGCTGAATAATATTCCATTGTATATATGTACCACACCTTCTTTAATGCAAATCAAAACTACAATGAGGTATCACCTCACATGGGTTAGAATGGGCATCAACAAAAAATCTACAAACAATAAATGCTGGAGAGGGTGTGGAGAAAAGGGAACCCTCTTGCGCTGCTGGTGGGAATGTAAATTGGTACAGCCACTATGGAGAACAGTATGGAGGTTCCTTAAAAAACTAAAAATAGAACTACCATATGACCCAGCAGTCCCACTACTGGGCATGTACCCTGAGAAAACCATCATTCAAAAAGACACATGCACCCAAATGTTCACTGCAGCACTATTTACAATAGCCGGGACATGGAAGCAACCTAAATGGCTATTCATTCTTGTTTGGAGAGTCAGCAAGCGAGGGAGGGGGGAAGGTGGCTGACTCCAATGCTTCCCAAGGCTCCTTAGGGTTTATCAGGAAAAGATTCCATGGGAAGTTTTTTCTATACTCCTTATTCAGGAAGGAAAGCAACTTTCCAAGTCAGTGTCTGTGCCCTAAACTGGCTTCAACAACCACCAGCGCCCCTACCTTCACCACCTGCTGCTCCTTCTCGGCAGCCACGCCCCCAGTGGACAGAGCTCGCAGGCAGCCGCATCTCTCACCCAGCACTCTGAACCCTGGCCACAGCTGACGGGACCGGGGGTGACACGTGATCCAAAGACAGTCCATTTGTAGGCTGACCAGCAACCCGGGACGTGGTCCAGTATGGTAACTGGGCTGGGTCAGTCAGGGTCTCCTCAGGAACGTGAGCTGAAAGAACGGGGCAGATAACAGAATCTGAGGCTGATGGAATATTCTGGGGTGAGGTAGCAGCCATGAAGCACTATTCTCAGGGCAAAGTTTTGAGGAAGGAGGAACTGAAAGGAAACAGATCAGGAATGAAACATAAAATGCATAGAACAGGGGGAGATGAGCCAGCCGGGGGGGTGGCGGTAAGAAACTTGCCAAGGAGCCAGGTCAGGCCAAGAGCCACCAGGTGTCCTGCTGGGTTCCCAGACCCACCTCCGGGTCCTGCTCTTCCTGCTGGGGGGTGCTTCTGAGCACAGGTCTCCCTGGGATAAACATGTCCTTGTTTGAGATGCACTGGAGCCTTGCCACTAAAAGACCCTAATGAAAACACGTTCTGGTTGGGGGAATGCACTTGTTTCCTCTTGCTGGTATTACAAATTACCCTAAACTTAGGGACCCAAAGCAACACAGATTCATGATCCTGCAGTTCTGGAGGTCAGAATTCTGAATCGGGTTTCTCTGGGCTACAATCAAAGATGTCGGAAGGGCCGTGCTCCTTCGGGGCCTGTAGGGGAGAATGCTTTCTGGCCTTCTCCAATTCCTAGAGGCGCCTATAGCCCTCGCTTGTGACCCCAGCCAGCAACTACGTCACCCCAACCTCTCCTTCCATGCTCACTTCTTTCTCTGACTCTCCTACCTCCCTCTTCCCCTTATGAGAACCCTAATGACATCCTTGGGCCTTCCCAGGTGGTCCAGGATAATCTCCCACCTCAAGGTCCTCAACCTGAATTATATTTGCAAAATCCCCTTTGCCATGTAAGGTAACATAGTCACATAAGGTTCTGGGGATTAGGACATGGACCTCTATGGGAGGGAGCATTATTCTGCCCACTGCAGGGAACAAGGGGTAATCCCCTCAGGACTGCAAAGTAGACCAAGCCCTCAAAAATCATAAGTCGGCTCCAGAGGGCTGCTTACATTCTAAATGCTTTAAAACAGGAAGGAACTGAGCTGGTAAACAGGCAAAGCTCCCTCTCATAAGCATCTGATCAAGAGGAGAGCATCCTCCGTATTCTCAATGCTGGTTTCCATATCTTACACAAACACAGGGCTTCCTGGGAGTGTGGGCTTAATTTGAAATGCAAGGTGAGAGTCTCACCCTCATTGGAAGGAAGTCTGATTAGCATTGCAGTGAATAAGCAAGCAGTCCTTGGAGAGTGAGGCCGACCAGAACCGTAGGAGAGATTGGTATAGACCCACCTTGGATGCTGGTCCTTCCTCATTAAAGAATTTATTTAGTTATATTTCACTCAGAAGAGACTGTTGACAGCCCAGATGCACACGGCTGGGTAATTATAGGGCTCTAAGAAATGACGTGATAGGAAGAGAGGAGAATAAATGATAAGAAAATAATGCCTGGTAGCAGCTTTGACTGACAGCACAGAGCTATACCATCAAGCCTGAGTGTGACAAGGGGAGAAAAGGAAAAGAAAGATGCCAGGCCCTGCCCCGTTCTAGCTGTTTCATTTCAATCCCTTGTTCCTGCTCCTTGTCTGTTGTGGAAAAAAGCCTCAGATGCCTTCTTTAGTGTTTAGCTGGAAAGGAGCCTTCCAGGCCTGGGGTTTCATGGAAACCAGGTGTTTAGTTTAAAAAGCAGAGATGAAAAAAAAAAAAAAAACACAACCCTTTGCTGAAATCAGTTTTTCAAAAAATATACAGGCCCTCAGCAGCCGAGCTTAGTATCTTCGGAAGTCAGTGACTAATTATTCAAATGCATCCAGGGGCGGTAAGTATCCACCCACATTCCTGGGTTGTAGAAACCCCAAATAGATAATGATGCAAGGATTCCACACCAGTTTGTAAAGAAAATTAAATCAGCATGATTCAAACATGTTTATTCTTTTCAATTTTATACCAAATCATGTTTCAGACATGGCCTGAGGGTTATGGGGCTTCCTCTAAGGCTTTTAGCCTCAAAGGGATCTACGGTTGGTGAAATATAGATCTCTTAAGGATCCACAATTTTCAGTCTGAGTTCTGAAGTCAGAGTTCATTGAGCTTTCTATTTGGACATTTTTATGTTACTGGGACCCAAATGTTAACACTGAACTCATCAAAAATAACTTGTATCTTTAGTGTTTCCCAGATCACCAATAATCTACAGAGACCGACCGAGTGTAAAGTCTTAAGTGCCAGGCAGACTGTGCACAGATTCCTTCTGTTTCCTGTTTTTTTTATGAGCTATCTGCTGCTGTGTTGCCCCACCTGTGAGTATTCTGTTTTTCCCATAGTGATTAGTTTGGATTATGGAATGTGTTGTGTAACAAATGAGATTAGGAAGAAGAGGGAAAAAAGAGCAAAAGGATATTACTTCTGACCTGTTGAAATAACCTAAGGCAATTTCTGATATAAAGGACAGCTTGTAGGACCCATCAGAGCCTAGAGCTGGGCTAACTCCTTCCTAGTATGTGTTTTCCACAGACTCATGTAGAAGGAAGCCAAAAAGAGTCAGCACACTCTCTGCTCAGAGATGGATTTATTCCAACAAGGAGGCCATACAAGAAAGAGGAATGAATACACACAGTACGACCCTAAATAGGAGCAGAGTGGGATGGAGATTCTATAAAGGGCAACTGGGTAGAAATATTGATTCTTAGGAGCAGAGAGTCTTAGAAAGACTGGAAGACGAGATATTTCTGCTCTTCGATCTGATTTCAAATTTTGCGTCTTCAGCAAAAAGCCAGAGGCAGAGCCCTTATGGGCCCAGAGGGAGATTAATGAAACGGCTTCTAGAAAACCAAAGCAGGACAATTTTGAGGCCAGAGTACCTTAACAACCATGCTCTGAGAACTACAAAAACCACAATAACAATAAAGATTATAGAGGAGGAAAGGAAAGGGAGGCAGAGAAATGATTTCCCCCAAAGATTTCCACATCCTACTCCCCATAACTTATGAATACATTTGGTTACATGACAAGGGGGAATTAAAGTGGCAGACGGAATTAAGGCTGCTAATCAGGTGACCTTGAGATGGGAAGATTATCTTGGATTATCTGGGTGGGCCCAATGTAATCACAATGTTCTTAAAAGTGGAAGAGGAAGACGGAAAAGAAGGTCAGAGTGATACAATGTAAGAAGGACTCAACCCGCCATTGCTGGTTTTGTAGGATGAGGAAGGGGCCATGAGCTGAGGCATGCAGGCAGCCTGTAGAAGGCGGAAAAGGCAAGGAAAGAGTTTCTTCCCAGAGTCTCCAGACGAGATGCAGCCCTGTGGACACCTTAATCTTAACCCAGTAAGACCAATTTCAGATGGACTTCTGACCTCCGGAACTGTAAAATGATATACATGTGTTGTCTTAAGCCTGTAAGTTTATGGTCATAGGAAACTCATACACCTGCCTGGTGAGTAGGGGAACATAACATGTCTGAATTGGTCTCGATGAGGACTAGATATATACCTCATGCTCCCCTCAGGAAAAGGAAGTACTTGAGAACTCCAAGCAGTTGTTAGGAGAAAAGGAAATGTTTTCAGACTCCTTGATCTTAACACCTCTGCCTATTAAGCTGGGGGAGTCTGAGCTGTGCAGAGGGACCACTGTAATGGAGCTAAGGAATTAATCTTCTGGCCCCCAGTGAGATGCAGGCACCTCTGCTAAGGATTGCATGTTAGCAATGAAGAGACTTTCCTGGCATCACGGCCTCTGCTCTGAGAAAGATCTCAGATGTGCTACTATTTTTGTTTCAAAACTAGAATCTTCATATGAAAGTCGTGGTGTGGCAGATACTATTGGAAGCAAATCCAAAGGTCTTTCTCCCATTCTTCCTTGCTGAGAGAGCCCTGTTTTGTTTAGGTATTTACCCCCACTCCTCCCCCATGTGATTCAGGGTCCAGTGGTGATAGATCTAAGCCAATCACAGTAGTCTCCTTTGCCCATGATGCTGTCATTATGGTCATGTGATACAGTTCTGGCCATTGGGCTGTGAAGGCAAGTCGGCTTGAAGGCTTCTGGGAACAGTTTTCCTCAAACTTGAAAAGAGACTCATGAAAGAGAAGAGCCTCTTTTTGCCTCTGGATGTTGTTGTGATGAGGCAGTGATTTCTGGAATTACGAGCCAGCATCTCCAGACCATGAAGATGTGAGGCTGAGAGCAAAGCCATATACCAAGGTTAGCAGAATGGAAGGACAGAAAGAACCCGGGTCCCTGATGACACCATGAAGCGCCTGAATTAACCAATTTCAGAGCTGCCCTACGTGGGTCTTCTTATTTATGAGACTATAAATCCCTTCAATTTTGTGTTGGTTGTAACTGAAAGTATCCCACCTGATGAACAGATGGTTAATTAACATCCATAAAACATAAAAGTTAATGAGAAAAAGATGTCTATTTCAAGATTTTTTTAAATTAAGCAAAAGAAAAGAACAGATAATTGCCAAATAAAGAAAAATAGACTATAAACATTTGAAGAAGTATTCAGATCTACTAATAACTAACTAATGGCCAGTAAAAAGAACCAGATACTATTTTTTTGCCTCTAAATTGGCAAAAACCTTTTGTCAGTGATAGCATGTAATAGTGTGGATGGCTTAGGGATGTAGGTGCTTCTCTTGGAAATGAAATGGACACATCCTTTCTAAAGAACACTTTAGTCACACATGTTACAGAGACAGTCCCTGCCGGCTGGATCAGAGATTGGAATATCCCTGGTAACAACCTTCTACCCTAATATCTATTTAAATTCATTGATTTGCTGGTGAGCCTAGAAGCTGTCTTGGAACTATCTAGAAATATGTCTTCATCTGAAGTTCAGACGTGCTTGGCAAAGTTAGATGGGACCACCTGACGCTAAGTTTTAAGAGGAAAAACAGTGTCCTTGGAAGGAAATCTTCCATGGGGAAGAAAAATCAGACAGACTTGTCAGGCAGCAAGTTCTCCAAATGGACAAGGTAGTGATTCCAAGCGCCTTGGCAAGAGCACAAGTACTTGGACACAAGCACAGATCCAGCCACCAGGGATGTTCTAGGGAGAAAAATCTATATAGTTGAAACCAGAGATTCTTAGTACAGAGGTTATAACAGCTCACAGCCCAAGAATCTCTTAATGGGGTCCCTCTGTCACTGTATATTAGAAAGCAGGGAAGGTGAGCACTGGCAGCCCAGAGCAGAGAAGGGCATCTCAGAGCATCTCCAAGGCACATCAGCAGTGAGGGTGCCCATGTGTCTGAGGAACCGTCAACCAGTGTGAAGTGCCTTCTAGACACTCCCTGATAGGCTGGAGAGGAAAAGGAAGCTACAGAGGAGACTCAAGTAACTGCAGGTGCTCAAATAAGAAGAGAGGTTCTCAGGCTAGTAAAAGCTGTGTCTTTTTTTTGTTTTTGTTTTTTTGTAATGTTGAATGTTGAGTTCATTACCTCTTGTTTTGAAAATGCACATCAATACAAGTCTTCGGGTTTATGGGATAAAAAACAAATCACATCTCAGTTTATAGCCCTTTGCTTACTGAGCCAGCCTCCTCTGAGCTTGTGAATTCTGCCCACTTCTTGAAAAGGTACAGGTGCTCAGGTCAGATCAGCAACAGGTGAGTCTCCCGATGACCCTGGGAGGACTTGCTGCTGGAGAAATTCAAGACAGCCCCCTGTTCAGTCGAATCACAGACATTGTTCTACTTTTGAGCCAAGTAAGGGTGTTGATCTTCATCACACCTCTATGTTAGATGTTCCTTTTGCCAGTAGGGTTGAGTGTCTTATTTAACTCTTAAAGCATACCAAGGACTGTGAGTCTGTGACTTCACTTGTGTCCAAATGCTAAAAAGACCTGAGAGGCATTCACTACATCAGGAGACCTAAATCTCTTCATATTATTTGACCTAGCAATTCTTCTTCTACAAATTGATCCTAAGAAGATAATCGAGATTCACTCAAAGATCTTTATACAAGAATATTCATCACAGTACTTTCACAATTGCAAAATATTTTTTTAAAAAGTTCAAGAATTGGGGGCTTCCCTGGTGGCGCAGTGGTTGAGAGTCCGCCTGCCGATGCAGGGGACGCGGGTTCGTGCCCCGGTCCGGGAGGATCCCACATGCCATGGAGCGGCTGGGCCCGTGCGCCATGGCCGCTGAGCCTGCGCGTCCGGAGCCTGTGCTCCGCAACGGGAGAGGCCACAACAGTGAGAGGCCCGCGTACCGAAAAAAAAAAAAAAAAAAAAAGTTCAAGAATTGGGAAAGGGCTAAGTAATTTATGATACCATCCTTAAAATTATGTTTCTAAAAAGTATTTAACGATGTGAGAAAATGTTAAAAATTAAGGAAAAATTAATACAAAGAACTCAATGTGTATTATGACCCTAATTTTGTGTTTCAAAAAAATGGAAAGAAGACTGGAAGGTAATGCATCCAAATTTTGCATAGTAATTAACTCCAGGTGCTGAGACTATGCAGGATTTTACTTTTGATTCTTTTAAGGAAGGGGTTATTTTTCATTTTTTATGTTTTACGGTTGTTTTACTATGAATGTGAATTGCTTTTGTGACTAGTAATGAGAAATAAGAGTTATGAGAATTCCATGCTAATGAACTTGAAAACTCCTACCCAAAATCTGATATTTCAAAGCTTATCATTTTAAGAGAAAGAAAAAGAATAGAATAGTGATGAATGGGCGTCCTGTTCAGAAAAGAGAACAGATTCACCACCAAGTTCTTTTGGGTTAATCAATCCACACGACAACACTTAAGATGATTGCATTCTGAAGCAGGCTATTCTAAAGCCATATTTTTCTGTAGGCATTTGGTACATTTCTCTATGATTGAAAAGAGATGATTAGTTCATGCTGGATGTCCTCATTTGTTGTAAAATTTTCCTCGGAATTACGATATTTAGTTTTAATGTAATATTGCAATATTATTTCTCTTCTAATCTTTCATTTGTCTTCATTCATGTAAATACAGGGTTTAAATATACCATTTTTCACTTAGTGAATTTAAAACTAGAGTTTAAGATATCTTTTTAAAAATACTAAAAATAAATAAATAAATAGGGGTAGTGAAGGAAACATTTATCCTCCAGTTTCTTTTGCGGGCCTCTCACTGTTGTGGCCTCTCCCATTGCGGAGCACAGGCTCCGGACGCGCAGGCTCAGAGGCCACGGCTCACGGGCCCAGCCGCTCCGCGGCATGTGGGATCTTCCCAGACCGGGGCACGAACCCGCGTCCCCTGCATCGGCAGGCGGACTCTCAACCACTGCGCCACCAGGGAAGCCCTATCCTCCAGTTTTTACATTCATTATAATCCCACCTTACAAGAAGAACAAATGAAATGTTTGGGTAAAACTTTGATGTGGTGAGCAATGAAGAAGAGCTCTTTGGAAGAACAGTTATTTGAGCTTGGCAGTGGGTCCTCTGACCCATCCCCATGGGGAGCTGGCCTGGCAGTCTTTGTGGGGTGACAGCTGGAGGCTATGGGATTGAGGGCTGCAGAAAGTGCCCTATTCCCTGCTTTCTGCCCCAGACTGCCAGCTCCTGAACTGGGCCCGTGTCCCTCCAGCAGAGAGTAAATGAAGCAGCCACATGCTGTAATTTCTCAATTTGGTCTTCTGCCTATCATGTACTCCCTCTGATGCCTGCCTTTTGCAAGCCACACCCATGCAGTGGTATGCTGGAGCTGGTTTGTACTGGCCAACAAGAGCTGGTCATTAACTCTTCAAGAATTTTGCTGTTAATTGAAACCAGCTATGGCAGGAATATTTACACCCTGGAAATCAGCCACCATTACAAATAAATCCACGTGGTGCCTCCCTACCCAGGACTGGTTTCTGAGCCCACACTGTACCTACCACTCATCCTGAGCATGAGTTGTCTGTGCCACACTCCCCTAAACCACGCTTCTCCCAGCAGTCTATTTCCTGTTACTGAGACCTCATCCCAGGGAGTGTGTCTGGTCTCCAGATTCCTGTGACCCTGTGGGGCGTGGACCAAACCCCAGATGTGGCACCATCTAGTAGAATTCCACAAACTCTGGGCATCTCAGGGGACTCACTGCTTTGTTTACCATCAAGTTCTCACACATCTGAGACAGCTCCTGTCAAAATAGAGGCAATAGACCAATTCACACATTATTTCAGACTGCAAACCTAATGGGAAGATTTCAGAGGTTCTCCTATTGAATAAACAAGCCCTGTCAATGTTCTATAAAAAAAATTCTGGAAAGAGTCTAAATGACAGTCCCCCAGTAATATTTTAATTGAGATGATGCCGTGTGACAGAACGGATCCCATCCATGACTTTCCCTTGGCTCTTGTGTGACCTTTCCCCCCATTTCTCGACAGATTCGTCTTGCTGAACATCTTGTGGAGAATGTGAAAAACATCCCCTTTTTTCTCTGTCATGCTGAAATCTGAATCTCATGAATTTATTTTCCTTAGAATAACCCATGCTGCATATTCTGATCACTTCTTCAATTATATTTGTAACACTCCTCTTCGAAATAGCTCTGAACATTCTCTCTCTCCTCCTACCCCTCTTTCTAGTCTTGATCCTTCAGTGGAAGATTATTGCTTTGAACTTTAAGTTGACCATAGCCAGGGAAATATCAAAGGGGTCACGGATGTGTCATTTTTGTGGGTATACATTCAGAGTATAGTTTTTTGTTTGTTTTTTATTCTTGACACCATCTTTAATGCTTTTAAGCCAAGGAGGGTAGCTTAGGAAGGTCCTATAAGATAGTCACAGACTTGGGACTTCCCTGGTGGCACAGTGGTTAAGAATCCACCTGCCAATGCAGGGGCCACAGGTTCGAACCCCGGCCCAGGAAGATCCCACATGCCATGAAGCAAATAAGCCCGTGCACCACAACTACTGAGCTTGCACTCTAGAGCCCATGAGCCACAACTACTGAAGCCCACATGCCTAGAGCCCATGCTGTGCAATGAGAGAAGCCACCATAATGAGAAGCCCATGCACCACAACAAAGAGTAGCCCCTGCTCACCACAACTAAAGAAAGCCAGTGTGCAGCAATGAAGACCCAAGGCATCCAAAAATAAGTAAGTAAATAAATTTTTTTAAAAAGGTAGTCACAGACTTGAGATTGCTCAGAAGAGTAACAAGTACACTCCAACCCATCTACATGTTAATCGCGTCACCCATATGTACGTAGCCTGTTATTGTTCTCAGTCCTCTTGAGGCTCCTCTCCTCAAGGAGTTTGGCTGTTTATCTAGTAGGAGAGATAGAAAAGTAAGAAAACACAGTAGGATCTGATATTATCTGTGCAGTAATATAGGTGTGAACAAAGTAAAGAGATAAAAGTGGTAAAGAAGGGATGACTAAGTCAGCTGGGCAACGTATTAGTTTCCTGCGGTTGCTGTGACAAATTATCACACATTTGGTGGCTGAAAACAACACAGATTTATTCTCTTATTGTTCCAGAGATCACATTCCAAAATGAGTCTTCTGGAGCTAAAATCGAAGTGTGTGCAGGGCTGTTTCCTTCTGAGAGCTCCAGGGGAAGAAGCCCTTCCTTGCCTCTTCCACCTTCTAGAGGCTGTCTGGAGGTGGCTTCAGCCTCCAACTCCTCCAAGACCATGGGGGCCTGTGGGACAGCCCAATGCTCTACAACTTGGCTATCAGCCTACCTTAGCAGTGGACCTCCCACCACCATCCTCAGGTCCTACAACTGAAATACAAAGGATTTCCCAATTTTACTTTGGAAAATAATGACAACTTTTTTAAAAGCTATCTGTTATTATCACTTGTGTGTAACAAATGATACTAAGTGATGTATATGAATTATCTCATTTAATCCTTAAAAATAACCTCTGTGGCAAATACTAGCTTTATCCCCATGTTCAAGATGAGGAAACTAAGGCTTAGTGAGGTTCAGCCATTTGTCCATGGTCACTCTTGCCAAGTAGCAAGAACCGTAGCTCAAACTTAAAACCAGCTTCCTCTGGTTCTAAAGCATCTGTTGTAACCACAGCTCTATTCTATGCTGAAGTCAGCTGAGTCCCCATCTAGAGATTTATTCACTAAGGGATTAGATGCAATAAAGTAGAAAAGATATGAACACAGGTCCAAGAACTTAGTCACATATAAACATATAAATTTGGGTCAATTGCTTTATTCCTATGTGCCTCAGTTTCTCATCCATAAATTGGAGATAAAAATATTACCCATTTGAGAGGGTCTTTTTTTTTCTTTTTTCAGTGTATCTGGTGTGGAGCCTTAGATTCTACCATCTGAACAAGAAAGCCCTCCAGATGATTCTCGGGAATCACTCTCTGAAAAACTCTGAGCTCTCTTCAGGTAGGCCTTATAGTTGAATTGGGGTCAACCAGTAATAACCAGAATGGTAAGTTTTCAAGAACAAAGAAAAGCATTATTAGTTAAAATTGCTCCAGTAGGAATCTGAATGATAATAAAGCTTATTTCCTTTTTTATTAAAAATTTTTATTGACATATAACATTATATGAGTTTCAGGTGTACAATATAATGATTTGATATTTGTATATATTGTGAAATGATCACCACAGTAAGGCTAGTTAATAACACTGCAATGTGTATTTGAAAGTTACTAAGAGAGTAGATCTTAAAGAGTTCTCATCACAAGGGAAAAAATGTAACTATGTGTGGTGATGGATGTTAACTAGACTTACTGAGATAGTTTAATGAAGATTATATCAGATAACATTTGCAGATACTGTGTACCTGAAAGACAGTGATCAATACACGTTAGCTATGTTATTTAATTAAGAGTTATCATATTATTGAAAGTAGAGAATAGACACATCTTTGTGTATATTCTCTTTGTGAGGACTGGACCAGGGGAAGGTATTCTTTGATGCAGAACCTTCAAGGGAGACTGGTGATAAGCATCTTGGTGAACAATCTAGGTCCAAATAAATGTTAACTCTCCTGCAAAGGGTATGCAGGGTACTGGCCATGGTGAAGGACCTTTGTCTGTCTGTCATTAAGTGTTCTCTCTCAGCTCTAAATTCCCTTCTACAATTTGCTCAGTGATACTGGAGTGAGACAAACAGGAGGGAAGAGGACAGGGCACAACCTTTAAAAGAATGACGTAGTCCTTGAGGATAGACATAAACTGGCTAGAACCAACTAGTTCCAAGATGGCAGAAGATCCACCTTCCAGTAGACCCTGAGCCTTGTTATACACTCATTGTAATGCGTTAGCTAAATGACACACCCACAGGTGCCGGGACAGTTCTGAGGCCGACCAAAAAAGGCCAAAAAGTAGGCGGTGGCCCAATTCCTGGAAATCCCCACTGCTTCTCCAAAATAGTTGGAATAATCCTCCCACTCGTTAGCCTGTGAAATTACCCAGCCCTTGAAAACTAACCGCCCCATATCTCGGGGCTGCTCTCACCTTCTGAGATGGCCCACACTCTGTCTGTGGAGTGTGTTTCTCCCATGACCACTCTCGCCTTTTGAGACAGACCAGATTCTGTCTGTGGAACGTGTATCTCTCTAAGTAAATCCACATCTTACCTATCACTTTGCCTCTCCCTGAATTTCTTCTTTGCTGAGACAAAAAGAACCCGAGCTTAAGTCCTGAGACCAGGTGTGCAATCTTAATTAAAAGACAGTGGGTTCAGGGACTTCCCCAGCGGTCCAGTGGTTAAGACTCCGAGCTTCCGCTGCAGGGGGCCCAGGTTCGATCCCTGGTCGGGGAACTAAGATCCTGAAGGCCGCACAGCACGGCCAAACTAATAATAATAATAATAAAAAAAGACAGTGGGTTCAAGTCCCAAATCTGTGTTTTGGCTGAGATTGAGTCCCAGCCCGTGAGTTCAAATCCCATCTGAGTGGTGCAGTTTTTTGTTTTTTGGTTTTTTTGCGGTACGCGGGCCTCTCACTATTGTGGCCTCTCCCGCTGCGGAACACAGGCTCCAGACGCGCAGGCTCAGCAGCCATGGCTCACGGGCCCAGCCGCTCCGCGGCATGTGGGATCCTCCCGGACCGGGGCACGAACCCGTGTCCCCTGCATCGGCAGGCAGACTCTCAACCACTGCACCACCAGGGAAGCCCAGTGGTGCAGTTTTAAGACTGTTTGTCCTTTCCCTGTTAGGCATCAGCAGTCAGGGGTGCTAGATGAAGACGGGAAGGGAGAGGCGGAAGAGGGACCTGCTGCTGTGCCTGTGTGCACCCCCGCCCCCGCATTGTGGCACCTGTAGGTCGGTTCTAGTTGCAGGTGGTTCCCATTGCCAGCTTCTTTTCACTCTCCCAGAATCTGGCTCCCGGAGCCCACACCCCCTCCGTCTCCCAGCTCCAGGGGCTCCTCCTCCAAGCTCCTGGGCAGCAGTCAGGCAGTGTCTTCCCCAGAGGGCTGTCACCCATGTGGGCCCCTGTACAAGCTTCTCAGTTCTGGAGACCTCAACCTCTTGCCTTCGTTCTCCCAGCCCTAGAGGTTCCAGTTGCTTCCTGCAGTAACTGTCTCTGTGTTAATTCTGTCACATTGCTGTTCCCTTTTTGTTTATCCTGTCCTTGGACAAGCTGTTTAATCAATTCCCTAGAGTAGATTCTCTCTATTAGAGTAACTCACGTGGATTCTGTTTCCTGACTAGACCCTGAATGATAGGACACACACACACACAACACACACTTACACTGTTAACACTGTTCACAGGGATTTGTGTATATACACACGCACATTTGCACATGCTTTATCTGTGCAAATGTGTGCAACTGCCTCAGTTTGTTCCAGCCCTGCATCTGTTCCATGGGCCCTCATTAATGTTCTGTCCTTTCCCGATTCTAAAATGAAGTAGAAAGAACAAAGTGACAGAGTTCTAGGTGATGGAAAATCTTTTCCTTCTCATAAACACAAACATCTGTTCGATGCGTCCATAGTCAAACACTTACAGGCCGACTCTTTGTAACATCAGTCATTCGTGGTGGCCACATTTGTTAAAGACTTACTGGCTCCAACGGGAAATTTTAAGCAATTCGATGACAGAAAAATTCCCTATTGAAATTTTCACTGCTTCCTTCATTTATTCGACCTCTATCGCTTTCCACTCAGTGCCTGGTACTCTAGACACTTCAGATACGGAAAAGGATAATACAGACAAAGTCACAGCTCTCACGGGGGAAGGACAGGGGAACGAGGGACCGGGAAGCTATTCCCAGACCAGTGGCTGGGAAGACAGCGTCGGGCTTCGGGTTTGGGTGACCGCAGCAGACAGAACTGAGGTTACGTGCGAGGGCTCTGGAGTCCGGCCGCCTAGTTTCAGGTCCTGCCTCCACCACTTGCCAGATGACCTTGGAAATTTCCTAAATTTATCCGTGCCTTCTCTTTCCTCTTTTTACAAAACAGGGATAATAATAAATACCTCTTCAAAGGGTTACTAGGAAGATTAGACAAGAAAATAAACAGTGCTTGACACAGTACAGGCACTTGGTAAGTGCTAGTTGGTATTCCTGTCAGCGCCATCATTAGAGATGTGCTTGAAGGGCTCCTTTGCCCTGAAAATCTGACTTGTTAATCTGCCAGGGGACCCAGAAGGGCTGAAGGGCAGGTCACAGTTGCCCATTTCCCAACAGCATCATCCTGGAAAAGTTACATAGTCTCTCTGAGCTTTCGTTTCTTCATGTGTCAAATGGTGATGATGGTGCCTGCCATGCAGAGTGTGGCTTGCACAGATTAGCCAATGCATACACACCCACAAGTCCCTGCCTACCAAGTACCTAATAATTAGCACTCACTCCTCCAACAAATACTTTGGGAGACGTACTATGTGCCAGGCGTTATTCTCACTATGGCTAGAGCCAGGAACAAGACATAGTTGCTGTCCTAAAAGGGCTCACCTTCTAAGGAGGAGACAGACAAGAAATACACCAGCAAGTCACCACCAGGGGTAGTGGTGAGTGGGGGGTGACCTGGGAAGTTCTCCGTAGAGGTGACATCTAGTAGAGACAGGAAGGAAATGAGGGAGTAGGCTGTACAAAGATTCGGGAAAGGAGAATCCCGTCCAGGGACAAAAACAAGTGCAAAGTCTCTGGGATGGAAATAGGGGTGTTCAAGGGCAGGAAGAGACAATGTCACCAGATCAGGGAGAGTGTGTGAGAGAGAACCAGATAGGGGCCAGCTCAGGCAGGGCCTGATAGTTATAAGAACACTGGATTTCAGGCCAATTTTTAAGGGAAGGCATTGGAGGTTGAGGTCAGAGGAAGCAATGTGATCTGATTATTATTTTTCTAAATGATTACTCCAGGTGCCCTGTGCACAGCTACCTGTAGGGAGAGAGAGTAGACGCAGGGAGTCCAGTGGGGAGGATTAAGGATGTATTCTGAAGGTAGACTTAAAAGGATTTGCCAGTGGATTGCAGTGAAGAAGACTAGGAGAGGAGCATGTCCGGGTGAGGGACTGGGCAAAATTAGCTCAGATTTAGCCATGGAAGCGGGGTGCCTATTACACATCCACGCAGAGGGGTTGAGTGGGCAGTTGGATATACACGCCTGGGGCTACCTTCTCCCCCTCTCTGCTTCCCTTCCACCGTTACAGGGTTATTTATTAGAGTTAAGCCAGTGACCTAAACAGATGCATTAAATCACCATTTGGTCATTTGGTATGAATCTAGTTAATTTATTTTACAGCAGTTTGCTGAAGGAATGAGAATATTTATGGCGCACAGGAGCCTTTACCTGGCCCTGGAGAGAGGTCAGTGTGTCCAGAATAGCAGAAGGAGTGCAGAAGCGGGAGGCGAAGCAGCACCAGAAATGATTTTCTCCTGCCTGGCAGAGCTGGCCCTGTGTATATAACCTGTGCTGCCTTAGAATTTCACACAAGACTTTTGAATCACGCTGAGTACCTCTTTCGGGTCATTTACTTCCCTCTATCAATTACTAGCCAAGCCAGACACAGTCTGAATTTAAACCAAATCACAGTCGCTTTTTCCACCCACCACCCATTGAAATTCTCATCAACACCGTTATCAGTGACTGCTGGAGCTTCCATCCTTCCAGGGAGACATCCCTCCAGGGACGGAGACAAAGAAACACCCACGTCTTGGAAATAACCTTTCCAATTACCTTTCTTCTCTCTCCTGATGAGCCTGGCAGAATCATGTACCCCATCTCTGTATCTCATAAATGGTCTCCGCAGAGCCAGAGACAGGCAGTAGCTCTCCTCCTCCTCACCTTAGCGTCCCCGGCTTGCTGCTCAGCACTGCTTCTTGGGGTTCTTTATCATCTTAATTGCATCTTGCATGCCCACCTTTCCGCTCGAGGAGCTGTGGGTATTAATCATTTCTGAGTCACTCTGGGAAACGCTGAGTGCTTTATCTTTTGCTCTGTCACCAGCATAAGGATACAGGAGGTCGTAAGCAGGCAAATGGCTTCCTTCTTGATCACAACCTTCCTAAAATCTTCGCTGCTCACCGTCTTGGCAGAAAACTTCAGGCGTTTTCCCCTGGGTAGCCATTCTTCACTCTAGCGAGTTGCCTCCAAGGTCAAATTCATCAATGTCCACTGTAAAATTACCAACTATCTGATGTTTTATTAACACTTTGCAAGCATCATCCACAGAGGTGAATGAGAGCATGCTGCAGAGCAGTGGTTTCAAGGTTTCCCACAGCATTAGCATCCCTGGGACCTCACGAGCAATGCACATTCTCAGGCTCCACCCAGACCAACTGAACAATCAGGACCTATGCAGGGGTGACAGGGACACAGCAGTGTGTTTTATCAAGCGCTTCACGTGCTGAAACACACTCAAGTTTGAGAACCACCGCAGAAGTGCTTAGAATGGGTAACAGGATGCCAGTCACTCCGGTGACGAACAAACCCAGTGCCTTAGGTTGGGTCGCTTCACCTTGCACCTGACAATGAGGAGATCAGACCTGATCATTGATCGTCTCTCCACCACTTTCAGATCCAAAATTCTAAGAATGTGGGGGGGGGGGGGAGGGGAACAGTATGAAACAATGATGATGGTAATTATTAATATTTCTTGAGTGCTCCCTATGAGGCTGGCACTTGGACAGGCATTCTCATTACCTAGGAGACACACACGTCTTGGAAATGGACAAATAAATGGTACATTGTTCTAGTCTCCCTCCAAGACTCAGCTTGGACTTTCCTGACACACAGTTGGAATTAGGTGTGTGCCCCGCACTCCACCACCTCCACATGCATTGCTCGTAGCTCTTACCACTGGTCATTAAGACTCTCGGCCCTTGTCCTGGTTTCTCCCAATAACGTGAAGGGAGGGAGCCCGTCTGTACCCCAGCATCTAGCCAAATGCCTGGTATTTCATAAATATCTTCATATCAGTAACCTTCACTCTGTGCCCAGAAAAGCCACAGGCATTGGTGATGTCTTGAAGCCCCTTCAATTCTCATCTCCTCTCCCCTACTCATCCCAACCACCCTTGTTGTTTTTATACCTCTTCCCCACCAAGCTCTATGATGTGGCCTTTAACATCACACACGCCATGTTCCTCAGCTAAGGCCGCACTCTGCATCTCTCAGTCGACTCCATCTTGGCCTCATCTCAGAAAGAACTGACTAGACCTTCCTTTTACAGAGATGTCTAAAAGGCTGTCATCTGATAGATGCATTTTCAAACTCATTGATTTAGCTGTGATGCACAATTTCTAAGTGGGAAGTATAATAAAACCATTTTTTTAAAGAGCTATTTGTTTTTTGTTTTTTTAGTTTCTTTCTTTCTTTCTTTCTTTATGGCTGCGTTGGGTCTTTGTTGCTGCGCCCGGGCTTTCTCTAGTTGTGGCAAGCGGGGGCTACTCTTCGTTGTGTTGCACAGACTTTTCACTGCGGTGGCTTCTCTTGTTGTGGAGCACGGGCTCTAGGCGCACAGGCTCAGTAGTTGTGGCTCGCGGGCTTAGCTGTTCTGTGGCATGTGGGATCTTCCCAGACCAGGGATCGAACCCGTGTCCCCTGCATTGGCAGGCTGATTCTTAACCACTGCGCCATCGGGGAAGCCCAGTAAAACCATTTTTATTAATTTATTCCTGTATTTCTCTTCCTCCAACAGCAACAGCTCTTCTCCTTCACTAATTGTCCCACAGTAAATTGCTGGGAAAGGTCAGCCTCAGGTCTCCTTAGTGAGTTGATGTTAACATTTCTATAAGCCATGCAGAAAACAAATATACACTGTGAGAAGATTTTATCGCCAGTTCTAACCATCCCCATAGACCAAGCATTGTAGTGTCTACGGAGGAGGAAGCCTCGAGAATGCAGATGTGCCCAGAAACAGCCTCACTACTGGGTCCATACACCACTCATGCCCACTAGCATGCTTTCAGAACCTGACTTAAGATGCTGTTGTAGGCAGAATTCTCAGATGTGGCCTGGTGTACACACCCCTTTGCCCAGTTATTCGATCAGACACTAATCCAAGTGCTGCTGCTGTGAAGGGATTTTGCAGATGTAGTTAGATTCCAAGTCCATTGACCTTAGGAAAGGGAGATTACCTTCAGTGGGCCTGACCTAATCAGGTGATCTCTTCAGTGTGATAGGACTATTCTTGGCCAGAAAGATTTGAATCATGAAGGACATTCTCCATCCCTGACTTTGGAGATGGAGGAGACCACAGGGCAAGGAATGCAGGTGGCCACTGGCTAAGAGCCAGCAAAGAAATAGGACCACAGTCCTACAACTACAAGGAACTGAATTCCACAACAACCTGAATGAGCTTTGGAAGCAGACCCTTCCTTAGTCAAGCCTCCTGATGAGAGCACAGCCCAGCCAACACCTTGATTTCAGCCTTGTGGAACCCTGAACAGAGAACCCAGACATGCTATGCCCAAACTTCTGACCAACAGAGCCGTGAGTTAATGAATGGGTATTGCTTTAAGCTGCTAAATGTGTGGGTAATTTCTTATACAGCAATAGGAAACTAACAGAGGTGCTAATAGGTAACACCCCCTCCTTTACCCTAAAATGTAGGTCTGCCCTTATCACACAGATACCTCATACACTCCATGCCTACCCCCACCCCCATTTCCATTCTTAACCCTGCCAGAGAAGGTTCTAGAAACACAAAATATAACAACTCCCGCATTATAACAGAAGGCAAATACAACATGTGAGGACAGGAAGAGACCAAGCTGTCCTGTGACAGACAGAATGACCCCTACAGTCCCTGCTTTGCCCCTGAGTGTGGCTATCATGTGCTTTCTGCAAACAATCCATTATTTTTATGCCCTCAGTCATCTAGCATATAACCTCTCACCCTCACTCCGAAGCCGTCCTGTACTCAGTGCCCTGAAATATCACAGATGGTGCCAAGTGCCTCGTGGCTTCCACGACCCTCGAGTTGTCTGCTTCATTTTACTGGCTGTAACAGATGGCCTGGTCTTGCTGCACCACAAAATTGAGACAGGCCGTATCCTTCAAATTCCTTCCCGTGCACACTGTTGGAAAGGGAGAGTCATTTATGGTCTCTCCTACTGGATTGTCTGTAAATGATAGGGCTGCATTATAGATTAAATTTTCTGCAGGAATATCCAGCTCAAGGCTGAGAAATTTCCCTGCAGGGCAGATTACAGGGAAAGTGTGGGGTGTCTTTATTTTTTTTTTTTTTTAACTTTCTGGTTTTGGCAATTAACATTTAATGTAATACATCACCATGAATCACTGGGAGAGGCTCTCCTACAGTACTCATTAGCTTATTAAAATGAACACAACTGTTCTGGCTGATCTAAATTGTAGAATGATGACAAAAATAACAATAATAATACATCTCATATCAATTTTATCCTGTCTTCTGTAATATTTCCGCTTGCCCTCCCCTGAGTCTGCGGGGTAGGGATGAGAACTTGAAACTAAAAGGGAAACCTGCCACCACAGCCTCAGGACTGTCATCCTCTCAGCTCAGGATGGCTCCCGCCTGGGAAGCTCTGCTCTGTACCTCAGGGAGCAGGAAGGGGTGAACACTGTCTCCTACACACCCCAGGCCATCACTTGGCCACTTCAACCTACTTCTGAGAGTCAGTATAGCCTAGTAAGTCATTCCCAAACTTTGTTGCACACCAGAAACAGCTGCAGATCTCTAAACAATACTAAAGCCTGGCTCTCATCTGAGACACTCTAATGTCATCAGTCTGGACTGTAACCTGGGGATTTGGGGGGTTTTCAAAGCTCCCCAAGTGATCCCAATGTGCAGCCAAATGTGGGAACCACTGGCCCAATAGTCAAGGCACACTTCGGGTTAAGGCTTTACCACCAATAGCAGGACAACTTTGAGCAAGTCACATATTCTTTCTACACCTCAGTTTCCTAATCTGTAAAATGGACCTAGTCATGGTATCTACCTCACAGGTATTAGTAAATGAAAGCATACATGCTGATGGTTTACCCCAGTGCCTAGCACACAGTAAGCAGGCAGTATGTGTTAATTATTGACATTGTAATTGTTGCCCTCATTATTATTTCTCTTGGCCTCTCTGGAGATCATGGAACCAAAGATTCTTTTGTTAGCAAGGACTTGAGGAGTCATCTACGTTGAGGAATTACTGTTCAAAAGTCCCCAGCAGGTGACCATCCAGTTTGGCTTGCTAGCACTTTCTCCACCCAGTGGAGCTCATCGTGATTGTTAGGTTCCCACATAGACAGTTTGAGGGTACGATGGGAGGGGGGGAATTGGGGGGTTCAAATTTGACAAAGTAGGTAGTATTGTGAAGCTTCACTCACTCAGCAAGCATTTATTGAACATCTGCACCAAGTACTGTGCTGGGACCACTAAGAGAAAGACATAAACTCATGGTCCACTTAGCACAAATCACCAGCTCTTGGTCACCCCACAGCCAGTTAAAGCTGAGAAGCCCAGATGATCCATTGGTAAATTAATTCTTTTGCTGGGGCTTTTCTGTTTGCTTGGAATCCCTCAGAGCCACGGTGGTGGCCCAGTTCTTCAACCATCCTGACCTATCCATCCCCTCACGCCCTACCTTTGATCAGTTTCTTCCCACTCCTTTCCCCTACCCTGTGCCTCTACTCTGTGTTCTCAGACTAGCTGTGTCATTCAAATATCCCAACTCTTGTGCCTCTTCCAATACTACTTCTCTGCCTATCCTCGTGGGTTACTATCTTTCTGTATGACTTGTTAATCATGACCACGCCATACATACCTGCTCTTCCAAAACAACTCATATGGATGCCTGTCTAGGATTTTATCCCCTTATAAACCAATAATCAATATTTTAGAGAAGTTTCATATAATCCTATCATCCCATTTTTCTGTTCCTCTTCCCAAGAAAATGCCCCAAAGTTGTCTATTCTTTTTTTTTTTTTTCTTTCTTTTTGCAGTACGCAGGGCTCTCACCATTGTGGCCTCTCCCGTTGCGGAGCACAGACTCCAGACGCACAGGCTCAGCGGCCACGGCTCACGGGCCCAGCCGCTCCGCGGCACGTGGGGTCCTCCCGGCCCGGGGCACGAACCCATGTCCCCTGCATCGGCAGGCGGACTCTCAACCACTGCGCCACCAGGGAAGCCCCAAAGTTGTCTTTTCTTGAGTCTTCACGTATTTCTTGATATTTTCTTCTAAACCCTCTATTCTCAAGTTTCTGCCCCTAGCACACCACTCAGTCCCACTCATCCGTGCTACTGGTGGACCCCTGCCGTAAATGCAGTTCTGACGCTAACCACCCAGAGTTAGTACAGACACCACAAGTTAAGGGCTCAGTCTCCATGAGACTGCTGCAATATCAGGGGTCCCTAGGCCACCCACACTTATGACCAATGGTGTGGTCATCAGTGTGACCCCTACACATTCAGGGGTTCCCACCCCTACACACTCAGGGATTCCCACAACTCTCAGGCTTGATAATTCACTAGAAGGACTTACGGAAGTCTGGAAAGCACTATGCTTATGATTATACAATAGTTTTATTATGAAGGATACAAATCAGAAGAAGCCAAATGAAGGAACTCACAGAGCGAGGTCTGGGAGAGTCCTGAACACAGAGTTTGTGTGCCCCTCTCCATGGAATCAGGGCATGTCACCCTCACAGTACATCAGTGTGGCCACCAACCAGAAAGTTCCAGCCAGCTTCAGTAATAGACATGACTGATTGAATCACTGGCCTCGTGATTAAAAGCAACCTCCAGCCCTTCTCCACTCCTCAAGGTCAGAAAACTAGGCTGCTATCACAGGGCCCAAAACTCCAACCCTCTAAACACAGGGTTGATCTCTCTGGCCTGGGTGACCCCCATCCTGAATCATCTCATTAGCATAAGCTATCTAGGAGCCCACCCCGAGTCACCTCTTTAGCATAAATTATCAAGGCACACCATGAATAAAAAAGACATGCCTACCACTTGGATAATTCCAAGGAACCCAGGAGAAAGGCAAGCCAAATTTTATTATACAGCAACCTCCATCTTGCAGATCCAAGAGCAGTGTTGTACTTCTTAGCAGTGTTTGACAATTGGTCACTTCTTTTTTCTTGAGAGTTTTCTCACTGAGCTCTCTGGTTGTCCTCCTACCTCCCTGGCCATGCCTTTTCCTTCACTGGAGGCTACTCCCCTTCTTAGCCTCTAAGTCTAGAGGGCCCAGACCCCTCCTCTAGCTCTACCTTCTTTCGCCCAGTCCCAGGCCTGTAATTAACAAAAGTACATTGAGCCGCAGCTGCGTCTTGTCATCCTGGGGCCTGTGTCACTGCAGCAAGCCCCAGAAACCCAGACCTCTGTTCCACAGGAGATCCGCACAACCCGGCACCTCAGACAGAGGTGCCACTGCTGCAGCAAACGCACCTGTGCCTCAGGACCGAGGTGCTGTGCTGGTTCGGCAGGCACCTCAATCCCAGCACCCTGACTCCACTGCCGCTCTGAGTGCCAGCATGGCTGACCTGGTGCAAAGAAGAATCCCCTCGGCTAGAACTCACTCCCATGGGCAAAAAAAAGGAGACTAGGTAGATCCCAGCAGCCTTTTCCTCCAAGGTCTCTAATAACTCTAGCAATCACTACCACCCGCAGGACCTTCCAAGACTTGGCTAAAGAAGATGATGCACACTTGGCTGATGTTGATTTTGGCTGTCACAGCTACGTGGAGCCTACACCACTGTGCCCTCCCAGGAATCCCTGACGCTGACCCCACCCAGCTGGTGCCCTCATAGCCACCTTCAAGAGAAGTTCTTTCCCCACTGAAGAAAGTCTCAGAAGACTGGGAGAGGTGACCGCTTCCTCGCCTTACTACTCTGGCTAGTAGTAAGCCTTGGAGGCAACAGGCTGCGCACGGTAAGTCAGCCCCCTATTTTTACCCTAAATGTTCAAAGCTGAACCAGACACAGAACTGTATCAGCAGTCAACCCACTAGGCAGGTCCCCCTCATTGCATCTGTACCTCTTTTCAATTCCTTCCAAATATTTGTATAACCGCAGAGCACTAGCAGGCCCGGGCAAAACTAAGAGGCCACCTAGAGCCCAGACAGAAAGAGAATCCAACATGAGTTGTTTAAAAACAGTGCAAACAGCAACAAAAACTTGTGACTTCCATTTCTGTGACATCTCCAAATTGTTTTGGAATTTATCAAAAACACTTGGAAGATGTAAACACTGGGAAAGTAAAAGCTATGGATTTGCCGAGCTGGCTAGAGTCTCCTGTAGACCAAACTAAGCTGTTTAAATGCTTGTGCCTGGCTGCAACTGGGGACTTCTGTTCCTCTGGCAGGGGGGCTGAATCAGAACGAAAATTATGCCTTGACCTGACTCAAAGGTGTGCATTCCTAGTTCAGTGCCTTGGTCCTTGAGCTTATCCAGATGATGAGATTTTTGAGGGCTGGGAGCTTGTCCTTGGCATCTTTGAGTCTCTTGCAATTCTTACTGCTCAGCCTCATTTGTAACTGGAGCCCCATAAACATGGACTGGTTCCTTGCTGCACGTTACTAAAATGTGACTGGGCTTCTGGGAGCTTGACATGTTATCAAATGGAAGTAGTATTTTGTATAATAATATGAATAGCTTATAGGTTGTGCAAAGGGAGTCTATAACAGGCAAAAAGAATGTTCTGGAAAAAAGTTTAATTTATAACACCAAAGAAGAGAAGAGATGGCACAATTTCAAATAAGAAAAACCAGGTGTCTTGCTGTTGCTAGTAGAACTGTTCTGACTGATCCCAACATCAGTCTCTTTCACTTGGCTGGGGAGAGAGTCCACCCACAGTAGAATCACGCACTGACCCCTGGGGGTTCAGCAGATAGGACAATGACCTAGAAGCCTGACCAGCTGCAGGAGCAGCCAGCAGATACTCTGCATGCTGAAAATGATAAGTTACTATAAACTGTGCCATGAGCCGCATACAGAAGCAATTTGTAAATGGTTCCTTACAAAGTTGGGGGACGCTGAGGACAAGCCAGAGCACACAGGAAGGATGGAAACTCACGTCATCCTCTTATGCCTCCAACCTGATGATGAGCTTTTATCCCGCAAGATGCAGAAGCTAGACCCCTTTGTCACGGAGCTAAACCGCCGCCTGGCCCAGGGGTTTGAAAAGCTGAGGGAGGGTCCCAGAGAAGGTGAGGTAGCTGCAGGCCAGCCACTGTCCTGCACCAACAACATGTGCCAGCAGATAAGCGATAATGTGCATGGGCTGCTAAGCGCAAAGGCAGTGTGGATGTCTCCAGTCTTGTGTAAAATGTCACTGTGGGCCACCCTAACTGGAAATATGCAGGGAGGGGGACATCTGGGATGCACAGTGCAGACTAGCCACATTGACACATGACAAAGCCGACACACTTTCTGAGACCAGCTCCTCCCTGCAGGGCTACGTGCGTCTTTGGTACAAGCAACCTGTCCCTGACCTTCTCTGTCTTCTCCCACAGTTCCCTTCCCACCTGATTCCCCCCCTTGCTTCTTTTCATTTTCCCCATTATCCGTGAAGGTCAAAGTATCTGATGATTGGATGTTTCAGAAACTGTTAGGATCAAGAAGGGCCCAAAAGGGCCCAGCAAATACCTAACCAGGCTGTGGGGACCACTGCTCTTCAGTGGGATGGAAACTTGGGGTGCAGACCCCAGACCCAGGGTTTCTGACACCCTCTAACCAGACTGAAATAGGCTTGGACTTTTTTTGGTTCTATCCTTCAGAGCCCAAAAAAATGAAAGTGAGGCAGATTATAATGGTAATTTTACTTTCTCATATTTGGAACCATATCTACCCAACATTGAACAATATTCTGGAAATGCAGAGTTTTGTGTTTTTTGTTTTTTGTTTTTTTTTGCGGTACGTGGGCCTCTCACTGTTGTGGCCTCTCCCATTGCGGAGCACAGGCTCCGGACGCACAGGCTCAGCGGCCATGGCTCACGGGCCCAGCCGCTCCATGGCATGTGGGATCCTCCTGGACTGGGGCACGAACCCGTGTCCCCTGCATCGGCAGGTGGACTCTCAACCACTGCGCCACCAGGGAAGCCCTCCAGAGGCTTTTTGTTTTTCTCTTCTTTCCACAAAGGGATAAGTATCTTATTATCACAAATGAAACCTTAACAGATTCGGAGAAAGGGCTGTACCACCCTTAGGAATCTAAATCCAGATCCTTTACCCATTTTCCATGGATACAAATCTCAATTGTTCACCACCTCTCATTGATCATAATCAAAAGATAGACGAGACAAATTTCCAAGGGGAGGCTTGGTCCTTAAATAGAAATACCTGTTTCCATGGTGACATCCTATTAAGTTATAGTTTGGAACAGGGAACTGAAAAAAGTAGTTGACTAGAGATTCTGAATTTTAAATCCATACCATCAGTTAGAGCATTGAGGGATTTGAACGCCTCCAGAATAATTTCACACGCTGGGAAGGATGAGTCGCCAGTCACTTCAGGAGGGCCATCCCTCGCTGAGGCAGGCAGCTTTGTATCTAGGCCTACCAGGAAGAGCTGAGGAGATACACGTGAGTTTAGTTACTGACCCTGAATTGGGAAAGTTCTGGCTTTGTCCACAGAATTTAAACTTCTCTGAAGCATGACTTAAGAATTAGTTATTCAACACGTGGATTTTCCTCTCCTGGGGTCAATTAAATACTCATTAGAGGAATGGTTCACAGCCTTGGCTGTAAGTTAGAATAACCTGGAGAGCTTCTTAAACAATACTGATGCCAGAGTCCCACCCCCAGAGATTCTGATTCAGTCCGATTGGACTTGGGCCCAGGCGATGGTATGTTTTCAAAGCTCCCCAGTGAGCCTAAAGTGCATCGGGGGTCTAGGGTCTCTCTCCTGGTTAAATCGTTTCCACGGTGGCTTAAGAAGAGGCAGGTCTCCACTGCTCGTATTTCCATTTAATGGGTGTTTGTTAAGCAGCGGACTGAGGAATGAATTAACTTATCTGACTTAACCTGTCAGCAACCCCCTGGGGTAGATGTTATTATGATCTCCATTTTGTGAGTGAGAAAACTAAAGTGTAGAAAGGTTAAATAGTTGCCTGAGTTTGCAAAGCCACAAAGCGTAGAGCTGGCTTTAAACTCTGACCTGGTGTCAACCAAGCCCATGCTGTTAGCCACCATTATACTTCCCGTCCCATCACTGGATAGTCCACCGGCCACTGAGAAAACGCCCAGTTGTCCAGTTCTCACCCCTTCACAGAAGAGGCAGAAACAAGGAGAGAAAATAAATGCATCTCATAGGCTATACGTTAGAGGTCGGATAATACGTGCATGGAGTTAGTCCTGGCAGACAAGGTCAAGGACACCAGGTGTAACCACTTTATTTTCTAGATGAGGAAACATAGATCCAGAAAGGGTAAGTGATTTCCAAGGTTCATAAGTAGGTTGACTTCAGAGTCCCATCTCCTCGTTCTACGTGAAGTCGTTTTCTCTGGCACCCATTAGTTTCCCGTTTACCGTCTAGTAGAGGAGAGAGCACAAGGGCACCGGCAAACTCAACTGGCAGCGGTAACGTGAGCGAACGTGTGCTCAGAGGCTAGTGTGGTGTCATAGGCGGGGCGTACGGAGGAGGAGGAATTGCTTGTGGCTGGTGAGATTGGGGAAAACTTCACGGAGGAAGTGGCTTTTAAGTTGAGCCCAAATCAGGTAGGCTTCCATCTTGCTGAGCTGAAAGAGAGAACATTCCATAGGGAGCGAAGAGTGTACGCAAAGGCAGGAAGACGGGAGATGTGTTGACCATCAGGTGGCCTGAATTGTCTTAAGCGGAGGACACCTGTGAGGAAAAGAAACACGAGACAAGATGAGGAAGTGGGAGCGAGGGCGCCGACCGAGGGGGCTGGACCCTAATCCAAAGGCAGTGGGACCGTGGCTACTGAGTCCAGTGAGTGGGGACTGTGCTTACGAGGCAACACAGTGCGGACTGAAGCGGACAGTGACGAGGGTCAGAGACAAGTCATAGAATCTGTCCTCTCACAAGGCAAGCGAGGCCGAGCTACTGACGAGGTCTTGGGAAAGGAGAGAGGATCGAGAGTGGGGTGGGGAGCAGGGAGGTGCAGCGGGGATGGGATAAGGCGGGGTGTGTGTGTGTGTGTGTGTGTGTGTGATGAGGCCGTGAGAGACAGAAACCAGCCTCAGCGGGGGATGGGGCTGTGCGCACCCTGGACTCCACCGCGTAAAACAGAAACCAGAGAAGAAAGAGAAGGTGGGATGATAAAATCCTTCTGGTCAAGGTGAGAGCTCAGCGGGAGAGGAAAGGCCACAGGAAAGGGGACAGGGCTGAGGTGAGCTGCGGGCGGGAGGAGAGGAGAGGGCGGAGGTAGAGGGGGTTCGACTGCAGAGGACGCGCGTGCGCTGGGAGGGGCCGGGCGTCAGAGGAAAGCCTCCACTGTCCGCCCCCGGGCCTGGTCGGACGGGTGACCAAAGTGGTCTCAAAAGGGACAGTAAGTGGCGAGAACAGAGCTCTGGGGGAATGTTAGGAACCCAACTGCACGGAATCAAATCCTCTTGAACACAAGCATAGTCCACGGAATGGGTTGAGATCATGCCAAGGGACCGAATTCCATTTAGTGAGGATTTAGCTTAATTAAAGTGTTTGACTTGCATTCAATTGATGTAAGGTATAGTCTTGCAATCCTTATTGGGCAGGAGTTAAGTAAATTATACTTGCTTAGGGCTTTGAAGGCTCTTGGTCTGATCTAACCTAAACTCCTGTAGTAAGACGGAGAGTATTGGTGTGAGAGGTAGGAGTATTGTGGATATTACGATTGCTGTTGGTAGAAGAGTTGTTCGTTTTGTGGAGTGAAATTGTCATTTTATTCTTAGGGAATAGATAGTTTAACTGCAGAGACTTTAAAGCAGGTGTAGGCATAGCTAGATATACCAACCCCCAGAGACCAGAAACGGCAGAAGCCACACCACCCCTGGGCCTGAGCAGAGAGCAGTGAAGGCAGGGCTGCAGTCCCAGAGAGGACGGTCATCCATGCGCTGCCAGCGCAGGGATGGGCAGAGAAGAAACACCCTGACTTCTCTGCCGCTGCCAGGCTCCTGTGCGGTTCCCATTGGCTGCTCACAGCAGGACGTGGAGGGCAGGGCAGCCCAGCTGATGATTGTTAAGGACCAGCCTTCCCAAGCGCAGAGCAGGGCAGAGAAGGGATTTGGGGGCAGAGCACGTGGAGGCGAGCTAGCATGCCCAGCAAGCAAACAGCCTCGGTCCCGAGTCCGTCAGAGTCCGCTGGCCGGGGACAGACACTGCTCTTCTCTCCGGGCCGGTGAATGATGGGCCGAACCTTCTAGGGGAGGAGGGAACCCCGGGCTCTGCACAGCTTTGCTGCTGCAACTCACCAGCCGCTTCTTCCCAAATGTCTGAAAACTAGCATCTTTGGAATCTTGCATGAATGCTTTGTGTTGTAAAAATGACAACCGGATGAGCATGAACCTTTTCTGTGATGGCAGACCTTGTCCTCTTACGCCCATATTTTCCATAAACTCAACTCTGCCAAAGTATTTTTGTACTAAGTGTGAGAGGAAGCTTGGGAGATGTGGTTTGGCAGGTGAATTATGGGAATTCCCAGATATTTGGTTTTTGAAGATAAGAGGAAAATTATTGCATCCCTCATAAAGCCCTTTGCCATACCCAATACCAGAAAAATTTAAATGGACAGGTTTGGAGCAGGAGAAAGGAAATGCAGGGAATGACAGCTTTTTTTCAGGGGAAAAAGACATTACCAAATCATATGCTCACATTGATTTTCAGAAACATAAAACTAGAAGAAAAACCTTCCATCAAATTTCAAATCTTCCAACTTCCAGGCTATCAGCTAGAAGTTGGTTTCCTGATCGCAGTAATTCTCATGAAAGGACCAATGAATCTGAATTCGCTTAAGGAGAATTTTTCTCTTCCAAAGAGTATCCTGCTAACCTAAATGACTCTCTCATTTGTAGAACAGGGAGAAGGAGATACTTCTGACCCGGGAAAAACGTCTTCAGCCATTTGGTATCCTATTTCCAAATATTATTGCCACCAGACTTTTGAACTCAAGAACTCAAAAGAGCTTTTCTGAGTCACCAGTTGTTTTCCAAGAATATCAGCTAAGGAAACAGTAGAAAGGGATGGGGATCAATCCCTATTTCCAACTCAGCGTCAGTGAGACCTCTCAAAGTCAACTAATTATACGAACCACCTATGGTTTTTGGCAAAAAGACACTGATGACAAGGAGAAATAAGTCCTCTTTAACGTAAAATACCCCACTACCCTCTAAACTAAGACGAAGGCTCACGTGTGACCAGTGCTAAGGAGAGGAGTATACAATGCAGGACAGAAGATTAGGAGATTTGGTTTGTCAAAAAGGCCAGGGAAGTCTTTTTTTTCTTTTTTTAATTGAAGTGTAGCTGATTCACAATGTTGTGTTAATTTCTGCTGTACAGCAAAGTGACTCAGTTATACACATATATACATTCTTTTTTATATTCTTTTCCATTATGGTTTATCCAAGGGTATTGAATATAGTTCCCTGTGCTATACAGTAGGACCTTGTTGTTTATCCATTCTGTATGTAATAGGTTGCATCCACTAACCCCAGACTCCCAGTCCATCCCTCCCCCATGCCCCCTCCCCTTTGGCAACAACAAGTCTGTTCTCTATGTCTGTGAGTCTATTTCTGTTTCATAGATAGGTTAATTTGTGGCATATTTTAGATTCCACATATAAGTGATATCACCCGGTATTTGTCTTTCTCTTTCTGACTTACTTCACTTAGTATGATAATCTCTAGTTGCACCCATGTTGCTGCAAATGGCATTATTTCATTCTTTTTTATGGCTGAGTAGTAGTATCCCACTGTATATGTGTACCACATCTCCTTTATCCATTCATCTGTCGATGGACATTTGGGTTGTTTCCATGTCTTGGCTATTGTGAATAGTGCTGCTATGAACATAGGGGTAAGGCCAGGGAAGTCTTGACCTGAGATCTGAAGGATAATTAGAAGTCAACTAGGCAAAGAAGGTAGGGAAAGTATGTTCAAAGGCCCTGTGATAGAAAGGACCATGGCAGGTAGGTGAAATTAAAAGTAGTCACTAGTGACTGGGACCGAGATTATAGGGAGGTAGGGAGTTTCTGGGCCAAGAAAGTCCACAGGTCCATGCAGCATCTGTAGCCAGCGTTCAGGAGTTGTTTTTTGTTTCTTTGCTTGCTTGCTTATTTGTTCTCTATCTTTCAAGCAATGGAGGGAAGGAGGGAAGATGACACTCACAGGCTTGCCTTTTAAGACAGTCACTCTGACTATAGTATAGAGAATGGAATACAGGGGCAAGGGTGATGGGGAAGACCAGTTAAGAAACCATTGCGGGGCTTCCCTGCTGGCGCAGTGGTTGAGAGTCCACCTGCAGATGCAGGGGACACGGGTTCGTGCCCCTGTCTGGGAGGATCCCACATGCCGTGGAGCGGCTGGGCCCGTGAGCCATGGCTGCTGGGCCTGCGCATCCGGAGCCTGTGCTCCGCAACGGGAGAGGCCGCAGTGGTGAGAGGCCCGCGTACCGAAAAAAAAAAAAAAAAGAAACCATTGCAATAGTCAAGGCAAGAGATGATGGGAGCTTAAACCAGAGTGGAGACAATGACCAGATCTGAAAGATATTTAGAAGAAAAAAATCATTGAACCTGGTGACATTGGAAATGGGAGTGTAGCGGGGAGGGATCAAGGATGGCACCTACACGTCTAGCTTGTGTAACAGGTGGAACCATTCACCAAAATTGGAAACACTGGAAAGAAGACCAGGTTGGAGGGGAAAGATGATGAGTTTAGGTTGAGGCATGCTGTGTTCAGATGCCCTTGAGAAATCCAAGAGGAAATATGTAGGAGGAAGTTGGGCCCTCTGGTTTCTGGACCTTCCAGTAGTACAGGGTGCTGTCTGGACACATTTGGTCTTTGGTAACCACATCCGGGCCCAAGTTGTCTCCTGGAGGATGAAGCTGTGCTAAAGAACTGTCTGTCTGTGAGCTTCCCTAGTCACAAAAATTAGAAGGTAATTCCCATGTACCAGGGTCTGCCTTGGACAAACTAATGAAGCCAGTTCTCTGTGTCCTAGCCTTCAATCAGCATAGGGGATAAAGCATGGAGTCAGACAGCCATGTGAACTTAGGCAAGCCTTCAATTTCTCCCTGGGCTTGAGCCTCAGTTTCCTCATCTGTACAATGGATGGGGTTGGGGGTGGGTAGTGGAATGGCAATGTAAAAGGAGGGTTACTAAAAGAATCAAATGGTATCTGTTAAATGCCTGACATGGTTTTCAACAAATGGCAATTCTCTTTTCCTTTCCCTAGAAGGTCTCCATTTCTGTCACATGAATTCTGGGAATCTCTGTTCCTTCTTTCTATTAGAACAAGGGTGTGGCATATCTTTCTGTGTGTGTGTACATTTAAGTTTTTTACCTTTTTGCAAGTTTTTAGCTTTTAAAGTTAAAAGTTAAGTTTTTAACTTTTGTATTTTACAATTAACTACCTGATTTTCCCATGTTGGCTGAAGAGAACCATTAACTGTAGTTCCTAGTTAAATAAGCAACTCTCTATGATTCTCACCCAGCAGAGTTACCCAGGTGGGAAGTAGTTTGATTGCAAATCTACTGCAGTTTGGAGCGTCAGTCAGGAGCTCTTCTGAGCCCATTGTTTATTGCTTTTGTTCATGAGGTTGTATCTGTGGCATTGCTTTTCCAACCAATAATCACAAGGCTTCTCGCTATATCCAGGTTTGGGCTCATTTGAGAGTCCTCCTGGCCCAAAGCCCCAAAATGAATTTTGGATACTCCACAGACATCTCTATTTTGCAGCCAACAATCTTAAACACAACCTCCAAATTTGATGAGGTAACATCTCAACAGGCAGAGATGTGATTTTATTTATATTGTATATGGAATGGAAGGCTTGTCTGCCCAGATACAGAAATTTAGAGCTCAGGAAACTAGTGTGACCAGCCATCCCAGTTTGCCTGGGACAGTGGAGTTTGCTGAACCTGGGAGTTCCAGGTTTAAAACTGACAACATCCCAGGCAAACTGGGACAAGTTGACCTCCCCAGCAGGGAAGGGATGGGCACAATAGAAGACCTTTCCATCCTCTTTCAACACCTGGAAGTAGGTGAAGTTCTCATCAGCTGGTCTTCCACCCCCACCTATGGGTAAAGTGGCCCAGGTAAGGCGTGCTCCTTGGCAGTCTCTGGTACAACTGCACGCTTTGTGCTGGACTCCAGGGTCTAGAGAAATCCTCACTCTTTGAATTCTAAAAATTGTTGGAGAATAGCAAATAGAGCAGCTGGGACTTCCCACTTCTGGAATCCTGGGAATTCATTCAGAATTATCTTTCAGTCAGACATTATGCTCCAGGGCCCAGTCTTATGGCAGACAGAGAATGGGGAAGTTGACAGACTCTCCCATTTACTAGCAGTGTGGCTTGGGCAAGTCCTCTCTAAATGTGAATTTCCTCACCTGCACTTTGGTGATGACAACATCTCCTTCAAAGAGCAATGGTGAGGGACTTCCCTGATGGCGAAGTGGTTAAGAATCTGCCTGCCAATGCAAGGGACACTTGTTCGAGCCCTGGTCCAGGAAGATCCCACATGCTGCGGAGCAACTAAGCCGTGCACGACAACTACTGAGCCTGCGTTCTAGAGCCCGTGCTCCCCAACAGAAGAAGCCACTGCAAGGAGAAGCCTGCACACCACAACGAATAGTAGCCCCCGCTCGCCACAATTAGAGAAAGTCTGCACAAAGCAACAAAGACCCAACGCAGCCAAAAATAAATTAAAAAAAATTTTAAAATCTAAAAAAAAAAGAGCAATGGTGAGAATCCTGCAGGTACCAAGCACTCACTAACAAAGGCACTGAACTCATGCCCGTTTCTCTCTCCATCTCCGTGCCCTTGATGAGACATATATTTAGGGATGGTGTGATGACAGCCTCCAAACGTTCCTCCATGAGTTTAGATTCTAACACTCACTGTTAGAATTGCAGAACGTTGAGTTGGAAACAAACTTTTCAATGTTCTGCTCTCCTCTTCTCCAAAATGAGTATCATTAATGATCCATGAGCCTATGAGTTATAAAAATCCAGATTCTCCAATCTAGCCATCCAACAGATAAAGAAACTGAGCTCCAGAGTGGACGGGTGGGTGACACACTTGCTACATAGCAGATCTAGAATCCAGTCCTCTAACTTCCAATCTTCTGATCCAGTGGCTCCTCCATCACACTGTCTCCTAATCCCTTTCCTCAAGGATTTGGTCTCTGGCAATAGAAAGAGTTGGGAGAACAAGAATAAAAGCCTTAAGAAGATACAAGCACCTTACTGATGCTTGATTGAAGGGGGCAAAAGCTGGTTTTACTAGAAGAAAGTGGGAAGGCCAATGGGGGAGGGACAAGAAGACAGGGTTTAGAAGAAACACTAACTAGAAAGAAGAAAGCAAACTTTACCCAACTAGTCTACGTCAAAGTGACCCCAATCAAGAGACTCTGCTTGACTGCTCGATGATAGTGACCCAAACGTGGCTACTTTTTTTAAGGGGTCCAATTCTAGCTCCTGTGACAATTACTAAGACATAGGACTCCCTGATGTGGAAAAGTGGAAACAGCAGCCCCCTCATAAAATGGGGTGCTGGTGCCAGCTTTCCCAGGCTATCAGATGAGCCTCTTTTGTATCTAGGGCACAGGTAATAGCAGACTCACCCTGTTTCATTATATCTGTGATTCTGCAGTGCTTCTGCTAACAACCTCGGGGCTGCCTCTGTAATTTAGGCTTGTGTCTTTAGACGGCTCTCTCCTTGATAACTCGTGCTGGTGATGTGAAATCACTTTGTAAGCTGGGAAGGAATGGAATGCATCATCGAAAAGTTGTACCCAATTTGCCCAGCCTAAGAATCTGACAGTTGGAAAGGTAGAAAGTGCTTCTTGCCAAGAATGGATTGTGAAATGGATTAGAAAATGAAGGCTGTTTGGCATTCACCCCTTTGCAGCTCACAGGTAGCCTTGAGGGCTGCAGTGTAACCCCACCACTTTGCCCAAGAGGGAACTATGACTATGATTTCAAGTTACTTTAACTGTAGATTATTTTGTCCTAAACTGTAGTTAAGAATTAGGATTCAGACTTAATTCCCACCTCCTTACTAATCTGTGAAGAAAAATAAGCCTGTTTATCAGGTCCTTGGGAAGTTGGAGATTTAGCTAGATTTAGTAATGCCCTATGACAAAGATAAAGTCTTTCCAAGAATAATAGAAGCAATATAGAATGTGATATTCTAAAAAGTATGTTCAATTATGCATTAGATTAAAATGGAAAATAAATTATAGGTGAAATTGCACATAACAAAGAAGATTTCTGAGCTCTGTCCCTGACCCACTTATTAAGAACTTATTATTCAGTGGGTCAGAATTTCATTAAACCAAAAGAAGTTAATGATTTCTTGAAGTTTGTCAAAATGGGCTTGACATGCAGTGAGAAAATAATAATATCAATAGTAATAACTTATGTAAATGCTTATATTGTGTCAAGGGAGAAACCAGTCACTTCCATGCATCTTATAGTTGACACAAAAATAAGCACACAATAAATGTTAGGTATTGTTATAGTCATCACATTTAACCATTACAATCCTATGAGTTATGTACCTTTATCGTTCCCATTTTGTACATGAGCAAACTGAGGTCCCAAGACATCGGTAATTTGTCCAGCCTCCCACAGATGTATGTGTTGGACATGAGGTATTAGTTCATTTCTGTCTAACTGGGAGGCCATGCTTTGGACTGCTATGCTTTAGTACCTCCCTGCTGTCCATATTGCCCTTGTTTATGGCCTTTGTCCATGCAGCAAAATCAATTATGCAACTAAAGATAAGAATCACATAGATTACATATGTGAATTTTTAGCATTGTGTATGGATAAGAGTGTGGGCTTTGGAACCCTACTACTTACCAGCTGTGTGGTAAGTTACTAAACTCCCTGTGTCTTGGTTTCCTTGTCTGTAAAATGAGATAATACCTCGCACACAGGGCTGTTGGAGGGAAAAAATTAACACCGTAACTCCTCTGTAAATGTTATCTATTATTTTTACTAAATGAACCTGCTATCTTTTTTTAAAAAATTTTTTGGCCGTGTGGCGCGTTATATAGGACCTTAGTTCCCCGACCAGGGATCGAACCCACGCCCCCTGCGTTGGAAGCATGGAATCTTGACTACTGGGCCACCAGGGAAGTCCTGAACCTGCTATCTTAAAGGTAAATAGCCTCTCAATGACAGTACTTGCCTACACAATTTTTTTTACACAGTTTTAGCACAATATTTTGTAAAATGTGTAATAAAGTCTTGAGACATTTTTCCAGCTAGGGAAGACACCATCATCCTAGCTGACAGCTGTAAATCCTAGGACACTGAGCTTGCCCCAGCCCTGTGAGTGATGGTTCTAGAGTGTCTTAAACCACAAGGAATGGAGAGTCAATTGTATCAAGTACTTTTTCCCTTTGGGATTTGCACACACTGATGATTACACGTTGTGTGAAGATGACTGAAATGATCAGAGTCCTTTTCACATGGAGCAGGTCTGAAACTGTCATTGCTGTCATGGCCACAGCTACTGTTTTCAGAACAGCCAGGTTGGTCAGCTTCTGGTTAGGCAGGAGGCTCCTGCTTTCATTGGAGAGACATGAGGCTCCCCAGGCAGGCTCTCCTGCCAGAAAGTATGAACTCCACATCTGTCATTCCACCATTATAGCTTCATCTCTAGCTCTCAAAGGCCCTTTCTCCTGAAGAATCCACTAATAGGATTTAAATACACCTGGAGGGTTCCAAGATTTTAGCAGAACCCACCCTGATTGCCTAATCAGTTGACACCTTCTGCAAGCATCCAGATGAAAAGTAAAATACGTCTAAGGACTGGACCCAGGAGGGTGAGGGAGCAGGCAGCGAAGCCAACCTAAGAGTCTCTGTCCTGATGGGTCTCCAAGGCCCTTGAGGCACTAACAACCTGTCTTGCCCTTAAAGAGACATTCATTAATTGAATTAGCTGTTTGTGCCTTTGTCTACAAGATTGTACAGAAAAGCTTCTGAGATGCATAATTCCCATAGTCTTTATTTGCCTTCACTGAAGGGCCTGGTTATTAAATTATGTTTGTCATTAAACCATTAGTGATTCGCACAGTTAAGTCTAATTAAAAATGGGCCACTCTGCTTAATGATTGTTGCAAAGGAGATAACTCCTCAGTAATTCTAAACATTTACCTTCCATCTAGTGGGAAATGCAGTTTTTACCAGGGGCTGGGCCACCAGGAGCTTTCTCAGTACATGCAGGTCCCTCTCAGGCGGGTTGAACTGTCCGCCTGTTAAGGACACTATCTTCAGATGTTACTCAATTATCTTCAAGCCGAGGAGACAAGAGGGGAAATGAGGTCAGTGCATAGGACCACAGAAGACATTCCCTCTCCACTTCTGTGTAGTTCAAATGAAAAAATTTCCTTACTCAACAACGAAGGATTTAAGATTCATACCTAAATGTTAATTTTGTGAAAATCAAAATTGTTTTATCTTCGAGTGAATTGTATTTGCTTTCCCCCCCCCCAAAGTATATTTACTTATTTTAAAATCCAAAGTGTCGTAATTAGTTTTCACAAAAAAAGTACTGTCTTTTGGGCTTCGGGTCTTTTTGTTTTTGATTTATTGAAGCAAAAACTGATTACAAAATTGTTATGCTGATACCTTCATACATCCTTGCTCAATCCCCTGCCCTGGAACATCACATTTGGATTTTTCAAGCCTGTCCTGCCTGTTCAGTTCTCTAGTTATGGAGATACAAGGATAGTGATAATGCACAAAGGTGGGCAGCAGAGAGGACCACTGTTCAGAAGTATTTCTTTCTTCTCCTGTCCATGTATAAAATCCAGGAATTATTAGCCTAGACCAAGGACCCAGCTATTGCCAAATCCCTAAGAGTTCTATGCCCTCTTCTCCCCGGGGGACCCCAGCATGTGCTGGTTCAGAGGCATCAAATGTGCCGGAGATCCCCTCTCCTGCTAGAGAAGCAGCGCTCTTGGTGAGACAAGAGCCAGAGTTTGGCCTTGAATCTTGGCTCAGCCCTTAGTATTTGGTGGGTCTTGGGAATGTTCCCCAGCTTCTTGAACCTCGATTTCCCCACTGACAGAAGCAAGGTTTAAAAAAGATTTGTAATGAGAATTGAATGAGACCACGTTTCAGAGCAAACGGCAGAAGATATTTAGCCAACGTTAATTTCCTTTCTCTGATCTAACCATTGATTATGAGTTTCTAACTCCCTCTATAAACCATTCTCCTTTTCAGAATTTTAATCTAGTCTTGTCTTTGGCAGCTGTCCCCAGAGGAGTTATGATTTATGAAGTTTCAGGACAGAATGCTAATTTTAAAATCTTTGTAGCTGCTATAGCAAGCATAACTTAGGGCACACACAGAGCACAATACATATTTGATGTGTAGTGGGTTGAATGGTGGCCCTCCGCAAAGATACGTGTTTGCCCTTATCCCAGGAACCTGTGAATGTGACCTTATTGGGGAAAAAAAGATGCAATGAAGTTAGGATCTTGAGATGAGATCTTCCCGGATTATCCAGGGAGGCCCTAGATGCCATGATAAGTGTCCTTATATGAGTAAACTTAGGGAGAGAACACAGTCAGAAGAAGAGGAAGCAATGTGACCATCGAGGCAGAGACTGGAGTCTTGTGGCCACAAGTCAAGGAACGCTGACAGTCACCAGACACTGGAAGAGGGAGAGAATAGATTCTCCCCTAGAGTTCCCAGAGGGAGTGCGCCCTGCTGGACTTAGAACTTCTAGCCTCCAAACTAGAAGTAAGAGACGAAATTTCTGTTGTTTTAAGTCACCAAATTTGTGGTGCCTTGTTACAGTAGCCACAGGAACCTAATACAAGGTGCTACTATTATTAATAAATATAGATTTCCTTCCTCTCAATTTTGTTGTAAACCTAAAACTGCTCTAAAAAGTAAAGTCTTAGGGCTTCCCTGGTGGCGCAGTGGTTGAGAGTCCACCTGCCGATGCAGGGGACACGGGTTCGTGCCCTGGTCCGGGAGGATCCCACATGCCGCAGAGCGGCTGGGCCCGTGAGCCATGGCTGCTGAGCCTGCGTGTCCGGAGCCTGTGCTCCACAACAGGAGAGGCCACAACGGTGAGAGGACCACGTACCATCAAAAAAAAAAAAAAAAAAAAAAGTAAAGTCTTAAACATATATATGCATATATATATATGTGTATGTGTGTGTATATACATATGTTTTTTATTTTAAACCATTACTTTTTTAGGTTTGATACAGAGAAGTTAGAAAAGCCCCTTCTCTTGGTATTTTTCTAATAACAATCTTTACTAAAACAAAGGCAGTCAAGGGTGGAAGGAAGAGTTTCTCAGGACATTGAAGTCCTATTAAGTCATTCTGCTTGTAATCCCCCAAAATGTGCCATGAGTACTATGGAAAAATAAGAAGAGAAACCACTTTTTAAAAAGTGTTTTCCTTTATACTCTTGCATGTCAACACTGACGGTGCCAGGGAGCCGCAAATACCAATGCACTTGACATTGTTACCAGTGGGGGACTTTCCATCCTCACCCTCCCAGCCGCCCCCAATCCAGTAAACAATGATAATGAAGACATCTGTTGACTCCATCACCCCTCTTGCAACGCTTGCAGTGCTGGTAACCTCCAACACTTTATTGACAAAAGTAAAACTTTGGCTCAGTTCTCTGTTCTTTAAAAAGCCCACATATCACTATTTGGCATCTCCAGGTTTGACTCATTCAGGATATTGTATTCTTTTCATGAGTACACAATGAGCTAAAGTCCTCTCAAGGGTATAGGTGTGCGTTCAGGAAGAAAAGTTTATGAGATTTTCTTCTTAATTCTGATCATTGAAAATTAGGTTTCTCATAAAAAAACAATATCCCTTTTTCCTGAGGGTGTTGTACAACTGGAAGATCAGAGCACATCATGAACAAAGTATCAAATTGAATGTAAAATGGATTAAAGGTGATTTAGAAATTTGAGCAGCAGCAGGGAAGCTGTGGTACCTGTGATAGTGTTAAGACTCGAGTTTGGGGTGATTATCTTACATCTCAGTTCAAATGAGGTTAATGGGCTTTCAAATCATCACTGGGGGAGGGCAGGCAGAACCAGCATCTTTCATGTGAGAAGTCCAAGTTCCTTGGCTTGTTTTACAAATCCTTTAGTATGTGACCTTTTACTTAAGTCAATACTCCTTTTTTTTTCCCATTTCTTCCACTTATTTGGTACATTCTATTGCTCTCTTCCACAAGAGTAAAGAAAGCATTGCATAGAACAGAATTTTGACCTAATTTTGACTTTCTTCAGGAAAAAATTTATGCAGTCATTTCCTGCTTTTAAATACAAGCTATCCCTGGAGATGAAGTGGCTCATTATGGGACAGAATAGTAACTTCACATATTCCTGTATCTTTGTTCCCAGCACATAGTAGGTACTCAATAAATACTGACTACTGAATGAATATGTTTAAATGTACATTTTTGAGCATCATAAGTAAAAAGTATCAAATGGGTAAGTCATGAAGCAAAAATAAGTCTTTATTAGGCTGCATGGAAAAAGAACCAATAAGTAATCAGTATTTAATCAGGCACTTTTTAGGCGCTGGGAATGCAGTGAATGAAGCAGTCTCTTCCCTCCTGGCACTGTCATTCTAGCCGGAAGAACAGACAATGAACAAACAAGTGTAAGGCAAAGTTATGATCTCTACTTGAGAGGCATATAGGCATTCAGTCAAAGCCAAACCTAAGTGCTGGTTAACTTCCAGGTCCACTGACTCTGGTCCTTTTGACTCCTTATTTTACCCCCCAACCATCACCAGATTTTAAGTGCAGTATATTTTAACTGGAAAAGGCTCATGTCTGCAAACCTGCATTTAGAGCTGCCACCTTCCTAAGGCCTTTTCAGGCTCTATATCACTGCCCAGAAGCAGACACCAAAAGTCTAAACCAGCTTCCTAAGGGGTGTCCTGCAGATCTAAGAATGAGAGTTATTTATTTATTCAGTTCTTCAACAAAACATTTATTGCATGCCACGTAGTCTCCTAAATACTGATGTTGAGGATACAGCAGTAAATAAGTCAAAATCCCTCTCTTCTCATGGAGCTTCTGTGCTGCTTGGGGAGGTGAAGGGGGCAGATAGTAAGGAAATACTTACACACACGTTCACAGTGCTGTGGAAAAACGCAAAGCAAATATATTTTAAATAAGATGGTCTAGTGAGTGGTCATTTGAGCTGAGACCCTAAAGAAGTGAGGGAGTGAGCCATGCTGATGTCTGAGGAAGAGCATTTCAGGCAGAGGCAGGTACAAAGGCCCTAAGACAGGAGGTCCATGTGACTGGAACACAGTGACAGAAGGGGTAAGTGGTCGGAGATGAGGTCAGAGAAGTAATGGAGGGCCGGATTAGGTAGTGTCTCAGAGGCCACTGTAATTGTCATTCTACACTCTCTGACGTGTAGAATCAAATATCGAGAGTTAGAATAAGCAGCTGGTAGAGCGGAAAGGAATCCTCTTTGGAATCAGAAAAATGTGGGTTCAAATTCTACCACCACTATTTGTAGTTGAGTCATCTTGGAGAGTCACAGAAACTCTCTGAGCCTCAGTTTCCTTGCCTGTAGAGTGGGCTGGTCATAGAAGCACACAGGGCTGTTGGGGGGATTAAATGATAGGACCTTTGCAATGCACCTAGCACAGTGCCAGACCCCATCAGGGATCTCAGCATATGGTAACACGGTACTTCCATTCCCTCTTTTATCTCAAGCTCTTCAGCTTTTACTGTGACTGCGATGGGAAGACATTGGAAGATTCTGAGCCAAGGAATGGTGTGACTTGACTTGAGTTTTTAGAAGCCGCAATGTGGAGGGTAGATTATGGGGAGCAAGGGTGGAAGCAGGGAGGTGATTTAAGTGGCTAACTCAACAATCCAGGAAGAAGATGGTGGGATTTTGGACAAGGAAGTTTGACGTGGAACTGGTGAGAAGTGGTCAGATGTGGGATATGTTTTCATGGAGCTAATAGGATTTGCTGATTTTTGCATGCAAAGTATCAGAAAAAGAGAGGTGCCTCCAAGATTTGGGGACCAAGAAACTGGAAAGTGAAGTTACCATGTACTAAGGTGGGGAAGATTTGAAATAGGCTTGGAGAGGCAGGTGCCAAGAGTCTGTTTCTGAACATGTGAAGTTTGAGATGTCTGTTACATACTCAAGAGGAGCTATCAATTACACAGATAGACGAGGCCAGGCCAGAAATGAGAGCTGGTATCGTAGGTGAGAGAACTCCATGGCAAAGGACTTAGGGATGCTGGGCTAGGGATAACGGGTTGCTTTACTCTAGGACTCCTTACAGCTTTTAACACAAATGTACTTTGTGAACATCCAAGAGAAGGATTTAAGGTTTACCACACTTATTTAACTTACTTATGAAGTTTTACCACACTTATTTTAGGGAGCTTCCGGTCACACTATTATTCTATAGGACACCCTTTGGAGAATACCGTTGAAGACAGTAAGTATTAGTTTTATAATAGAATGATCTCCACCTTGCAGCAAGATGGCACAAAAAACAATAAGCGTTTGAAATGTATATCCTTTAATCAGTACCTGACTACTTTTGTGCTTCTTCGCATTTTCCCTTGTGAATTAATAGAACCCCATTCTAGTTTGGAAAGCAGATTGTTTTGAGGTTGGTTATATGAATTAAACCCTAAGATCTTGATCAGCTCACCCCTTGGGTGAACTAATAAACTCAGGTTTCTAAACCTGCAGGGCTAAGGGCTCAACCTCCTGAAGTCCAGGCTGACATAGTTCAACTTGCCTTTATCCTTTACTTTTCTTCAACTCAGTGGGTCTTACAGATTCAGGCCACCACCTCTTATACTCCTCTTGATCAATTTTAGCCTAGAACCTCTTGTCCGATCACCATCACGGTACTCTTCCCTGATGATCTCGTGTTTTCCCATAACTTAAGCCACATACAGACTGATGGCTCCCAAATCCACATCTCGCGCTTCCAGCTTTCTCCTGAATCCTAGGATGGTATTTTCTTTTTTTTTTTTTTTTTTTTTTTTTTTTTTTGTGGTATGCGGGCCTCTCACTGTTGTGGCCTCTCCCGTTGCGGAGCACAGGCTCCGGATGCGCAGGCTCAGCAGCCATGGCTCACGGGCCCAGCCGCTCCGCGGCATATGGGATCCTCCCAGACCGGGGCACGAACCCGTATCCCCTGCATCGGCAGGCGGACTCTCAACCACTGCGCCACCAGGGAGGCCCTAGGATGGTATTTTCTACTGCTGTCAGCATCTCTATTGTGGTATCCAAAGGCATCTCCAACTCAGTGTTTCCCAAACTGAGATCAACCTTTCCCTCAAAACTTGTTCTTCCTCCTGCAATGTTTACTTCCATCTACAGCACCACTGTGCTCCCGCTGCCCTACAGAGTAGCCTGGAGTCATCCTTCCCTAGTGACCTCCATCTGCTTTCTGCTGCCCCACCCAGGCCCCCAACGTGCAGTCACTCATCAAGTCATGTCATCACTACTTTCTAAATCTCCCCCAGCCTTCATCCTCTTCGCCCTCCGCTGACACCTCTCATTTCAGGTCCTCATCCTGTTCTACCTGAATTGTTTCATTAGCCTCTGGGTGTGTTCCTGCCATCTGCATGGGGCCACCACCACCACCAACTGGTCTTCCTCGCTGCTGCCAAGGTTACCTTGTCAAACAGAAAACTAGTCACATGACTTCTCTGGCTAAAAGCCACCATCAGTGGTGTCACACTACCTTCAGAATAAAGCCCATGTGTTCAGGGCCTTTCACAGTCTGGTCCAACCCACCTCACTCCCACTGTGCCCCCAGGACACACAGAACAAATCTTTCTCCCCATGACATGACCTTTGATACCTCCGTACCTTTGCACGTGCCAGAGCCTTGCCTTTACTGGTAGCATGCCCCATCTCCCTTCACCCCTATCCAAAATAGCATCCCTGGGGCTTCCCTGGTGGCGCAGTGGTTGAGAGTCCGCCTGCTGATGCAGGGGATACGGGTTCGTGCCCCGGTCTGGGAAGATCCCACATGCCGCGGAGCGGCTAGGCCCGTGAGCCATGGCTGCTGAGCCTGCGCGTCCGGAGCCTGTGCTCCACAACGGGAGAGGCCACAACAGTGAGAGGCCCGCTTACCACAAAAAAAAAAAAAAAAAAAAAAAAAAAAAAACCTAAAAAAACAAAATAGCATCCCTTATCAGACTTGTCGAAAATGAAAACTTCTTTGAGAGTCTTCCTTCTGGACCCCTCAAGCAGGCAGATCTCTTTGGTACCTAGAACTTTTTTTTTTTTTTTTTTTTTTTTGCGGTACGCGGGCCTCTCACTGTTGTGGCCTCTCCCGTTGTGGAGCACAGGCTCCGGACGCGCAGGCTCAGCGGCCATGGCTCACGGGCCCAGCCGCTCCACGGCATGTGGGATCCTCCCAGACCGGGGCACGAACCCGTGTCCCCTGCATCGGCAGGCGGACTCCCAACCACTGCGCAACCAGGGAAGCCCCCTAGAACTTTTATATGTAACCCAGGTGGGCCTTGGCAGCCTGGAGAAACAAGGGAAGAATATGGGTAGACTCAGTGAATGTTTCCTACCAATGAAAGTTAAGCATTTGGAGCTGGGACGAACACTCTGTAGGTGAGTGGGTTTTTTTGTTTTGTTTTGTTTTTTTGCGGTACGCGGGCCTCTCACCGTTGTGGCCTCTCCCGTTGCGGAGCACCGGCTCCAGATGCGCAGGCTCCGCGGCCATGGCTCATGGGCCCAGCCGCTCTGCGGCATGTGGGATCTTCCCGGATCGGGGCATGAACCCGCGTCCCCCTCATCGGCAGGTGGACTCTCAACCACTGCGCCACCAGGGAAGCCCCTATAGGTGAGTGTTTTTAAGGCTAATGATACCGATCACAATGATTCTTAACAGCTTTCCAGGCTGAAGAAGCAAACCCACGGAGAACTGAACAGAGCATGACGAGGTCGTACAGAGACTGGAGTTGAGAGTTCGTTCAGTAACCGAAGGGAGCTGAGTCGTCTTTTTGTCCCACAGTAACTAGAGTTCATGAAGCTCATTCTACTTTTTCTGTCTCCCTCTCTCTGGATCCATCCATATCTGCTGCTTTACCGCTTGCCAGATATCTCTCTATCTCACATTCATACTCAACAACTGAGACTCTGACCTCAGAGGCCCCTGGAAACCCTTAAAAATGCTTCCCTCGGGTCAGGCACACAGTTATAATCATAGGGGTTGCGAGCACAGGGCACTCAGAAGTGACTGGAGCTGCGACAAGTATTACAGTGGCTTGTCAAGTTCAAGTACCTTCCTTGTGTTTCAGAAATCCCTAATGTGTCCACGTGTATTCCCGAACACCCATGATGGTCTTCTGCGTCCACATTTCTTTCCCTGTTACCCAGAGGCTCCATCTCTGGCTCCCTGGTCAATGCAAAGGTAGGTGTCTCTTCCCTTACGCAGATGGTGTCCTGTGGCCCCTGCCTTCTCCAGCCTCACTGGTCTTAGTTTGGTCTGCAACCATGCTTGTGTCAGAGCGCAACTGTCCTCCTCCAACTCATGCTAAAACCTGTTAGACCACAAAAGGGAGTTTCTAGTGGCACCTCTCTTGTGATTCAAGTCTTTTCCTTTAATTTGCTTGTTTGCTTCCTGACAGGTCACCCATTCACAAGGCACCTGTCAAACTCAGGAGGTGAGACCAGAAGACAGTTTGACCACCACCCTCAAAAGCATTCTTCCTTGCCAGTATCCCAAACCAGATTGTACATTTCAACTCTCTCCTCAGGGTGAGTTCCTTCTTTTTCAAGGGCAACACCAGGGAGTAAATTGCTTATAAATCTTAGCATGAAACCAAAGCCTCAGCCAATTTCTCCATGGAGTTATTGTCTGTCCCAGGAGGCTCATCGAACCCCCATAACCCATGACATTAGCACCCTATGGCCCAGGAAGCTTATCAAATTCCCATAACCCATGACATTAGCACCCTATGGCCCAGGACGCTTATCAAATTCCCATAACCCATGACATTAGCACCCTGTGGCCCCAGGAAACTTATCAAACTCCCATAACCCACGACATCAGTGCCCCATGTCTTGCCTACCCCACCACCACCCTCACTGTGCCCCTGGGTAGGTGGAGGCTCAGAGCCCAGGTCCTCTCTCTTGCTCCAGGAATATACAATTCTGATTATCCTAACACTTGCCATGTTATAATTATCAGAGACAGAAGGAAACCAATATTTACTGATAACTAATATGACCCAGATTTTTTATTAGATGCTTTACATGCATGATAATCTTTCATCTTCATGTCCACCCTTTAAGAAGGGAATAATTATCTATACGTTACAAGTAAGAAAATAACTCAGAGAAGTGACACGTCCTATCACAAGATCTCACGGCTAATGAGGACCACCCTCTCTCCTGCCGCCAACGACCGTGAGCTCCTCCTTGGCAGTGACGGTCTGTAATTCATCACTGTATCTCCGCGGCATCTGTCACACTCTAAGTAGGGGCTCAAACATTTTTCTAAGGAAGGAAGGAAGGGAAGGAAGAAAGGAGGAAGGAAAAATAAAGGCCTTGATTTCACCTTGCACTTAGTAAGCCCTTAATAAATGTTTATGAATGAATACTAAGGTTTGAGAGAAGCCCTCCAAGTTTCCCCTGAGGCAATCGAGCGATGTGATTGGCAGGACTCAATTTATCCGCCTCCTCCAGGCAAGCTTGTGAAACAGAGCAAGAATGATGGGGCTGGAGCTAATGTAATTTCAGATGAATCCATTAGAGTCCCTGTACTGCTGGAAACTGGGACGCAGAATTAAAGTGCCCTTTATAATTTATACTCAAACACAAATGGGATGTGGAAAGTTGAACCTTTGCTTTATATTCTAATACCTTTTCTTCTGGCCCTCGTATCGGTTATTAAATGAACAGAGCTTCAATAAGGGCAGAAAGCTGGGGTGATTTAGGAGCGATCCTTACCCCAGCCCAAGAGCTAGATGAGTTGACTTACCGAGCTGTTCTCCAGTCTCTCAATTTTATGAGTATGTTATTTGGGTAACAGGAGGCAGGAGAGAAGAGACAGCCACACTGGGGAAGCGCTGTCTGATGAGAAGATGTCAGGTCCGAGGGAGTGGACAGAGAGGCTGGGAGTCTATTTCTTCGTGGCCCTGCACCCCGTCACTGAGACACTGTAATAAATAAACCATTGGCTATGAATGTGTCGATGTTTCCATAGCCTCTGTGCATAAGAGGGGTCAGCCGGAAAAGTATGAAGTCCACGGCCATGGAGTTCTGCTTATTTATCATTCACAAAGAGATAAAGAGGATAGCCCAGGGATTTCTGCTTGGGGCAGAAATGGAGAGAGAGTGAGAGAGGGCATATTTTAAATTTATACCATTATCTCATCTCTAGGAAGAAATCAGGGGGATCAAAAAGTTAAAGACTGCAATGCAAATCTCCATCTCTCCAAACCTCAAGGGTTTTAGGATCCTAGGATTTTAGAGCCAGAAGAGCTTTTCCGGGCATCTGATTATTCTGTCGGTGAGGGAGCTGGGGCCTACCGGGTGGACGCTGGCGTCAGTGAGAGGCAGGGCCCAGGTCACACTCAGGCCCCCTGGGGCCTCCCTTGTCCTGCTCTTCCACTGGTGCAGGAGAGTCTGCCCGTTCAGTAGTTCCCAGTTCACCGTATTCTATCCCAGTTCTACCAGCATCTCAGGATTCAGCACCCTCCACAAAATAAGCGTAACAGTGCCTACTCTTTATAGACTTGTTTTAACTTATCACATGAGATAATACACATGGAATGAAAATGTTTTGCAAACTTTAAGAATCAAATGAGATAACAGATGTCAGATGAGAATGATTTGCAAATTGTAAGCCCTGGAATGTGCGATCAACCTCTGTGTGAATATAAGCATCATTAACATTGATGACATTAAAAAGTATCTACCCCATTATATAGCATCAGTGTAAATAATAATAGCAGATTTCCAGTCTTTGTACATGACTTTTCAATTGACATCTCCTTTTCTTTTTCTTTTTTTAACATCTTTATTGGAGTATAATTGCTTTACAGTGTTGTGTTAGTTTCTGCTGTATAACAAAGTGAATCAGCGATATGTATACATACATCCCCATATCTCCTCCCTCTTGCGTCTCCCTCCCACCCTCCCTATCCCACCCGTCTAGGTGGTCACAAAGCACTGAGCTGATCTCCCTGTGCTATGCCGCTGCTTCCCGCTATCTGTTTTACATTTGGTAGTGTATTTATGTCAATGCTCCTCTCTCACTTCGTCCCAGCTTGCCCTTCCCCCTCCCCATGTCCTCAAGTCCATTCTCCATGTCTGTGTCTTTATTCCTGTCCTGCCCTTAGGTTCATCAGAACCTTTTTTTTTTTTTTTTTTTAGATTCCATATATATGTGTTTGCGTACGGTATTTGTTTTTCTCTTTCTGACTTACTTCAACCTGTATGACAGACTCTAGGTCCATCCACCTCACTACAAATAACTCAATTTCACTTCTTTTTATGGCTGAGTAATATTCCATTGTATATATGTGCCACATCTTCTTTATCCATTCATCTGTCGATGGACACTTAGGTTGCTTCCATGTCCTGGCTATTGTAAATAGAGCTGCAATGAACATTGTGGTACATGACTCTTCTTAAATTATGGTTTTCTCAGGGTATATGCCCAGTGGTGGGATTGCTGGGTCGTATGGTAGTTCTATTTTTAGTTTTTTAAGGAACCTCCATACTGTTCTCCACAGTGGCTGTATCAATTTACATTCCCACCAACAGTGCAAGAGGGTTCCCTTTCTCCACACCCTCTCCAGCATTTATTGTTTGTAGATTTTTTGATGATGGCCATTCTGACCCGTGTGAGGTGATACCTCATTGCAGTTTTGATGTGCATTTCTCTAATGATTAGTGATGTTGAGCATCCTTTCATGTGTTTGTTGGCAATCTGTATATCTTCTTTGGAGAAATGTCTATTTAGATCTTCTGCCCATTTTTGGATTGGGTTGTTTGTTTTTTTGATACTGAGCTGCATGAGCTGCTTGTATATTTTGGAAATTAATCCTTTGTCAATTGCTTAGTTTGCAAACCCTCTAATAAAAATTCCTCTAACTTTTTTTATAAGCTCTTTTTTCTCATTAGACAAAGTAATATATACTCATTATAGACCATTTTTTAAATAAATTTATTTATTTCTTTATATTTTATTTTTGGCTGCATTGGGTCTTCGTTGCTGCACGGGGGCTTTCTCTAGTTGCGGCGAGTGGGGGCTTCTCTTCATTGCGGTGCGCAGGCTTCTCATTGCAGTGGCTTCTCTTGTTGCAGAGCACGGGCTCTAGGCGTGCGGGTGTCAGTAGTTGTGGCATGCAGGCTCAGTGGTTGTGGCTTGCGGGCTCTAGAGCACAGGCTCAGTAGTTGTGGCACCCAGGCTTAGTTGCTCTGCGGCATGTGGGATCTTCCCAGACGAGGGCTGAAACCTGTATCCTCTGCATTGGCAGGCAGATTCCTAACCACTGCGCCACCAGGGAAGTCCTAGACAATTTTAAATACCAAAAGACATAAAGAAAAAAATGTCACTCATAGTCCCAAAACCCAAAGATAATCACCATTAATCTTTTGATATATTTCCTTCCAGTTTTTTGCCATGCATATTTTAGTGAGTTATCATCATATTGATTTGAATATTCTCTTCCCTGATTTTTTTCATTTAACATTATAACTTAAATATTTTTCCATGTTACTAAAAATCATTAAAATGTCTTAATGGTTGTATAACATTTTATCCTATAGATATACCATAGTCTATTTAATCATTCCTTCTTATGAGCTATTAGATTGTTTCCTTTTGAAAAATATTATACATAATGCAACAATTAATTGTGAATAAATTTTTCATGTATCTCAATCTATAAACAGTATTTTAGGATAGTTTAGTAGAAATAGGACTCATGAGAAGAGGAATTTTTAAAGTTTTGGTACATTTGTTGAATTATTTTCAAGAAGATTTTATCAATTCACCTTTGCCCATCAGGGATGCAGTAACAAACTACCACAAGTTGGGCGGCTTAAAACAACAGAAATTTATTCTCTCCTATTTCTGGAAGTCAGAGTCCAAAATCAAGGTTTTGGCACTGCCTTTTCCCTGCGAAGGCTCCAGGGAAGAATACTGCCTTGCCTCTTCTAGCTTCTGATGATGGTCAGCAATTCTTGGTGTTCCTTGGTTTATGGCAGCATAATTTCCAATCTCAGCCTCCATCTTCACATGGCCTTCTTCCCTATATATCTGTGTGTCTCCAAATGTCTCTTTCCTTGTAAGGACACCAGTCTTTTGTCTTCCACCCTAATTCAATATAACCTCATCTTAACTTGGTTGCATCTGCAAAGACTCTTTCCAAATCTGACCCCATTCACAGGTTCTTGGGTATCAGGACCTCAACATGCCTTTTGAGAGGACACAATTCAACCCACAACAAATGGTATATGAGTGTTCCCATCCCATCCTGTGGTCCCCAGCAATATGACTTCACATTTTAATTGTATTATGTATATCCTCAAAACAGAAGTAGATTTCCATAAAGATCTTCACCAGTGTTGAGCATGGTGGAGTGATTACTTTTCAGGGTTTTTTTTTTTTTTTTAGGTTAGTCTTCTTTACCTAACCAAGATTGATATTTATTTATGTTAATTTTGGGAAGAGCACTGATCTGCTTTTGATGTCCAGCTGAGCTATCTCTGCTATGGGCCCAGGCCTCCCCCAGAACCTCAGGGAGGGAACTTTTATCAGGAGCCACCCTGAAGAGGGGGAAGCTCATGAGCTTGGGAATAAGACAGATCTGGGTTCAAATCCCAGCTCTGACACTTAGCACTGCATCACCTTGAACAAGTACTTCGTCTCTCTATTTTCTCCTCTGTTAAATACGGATAGAAAACACGGAAGGGTCAAGCACTTAGCCCATTACATGGTAATTACTCAGTACATGTTAGCTATGGTTATTCATGTTGATTAAGGTTGTTGCCATTGGTACTATTATCATACTGCTGTTGATCCTTCCCAGTTTTTATGTAATAGGGTCTGTCTCTCTGCCTAGGTATCTGTGTCTGGGCACTATTCCTGGGGCTCAAGCATTTTCTGTCTGACTCTGTCTCCCTCCTACCCAATCATTTATTGTGTGGATTCCTAAAATGCACATTGCATGCCTGGATTCTACCCTGATGTCCTTAGTTCCCTTGCAGGTCCTTGCTTTCTGCCACCAAATTGTCCCCTCACGTCAGGGCATATCCTCTGCTACAGAGCCAAGTCCAGACAGTTTGGTTTCCCCCTGGTGCCCCATCATATTTCAGTCCTTCAAACCTGACCTGTATATCCAGAACTTGCTTTGCATATGAGCCCTCTTGCCTAGTCTGACATCAGATATTGCATGGCATCTCCCTTTAGCCAGGCTTCTCTTCCATCCGTGTGGTATATTGTGACTTTCCAATAAGTGATAACCTTTTCTGGACCACCCCAGGCCCAGCTCCTTTCTCTTAGCCTGTCCAGTCTCTTCTGTTCAAGTCCTGGTTTTAAGAATTAACCTTATTAGAATCATCCACATTCTCCTCCTCAAAAAGATTCTTCAGTACCATATGCAATGATTCTTAGAATAAAAAACCCATATGACATTTCCCCCAAATTCATTAGTTTTCTGTTCCTCAAGTATTTTGTACTCAACAGGATCAATCATGGGGACTGGAATGGGAAGAGAGGTAACAGTCAATGCTAAAGTGGTCTGGGGCACATTTTCTCCCACTTCCAATCGGGTGGCAAATTACTTACTCCACTTAATATGGTAAGGGAATTATAAAACTCATCTATACATATTTTGTCCTGTGTATTTATGTTACTTTGGGGTGCCTGCTTACAGTAACCACAGTCAAATCCATTAAAGATGACTTTTATCTCTTAATGTCAGAGCCATCTCCTTGACCTACCTTGATGCATATTCATGGTGTCATTAACAGCTGGGCCATGCCCTTCAAGATAGCAGGCATAGAATAATGGGTCCTCCATGACCTGGAATTGCGTGGTAAAATACCACACTTTAAATGATGTTGCACACAAGCAAGACTTAGTCCTATGAGTCAGAAATAGCCTCTTTGCCCTCCAGCACTATGAAAGAAGTCCTCCTAAACACTGCAGGACATCTTCAAGCTGGCAAACACCAGTGCCTTCTTTGTCCTCTCCCACATCTCACAGGAATCAAATCTCTTAATTCAAGAAAACAGCCAGAGAGTATCAATAAATGGTTAAAAATGCCAAGACTTTTGTTCTGATCAAGGCAAATCTCTAGAGGCAAGAGAAGGTACCATACTGGGTCTGATCCAGTTTCTCTAGTTGTACAGCTCATTTCCATGATTTGTAACTCATAGCTATAGGTGTTATATTACATGCCTATATATTGGCTTACGTACATGTGTACGCCTATTGAAAACCTTTAATGTGACATGCCCATGCTCAAATTCACTAACTGGCAATGGTGCTGTTCAAGGACCTGACCTTATCGTATTTTATCAGGTAGAGCAGTGACATAGCTCTAGGAATGAGAGAACTTTCCGTCTGGGCCCTTGGAGTCACTCAACCTTTTTAATTAGGAGAGAGACTTGGGACCTTCTTGGGGTAGCAACCACTACCTACGGGGTTGTATCCAACATGGTGCTGAGTTCAAGCTCAGGTTAAGAAAATGACTCCAGGGTAGAATTCCAGGAAACTGGGAGCTTAATTCATAAAGAATAGCATCTCATGGGAAATCAGATGCCATGGGAGACTCACACGACTGAAAAAATGATAAGCAGATGAAGGAATGTAAGGCAATTCGGAATGAAATTAGAGTCGCCTTAAATCTGACTGAGGTTAACAGCTAGGATTTGATAATTTAAAGAATATTTACTTTCATTGCCTTAAAGAAAATGGAATTGTGCTGAAGTACAAGCAGTCAAGGAAAATCTCATTCACAGCACCTACAGCGCTGCCTGACATATGTGAATTATTTGCTTCAATCAGGGAAATGCAGGGAGAGATGGCAACGGAGTGAAGGATGCTGAGCTCTTCACCCTTTGGAAGACGAGGACCTCAGAGCTGAGCTCCACGGCCAAGTCCAGCTATGATTTGGTTTTAGAGAAGGTTTGAGACTAGGAATCAGGTCTCTGACTCAGGGTTGCAGCCCTTACATCAAAGGGAATTTCGTTCCCTCCCCAATATACTGATGGGCTCATAAGTCAGTCACCCTTCACCCTCCTCTTTTGGGGCAGTCTGTCTGGACTGAATCCCAGGGCTCTCACTGGCCTCTTGGCTCCATCAAATGCTGGAATGTTGCGCTTCTCAACAGCAGGGGGCAACTTATTGTCATTTGCTGGAAAGTGGGAAAAATTATTTTCTCATGCTTCTGGGCCTCTCAGCAAGGGTGACAAAATGAAACATGAGTTTCACTCTGCTTCTGAATAAATAAAAGCTTATTAGCCTACACTTCTTAATTAAATTTTTTTCTGCATCATATTCCCCCTACCGGGAATTGAGACCTATTTTAATCTCCCCTTTCCTTGAAACCAATGTCCATTCCTTCATACTTGAGGGTGTTCCTTATGTCAGAGAGCTGTCGTCAGGGTTTTTCTTCATATTGCTCAATAACTATTGTGCATTGACTTAGCTACACTGTGCATGAGACTTTGAAAAATGTGTGGCTGGTCCTAAAGTTCAGCCCCTATTCATTCATTTGATCTTTTAGCCAACATTCCTTCAACTCCCCCTCGCTGTTCTGCGGATTACAGATTCAGTGCTACAGATACACAGCTGACACCCTCAAAAAGTTCAGATTCGTACAGAGAGGGTGGGAGGTAGGAAAGTTTAAGATAAATCAGAAAGGTTATCTACCAGATATGCAACATAATTTCAGGAGTCTCAGAAACCATATAAGAGCCTTAATTAATGCCCCCAAATTCCTACATGTCCTCAAAAATACTTTATATTATGAAAATAAAGAAAATTCCCTATAGGCATTCAGAAGGGGGGGAAAAAAAAGGAAACCTTGCCCAAAGAAGAACAAAAATCAGACTCCGCAGTAACAGAGGATAATGGTGCATCATTCTCAGAATTTTGACAGGAAAAGCTATAGCCCAAGAATTCTATACTCAATCCAGAAAACAACAACAAAAACAAAAACAAAACAGTAATGTTGCCAGATTTAACAAATAAAAACATAGGACACTCAAATTAAATTTGAATTTCAGATAAACAATATGTTTTTAGTATAAATATGTTCTATGCAGTATTGGGGACACACATACTAAAAACATGTTTAGTGTTTATCTGAAATTCAAATTTAACTGGGTGTCCTGTATTTTATCTGTCAACCCCAATATAAAAAACATTTATACTTCAGACATTTCAGACATCAAGGAGCTAGAAGACTTAGCATGCCCCGTATTTTCTAAAACAGTTGCTTGGGATATTCACAATGTAAAGAATTTTAAAATTTGAATAAGAAAGTCACGATTAAAGGGGGCTAATGGGGCTTCCCTGGTGGCGCAGTGGTTGAGAGTCCGCCTGCCGATGCAGGGGATGCAGGTTCGTGCCCCGGTCTGGGAGGATCCCGCATGCCACGGAGCGGTTGGGCCCGTGAGCCATGGCCGTTGGGCCTGCATGTCCGGAGCCTGTGCTCCACGACGGGAGAGGCCACAACAGTGAGAGGCCCACGTACAGCAAAAAAAAAAAAAAAAAAATGGGGGCTAATGACTAGCAGTGAGCACCAATTACTAAAAATTTTTAAATTGGTGTAAATATGGTTAAAATTCTAGGAGAAGCTACATATTATTAAAAAGTAATGATTTAAAACTAATACATATACTAGTCATTCGAAGTCTATAATCTTAGATAGTATAACCAAGAAGTGGATGCAGTCAATGGCTGGGCACAAATTTTAAGCATATTCAGAGAACAGTTCACACAGCGTAGCAAGGTTAGAGAGAGGAATGACAACACACCTCCTTATTTTGTAGAGTGCTGTTGTATGTATGATGTCATTTGAACATGATCTCATTTGGGTCTCACATGACCCTGGGAAAGTTGAGAGAATTAATAAGGTCAGTAAGCACATGTTTCTCATCTGTACCATTGGAAAAAACAAGGCTGAGGGAGCATTAATGGATCACCCCATATTTAGCCACTATCAAGTAGCAAGATCTTGTCTCCAAGTTCAGAGGGTGATTCCAGACCAAAGTGAGGTGTACTGTCGGGTTTGTCCAACTCTCAAATCCAGTTTGTTGCTAACTACGAGGTCAGAGAAGCCCCTCCCACTCAATATTTGTTGATTAATTAACATTTTTCCAGTCAAGTCAACTGATTATTGATTGAGTTTCATGTTCTCAATCATATTCTCTGGGGTACGTAGAAACGGTGTGAAACATGACCTTTGTCTTCTGGATTTAAAATCTACTTAGAGAGGAAACCAACATACATGCGACAACCTGATAACTTCAGGGGATGGCTAGGTTTCTGAGCTAGAACATTACAAAATAGTATAACAGAATGCTTCTAATTTTTAAAATCTATATATTTTTAGTTATGCTTAGGAAAAAAACCTGGCATGTTGGAATACTGGGGAGTTTTATTTTCTTCTCTGTAATTTTCTGCATTTTCCGAGTTTTCTACAGGAAATAGAAAATACATTAGACATCAAGAAAAGACATCTTGTTTTGTTAAATTAGATATTTCACAGAAGACCAGAACTTAGAAATGTGGCCTTCTAAAAGGTGGTAATTCCAGACCTGCATTATCAGATATGCGGCTGTTGGACATCTGAAATTCAGCTAGCCCACGTTTCCAGGTGGTGTGAGTATAAATTACACTCCATATTTTGAAGACAGTACAAAAAAAAGATGTCTCAATTTGTGTATTGATTACATGTTGAAATGATAATATTTTGGATATATCGAGTTAAGCAAAATACACTATTGGGTTAAATGAAATAAAATTAATTTCACTTGTTTCTTTTTACTTTTTAAATACAGTCACTTTAGAAAATTTTAAAATTACATGAGTGGCTTGCATTTGTTGCTCAGAGTGCGTTTCCACTAGACAGATAGCGCTGCTCTAGATGGATAGAACACCTACGTAGAGGCTACATGGAAATCAGATTTTCTAGATAATGCCATCAGTGTACCTACACAGCCCAGAGAATTTGTAACTGGACACGTTACCAAAAAAAGGTGAGTTAATTCTATTTAAAATTAGGGAGAAATCTCAGTAACAAGAATCAGTGCTTCCTCAGAATCAGGAATCATTGAGGAGGGTACTTGGGATTTGTTTTTGTTTTTTTTAATCTTCCTCTACATGGTATATTCTTTTCCAATAATGTTTTGAATTTTTAAAAATACAAAGCAGAATCTAATTTCTACAGTTTGTGAAACAGATGCCACCTACAATTTACAAGGCGTTCAGAGGCAGGTGACAGATGGGTATGCAAGAGAGGTTCATGGAGAAGGTGGTACACACGTGGAGTCTGGAAGGATGGTGAGTTTTACACAAGCAGATGAGAGAACAAGGCTCTCAGACAGCCCTGCTAGCGTCCTAGCCGGCGCACACACACTGAGCACTCAAGCCTGTGGCTGGGAGCAAGGACATGCTGCTCAGACAGGCAGCTCTTTAACTTCCTTGAGCCTCAGTTTCCCCATCCGTAAAGTAAGGATAATAATGCCCACCTCAGTGCAGTTGTTGCAAGGATGGAGTGTAATACTCTCTATAAAGTGCTCAGCAAAACAAAGCACTCGAGTGGTTATTATCATTACTGTTATTATTACTAATGGAAACTAAAGCTGTGCTGGTTGGAGAGAGGACCAGATTATAGAACATTTTGAAACCCACGCAGAGGAGTTAAGGAAAATTAAGTGTGCAGGGTGGACTCGAGAGGCAAGAACTAGACTCCAAGAAGTCAGCTGTGAGGCTGATGTGATGAGGGTGAGAGGTGGTGCAATTCGTTTCCTGGAGCTGCTGGAACAAATTACCACAAACTGGGTGGCTAAGAAGGACACTAAGGTACTGTCTCACAGTTCTGGAGGTTGGGAGTTGGAGATCAAGGTATCAGCAGGGCCACACTCCCCCCTGAGGCTTTAGGGGAGGATCGTTCCTTGCCTCTTTCAGCTACTGGTGCCTCCAGCATGCTTTGGCTTGTGGCTATGTCATTCCAAAAGTGAAGGCCAACATCTTCAATCTCTCTCTTCACATCGCCTCCTCCTCTCTGTATCATCCGTCAGATCTCCCTCTGCCTCCCCCCCCCTTTTTTTTTTTTTTTTTTTTTTTTGCGGTACGCGGGCCTCTCACTGTTGTGGCCTCTCCTGTTGCGGAGCACAGGCTCCGGATGCGCAGGCTCAGCGGCCATGGCTCACGGGCCCAGCCACACCGCGGCATGTGGGATCTTCCCAGACCGGGGCACGAACCCATGTCCCCTGCATCGGCAGGCGGACTCTCAACCACTGCGCCACCAGGGAAGCCCATCCTTTGCCATTTTAAGGTAGTATTTACAGGTCTGCCTTTTAAAGTAAACTATCTATAACTTACTGTAACTTTGGGGGCCATTTTTCAGCCCACCACAGGTGGTAAGGACTTTGGCAGAGCAGATTATCAAACTGTCCCAACAGCCCAGACATTAGCCTCTGGTGTGCCAGGTCCCAGGAGAATGGCCAAGGCCTGGCATGGGGTGAGGAGAAGCACTCAACTGTAGCTATTTTCCAAGTGATTTGGCTTTACTGGTACAACCTAGCAGAATGTAAGCCCTGTGTGGGATAGAAAAGGAGAGAAAGAGACTAGAAGAGACTTTTTACAGGCAAAATTGATGGGCCTGATTTTGAAAGATGAAGTTCAATGGACACTGTGTAAAGGGAGAGCTCACCATCAGTGGGAAAGACATGAGGGCATATTTTCCAAGTAGTCCAAGGTTGAGGCTGTTCTCCAGTGTGCTCGGCATCCCAGTCCCTGATACCGCTGCACCGGCACAGCTCCCTGCCTGGGAGACGTTAATGAATTCACTTCTCAGTCTTCAGACCTGGTGAGGATCCTGGCGCGAGGCTGCCAGCAACTGCAGTGTGTCAAAACAGACTGTTTACGAAACTCCCGCAAACGTGACTAAACCCAGGGGACTGCTCTAAATTAGGAGAAAACAGGTTCTTTCAAGACAGTTAGTGCCCTCTCCAGAAACTATTAATAGAGGGTTGCTTTTCAGTACCTCCTGAGCTGATCAGGAGGTCGATGAGTCCTAATTAGCATGTGAGGTTTTTGAATCAGCAAGAACTGTTGTTCCCGTGGCCCTGGTTTAACAAGCAATGAAGACAATGTGCCTCTGTGTTTTTCCCATTAGGCAGGTAGACTGGAACGGAGATTCTTTCTTTCTTTTTTTTTTTTTTGCGGTACGCAGGCCTCTCACTGCTGTGGCCTCTCCCGTTGTGGAGCACAGGCTCCGGACGCGCAGGCTCAGCGGCCATGGCTCACGGGCCCAGCCACTCCACGGCACGTGGGATCTTCCCGGACTGGGGCATGAACCCGTGTCCCCTGCATCAGCAGGCAGACTCTCAACCACTGTGCCACCAGGGAAGCCCGAGATTATTTCTTGATGATCTTTTTCTGATATTTATTAGACATCAGTACAAGGTTCAGTGATCTAGCAAATCCACTTCTGGTATTTTCAATGAGAAAAATGATATGAATGCTCATTAAAAGTGCATAATTTGACCCAAAGGCCAGGAAATTGAGAACTAAGTTCAGCAGACCTACTTCGACTCCATTCTTTGCGTAGATGGGTACTTTGCATAGATAGATGAGTGATCATGATTAGGACTTTATGCTTGATCAGAAACTCCTCTGGTGAGCCTCACAGAAAAAGAATAGCATAAGTGCAATGTACACTTACTGCAAAAGTTGAGTTTGCTTGCTATAAACATGAGATTAGCAATAACAGGATGTGGTAAGGCCATGCCTCCTTCCACCCACCCCAGCCCCAACGTGATCAATGTGAATTTATTTATTTTTGCTGTTATGCAGCCATGGAAAGAAAGCCCAAATTTCAGTGGACTCACCACCAAAGAGCAACCAAGTCCTGCTCTGTACGACACCCACTAAATGTCACACAGCTTCAGAAAAACAACCCTTGCCTTCCAGGAGTTAATAATTTAACAGTCCTCAACTTTTCATTGCCTAGGCAAAAATTATTTCCATTCATTACATTCATTTGTTACAGATGCTTACATTTGATTTCTCAAGAGAATAGGAATAAAAGACTGAAGAAAATGCTTCGACCTGTATTTTCTGAATCCCTATCTTTAGCAAGTCCCACACTTCCCCCTTCACAGCCAAATGCTTCATTAGTTTTGTTTTGTTTTATTCTTAAGAAATGCGTAATAAATCCCAGGAATCAGGACTGTTTAATATTTAGCCAGACACTTTTCATGAAGTGCCCTAAGGTTAGTCTAATTGCCTGGGCAAACAGCAACTCCACCTGCTTGCCTGTAGACACCTCGGAACAGCCTTCACCTCCAAGCATCCCCACCATCTATTCCTGATAAAGCTGGTCCTGACTGAACATAAACCAGTCACTGGACAGAAGAGGTACCTCAAGAAGGCTCCTGGCCTTAGTTATTTTTCACACTCCAAAAGAGGAAGGCGGGCTGAGTCTGAGTCCTGATCTGAGCAACAAATGAGAATGAGGCAGCGTAGCAGCCATGAGAGTGGGCCTTCAAATCTTCTCCTGCTGGGAGTGCAGTTAACCGAGGGCCGGGCAGTTGTGCTCCGAAATCCATCTCCAGGGTTCCCTGCAGGCCACACTTCCCAAGGCTGCTCTGGGGTGGCTAGGCACAGCAGGGATACTAAGGCTGGTCTGCCTGTGGGAAATGCAGGACTCTTCAGACAGGAAGCTTTGCCGAACTTTCCGCAGAATTGGATTGCAGTCTAAGTCACTTCTACCCACTCTTCATTTCTTCCTTCTCTGGGGTCAGACTTGCATCACTGTCTTTTCAAGCCCCTGTTGGCTTTCTCCACGTTTTCTTTCACAGTTTTTTCCCCTAATAAATTTCTTGCACCGTTAACCAATCTGGGTGTCTGCTTCTCAGAGGACTTGGAGTATCAAAAGCTGGGATCCGCTAAGAGAAGCAGAAAGCAGCTGAGGGGAGGAGAGGAGGGGGAGCATGGTATTGATTTAAAGACCAGACTCACTTCCTGAGATGCGGGCCATGAGGCCTCAGTGAGGCTTCACTCAAAGCTTATAGTGATGGCTTTGTAATGTGCCTACTTGGCCAGGCTGGACTACATTCCCCAGAATTCCCTTTTCTCGTATGTTTCAGGTTACGGCCAACTCCAAGGAATATTCTCTCGCGAGAGTTGGAAGGAGGCATAGTAGCGGCCTCCAGTTTGTAGTGTGGCAAAAACTCGCTGCTAGTCTGCTGAGTCGCTCCGTTGAGATGAAACAGCGCTGGGCCTGCCATTACCATCCATCCCCCCAAATCTTCCTTCAGTTTTCCTGCACCCTGGGCCAGGTGTATACGTGTTCAGCAACATGACGCAGGGCCTCAGCTTCTGAAGAATACCCGCACCAGCGAGGCCTGAGGGAACAAAAAAGGATGTGGGTTTCCGCCTGCCCACGCGAGCTTCCCTTCCGTCTGCTTCTGGACTTCGGGCTCCAACACTTGTCAAGAAGACAGCCTTGTGGAGACTGCCTACCCAGCTCCCATAATTGTGTAAGCCAATGCCTAATAATTCATATTTTTTCAGTCATATATACATGTAAATATTTTTCATGGTTAAACCCTGAGTGATGCACTGATTACGTGCCCTCTCCCCAGTTTCCTTCCTGTCAGGGGTTCAGAGTAGGAACTAGGGTAGGCGCTGGGGCTCCAAAGAGCTCACAATGCCAACCCTCTGCTGCTTTAGGCCAGAGCTGGACACCTACAACATGAAGATGAAACTGCGTCGTGCGTGCATTCACAGCCCACCTGGCAGAGGTGGAAGATGGATGATTTGGTTTTGTTTTTTAAATTATACCCAGCTTTGTGGTCCCACCTCCCTGCCTGGGAAACCAGCCAAAAACAGTTGTTATTGGGACACCTACTACCACCACTACTTCCCTACTGTATAGAACAGGAATCCTGGGGCTCTCAGAAATGGGGTGGGGTCTAGCCCTTACACCAGGGCGGTTGCTAGCCCTTCTCTTCCTGATTTCCCAGTGCCAGTGTTGAGACTGATCTTCTGTCATCTGTGGAGCATACCTGCCAGGGAGAAGCCTCTGACATTCCAGTCTGCCTCAGCGTGGGTGACGAGGCTCCAAAGCCAAGAAGTCCAGTGATGAGTTCCAAGGAGCCATGTACTGCACCATCGGAGATCCTGACACCTTGAGAGGTGCATGGGGCAGGTACCATCTCCTCCACTCACAGGACCTTCCGTCCTCTCAGTCTCAGAGAACCCAGTTCTTCCTGGGTCCAGCTACTTCTCTACCCGCTGTTTACCTCCTGTAAGTGTCAATTATTCAAAATAACAGCCTCTTTATTCCCCCCTGGGTTTAGAAAAACCCCAAGGGGATGTTATCTTCTACTTCGCTCATGATAAGTCTGTAAATATTTATTTCTTTTTAATGTTTAATCCGTGGGATTAAGAATCAGTATAACTTTGGGAGGAAGGATGGAGGTAGAATTTGGAGGGGTCACAAGGTGGGCTTCTGGGGTGCAGACAATGTGTTATTTCTTGATCTGTATTCATTGAACTGTACTTTTGTGTGCTTATCTCTGTTATACTTCAGTCTTTAAACGTTTAAGACAATCCAAATGCTATCAAAGTTGCATACAGTAAAAAAAAAAAAAAAAAAAATCCCTTTCCCACACTTATTTCCTGTACCTCACTTACCCTCCTCAGGTGAGTAGCCCTATTTAGGAGCTCCAGTACCTTGTAGGCTTTGCAGTCATTAGTGCTGTTCCACATCTCCTTCTGGGCACCTGGTCCCATTGCCCTTCTGGCATTTCCCGGCCCTCCTGTGGTTGGACAGGATTGCGTGACTAGTTCTGGCCAGTGAGTTGTAAGCAGAAATGATGCATGTCACTTTGGGGCCAGGGCATTCCATCGCCAGTATAAGGTCCTCTGGACTTCTCTTTTCCTCCTTCCGCAGTGACATGCTGTTTTTTGGTTAGTGTTCTCCTTCACCTTTGGTCTCAGAGGAATTACGACAAAGAGCCAATTCACAATGGATACGGGCAAGAGGCATGAGCAAGAAATAAATGTGTGATGTTTTAAGCCACTGAGATTGGGGGGATTGTTTGGTACTGCACTGATTCATAGTGAGACCTCGTGTGTGTGTGTGTGTGTGTGTGTGTGTGTGTGTGTGTGTTCTGCATGTGTATATCTCTGAAGAGTACCCCAAGACAAGAAATTTGAAATAGAAATATATGGGGAAATATGAGTATAGTTAATGTATCTGTATCTGTTAAGATATTTTCATCTCCAAGTATAGAAACCCGAAGTGGAAGTTGCCTACACAATAAGACTCTTACTTATGTAGGAGAGGTGTGGTGATTCCAGGACTGGTTGAGCTCAGCTGCTCAACTGTGTCATCAAAACCCCAGATTCTGGGCTTCCCTGGTGGTGCAGTGGTTGAGAGTTCGCCTGCCGATGCAGGGGACATGGGTTCATGCCCCGGTCCAGGAAGATCCCACATGCCACGGAGCGGCTGGGTCCGTGAGCCATGGCCACTGGGCCTGCGCGTCCAGAGCCTGTGCTCCGCAACGGGAGAGGCCACAACAGTGAGAGGACCAAGAAAAAAAAAAAACCCAGATTCTTTCCCCTCTGCCATCCTCAGTGTTTTGGCTACCTCCCCTCTTGGCGCAAGATAGATGACTGCAGCAGATTCAGTTGTGTGTCTCCCTCGGGCTCTCATAATCTGTCTCTCTCAGACACACACACCAATGCACACAAATATGCAGGCACAAGCCAGAGACTATTCAACAACATGTTCAGATTGAAAAAGGAAACAAGGCTTCAGCCATTATGATCATTTTAGCAGTTCTCTGATGGTGATTTCAAAGCTCTTTGAATGGTGTGGTGTGTTTATTATTAGAGTTTTTAACGCAATATAAAGTGTTCTTTTGTTAGTAGACCACAAAGTCAGGTAGGACCTGTGACAGCCAAGAATAAAGAAGAGTGACAGAATGACATTTGCTATTTCCTGCTACCTTGGTTTTGCGTGATGCTGAGCTTTGTAGTCTTGAGCAAGTTTAACTTCTCTCAAGCTCACTTTCCTTCTCCTCCCTGTAAAGGGGTTAACAATTGTACCTTCATCACAGATCTGCTGGGAGACTTAAATGAATTAATACATATAAAGTGCTTAAACACTTTCTGGCCCATAGTAAATGCTATGGAACCAGTAGCTATTGACATTATAATAGGGTTTGGGGAGAATTAAATGAGGTAATGCATGTAAAGGACTTAGAATAACATGTAGTAAGCACTCAATATAGCTTTGCTACTGATACTACCACTATTATTATAGCTTTAAGTAAGAAGATTGAAGAAGTTAAGGAGAGTAAAACGTATAGTTAATCCTTTTAAACTGAATTTATCAGTATGAAATACCATTGTCATCTTCTTAATTATCATGACCCAATAATAAAATTTCACTGACCATCTACAGCATAACTGATCCATAAGAAAAGAGGTCATCATCCTAAATATGCTCTAACAATTTTCTAAGAGACCTGAATTGTGCAGACTGTCTCTTTAAAACCTTTCTATAAAAGATAACTAAAACTGCCCAGGAAATACTTAATTGATTCTTATTGCCATCAGCATACTTCCTATTGATTAGATTTATAATACTGGATTTAAAAAATGTTTTTACAGAGTTTACAGTTCATTACGGTACTTTATATAATCTTACTATTTTTTAAAATAGATCTTGGAAAAGTACCATTTGGGTTGAACATCTGGTTTGTAGTCTTGGGGTTATACAAGTATTATTTAGTGTGAAGCCCTGGTATCTGTTGTTAATGGGTTAAGAAGGCTCTGTGGCCCACAGGAAACTGAAGGAAACAAGGACACGAGCATTTATTAAGTGCTTCTATGTGTGTTTATGTCATGGTTATTTATACATTATTTTATCTAATCCACACCACAACCCTGCTTTGTGGTATCGTCATCTCCATCTTCCCAGGTGAGGGAACTGAGACATAGAAGTTATGTGACTTAAAAAAAGTAGGGGGCTTCCCTGGTGGTGCAGTGGTTGAGAGTCCACCTGCCGATGCAGGGGGGAAAAAGTAGGGGGCTTCCCTGGTGGCGCAGTGGTTGAGAGTCCGCCTGCCGATGCAGGGGACACGGGTTCGTGCCCCGGTCCGGGAAGATCCCACATGCCACAGAGCGGCTGGGCCCATGAGCCATGGCCGCTGAGCCTGCACGTCCGGAGCCTGTGCTCCGCAACGGGAGAGGCCACAACAGTGAGAGGCCCGCATACCGCAAAAAAAAAAAAAAAAAAAAAAAAAAAAAAAAAGTAGGAACCAGGAATTAGACAATGGAAGACCAGAGATGGGAGAGCAATCAGGGTGTAGTCCAGGTGACTAAGGGATGGATGTTGTACCCAGCTGCCTTTTAGGGGAGCACAACTCTGCTGTGCTTGAAAGCATTGACATTTAGAAAATGGGTTTTCTGTAAATCCACCCTTTATAAGGTAGTGTCTAAAGATATACCTACAGGAACAAATGTGCATTTCCTGTTTTCTGAGTGGGCATATAATAAATGCTAACTGGCATTGCTTACAGGTGTAAAATTAATAATGGAGTTGGACTGATTAGGAGAATAAAATCAGAGCTCTCAGTGTCCTGTGGCTACAGCCCAAGAAGCCCAGCTTAGGAGTCCCACACCGACTTAGGCCAGCTTGAAAGAAGATGCTTTGTCATTTCTTCACCAAAAAAGCATTCATTAACCACGTCAAGTAACTTAACATAGTACATTGTCATCTAGTGAACAAACGAGTACGATAAACCAACAAGGGCGTTTCCTGAGTGTGCCAGCCATTGTGCTGGGCACCCGGACCACTAAGGCAAAGATTCATTGTCTCATGGAGCAGAAGTGAGCAGGTAACAACTGTGAAAAGGACTTTTTTGTTTGTTTGTTTGCTTTTTATTTTTTGGCCACACTGCATGGTATGAAGGATCTTAGTTCCCTGACCAGGGATCGAACCCGCGCCCCCTGCAGTGAAAGTGTGGAGTCTTAACCACTGGACGGCCAGGGAAGTCCCTGAGTACAATACTACTAATTAAACAATAAACCTTATTCCAGTTTCATGTACTTTTCCGTAAAAAAATTAAAATGCGCAGGGACAAAAACTTGAAGAGAGTATGCAGAAATGGAAATTGTGTGTGTGTGTTTGAAATGGTCAGTATTATGCACTGATTTTTTTGTTGTTGTTGTTGTACGTGGGCCTCTCACTGTTGTGGCCTCTCCCGTTGCGGAGCACAGGCTCCGGACGCGCAGGGTCAGCGGCCATGGCTCACAGGCCCAGCCGCTCCGCGACATGTGGGATCTTCCCGGACCGGGGCACGAACCCGCATCCCCTGCATCGGCAGGCGGACCCCCAACCACCATGCCACCAGGGAAGCCCTATGCACTGATTTTTTTCCATGAAAAACTGTCTTTAATATCTTTATTTTATTGTTCAATTTTTTTAAAAAAACATAAATTACCAGGATTCTTCTCTTTTCTACTCAGTAGGCTTAAGTAGGCACTTTCCAAGGGAAATGTCATCAAATTTACAAAAATTAATACAGGATACATAATTAAATTTGAATTTCAGATATATTAATACAGTGAATAATATTTTTTAGTATTGATATGTCCCATACAGTATTTGGAATATGCTTCTATTAAAATATTATATTTTTTCTCTGAAATTCAAATTTAACTGGGCTTCCTATATTTTATCTGGCAACCCGACAGGAAAATGACACATAGGGAGAGTGTAGCTTAGTGTACTGCACCTGGGGTCCTGTGTCATGGGAAGGGAGATGGCAGGATGTCTTCCAGTAAGAAGACACAAAAATTAGTTTTCCACCATTCGTACCACGTTCTGCTAGAGGGAAGGTTTCCCTATCAGAGGATAGAAAGAGGCTGCAGGGAAAGGGCACCCATTAAGCTATTTCAGAAGGTGTTTAATGCAGCTGTTACCTTGGCCTGACCCACCTCAACCAAACCTAATGTTGGGGGAGGGGTATGAAAGGGTAAGATGGAGGGGAATGGGTGTGGGCCAGGGTTAAGCGTGGGGGCCTGAGAGTATGAGGGGAGAAGCAAATGCCCTCAGAATCAAGAGCAAGGTAAAGAGACCTGTCTCTACCCCCCAGCACCCCTACTCCTCCCACACCCACCTCCACCTCCCTCGTTGCCCTTAAAACAAATAAAACTGGCGGCCCATTTGAAGTAAAACTTCAAATATATGCCGTCGGGGCCAGTACCAGTTTTCTGTTACTGCCTCTGGGACCAAGCTGTAGTCCTAAGCAGACTACTCAAGATCTATTTCCAGTGAGCTTGCTGCAGCGCCTAGTTCCAATATAAAATTTCTGGAATCCAAAGCAGTAATTTAGGAAGCACCATAAAAAGCACCTTGAGGCTTTAACCAACGAAAATCCCGTAATCTGACAGGTTTACTTTGCATGGGAAATGTGGGCTGCTGCCTTACGTAAACTCTCGCACCAGCAATGCACGGAGTGTCTATGCTCTGGCCAGGAAGGGTCTCTTCCTCTCTCCCATCACTGGTCCCCTGCCCAGCTCCCCTGTGCTCCATCCACCCTGGATGAGAGGCACATGACAAACGTAGAAATTCACTAGGGTGCCCTTGAAGGCCCCTTTAGTTACCACATGGAAGTTGCTGCTACCACCTGAGAGCTGCCCATCCTTTGGGAACCATCTCCTACCAGGCTATTTTTCATTTCAAATTAAAAATTTCCTGGGGCTTCCCTGGTGGTGCAGTGGTTAAGAATCTGCCTGCCGGGGCAGGGGACACGGATTCGAGCCCTGGCACAGGAAGATCCCACGTGCCGCAGAGCAACTAAGCCCGTGAGCCACAACTACTGAAGCCCGCGTGCCACAACTACTGAGCCTGCGTGCCACAACTACTGAAGCCCACGTGCCACAACTACTGAGCCCTCACGCCACTACGACTGAAGCCCGCGTGCCACAATTACTGAGCCTGCACACCACAACTACTGAAGCCCACATGCCACAACTACTGAGCCTGTGCTCTAGAGCCCATGAGCCATAACTACTGAAGCCCGCACACCTAGAGCCCATGCTCCGCAACAAGAGAAGCCACCGCAGTGAGAAGCCCGCGCACCGTAACGAAGAGTAGCCCCCACTTGACGCAACTAAAGAAAGCCCACGTGCAGCAACAAAGACCCAACGCAGCCAAAAATAAATAAATTCATTAAAAAAAAATTTCCTTACTGTGCTGCATGTTTTCCTTTCTGTATATAAATTCTGTTTTTCTTCCTGCTTCTGCTTCTCTTGGAAGCCCTAACTTTTAAGTGATTTGCTCCCACCATATATGAACACGTCTTGACATCTAACCCTCAGAATAGTCTTTGAAAATTATTCCTCCTGCTTAGAGGATCCCAGAGGCATTGTGGGTAGTAGAATCAACACAGGATCTTGAGGCAGAAAATCTGGTTTATGCACTAGCTTTTTCCCTCACTACCTGCATGACTGTGGGTGACTCACTTAAGCTCTTCAGATTCCCTGTCTGTTGAAGTGGACACAGTTCCTCCTGCTTATCTCACGGCTTGGTTATATGGAAGAAATGGAAGGCAGTGAGAATGGTTTATAAACTATAAACCTGCTGTGCTAATAATTGCAAACATTTCTCAGTGTTTATTATGTGCTAGGCACTGAGTTTTACATGCTTATCTCATTGAATTCTCACAATAACTTCACAGGATAAATATTATTACCATTTTACAGATGACTATACTGAGGCACAGTGCTTAAGTATCTTCCCAAGCATCATAGCCGTAGTAAATGGTGGCCTTGGGATTTGAACCCAGGCCATCTGGCAGCCAAGCCTACTTTTTTGCCACAGGGCTGAGTTACTTCTCAGTTTCGTTACTGTATTAAAATCATTGTTAGAAAGTGAGGCTAAAGATGCTTCTGTCCTGGCCTCACTGGGGTAGAAGGCAGTGCCATTGCCATGGGCTCTACTGTGAGTCCTTCCTTTTGAACCTTCACTGTAGATCCCCTTATGAGGCTGAGTTGGAGGAATCAAAACGACTTGCTGTTTAAAAAGTCTTTTCTGTTTCTCCCTGTGATGTTTCAGGGGATATATCTGGCTAACAGTATATCCTGAATTGAATGCTAGTGAGGATGCTGTAACAGAGTCCTCCTTTTCTAAGACAGACAACAAGGCAGAAACAACACATTTATGGCTGTGAAACTTCAGACAGTCTGCGGGTAGCTGGGCGTAGCATGGGATTCCTCGAATGTCAGTAAGTAGGGCATGTTTTAAAGGAACAGTATTCTCGTGGATCATGAAGACCAGTTCCATGGACTCCCAATTTGAGAAATGCCGATGTGTACTAGAAAGCACCGCAGAACCTGCACTTAGGAAACCCAGGTTCTCCTGCCATCACCACTACCCAGCCAGGTCGATGTTGACTAAACTGTAAGATGAGATCAGCCAGATCTGCGCTCACAGAGGCCATCAGCCCAAATGGGCGGGCAGGTGACCAAATGAGTGAGTGCCCAGAGCTGGTGAGGGGCCACGGGGAGCAGCTGCTTGGCCTCTGTGCACTGCAGCCGTGAGGGATTGCCGGTGCCGTCTCTTGCCAGTTTCTGAGTTTTGAAGAGGAGCCTGACATTTCATGCCTTTATGAAAAATCTGTTGATTTTTGTGTTTGGATTCTAACTGTTGGAAATGAATACGACAATGCTTAAAGCACTGGGAGAACCAGAAAAAAAACAGCTCTGTGAGCAAGAGCCGTGGCTGGAAAACCACCAGACTGAGACCCTGAACAAGGTCAAGAGTTTTCCAGTGACGTCCGCCAGAGTGCCATAGAGCCTCTGTGAGGCTCCGGCGGGGGGTCCGGGGCAGCTTTTCCCCCATTTCAACCAGAACAGCTCTGTCTGCTTTTCTAGTGACATCCCACTGATTTGTTTTGAGAAATGCTCCCACTGCTAACACCTGGAAGAGTTGAGATTTAAGGGCAACTCTAGTGGTTGGTGTAGATAGAAATGTGTAGATAGAAATGGTGTGCTTTTTTAAAAAGAACCCATTCAGTGGGTCCAGCGGGCTGGAGCGAGGAGGTGTCATCCCTCTCCAGGCAGCAACTCACTGCTTCTGCTTCTGGACTCACTGTTTGGGTGGTTTCAGTTTTAGCAGGAACCTCTTCTGCACCTTTGTGTTTCACCAAGACTGAAGCATGAAATAGCGGTCTAGAAAGAAAAGCCTAGCTCAAAAGAAGTACCAAGTTCAGCCAGCCAGCCTGTTTGTCCCACTTAAGTTCTCTGAGCTTATTTAGCAGCAAATGGTGGTGGTGTTACTGTCCCGGAAATGCCTCTGTAAAAGGCAATTCGTCTCGGAGTGCAGTCTTCCCCTGGTAAAGCTTGTCTTAGACCTTTCACTGCCTGTGTGTTTATTCTGTGGAGAAAGAGGCTGTCGTGTTCAGGATTGCACACAGCACAGGAGCTGGAAGTGACACAATAATACAAGAGTTTGGGAGCCTCCCCTGGAAACATGTGAGGGAGTTTTTGCTGCATTCGACAGTTGAAAAGATGTAGGGGGTTGGCAGTCCTGGCAGACGCAACAGATAAAAACTGCCACTTGGATATGGCAGGGAACCAGAGAGAGAGAGAGAGTGTGTGTGTGTGTGTGTGTGTGTGTGTGTGTGTGTGTGTGTGTGTGTGTGTGTGTGTGTGTGTGTGTGTGTGTGTGTGTGTGTGTGTGTGTGTGTGTGTGTGTGTGTGTGTGTGTGTGTGTGTGTGTGTGTGTGTGTGTGTGTGTGTGTGTTGGGAGGGGCGGTGGTTACAGACTTGTCTACCTTCATTCTCTCAGTGATAATTCAAGTGGTTCAATGATTATTTTACCATGTTATCAAGCCTCTACCCTAAGCATGGGGGGAGGATTATTTGGAATGTTCTAAGGAAGCCAAAGGGAATGTAAGAGAATATAAATGAAGGAAAGATATATGAAGATATCAGCAGGAAAATCTCTTGATCACTGCAGTGTGATTTAGCTTAATAAGTTTCTCAAAGGGAAAGAGCTGGAAGGTCCATCATGGAGAATGGTGCACACCTGAGAGAGAACCGTCCCCGGGCGTTTCATTTGAACAGGGCTTTATGTGGAGAGGGTGGGAGGAGAAGGGAAAGGGGTATGTGATGTTTGCCTAAACCAGCACACGCCTCTGACCCTCAGCCCTGCAAACCTGGAACTTCAGTCAGTGAGATTTCCAGGATTCGCTTCACTTCCCACAGCAACTTCTCTTAGAGGGGAGATGTGCCAACTCCCTGTATCATCTTTCAGTTTGATACAGCTGGTCCCGTATCTGGCCTGAGGGGGACACTGCTTTCCAGCCCTGGGCTGGTCTTCTTCTACACTTCAGCGTCTGTTCAGCTAAGTGAAGTCTGTGGTGGCACAGATATCACCAACTTTCCTGAAGGTCAGGCTAGATGATGTTCTTTTTTAGAGGGACTCATATGGATCTGGTAATAGAGACATTACAATAAAGCCTTTGATCATTTTCTGTACAGAAATCCTCTCCCACAATGTGGCTTGCTTTTCATTCTCAAAGCCTTTGAGACTCTGTTGTGCTTCTAAATGAGATCAACGGCATAACCTTTCTTTGCTTTTGATGCAAACTCATAATTACAGGCAGTCTCTGAAGCAGGAGGTAGCCTCTCTTTTCTGTCCTCACTGTTTGGGATGACACAAAGGCAGCACTTGTGATGAGTGTACTGTTAGTGCGTCGTGAACTGGAGCTCAAATGTGAGAACTCCAGCTCAACCCTCATCTCTTCTGAGTTCCTAGACATATGTATTTTAAGGATAAACCTAAGCACAGAAGTTGCTGAGAAAAGCACTGTTATTTAGATGTTCTTTGACAGGCTCTGTAGATGAGATGTTCTTTTGACATTTCACACAAATTGATGTTTTGACAGGTGCCATTTTATTTAGTTGGCAGGACTCACTTGACTGTTTTTCTCTTCAGCCCTCTGTGAATTTCCTCTACCAGATACAAATACCAAGCTGGCGTTGGCCAGAAGTGATCATCTAAAAGACAAAATTAACAAGTTCTAGAAAAGACCCCAGCCATTCTTGTACAAGCTGTTTCATGGTGTTTTACAACGTGGTGTAAATTTATTTTAATTCTTTTTCTTTCCTCTGGTGAATTATTGATTCCTTAGCCTTGAAATGGAGATTCAAATAAGTACTTGGCAAAGAAGATTTGATGACTGTCCATTATACTGGAAGGGAAACATCATCCTTTCTCTAATAGCTCCATGGGCTTCACTGAAGTGTTATTTACTAGCCTCTCTGGAGAATCATAACACTCACTCGCTCAGCTATAATACCCTGAGGAGAATTCTGTTTCTTTCTTTCTTTTAATATAAGGAGATGAATGTCATGGAAGAATGGTTATTTGGACAACTCTTGGCCTCCTCAGTTCGTTTAAGACAAAGAGAATAGGTACATTTCATTAGTAATATCTCTGGGGACTAAAATGTTCTAAGTTTCTTTACTAGGGGAGAAAGAACCTAGAACCCCCTTCCCCCACTTTTCTAAGCTTTTCTTTCACAAGAAGGTGCTGTCGTTTGCATTCTGCCACTTAGGTACTTAATTTCTCTATTTGAAGCTGCACCCTGAATTCCTAAGTTAGAATGCACCACCTATACCCTCATTTGCTCTCATAATCTTAAAGATGTTGGGACATGGTCATGCCTGTGGAACTTGATAGACTTGAGATCTCTCAGAGCTTGTGTTTTTCATACATGTTCCTCTATTGGTCACCCTCAGCCTTTGCTCAGGTCCTTTTGACAGTGTGGTAGGGAGCTTGTCTGCATTCTGTCCTTCTCCCCTGATTAGTTTACTCAGAGGTGGGAGATGCTTTTCAATCGGGAACAAGATACATCCTTCTCCCTTATAAATCATTGTATACCTTCCTTACAAATCTCTCAATCTTCCCTAGGAACTGCTAATAAAAGAATTAGAAGGAACTTGATAATGTGACATTCTCTGTGTCTGGAAAGGGAGGAAAGCCACCAGAGAAAGAGCTCATCTTCATAGGATGTGGTGCATAGACAGTGGTGCCCGGCCCAGACCCCCTTCCACAGAGGAGGGCAGGGCTTTCTTAGCTGCAGAGAACCCCTTGACTAAGGCCACTTCCCTTCCCACATGCCTTGACTGATTGATGTGGGAGTGTAAAGGCCAGGCCGTCTCAGCCCAACTTGGGATGATTCTGAAGGGCCTTCTAGCTCCAGGACTCCCAGTAAGCTGAGGCTGCTGTGAGGTCTGCATCACAGTCAGCTTCTCCCTCAGCCCACACCTGCTTCCTTCCACAGATACTGATCCAAGGGCAGCTCCTAAGATACATCCTACACACTAAACTCTGGGGAACCCAATCAGTGACAGAGAGTGATGTTATTATCTGGACAGAGGAAAGCACATCACCACGGAATTTTGTCTTCTTTGTCATCATCAGATGTTAGTCTGTTACAACGAACAACAGTTCTAACTAGACTCTGCTGAAATCACACTGAGATGAAACTGGACTAAGAATAAGCTAATTATGAAGGAGGAAAATCTGTAGTTTTTAACTCCATTAACCATAGCATCAATGATGTTAAATTGCCAGGCATTTCATTTCTATTATTTAACCCTCACAAGAATTCTGTGAAGTGGACATTATTCTCATTTTGTGAATAAGGAAATGTACTTGGAGATGTGAAATAACTTGAAAATATTACAAGGCCAAAATGGATCTAAAACTCCAGTCTGTCTGACTGCACACACCTGAATTCTCATCCTTGCCTGGAGGGTCCCTCCTTCAGTCCCTCCTACTCATTTGCTGCCCAGCGAAAATGCTGCTGTTCTCACCTTATAGTTAACTCAGATAATGCCTTAAAAATGTAAATTTTGAAAACTGAGCCTTGCCTAAGAAAGATATTGCTTTCAAATTAAACTATATTCTACTGTACTAGTATAAGTTTATTTCACGGTTTAGGACAGTATCTAATTACACTACTTAAATGAACCTCTCTTTATAATGTGGAAGTCTAATCCGGTTGAATCCTGTAAAATCCATTGAATAGACAGGATATTCTGTCTCTATGCTACTACTGTCTTCTCGTATTAACCAACAAGCTACATATAAGGATACATCAGCATACATATTTTGTAAAAATGTAGCTCAATGTTTTGACCCCTTGCTTCTGGCTCCCCCTTTATACCTTTATTGTTGCTTTGTTGACTTTCCTTCATTATTTAAGTATTTGCTTCATCTTTTAACATGCTGTATATGTTCCTCTCCGCTGTTTTAAATCCTTTTTAGAAGGTCAGTTCCATCTTCTTTATTATTTAACTCCATCTTTTCCCTGGTCTCTTTTCCTGTGATAATGGTACCATAGCTGTAACAACCATAATGTGATATAAAAATATCTCTGATTTCTGTTAGGGATTGGTGCTCCAGAAACTACTGGGGATTGTTTCCTACGTTCAGAACTGAAGAAAACGCTAAATTTTTCCTTAGAGGTTAGTGAAAATAAAGATGCAATTTTTTTGCACTCTAGTTTGTGGGCCCCCTGAAATCTCCCCATAGACCCCATGGTAGTCTGTGGATTCCAAGCTGGGGCCTCGCAGAAGTAGACTGACTCCTAAAAATAATTTAATACCTTTGCCTCTCCATTACCTTCCATTTGTTCTGTACACATTTATTGAGCACCTAGTATATGCTAGGCATTGTGCTGAGAACTGGGTATGCAAGATTTGAATAAAACTGTGTGCCTACCCTCATTGCCCACTAAGAGAAGCCAAGGTATAAACTGATAATATATGTTACAATATAGTACCAAGGTATAAACAAATTATTGTGGATATGCTTGTTTTTGATTCCTAAGTATAAACTGTAGTCTGTGTACTCCCTCTGTTCCCTCTGTAGAAGTCTGAAATAGACTTCTACAATTATATCACTTTTCTCTTTTCTTTCATTTCTCATAAATGCCTTCCACTATGCATCCATGCTAAATTTGGGGGTTTTCCATTAATCATTAATTAGGGTCTAAGTATCTAAAAACAGAGGATAGTTAATGCAGGGAATTGGTCACACAGATGATGGAAGAGCTGAGAAGACAATAGGGAATAGTGAAGCAACTGAGAGATTAGAGATGGAAAACCTTAACCCTGGGCTGGCTGGAGGAACAAAGGGAGGAGGTCATGTTACCAGAACCCAGAGGCTGGGATAGCCAACTCGAAGTTGGAACCATAGTGCGTCAGCATTCAGCAGGAGTTGGAGCCACAGAAAATACACAGCCATGGCAGAGAGAGAGGAGAAGAAAAATACCTTGGCCTTTTCGTTCTTCCTATCTTCCAGTCTCCTGCCAGTGCCTCCCTCTGGACAAATCCAGCTGGAGGACAGCTGACATGACAGCCTGAGAAGTGCAGTGTGAGAGCCAGCCTCTTGCTGTGTAGATTAAAGCTGGGGAAAAGCAAGGGGTGGATCCAAAGGCAGACATGCCCACGACCAGCATAGTTGCCTTCCTTCTTGACAGGCAGTTCTCCTTCCTGGCCCTTCTCCTATAGATATATGACTTCTATTGAACTGTCTCAGGTCTACATTCGATCGCCCCCAGAACTAATAGCAAACACCAGACTATGTGTCTTTTTGTTGGGTCTGTAAGAGGATATCTCAACCTGTCAGTGCTTGTGAATCTTCATTTTGCTCCAGAACCTTAGGTACTACTTCCTTTTATTTATTTATTTATTTATTTATTTATTTATTTATTTATTTATTTTTGGGTGTGTTGGGTCTTCGTTTCTGTGCGAGGGCCTTCTCTAGTTGCGGCGAGCAGGGGCTACTCTTCAGCGCGGTGCGCGGGCCTCTCACTGTCGTGGCCTCTCTTGTTGCGGAGCACAGGCTCCAGACGCGCAGGCTCAGTAGTTGTGGCTCACGGGCCTAGTTGCTCCGCGGCATGTGGGATCTTCCCAGACCAGGGCTCGAACCCGTGTCCCCTGCATCGGCAGGCAGATTCTCAACCACTGCGCCACCGGGGAAGCCCTACTTCCTTTTTTGAATATCTGAAATAACCCACTATGGGGCAAGGTTCTCTTATGTTCTATACTCCAAAGCATGTATTCCCAAAAGGGGTGATATCACCCCCAAAAGGGCAAAAATTAATTCTTGGGGGAGGGCAGAGGAACAGTTTTTTAAAAACCTTAGATGTTATAATGCTTTGGGATCCTCCAAAGCTCAACCTATCTGACATCTTATTCCTTAGTATTTAATTTCTTTTGTCAGGGAGATATTTGATATAATTTTAAACTTAATTAATTTCCCCCCTCAGGGGGGCAAGAATGAAAGAAAAAAAAAAGGGTGGGGGAAAGGTAGAGAAACATTACCCCAAAGGATGAAGAGTAATTTCTTCTTACCTTTCATCTCCTTGACATATTCTTTTTTTTTTTTTTTTTTTTTTTGCGGTACGCGGGCCTCTCACTGTTGTGGCCTCTCCCATTGCAGAGTACAGGCTCTGGACGCACAGGCTCAGCGGCCATGGCTCACGGGCCCAGCCGCTCTGCGGCATGTGGGCTCTTCCCGGACCGGGGCACGAACCCATGTCCCCTGCATCGGCGGGCAGACTCTCAACCACTGCGCCACCAGGGAAGCCCTCCTTGACATATTCTTATACCAATAGAATTTTTTTTTTTTTACTTCCCTTCTGAATTTTTTTCATGTATTATTGTTTTCATCCTGCTTAGAAACTTCTTTAAAACTAGAACTATGAGTTCTGTTACAAACAATTAAAATCAACTTTGGTGGATTTAACCCAAAAAACTGTTTTTATTAATAGGTTATTGGGATCTTAAGAAAATTTCCAAATTACAACAAAATAATTTGAAAGAAACCAGGAAAAATAATTTGATAAAGAAAAAAAGCAAAAATTTGTGAAAATAAAAACAAATTTAAAAAAAATCCAAAAGCCAGTTTTTTGAAAGGAATGACAAAATAGATAAACATTTCTGAAACCATAGATAAAGGAGAAATTAAATAGAATTATAAATGAATACTACATGCGACTCCATGACATTTAAATATTTAGAAGACATGAATAATTTTCTAGAAAAATTAAAATTAGAAAACTCAATAATAAGAAGAAAGCTTGAATAAACCAGTTACCATAACAGATATTGAAAGGTAATTAGAATCTACCACTGGACAAAATACCAGAACCTGATGGCTTCATAGCTGAGCTTTATCTAACCCCTTAAGAACAAATTATTCCAATGTTATTTAAAATATTCCAGTCCTTGAAAAAAGATGAAACCCCCTCCAATTTATTTTATGAAGGTAGCATAACTTTAATGCCAAATCCAGAAAATAATTACAAAAAAAATTTTTTGGATCAATCTCATATGTGTATAGAAGTGTATAAATTCGAAATAAAACCTTAACAAATAAAATCCAGCAAACGTGTCAAAGAAATAATAGATGTATAAAAAAGCAGAGCTAATTTTTAGAAAACCTAAAAATAATAAAGCAGGATTTGTGTAAAGTGCGAATGAATATTAGGAATGGTATTAATGTAGTCTATTACATGAGCAGATTAGAGGGAAGAAAGCAGATGTTTTAAGGTCTTTTGATGAAATTTATCACATAACCTTTATAAAAAATCAAAATAAGATAGAAATAGAAGGAAATAACAAATGTAATAAAAACTAATTAACAAAAAATAAAAATACTATCCTAAATGATAAAACACTGTAACCATTTCTATTAAAATCAGAAACTAGACTGCTATGTCACCATTGCCATTTTTATTTAATACTGTCTTGGGAACTTTAACAATTGAAATAAGATTAGAAAATGAAATAATTGATATAAACATTGGAAAAGAAGAAGTAGAACTAAAAAACCCAAGGGAACCTGTTACCCCAAAATTATCAGACTTAATGAGTAAAGTGCCTGGTTAAAAGATAGATTTACCAAAAAAAAAAAAAAACCAACAGAAGCTATCCTGGAAGTAAGCCTAAAAATAGATATGAAAGAAATTATTCCATTCACAATAGAAATAATTGTAAAATGCTTAAGAATGAATTTTTAAAAAGAGAGTATAGGAAATTATAAAAATCTTAAGGATATAATAAGCTAAAATACGCACAATTGGAAAGGTAAACCATGACTTTGGATGGATAAAATTTTAATATAATAAAAATCTCAATCCTCCTAAATTAATATATAAATTAATGAAATTCTAATTATAATTTGAACAGGAATTCTTTCTCAGCAAAAGGAAGGAGGAGAGGAAAGGAGAATTAAATAAATAATGTCAGGGACTTCCCTGGTGGCACAGTGATAAGACTCCGCGCTCCCAATGCAGGGGACTTGGGTTCGATCCCTGGTCAGGGAACTAGATCCACATGCATGCCTCAAGTAAGGAGACTGCCTGCTGCAACTAAGACCGGGTGCAACCAAATAAATAAATAAATATTTTAAACAATAATAAATAAAATAAATAATATTAGAGTCTATACCAATGGATAAGTATCCAACAATAACCAAGAAAATATGAAACGTAAGATTAGTGAAGGGGGGAGGACATGCTTTAATAGTTATAAGAGCACAACATAATCTGCTCTACTAAAATAAATATGTTATTGGCATAGAATAGACAAATCAAAATGCAACAGCACAGACAACCCATAGTTTAAATCCAGTTACGAATATATTATGGCATTTCATTTAAGTGGGAAAGAGTGAGTTATTTAATAATTGGTGGTGATACAGTTATTTATCCAACTGAAAGAAAGTAAAATTGGACTGCTGTCTTATACAGTATATAGAAATAAAGTCGTATGGCTAAAAGACTTAAATATAGAATTTTTTTAAAATTCCACAAGAAAATCTAAGAAACAACATGTAGACAAGACTGGAAAAATAGACATACAAAATAAAAAATAGACATTTTATTATATATAAATTTAAAACTATTTTTTAGCTAAAACACAAAGTCAGTAACAAATAATAAGCTTAGGAGACTACTTGCAATGCAGAGAACATATGGGAGTTAATTATACTCTGAAAAAATCTTTCAAATTGGAAGAAAGGAATCAACAACAATGATAAAAACTAGGCAAAAGATACAAAGAGATCATTCATAGAGGGCAAGTTCAAATAGTCAACAACATATGGAAAGATCAAAGCTATTAACCATTGAGAAAATGCAAATGAAAGTAATAATAAGGTATCATTTTACACCCAACAGAATGGCAAATATTTTCAAGTATTGTAACACCTATTGCTGGCAAAAATGCTGATAGAAAAGTGAGTTGTTTCAGCTTTTTAGGAAAGCAGTCTGACAACATCTATTATATTTCAATACACACACACAGCTGTTTTGACTATTTATGGGGGGAAAAACAGAAAACCTCATGCTTAATGGAAAAACATTGAAAGCACTCCCTTTGAAATTAAAAAAAACCCAAGGATTTCTGATAATATTTCTCTAGTTGAGCATTATAATAGGTTCTAGCCAGAGTAGTAAAACAGGTAAAATAAGGGAAAGTTGTAAGAATTGTCAGAGAGGACTGTCATTATTTGTAGATAACAAAATTGTATGTCTAGAAAATTTGAAAGAATCCACAGAGAAATTACAAGCATTAAAGTTTAGCAAGTTTGCTTGATACAAAATTAATATATACAATCATATTTCTAAATACTAGCTACTAAATAGTTAAAAAATAAATAATTTTAAAAACTTATAATAATATCAAAGATACTAGATGTCAAGGAGATATCTATCAGAAAATATGCAGGACTATTATGCAGAAAACTAAATTTTTGAGAGAACTTAAAAACTACATAGTAGAGGGACGTACTGTTTTTATGGTTTGGAATACTCATGCCATTTCTCCTCAGTGTAATAGATTTGGTGTGATCTCAGTCAAAATTCAAACAAATCTTTTTTCATAGAACTTGGCAAGTTGATTCCAAAATTTATATAAAAATACAAAGGCCCGAGAATAGTTAAAACCCTCTTGAAGAAGAACAGGTGAGTGGCTAGCTCTTCCAGATATCACAAATTTTTATAAATCTATAAAAACCAAGAATGTATAGATCTTATTGGCATAGAGATAGACAAATAGACTAATGGAATAGAATAGAGAGTCTAGAAATAGAAGCATGCACTAGAACTCATTATCAAGTTACAAATTTTTCTCAAAAGAAGAATTATTACTTGCCCAGAGAGGTGTGGCTTTGTTTAAAACCCAAGGGTCCTCCCCTGTAGTTCTCCTAACATATATTCCAAAGAATCCATACAATGTATTTTCTGGCACTAGCACTTTGAGCACCTTTGGATATTCTGGAAATAGGGGCCAATGGGGAAACTGCCTGGACCAATGCCTTGACAAGGTGGAAAGATTTGCTCTGGGCCCCAGCTCAAAGCTAGCAGCTTTTCTAGCCACCCATTAAGTGAGCAGCACAAGACATTTGTATCAGCTAGGAATTGTATTAGGGACAGGAAATCCAACCATAATAGTTTAACCAAATGGGGGGTTATTTTTGTCAGGTTAAGAAGTATGGAGGTAAACAGCTCAGGGCTGGTGCAGTGGCTACCTATTATCAGTAGTGTCTCAGGATCCTTCTATCTTTCGGCTCCACCATCCTTCACTTGTGATTTGTGCTCATGCATATTGCCTCATAGTCATGGTCACAGGTTGGCTACCACAGCTCCAGATAGGAAGAAGGAGGGAAACAGAGGTGGTACATTTCCCAGAAATCCTGAGCTTTGTGCCACAGTAGCCAATTAGCCATGTGCTGATACTTGGTGACTCTTAGCTGCAAGGGAGTCTGAATATTTTTAACTGGACACGTTGCTACTCAAACAGAATTAGGGTTCCATCAAAAAGAAGAACTCGGGCTTTCCTGGTGGCGCAGTGGTTGAGAGTCCGGCTGCCGATGCAGGGGACACGGGTTCGTGCCCCGGTCCGGGAAGATCCCACGTGCCGTGGAGCGACTGGGCCCGTGAGCCATGGCCGCTGAGCCTGTGCGTCCAGAGCCTGTGCTCCGCAACGGGAGAGGCCACGACAGTGAGAGGCCCGCGTACCGCAAAAAAAAAAAAAAGAAATCCATATTGGTAGACAATTAGTAGTGTCCACCACAGCATCCAAATGTGGTACATATGATTTCTAAAATTTAAAAAGGCCTATAAAGCGTTGTGCCTCTCTTGCTCAGTGGTAAGAAGTGCAGTGGACAGCTACTTTCATTTTGTAGGAAAAGATCCCAACATTCCCCAGTTCCTCAGTGTGCTCATTCACTCATGCTCGCTCTCTTTCTCTCCCCAGCACCCCCTCTGCCCCTCCCTTCCTCCATCCCTAGTCCCCCCACCCCCGCCCCAATGCGCCTGCAAACACATGGAACTTTAGCAAGATAACAAGCCCCATAACTCCATGTGATGTATTCACACACATGATATACCAAGGCACCCAGGTTGCATGTTACTTCCTGTTTCCAAGTTTATCAGTATGATGTCATTAATATAGTGAGCCAGCTCCATGCTCTGTCAACTAAATTTGATATAAACCCAGAGCTGGCATAAGCTTGAGGCCCTGTGGTGCAAATATATTGCTGACTCTGACAAATGAAAACAAATTCCTTATGATGTCCCTTATTATAGGGATAGAGGGAAAAAGCAAAGGGCACTCAATGGGGATTCAAGGATATTCTGAGTAAACCAGGGTATACTGCAGAGGCTGGTCTAGGTTAAAAACTAGTGAGAATGACTATTCAGATTTGGATGAAATTATTTTAACTCGGTTTTATTTTTTTATTATTATTTTTTTTTGCGGTACACGGGCCTCTCACTGTTGTGGCCTCTCCTGTTGCGGAGCACAGGCTCCGGACGCGCAGGCTCGGCGGCCATGGCTCACGGGCCCAGCCGCTCCATGGCATGTGGGATCCTCCCAGACCAGGGCATGAACCCGCGTCCCCTGCATCGACAGGTGGACTCTCAACCACTGCGCCACCAGGGAAGCCCTAACTCGGTTTTATTATTTTGCAGGAGTGCAAAAATAAAATTTAAAAGTTTGCAAAAAGTTAGAGTCTCAGTAGACCTCATGGATAAGGATTCTGATCTGCCATTTATTCTGTTTTGCTCTTGCAGAGGCATGGAATAACACATTAGTGTTCAAGGGTTCGTCACATCACTACATAAGGAAATTGTTGTGTTCCACATTACACACTCCTGCATTCTATTTTTGAATTAGGTAATTGGGTTTTCTCACGAGTTCAGTCCAGCATGCCCTGCCATAGCCTACATGAATCATCTAAATCTTCCCACTGAAATTCTCCAGGCCCTCACTTCCCCCATCAATGGTCTGACTTTCTCTTTAGAGACCAGCTGAGGATGTGACTTCAGCTCTTTTTAATTCAGAAACTTTCAGGATCAAACTGTACATTTGATATTTGCTCTCTGCACACTTCAGTGGCAAGCGATGAATTCTTCTGACAAAGCCATGGAAGCCTCTGGTTTTCAGCATGTGCTTTGAACTGAGAATTTGGAAATTTGAGCATGTCTTTCTTTTTATTTAAGCTATCAGTTATCATTAGAAGATACCACCTCATCCCATAGTCCTTGAATTCCCTGTGACCTTCATTTTCAATAGCATTGATCTCTCAGTTCCCCCAAACTTAGCCTTCAGTGGCAATTCAGTTTAGGTGCGCACAGGTGATGATCTGATTAACCGCTTCACCAGATCATGACTAGAACCCTTAAGAAAATCAGCTGGATTTTCATTGCCCTCAATTTCAAAGACAGATAACAGATATTTCTACACACTTCCCAATATTTCCCTGGAACATTCACAGTTCTTAGTTGCAAAGACTGGAATCCAGCTCTGTCTGATTGAAGCAGAAAATTAATTTATTGAAGGATACTGGGTGGCTCATAAAATTTCTAGAAAAGCTGAAGAGCCAAGTTTGCAGTGAGGTAGCCAGGAAATATACCCCTGAGAAGGAACATGATGACTTGAATAGTCAATAGGCTAATTGAGCCCCTTTAACACTGCTACCCCAGAACTTGATCATTCTGCCACCTCTGACCCTGAGAGACAATGGAGAGTTTCTTATGGTTCCCCCAACTTCATGACTTCATCTCATAAGTGGATGCTGTGACTCAGACCTGACTCTCGCAGTGGAGACTGGGAAAGCAAGTATCTGACATTTCAGTTTCTATAGTGGAAGATGTGTTCTGTCTTTCACTGATACAAGATGGGAAAATCCAAACATGCAAAAGGGTTTCTAGATACGGAACAGCCAAAAGGAAAGACAGATGTTCATTTTACCTTTTAATAAACCAGAAGAAGGAGGACTATTCAAACCTCTTTCTCTTCTCCAGTAGGGAGACAAGATCATATCCGGCAAGAAGACAAACACAGCACACATCCTGGAGGTCACTGAAACGCTTTCGTAACTGTGCCTATTTCCTGGGTCTCATGTTAAATTACAACATTTTGAAGTCTCCCCCATCAGTGTCAATAGCCAAGTCACCTCTTCTCTTCACCGGGGATTTGTCATAACACAAGAGCTTACTTGGCCGCTTTCATCCCTTTGGGTTCCATCCAGTGCTGATCTACTAACTATTAGTATTTCACACCAGATTTTACCACAACCTTGCCTTTCTCTATACTCAATCGAGCTTTTATTTAGTCAACGCTTATTGAATATCTACGTATGCTAGGTGACATGCTAGTATTTGAGGACACATTCTCCAAGAAAGGAAGAGTTAAATATGGGCAATTTTTTTTTTTTTTTGCGGTACGCAGGCCTCTCACTGTTGTGGCCTCTCCTGTTGCAGAGCACAGGCTCCGGACGCACAGGCCCAGCGGCCATGGCTCACGGGCCCAGCCGCTCCATGGCATGCGGGATCCTCCCAGACCGGGACACAAACCTGTGTCCCCTGCATCGGCAGGTGGACTCTCAACCACTGCGCCACCAGGGAAGCCCCTAAATACGGGCAATTTTTGATTAGAAAAATGTAAATGCTCAGATCCTTGATAGAAACATTCAGCATTTAAAGTATCTGTGTCTGAAAACAAACAAAAATAAATAAAACAAAAAGCCCAACAACTCCAGTGAACTCCCCTTGCATTAGAATGAGCCCAAACTCCGAACCATGCTGGGCCTTACAGGCCCTACAAGAGTGGGCCCTGTCTTTCAGCTGACCTCATCTCCCACTACATTTCTCTCCTCACTGATCCAACCCCCTCAGCCTTGTTTCTCTTCCTTGAACAGACCAAGTTCATTCTCACCTAATTCTGCACTTGATGCTTCCTGTTCTCCGTAGTCTTCTCCATAGCTGGCTTCTCAGAGATGACGTCCCTGACCACTCTGTGTAAGACAGCCACTCTCTCTTCCCAGTCACTCTGTCTGATTACTCATATTTCCATTACGTTATATACCTACCACCCACTTGCCCAGTAAGAGCCTGTGCTAACAGAGAGCAGGACCTTGCCTGTCACGTTCATTGCTATCCCCAGCACCTGCACATTGTAAGCCATCAGAAAAGGTTTAATATATGAATTAAAGTAAGGACTGGCAGAGTCCAAACTAATAGCAAGGACAACCATGGGCCTATCAGTAGATCAGATCTCCAAGGCATGCTAGTACATCTTGGATTTTCACATTTTCTGCAGATCTTCCTCCCTCTTTATAAGTTTTTCCAGACGGTAGAAAGGAAAAACGGAAGTATCTTTGGTCCAATCTAGAAGGATCACAGGGACATTGTGGCATTAAAAGCTGGGGAGGGGCTTCCCTGGTGGCGCAGTGGTTAAGAGTCTGCCTGCCGATGCAGGGGAGACGGGTTTGTGCCCCGGTCCGGGAGGATCCCACATGCCGCAGAGCGGCTGGGCCCGTGAGCCATGGCCGCTGAGCCTGCGCGTCCGGAGCCTGTGCTCCGCGATGGGAGAGGCCGCAACAGTGAGAGGCCCGCGGACCGCAACAAAAAAAAAAAAAAAAAAAGCTGGGGAGACCTGGATTTGGTTATCATTTAAAAAGGCAATTTTTTCCAATAGAAGGAAAGTACTTGCCTGTTAAGTAAATCTCACCAAAAGGGAAGGTAAATTGGGAAGGCCCCATTCTGGCTTTTTCTATGTGGTCAGATATGGCAGCATCCACCCTCTTACCTGGTCGAGTGAAAACAACAACAGTGTACTCAGTCTCAGTAAATTTCAGGACTAACAGCAAATAGCAGTACAGGCTCCAAACCGGCTGCTTCTCTTGTCAGTGTAGCAATAGCCTTGGCAACTTCCTTTTTATCTCAGTACTCTAAAGCTATTTATACACTGGCATAGGAAAACATATTATTTGCAGAAATGCCTCCGGATCCTATGTCATTTATACAGGGACAGAAGATGTTTTCAAAGAACCATATTTCTGTAGTATTTTTTGCGACAAAGACTGTACAGCAATGATCTGCCAGGTTGTGTGGGTGTAAGAACAGCCTCCGGTAACTAACCTTCAGTTCTACTTTGGCTCTTTAAATATCTGTTCAAGTTTTTCAGTCTGCCCATATTTAGATTTTGGAATTTAGTCATGATTAATTTGCAGGCTTTAAGAATACAATCGCGTGCCTAGGAGTTCCTTTCTCAATCCTCTCCTCCTCTCTGTTGGGTTATTGGAATCGTGCTAATATCAGTGCCCTTTGGAACTCTTACTTTAGCTAATCTGGAAATATGGCAATTATAGGGATAATGCAAGTCTCTTGCTTCGCTTCCATAGGCTCCTGTGTTAGTTCGGGTCCTTCTAGAAGCAGATGCAAAGACAGGATTAGACATGCAAGAAATTTACCAAGGGAGATGCCAATGAGGGAAAAAGGGGAGGGAGCTGAAGGAGGTGTGGATGGCTGGGAAGGATGAGAGGGAAGTAATAAGGGGGGCCGGATGGCCAGTCTCAGATGCCCCAGAGCCTTAAGAATGTTTCAGCCAGGTTGATGAAAAGCCTTTGAGCCGGTGTCGCCCATCAGAGGAGTCCCCCATCTCGCAGGAACAGGCCTGCATAAGCAACCCTGTCACATTCAGTCGTTGGCCAGAAGCAGCCCACGGGGAGCGGGGACTCACACACATGCTGTGAGGGTCCCCATCTGTCACTGTGCTCTCTGCGGCAGGAGACCTGGGCCGTGCGTCATCAGTGCTGCCACAGCTCCCACTCAGTTTTCTTAACACAAGTAAAAGGTGGTAGCTTTTAACTTTCTTGAAAGCTCTGCGGTCCTGGGCTTCCCCGGTGGCGCAGTGGTTGAGAGTCCGCCTGCCGATGCAGGGGACACAGGTTCATGCCCCGGTCCGGGAGGATCCCACATGCTGCAGAGCAGCTGGGCCCGTGAGCCATGGCCGCTGAGCCTGCGCGTCTGGAGCCTGTGCTCCGCAACGGGGGAGGCCACAATGGTGAGAGGCCCGCAAAAAGCTCTGGGGTCCTAAAGTGGGCCGTCAGTCTACACAGGGAGGGACCGAGAGGTTAGGAGCTACTGCAGGCCCTAAGCCTTCTTCACCCAGAGAGGCTTTTGACTATTGTACGCATTGGGGGTTCTACATAGGACTTCCTTAGGAGGAAAATGATTCCACTGCTTTCTAAATAGTCTCAAAACAGTTAAAGGAATACCACTGGTGCGGAGGTTCCCCTTTGAACACAAATCCTTGATTTGTGGGTGGTTGGAAGAAAAAAAGGTAATTTCTACTTAATACTTCTTTCCCCAGACCATGTTCTTCTACACATTGGGCTTTCTGTATGCTGTTCCATGTGCCTATAATGCCCTTCTCCCTCTTTTCCGCCTAGAAAATTCTTCATCCTTCATGACCCATATCAACTGCCATCTCCCCTCTGAAGTTTTCCCTGGTTTCCTGAGGCACAGAAAACAGTTCCTACCACTGTGTTCCCATGGTGCTTTGTATCTTGATTACAGCATTTATTTCATTTTATAATAATTTATTTATACATTTGTTTCCTCCACATTGTGAAGTTTTTATATTTTATTCTTTCCCTCTTTCTCTAAAGAGGGAAGCATTGGCATCATTCCATAAATATAGCGGTAAATTCTCTTGTTTTACAACTGTGACTAATATCTCTAGCTGGTTAAGAGAAAGCCATCTACTTTCTAAGTAATTTTGAATTTCCACTGCATGTTTTTAGAAGGAATAAAACCCTGACAAAAGCAAAAACAAAAAAAAAGTTGGACATCCAAAAGGTGTCTGTAAACTGATCATCAGTATTAGATCATTTGTATTACAACTTCGTGAGTACTATAAAAAGCAAACATGAAAAGAAAAATTTACCTAAAATTAATTTATCCATTTATTCCACACATACTTACTGAGAAGCTACTGTGTGCCAGGCAGTGTTGCAGGTGCCACCATAGCTAAAGACTATGATGAAAATAAAACAGAGTGAAGTGGTGGGGGGTGATAGAGAGGCTGCTCTAGGTGGGTGATCAGGAGAGGGGCTTCCTCTGATCTGTTAGGGCATGTACAGCTTCAGGGGGATAACATCCCTTGCAGAGAAAACAGCTAGTGCCAATGGCCCAAGATGGACCCACACCAAAGCCAGGGTGATGAGACTTTGGTGAGAAAGGCAATTTGTGATGGGAGAGAAGTGGTCAGAGAGGCAGGCAGGAGTCAGGAAGGTAGGGCTTTGAGGAACAGCATTTGTATTTTGAATTTTTTCTTAGGTGGAACAGGATGTCACTGGAGGATTGTAAGCAGGCAAGTGATCTGATCTGGTCATATCTGATCATATCCAGCTCACTATGGATGCTGTGTATACAACGGATTGTAGCGGGTCAGGACTAGTGAGGAGACATTGGAGAAGAGCTAATAGAGATGTTGGTGAGGGGGCAGCAGTGCAGTGTTAAAATATGCACATGAATACTGTATATGGACACAAGCACATGTGTGTGCAAGTGCATATACACAGAAACATACACATCATAATGAAAGCAAAAAAAATAATTCTGTGACCTCGGACCTCTATAATATCCCAGTCATGCTCACATGAGCAACAATTAAACATGGCTGGTAAACGCACTTCTACCCCTGCTGTTTGCTCTCCGTTTCCTAGTTTACAGGAAATGATTAAACTGAGCAGAGAGGGTGGGAATTTCTGGTTGAGGGTCTGGAAGGACACAGGTGACAGAAACAGGAAGTCTGATCTGTAAGGCTGCTTTTCTTTTTTACTGTCCAAGTCCGCATCGATGAATGAGAGGTGATACATAGTCGTGTCCCCTGAGCAAACACACTAGTTAGACTATTCTGACGGAATTAATGAGGAGGCGGGGGTTGAGTGTTTAATTAGTCGACCATCTGTTCTATTAAATCATCTCTTACCTTGACGGAGCACAGGTTCTTAAGTGAGCTCCTTCTCTCCAGTGTAAACCTCCCAAATCCATTCACCACATTGTTGCTAGAGTGCTGGAGCTAACAGACAACTCTGCGTCCCGTCCTGCTATGAAACCTCCAAGAGCTCTCCATCAGCTGAAGGATGGTTTCAGCTCCTTTCATGCACGCGAGCCCCTCTGTATCTCTCGCATCTTGGCTCTTGCACCTGGCCTCGGGGCACTCTTTGGTTGATCAAAACTGAGGAAAGGAGACCTGCTGTTCCCACCTTGTGCCTTTGCCCCTGCTGTTGCCTTTGTCGATACAGCAAGCCTTTACTTACACACGTATCCATGGAGCCTCAGCGCAGGCTTCACTCTCAATAAAGCCTCCAGGTATCCTTCCAGGTTGCCCTTTTGTACCCTGAAAGCAATGGTTCTTAAAGCATGGCCCATGGAACCCTGGGAGGGAGAGAGTTCCCTAAATTATCATGGGGAGTCCACAAGGTCAAAACTATTTTTGTTCATAATAACACTAGGATGTTAATTGCCTTTTCCATGGTTGTTGATATTGGGTGACAATAGTGCAAAAGGAGTGGTGAGTAAAACTGCTGGCATCTTCACATAAGTCAAGGCAGTGGCACCAAGGTACATTAGTAGACGCTGTAATTCTTCACCACCACACACTCGCAACAACAACAAAAGGCCAGTTGCACTTAACAATGTCCTTGATGAGGCAGTAAACAATACTGATTTTATTAAATCTCAGCCATTGAATACACAACTTTTTAGTATTCTACGTGATGAAATGAGAAGTACAAACTCGAGCACTTCAGCTGCAAATCAAATAATAAGGGTTGTCACAAGAAAAAGCACCTGTGTTTGAGTTGTGAGCTGAGCTAGCTGCTTTTCTGTTTTTGTTGTTTTCACAGAACACCACTTTCATTTGAAAGAATGACTGACAGACAAACTAGGATTATCAGGCTTGGTTATTTGGCAGACATTTTCTGAAAAAGGAACCAAGTGAGCCTGTCACTTCAAGGAAAACAACTGAAAGTATTAGTTGCCAATGATAAAATTTATGGTGTCCTGCAAAATTTTGAATTTTTGGAAAGCATGTATCTGCCAGTGATATGAAGTTGACAGCTTCCCTGTTCTTATAGACCTTTCTGATGAAATTGGTGGAATTATTAATGAATATGTTTTATTAATATATTGTATAATAAAATGTGTAAACATTGGGAAGATCTGCATGACCCAGTGAACCAGTGTTTTCCGAATGACCAATGCATGATGTTACAAAGTCATGTGTGGGTGAAACTCATTCACAGTACAAGATAACCAATGTATTTTAATGTAACAAAGTATAGAATGTCTATTGCTATCACCCAAATGGATCTATAGAATTAGTGTAATATCAGTCAAAATCCTAATAGGCTTTATTTTTGTAAAACTTGAGAAAATAATTCTAAAATTTATATGGAATTGCAAGGAAACTAGAGCAGCCAAAGCAATTTGAAAAAGAAGTTGAAGAATTTTCTACCTGATTTTAAGACTTATGATTAAGCTATAGTAATCAAGATAGTGTGATATGGGTATAAAGAGAGACATATAGATCAATGGAACCTATAGAATAGAGGTTCTACAAATAATTCTACACATATGTTGCCAAAATATTTTTAACAAAGATGCCAAGGCAGTGCAGTGGGGTAAAGATAATCTTTTCAGCAAATGTAACAACTGGATAGTCATTAAAAAAAAAAAGGAACCTCAATCATTATCTCATAATATATACAAAAATTAACTCAAACTTAATTTGAGTATCCATGTCTTAAATGTAAGAGTCAAAATTACAAAACTTCTAAAGGAATACATAGGAGAATTTAGTGACTCAGGGTTTGGCAAAGATTTCTTAAATAGGAAATAGGAAAAGCACAAACTCTTAAAGTCAATAAATTAATCAAAATGTAAAACTTTTGCTTTTAAAAATGCCATGAAAATGAAAAGGCAAGCCATAGATTGGAGGAAAATATTTGCAAAACATATATTTGACAAAACACTGGTATCTAGAATATATAAATAGCTCTTACAGTGATAAGAAGACAAGTTACCTAATGAAGAAATAGGCAAATAGTTTGCACAGACATGTCACTGAAAAAGATCTACGAAAGGCAAGTAACACATGAAAAGGTGCTCAGCGTGATCAGTCATTATGGAAATGAAAATTGTAACCGCAAAGAGCTATCACTGTACATCCAGTAGAATGGCTAAAGGTAAAAAGACTGACAATACCAAGTATTAGAGGGGATGTAAAACATTGGAACTTTCATAAATTGCTAAGGGAATGGTAAATGGTACAGCCACTGTGGATAACAGTTTTATAAAAAGCTGAACATATACTGCATGACCCAGCCATCTTACTCCTAGGTATTTTCAAAAGAGAAATGAAAATATATGTCCACACAAAGACTTGAATATGAAAATTCATAGCAGTTATTTATAATAGCCAAAACCTTGGCCAGGGCGGGGAGGAAGTATATGTCCATCAGCAGGGGAAAGAATAAACAATTTGTGTTATATTCAAACAATGGAATACTACTCAGCAATAAAAAGGAACAAACTACTGATACATGCTAAAGCATGGATACATTTCATAATTATGCTGGGTGGAAGAAGCTAGACAAAAAAGACTACATACTTTATAGTCCCATTTAGATACAGTTCTAGACCTGTACTGTCAAATGTCGTAGCCACTAACCATATATGTCTGTTGAGCACTTGAAATGTTACTAGTTCAAATTGAGAGATTCTGTATGTATGAAATACATACCAGATTTCAAAGACTTCATATGAAAAGAAAGAGAATGTAAAGTATTTGTCTTAGTCTGTTCAGGCTACTATAACAAAAATACCATAGACTGGGTGGCTTATAAACAACAGAAATTTATTTCTCACAGTTCTGGAGACTGGGAAGTCCAGGATCAAGGTGCCGGCAGGTTCAATGTGTGGTGAAGGCCCGCTTCCTGCTTCATAGGTGGCAGTCTCCTTCCTGTGTCCTCACATGGTGGAAAGGGCAAGGAAGCTCTCTGGGGTCTCTTTTAAAGGGCACTAATCCCATTCATGAGGGCTCCACTCTTATGATGTAATACCTCCCAAAGGCTCCGCCTTCAAATACCATCACATTGGGGATTAGGTTTCAACATATGAATTTTGGAGGGGACACAAACATTCAGGCTTTGGCAATATCTCAGTAATTTTATGTTGATTACATGGCAAAATGGTAATATTTTATATATTGTGTTAAGTGAAATATGCTACTAGAAAATTTACAATTGTATATGTGGCTCACATTTGTAGCTCATTTTATATTTCCTTTGGGCAGTGCTCTTATAGAAAAATACAAAGTAATCTGTAGTGACAGAAAACACATCAGTGATTGCCTGGGAATGGTTTGGGGGACATAAGAGGGAGGAATGGACTACAAAGGGACACAGAGACACTTTTGAAGATAATAAAAAAATGTTTACTATTTTGACTTTAGTGATATATACATGAATGTATCCATATGTCAAAACTCATCAAATTGTACATTTCAAATATGTATGACTTATTGTAAGTCAGTTATATCTCAACAGATCTGTAAAAAATCTGTTTATTGATATGTTTTCAGATTGAACATTGCAACTAACCTTTAAGAAACTATCACTTAAAAAAAGAAACTGTCCCTTGTCAAGCTTTTGTGTAATAGTAAAGAAGAATAGCCACAATTATTTGGAAAGGATATTAAGATACTATTCCCATTTCAAACTATATATCTATGTGTGGCTATTTTTTTTTCATATACATCACAAAAACAACATATCTCAACAGATTGAATGTGAGGCATATATGAGAATCTAGCTGTCTTCTATTAAGCCAGATATATTTTAAAGATTTGCCAAATTTTAAAATATGCTAGTCTGACTAAATATTTTGTGTTTTGGAAAATATTATTTTCCATTAAAATATCTTATTTATATTAACACATAATAAGTTTATTATTGGTTACTTTTTACTGATTTAATAAATACTTAAACATTTTTCTGGGGGCTTCCCTGGTGGCGCAGTGGTTGGGAGTCCGCCTGCCAGTGCAGGGGACGCGGGTTCGTGCCCCGGTCCGGGAAGATCCCACGTGCCGCGGAGCAGCTGGGCCCATGAGCCATGGCCGCTGAGCCTGCACGTCCGGAGCCTGTGCTCCACAACGGGAGAGGCCACAACGGTGAAAGGCCCGCATACCGCAAAAAAAAAAAAAATTCTGTTTAACTCATTGTATTTTAAAGATGGAGCCAATGAGACTTTGTTTATACACATAAACATTGTTTTTTAAACATGTCATTGGAATCATATAGAATGTCTGGATGCATCACATGATTTACAGGAATAAGAATTTCTACAAGAAGTTTTTATGATTGAAAATTTTATGAAAAAATTTACATGTGTATTTTTAAAATCAGCTAGATAGCTGATTAAATATGTTTATTTCTAAATTAGTTTCTATATAGCCCAGTCAGTTGAGCTTTAGGAAAAGTCTCTGAGGTAGAAACAAAGAAGTTATTTTTTTCTCTTATCTGTAGGAAGTAATCAGCAGCCAGCCTTGTGTACTTCATGAGGATAACATTGACCCCAATCTTACTGTTCTAGAAAGCTGTATCATTAGGATCCAGAAAGAAGACAGAAATCACACTAGCTGTTTTAACAGAGAAAATGTAATGTAAAGGATTGCTAGACAGATACTGGAGAACCAAAAAGGCAGAAAAGGAGCAGTTGAGGTATTGTGGAGATGGCATCCACAGGATGCAGCTACTACCCCTAGGACTGAGGAAGGAAAGATCAGTAATAACATTTCCTAAGGACATATTATGTGTATACTCTCTGCTGTTCTCTACATACGTTATTTCTAAACCATGTGGTCAATTAGCTATTACTATTCCCATTCTATTGATGAAGAAACTAAAGCTCAGAGAGGCTAAAGCTGGGATTAGAACCTAAGTCTGTCTCATTCCAGAAGCAAGTTTTTATTTTCTTGGTAGTTTTAATAAAATATGACATACATACAAGCAGCACATAGAAATATGTGACATCAGAAAATAAACACCATTGCGCTGTCAATTTACCTATACCTTAGAAGACCCCTATGTGCTACTCCTTATGGCATCTCCCCTACCTCCCAGGTTGCCACGCTCCTGAATTTTGTGTGACTAATTTGCTTTCTTTTTTAAAATAATCTTATTTCATATGTCTGTATCCCTAAACACTATATTTTAAAGTTTTGTCTGCTTTATATTTTATCTATTTGGAAATCATGAATAATGTCAGTCTTTCTCAGAAAAATTCCTTTGACAAAGGAATTAATCACAGACTTCTTACTGTATCTATAGTTCTGGAGTTTTAAAACCAGAGTAAGTAGAAGGCCTAGATTCATAGTTTTAAGGTAGGACTGCCAGATTTAGGAAATAGAAGTATAAATAACAATTCAGCATGTGTACTTCATGCAATATTTGGGACATACTTACACTTTAAAAGTATTTGTTTTTATCTAAAACTCAAATTTAACTGGGCATCTTGTATTTCCTCTGGCAACTCAGTTTTAAGAGGACTTACTACATCAATCTTGATAGCCAAACACCAAGCACTGGCAATGCTGGGGGGTAATCAGCATTGTTCTAGTTGCTCCCACACCATAGGGGTGGAAATTACACGGATTCTAAACTTAGAAGACGCAGGTTCTACTTTATCGGTTCTAGGTTATGTGAACTTGAACAAGTCCCTTAAACTTCCTGAGCTTTGGTGTTTTTATCTTCAAACCTGGGATCATGAGAGGCTTCCTTAAAAAAGCTAAATTCTCATCTATTATTAAAGAAATTCAATTGCTAACATTTAGGCTTGATAAACCAAGAAATAATAGCATAAGAACATTACTTAGAGATATGCAGGGGCCCCCAAGAAATCCTGAAAATGGTAGCAGTTCAGATTCCCAAATGGTCGCCTCTGAGTTGCAGAACCAGGGGTGAGTGTGGGAAGGGGTAGAGAGGGAGAGCTGCTTGTCGTGATCAGATCGCTAGTGGCATTTCATGCTTTTCACGTCAACTCTACTTCGGAAAATTTTTAATTGTTAAAGTAGAAATTGCATGGAAAAAACAGATTGAGTTTCAAGGTAATAAAATCGTGATAATCCTCATAGAATTGACAATACAATGGGAATATATGTGTAAGGATTCTAAGAAAATTCCAGAGCTGATGTCATGCTTGTCTTTTTAGAAAAAGGAAAGGAATAGAATCACCCTGCTGTCCCTGAAGAAACTGACTGTTAGCAGGAGAATTTCCCCCAGCATCTTTTGATAAATCACTCAACCTTGACCAGCCAGCAAGTCCTGGTTAGTCTTTCTAGTTCAATGCTCAGAAGAGTTACGGCGCCCCGAAGGACTTTATCAGTATTTTTTATGCCAGTGATGAATTCAAGTTACTGAATTTAATTCCACAAAAGAAAACTCCTCCTGGGCTTCTGATGCCGGGCAGTGTCTTGAAGAAGGTAAGTTGCCCCTCCCAACTTTGCCTCTGAAATAAGGTAGACTTTCACACAGCTCAGATGAGGAACTTGCAGGGAGCTGGGGCTGGCAGCATGAGTGATCAGGTGTTAGGCAACTTAAGTCAGCAGCAGCGCCTTCTGGGGACACACAGGGGAGATGGGACGAAGTGACTGGTACTGCAGCCCAGGAAACTACATCCTCAGGCTTAGGTCTGCCCTCTAGTGGCTGCAGATGCTAATTTCTCTCCAAAAATGCTTGTTTCTCTCCCACAGGAGTGAGAACTTTGAGTTCCAAATAACTAAAGAAGTACCTAGGGAGACAGAAATGAGAAACAGTTCAGACAGCACATGTTGTTGAGATGCGGGTGAGAGACTGGGTTACAGCTTCTTTGGATGCCTCTCCTCTGAGCTAGTGGTTCTCTAGAAATTAGAAAAATAAGGCCAATAATCAAAGCAAAAATGCATTTAAGTTAAAGGATTGTCTTTCATTCTATGATTTTTGTTCTGCCGAATTTGGGGCACTTTATAAAATGATGATGATTGTAAATGGTAATTTCTTTTAATGTCCCATGTCATCTTCCAAATGTTTTGGAAATTTTTACTCATTTGTTACATCTCTCCTTCTAGGAACCATTGTTCCAAGCCACCTTTCAAATTCACAATCACAGAAGGATTTTCAGTTGGAATGGATGTCCAAGATCATCATTTTCCAGAAAAATTAGGTATTCTCTCCATGATACAGATTTAAGAGCTAAGCAGCATAAGTGATCTGTTCCCATAATTCAGTACCTTGCACATGGCAGGAATTCAGTGGGGAATGCTGAAAAGAATGACGCTCTTAGGCGATAGGCAGGGCCTGGAACCCAGATATTCTGCCACCTAGTATGGTGTCCTTTTCACCACACCAGGCGATCTGCTTGATTGAAACACTGCTAGGTTTTCATAACAGGAAGGGGTTGGCCGGTGCCCGGAATAGCAGGAATCCAGCAGGGAGAATCTGTGTTTGCTGTGCTCAGGTGAGCCTTGGGATGTTTCTTTAGAGAGTCGAGACTAGACTAGGGGACGTTTGGGGCCGTTGGTAACTCCTCAGGTGGCTTTTCCTCCTGGCTGGCATATGACTGAGACTGGGGGGTTGGGTAGGAATTACTGGGTGAGGGTGGGGACAAAGGCCTGGTGTGCTGCAGCGAGAAAATAGGGAAATAAAGGCCTATGTGAAAATGGAATGTTTTCTACAACGTGGAGAGAGCAAGGAGGGGCGGAGGGAGGTTGCCTTAAAAGTAGCCGAGAGATCAAACACATGGGGCTCCCAGAATAACAAGGTGCTCTGAGTACTACAGGGAAGTACCCAGTAACTCTGCCTGGATAACAACTTTAAAATCCAAGCGGTGTGTCAAAATGTGCTCAGAGAAAGTTCTGTAAATTTGAACTTTCATAAATTCTCTCTTAGAGCTCCAGAAAAACTATTCTCAAATATATATTTAATGATGTTGGTGAGGACATAAAGAAATTGGAATCCTCGTGCATTGCTGATAGGAATGTAAAATGATGCAGTCCCTATGGAAATCCATTTAGTAGTTCCTCAAAAGGTTAAACATAGTATTACTATAGGTGACCTTTGAGCAGCACAGGTTTGAACTGCAAGTGCCCACTTATATGCAAATTTTTTTCAGTAGCAAATACTACAGTACTGCACAATCCACTGTTGGTTGAATCCTCAGATGCAGAACCATGGATACAGAGGAACCTCGGAGATGGTGGGCAAGTTATAAGTTAAACTTAGAATTTTGACTAAGAGGAAAGTCCACGCCCGTAACACCCATGCTGTTCAAGCGTCAACTGTATTTAATCCAGCAATTCCACTCCTAGGTATATACCCCAAAGAATTGAAAAACAGTGCTTATAGTAACTCTATTCATAATAGCCAAAAGGTAGAAACAACCCAAATACCTATCAACTGATAAATGGATTAGCAAATTGTGGTATATCCATATAATGGAATATTACTCAGCAAAAACAAGATATGAAGTGCTGACACATGCTACAACATGAATGAACCTCAAAAACATTATGCTAAGTGAAAGAAGACAGACATAAAAGGTCATATGTTGTGTGATTGCATTTATATGAAATAGCCAAAATAAGAAAGATGCATAGAGGCGGAAGTCAGATTAGTGGTTGCTAGGGGCTGGGGACAGGGGAGAAAGGGGAAGAGACTGCTTAATGGGTGCAGAATTTCCTTTTGGGGTGATGAAAATGTTTTACATCTAGATAGAGGTGATAAATTGTGAATGTACTTAATGCTGTTGAATTGTATACTTTTAAATGGTAAATTGTATATTCTGTGAATTTTACCTCAATAAAAATACGATACATTTTTAAATGGTTTAAAAATATATTTAATGACAAGTCACTTTATTTTTTTAAACTTTTAAAAAATTTATTTTATTTATTTATTTTTGGCTGCATTGGGTCTTCATTGCGGTGTGCAGTCTTCTCATTGCAGTGGCTTCTCTTGTTGTGGAGCTCAGGCTCTAGAGTGCAGGCTCACTAGTTGCGGTACACGGGCTCAGTAGTTGTGGCTCATGGGCTCTAGAGTGCAGGCTCAGTAGTTGTGGTGCATAAGCTTAGTTGCTCTGTGGCATGTGGGATCCTCCCGGACCAGGGCTCGAATCCGTTTTCCCCTGCATTGGCAGGCAGATTCTTTTTTTTTTTTTTTTTTTTTTTGCGGTACGTGGGCCTCTCACCGTCATGGCCTCTCCCGCTGCAGAGCACACGCTCCTGACGCGCAGGCCCAGCGGCCATGGCTCACGGGCCCAGCCGCTCCGCGGCATGTGGGATCCTCCCGGACCAGGGCACGAACCCGCGTCCCCTGCATCGGCAGGCGGACCCCCAACCACTGCGCCACCAGGGAAGCCCTCGGCAGGCGGATTCTTAACCACTACACCACCAGGGAAGCCCTGACAAGTCACTTTAACTAGTTACTAGTTAAAGAGATAGTGAAAAGAAGATTGAAGTCTAATTTTCACATGTTCTGCTTGGATTAAAATAATCAAATTTTAAAATGTTCTTTTCTCAACTGGTTGTATTTAAATTGTTATCAACTGTTAATAATTTTATGATTACCGCTGCAATTCACTTTCATGACCTAGGGTTATCACTGTGCAAATATTGAGGATGAATGTAAATGAAAAGATTTCTTGACTCCATGGGCTGTAGATGAATTGCCATAGTTAATAAAATTTACCTTTTCCACAATACTGGAGAGAAAGAAGTTAGAATTGGTTTAAAAAAAAAGATCATTAAGGCCTTTGGAAAGGGGTGTGTCATTGCATTCCTATTTCATTGATTCTAAGCTGCACATTTTTTCACATTTTAATATTGCTGAAATTGAGATGCCTCTTACAGCCACTGAGGCCAGGTGGCTGTCATGATGCAGCTATCACTGCCTGCACCTGTATATCAAAAAGGGCTAACTGGCTGTCAGAGACCTGGGGAAAAATCCAAGACACGAGTGTGGGGCAGTCTTTTAAGAACATTCTTGATCACAAAACATAGACACTAATGACTCATTGTAGTAAAATGATTCCAAAGAGTTGGATTCATTTCAATTCTATTTTTAAATATTGTACAAACATGATATAGAATAATATCTATGCTAAAGAAATCTTTAAAAACTCTTTCAATAAGTGTAAAATAAAAATTCAAGTGATAAAAAAGCATTTTGTTATAGTTATGGACAGCATTTTGTTATAGACAGTTATTTCGTTATGTTATAGACAGCATTTTTTCCCTATCTCCATAGAACATAAAATAATGGTGTGTCATATATACAGTGATGTCTTAGATTTATCAAATGTGGTAATTATTTTCTATAAAAAATCTTAAACATTTGCATTATTTTAGAAAATTATCCATAGTTCCAAATATTAACACTAGTGCACCTTCTTATTTTAAAAAGTGAGCGTATTTTAATTCAGTAGAATTTACCTCCTTCAATAGATGTTTACTGAAAACCCTCAAAAAAAGAACTGTATTAGCTTCAATGTGGAATATTAAAATAAATAAGACAGCCCCTGAACTAAAGGAATTTACAGTCTAGTAGATAAGTGATATTACTCCTCTGGTGTGTTTCATTCCTTTATTCATTCAAAAAATATTTACTGAGCAATTTCTTTGTATCAGGTCCTGTTCAAGGGGCTGGAAATGTAACAGTTAACAAAACAAAATCCTCCACCCTCCTGGAACATACATTCCAGAAGGAAGATATTCAATAAAAAGGATAAACAAGTAAATGTATATTATGTTAGATAATGATAGGGACTAAGGAAAAAAAAAAGACGAGATGCTTTTGAAATATTGAGAGGAGGTTGAGGAGAGGAGGTTAAAGAGGCTATGAAATATTGAGAGGAGGTTAAAGAGGCTATGAAATATTGAGGTGGTTGAAGTTTTATATCTAGAAAGCCCTCACTGAGGAGGAAAACCTGATAGAAGTAGGAGCTAACAATGAGAAGCTCTGGCTAAAGAAGCGCCTTCCAGGCAGAGGGCACAGCAAAGGCCCTAAGGCAGGAATGATGAGGAAGGAGGCAGACAGTCTGAAGCAGTGGAGAAAACAAAGAGTAGGTGGTGGGGACTTCCCTGATGGTGCAGTGGTTAAGAATCCTCCTGCCAGTGCAGGGGACACAGGTTCAAGCCCTGGTCCAGGAAGATCCCACGTGCTGCGGAGCAACTAAGCCCGTGCGCCACAGCTACTGAGCCCACGTGCCACAACTACTGAAGCCCGCGCGCCTAGAGCCCGTGCTCCGCAACAAGAGAAGCCACCGCAATGAGAAGCCCACGCACTGCAATGAAGACCCAATACAGCCAAAAATAAATAAATTAAATACATTAATTAAAAAATAAAAATAAAAGAGTAGGTGGTGGTGCAACCAGAGAAGCAGGAGAACCCAGATCTACAGAGCCTGTAGGTCAGGAGCCTGTAGGAGCCTTTTCTTGTGAGTGAGGTGAGGTGTTTGAGCAGAGAAGTGACACGATATGATTCATCTTTAATAGGAATGTTTTGACTGCTGTGTTGAGAGAAGGCTGAAAGGGGAAGAGCAGAGAAGCAAGGGAGCCAATTAGGAAGACGTTGACATAACCAGGTGAGAGATGAGAGTGTCTTGGATCCGAATAGTGTGAGTGAGCACGATGAGAGGCAGTGGAATTCCGAGTAGATTCTGAAGGTGGCACTCACAGGACGTGTGGATGGATTGGAGGCGGGGCGTGAGATAAAGAGGAGTCACGGAGGACGCTGTGGTTTTCGGCCTGAGCGAATAGAATGGACGAGATGAGGCAGAATCTAGGAGGTAATGACAAGAACTCAGCTGGGGAGATGTTCAGCTTGAGATGCTCTGAGAGTCCACTCTAGAGAAACAACACCTGCAGGGCACTGGCCCCTCCTGAAGACAGGACACACACTGATTGCTTTGTAACCATGGGTCCATGGGATTTCTGGACAGTTTGTGCCAGCCTGTCAACATTGTTCAGTGATCGTGGTGAGGTCGGTGATTTGCATCTGGTCTCAGTGAGACCCCCAGAAGGCTCTGCCATTGGGCCTGGTTACATGGGGGCATTAAGGCCATGTGTGAGGCCTGCGGAATGTAAACCCCAGCCATTTGGGGCTGCCTGGTTGTAAGGTGTCCCACGCACACATCAGTGGCTCCTGGTCCAAGAGAGAAAATGCGTTCAGCACAGCCCTTAGGGAGGGAGCCTGTGCCTAGCCTCTCTGGGCCCCCAGCTGTGAGGCAGCCTTCCGTGCCCCTAGTTTAAGGCTATTGCTGCATTGTGTCCTTTTCCTGTGATAAACTGTAGATTTGTAAGTGCTGTCATTCTGGGTCCTATGAGTGTGCGTCAGCTCTCTGCCTGTGGTGATAGAAATGCCTGGAAATGTAGTCCTCCCCGGGGACAACCCTTGACCAGTGGCTGACACATGTGCAGGGCTGGGGGTCATGTCTAAGAGCCCAGCTCCCTTGTCTCTGGAAAACTCTGAGGTATAACTGAAGCCCCAGAGTTTCCTCACACCCAGGATCGGGTTAAAACTACCCTCTACAAGAGTGCCTGACGCTGTCCCTTTGCCTGGCTTCCTCTCCTCCCACTCTGTGTCTCCCTCTCCTTTCCTGGGAGCATCTCCTCACTAAATCATCTGCACGCGAATCCTTGTCTCAGTATCTGCTTCTGGGCACCCAACCTAAGACAAACACGTAAGTGATAGTTGAAGCCGTGAGTCTGGGTGAATTGTAAAATATGAAGAGACTTGATATTCGTAGTTACTCTCTATATTTAATGTTTTAAGGGATTTCGTTGTTACTGCTTTTTTTTGGAACCAAAGCAATTCTGAATGTTTCCAAGTTTAAAGTCTGCCCTTGCATTGCCGCATTTATGTAACAAATATTCAAGATTCAGCTGAAATAGGATCTCGTAACGAGGTCATCACCCCTTGATACATAAATACTGGCTTCTGGATGCAAATATAAAAATGAATAGAGGAATATGAGGGTATGAGTGTGTGTTTAAGTGTGTGTTCATGTCGGGGTGCAAGGCAAGGACGAAGGAGTCCTATGCGTGTTGTTGACCATCAGGCAAAGTGAGGAACAGCCTCAATGGAACTAGACTAGAGAATACATTCTGGAATGTTCTGCCCAACATTAAGAGTAATATGGTCGGGCTTCCCTGGTGGCGCAGTGGTTGAGAGTCCGCCTGCCGATGCAGGGGACACGGGTTCGTGCCCCGGTCCGGGAGGATCCCACATGCCGCGGAGCAGCTGGGCCTGTGAGCCACGGCCACTGAGCCTGCGCGTCCGGAGCCTGTGCTCCTCAGCGGGAGAGGCCACAGCAGTGAGAGGCCCGCGTACCGCAAAAAAAAAAAAAAAAAAAAAAAAAAGTAATATGGTCATGCTGCAAAAAGGAAAAATAACCATAAATACATACCATTATTAATTCAAAAATATGTATTTTAGGTCATTTATGACATGTCTGGAGCTGTGCTGAGGGGGGATTTGTGAACTGGCAGGTGTAAGTCTGCCCTCACTGCACTTCAAGTTTGAAGCTGGGGAGAAGGAGAGACGGACCTTGAAAGATTACCTAAATAATTATCTTCTTAAAATTATTTGTGTTAGAAAGAAACAGTACAAGGCATTATTAGAGTAAATAACTGGGGATTGGACTAACAGGAGAGGCCTCTCTGGAGAGGTGACCTCCAAGCTGAGCCTGGAGGATGAATAGAGCTCAGCAGCCAGAGAGAGTGTGCGCTCTGGATTCGGGGCCAGGAAAGAAGGAGCTCTCTTCAAACTCAAGTCCTGCACATTGTTAAAGCTGTGCTGCAGCCACAAGAACCATCCCACCAAGATCCTGTGGGCTTTGCCCCCCCACCCCCGGGCCCTTTTCTTCTGAGTATGGACTTGGTCCTTGCTTGAAATTCCCCACTTGGAGGCCATCTGACCCTCTCAAGATTCAGTTAATGCCTCTTCCTCTTTGAAGCTTTTGCTGACTCTGGGAAACGTTAGACACTCCAGCCACCGTGTGCCTTGAACATTCCTGGCACATCATAGGTACTTGTGAAATATTCATTGGGTATCTAGTAAATAAATATAACAGCACATTATTCAGTAACTTTTTGTAAATGTTTAACCCATCTCCAGACTCTGAGCTCCCTGGAAGCAGAGGCTGTGTCTTGCTTCTCCATCCAGTGCTTGATTCTGCAGCACTTTTTAAATGTTTGTTAAATGAATGTATGAGGTTAAGGAATTGGGGCTGTGATAACAGAAACCTAGGAGGTGAAGTTTCAACGTAAAGTGAGGTCAAATTATGGAAGGCCTTAAATGTTGTTTGAAGGAGTCTGGACCTTGTGTAGGATGTGTCGAGCCACTGAGACTGAGCAAGAGACTGGCTGTTTAGACCTGTGCTCTACGAAGATGACTGTCAGCAGAGCGCATGACAGACGAAAGTGGGGAGAGATTGGAGGCGTGCAGGCCAGGTGGGAAGGTCCCTAGATTAGTGATAGTAGAAAGGGACAGGAGGGAGGAGACACTGGGAAGGGAGAAACGGCTACGTCAGGACCCGAGAACTAATTTCATGTGGGAGATACACGCTGGGGCCTTTGCCACGAGAGGCTGCGGTTTGCGTGAACTCTCTGTAATGTTTCCTAAGAATTCTCCAGAGGCACATGAGTTTTCTAGTTAGGTAATTAAGAAACAGTATGTTCTCCAGAGAACAGCTGAATGCCCTAGATAATTTCTCCAATTTGATTTAGCAAACGGGTGAGCTAGCTAGGCCATCAGTTTTTTGGGTTTGGTTTTTTGTTTTTTGGTTTTTTGGTTGCATGCCCACAAAATAACCATGTAATAACACCCCAGCAACATCAGTAGCCTAAGTGACTTCTGGAAGCTTCACCATCTCGTCTCCTAGATTCTGGCTTCCCTTTGATAACTAGAGTTAATGTTTCATTTTTATTGCTCCATCCCCCTGCAGCTTTAATTACCAATATGGTTGAAAATGCTGTGGGTTTATTTGTTCATTAAAGGTAAATAAAAGGAAAAGAAAAGGGAGCTTACAAAAAACTTAAACTGCATTACAAATTTTATACCAGAAGTCAGGAACTAGAAAATTTAAGATTCTCAAGGCATGTGAATATTAATTTATCTGCTCTGCATATGTTTTAAAAGATGTTTCATATCTAATCCTGAATCCAAACTAATCATCCATGATGTGGGTGGGTTAACATTAGCATAATTTACCTTTTGATTTTTTTAACTTCCTGAACAAATTTATGAGTGACTATTCTGTATACCCCTAAACATTTATGAGGACCCATTATATGTCAAGCACTGTATTTTGTATCTTTATGTATCTAAAACTTAAATTTTGCAAAACTCGTGCAAGACGTTGTACTATTATGTCCATTTTGCAGTTGATGAAACAGGCTCAGAGTGGCTCAGTGACTTGCCTGAGACCACACAGCTCATAGGCAATGGACGCTGTTGGGAATTCCAATCTGCTTGCCTCCAAGCCTTCCCACCCTGCTGCCGCTAAGACTGAACCACACAGCAGGTCGGCTCTAACATAGCAACACAACTCTATGAAAATGTTGAAAATTGTCCTAAATGGGCAAGAAGAATTAAAGCTGCCTTTCATGTTGTCCTGTGGTAAAAGCAGAGAATAAGCCTCAGAAAGCTTAATAGTTTCAATGAGCAAAAGAAACTGATTCCCAATAGCAAACAGTATAACCACCACATAGTATACACTCGCTTTGAAATCATTTCCTCTTTCTAATATAACTGTTTTCTTAGAAGGCCGTGGCCCTGTGTCAAATGTCACTGGACAATACTTTTGCAGGCAAATGGGGCGCGAGAGGATAGTCATGTCCCCGGTCTCGGGTGAGTCCCCGGGCCGGGGCCGCCAAGTGAGGGTCCTTGGCTTCACACAGGAAGGACTTCAAGAGTGAGCCATAGTAAAGTGAAAGCAAGTTTATTTAGAGAAACACATTCCACAGACAGAGTGTGGTCCATCTCAGAAGGTGAAAGCAGCCCCGAGATATGGGGGGGTTAGTTTTCAAGGGCTGGGTAATTTCACAGGCTAACGAGTGGGTGGATTATTCCAACTATTTGGGGGAAGGGGTGGGGATTTCCAGGAATTGGGCCACTGCCCACTTTTTGGCCTTTTATGGTCGGCCTCAGAACTGTCCCAGCACCTGTGGGTGTGTCATTTAACTAATGCATTATAACCAGTGTATAATGAGGCTCAAGGTCTACCTAAGTCAAATCTTCCACCATCTTGGGCCAAGTTGGTTCTAACCAGTTTATATCGTATCCCCAATGGCTCTGTCATTTTTTTAAAGGTTGTGTCCTGCCCCCTTCCCTCCTGTCTCAGTACGACTGTAACAGTATTTCAGGCTTCAGTGGACTGTTTCATAAGAACTTTCACACTTTACAAATAAACCTTTTTCTCTGTGTACATAATGATAATTTTTTTTATTGAGCAGAGCAATTCTCCAAAGCATGTAAAGGTAATTGATTGCTTATTAATATTTACAGCAACCCTACAAGTGGTTTGGAGCTGAATGTTGCCATTTGTATTTTCTTTTCCGTGGTGACTAACGTCTAGAAAAGTCAAGGAGTCCCAGCTGGACCCTGAAATTAAATGCTGGCCTGTGGCTCCAAGCCTAGTGCACTTTTGTGCACTTGAAGGTGATCATTTACTAGTAAATCTAAGAAAATAATAAGCATAGATATGTTCCTTAAGACTGCAGGATGGAATTGCTACCCTATCTTCTTTTCCACCTCGGAAGTTATGAGGAAGGGAACTCGTGGCTTCTTGTCCTCCGGCTGTGTATGTTGCGGGGCCAGACACAGACTGTCACCCATTGTCACTCATTTGAACCCTCACAACAGCACCTGCTGTTGGTGTTATTATCTCCATTTTACAGGCAGGGAAACAGAATCTCAGAGACATTAAGGAAATTTCCCAACCTCACTCACCTAGCAAATGATAGATCCAGGGTTTAAACCCAGGTCAAGCCAAGCCCATTCTTATCCTACCCCCTCTGTCCCACCTCTCTTACTTTTTTTTTAATACTGACTTCTGTCAGGAAATTTTAGAAACAGGCATGAGAAAGTACGAATAGTTAAAATTCACAGATAACTGCCAATTCTTATTTTAGCACTCCTGCCAGATCTTTAATTAGAAAATCAAGACTGTTACGTTGTCAGATTGGCTGGCTTGAAATTCCCTGCTTTCCCCAAGCCTCTGCTCTGCTGGAGGTGAAAACTGCCAAAAGGTGAATGTCACGACACACCAGGCAATATGTTTATGTATGATCAGGATATGCTTTATATATGTGCTCCTGTTTAAAGAGTATGTTCCAGATTTCATAATTTTACATTTTAAACAGGAAATTCATAACATCACTAGGAAGCAACATCGTCTTTTTTTTTTTTTTTTTTTTTGGTTATGGAATTTCAGGGTGAACGTTTTGAATCATCTAACAGACTAACTTCTCTCATTTCTTTCCCCAAAGCATACCTGCATTATGACACAAATGTGCCAGGAGAATGCTAAATGGTTTTGTTCCCTTTTAAAAAGGAATATAGATAAGAAGCTGATCAGGAGAGGTTAGCAAGCAACTGCTGGCGTCAAAAAGAGAGAGAAAGAATCAGAACCCAATCTCCTTTTCTTGTCAAGTATTTTGTATCTGGCTTTATAAAACACAGAAGCATCCTTTATTATTAAAATGTATCGTTCCAAGATAGCCTTAGAATGTTATCTTCTGTGTAGGTTCTGTCAAATTAGTTGCTTTAAAGCTCGATAGATCACAACAGAATTGAAATGATAAAGGACACATAACCAAGTTTTAAGAAATTACATTATCTGACACTCACGTGTGCCATTTTTTAAAACATGCTTTTAGAAACTGTTAAGAAACTCAGGTTGTGGTACATTAACAAAATATAGTGAAGTATAGACTGCCTCTGATTTTTTTTTTTTTTTTTTGCGGTACGCGGGCCTCTCACTGTGGCCTCTCCCGTTGCGGAGCACAGGCTCTGGATGCACGGGCTCAGCGGCCATGGCTCACAGGCCCAGCCGCTCCGCAGCATGTGGGATCTTCCCGGACCGGGGCACAAACCCGTGTCCCCTGCATCGGCAGGCGGACTCTCAACCACTGCGCCACCAGGGAAGCCCACATGTACCATTTTTTAAAACGTGCTTTTAGAAACTTAAACTCAGGTTGTGGTACATTAACAAAACATAGTGAAGTATAGACTGCCTCTGATTTTTAAAATAGCTAACCTTACATGTACAAATATTTACCGCCTCGTCTTCCCCACTTTCATACCCCTCACAGGATCCCCAATGACACTGCCGTGACGTGCAATAAAGTGCTTCAGGAGCAGAAGAAAGGACAGTGCTATGAAGAGAAGTTACAGTGCTAGGGAGCTGACCCAGAATGGTGAGGTGGAAATTCATGGCCTTTGGAGTCAGCAGGGCTGGATTTAAAAATCAGCCTTACTGCTTACTGCCATATCACCTTAAACAAGTCACATAACCTCTCTGTGCCTTAGTTTCTGAATCTATAAAACAAGGACAATAATACACGCCTCGTGAGAGTCTTGAAAGAATTAAATAGATGATACATGTAGCCATAATTGAAGCCATAACCCATGTGGTTCAGTTCCAGAGGAAACAGGATTTACAGGCTAAATATCATGGAAAAGCAATTCCAACTTTATTCAATTTCTCAGCATTGAAGAGAATCCAGTCATAACCGATTGCAGTATTTCTCATAGCTGCTTGATTCTTCTACTTAATTCACTTGTGTCCTCAGTGTCTGGAATTCCTCATTTACCACCGAAGAACATTCTCTACCCCTTCTTGCTTTTTCTATCACTCCCACTTCACCTCCCACCTATCCATTTCATCCCTTTCCCAGACTTTATTACAAAGATGACTTAACTTCTTCCGAAAAGCCCTTTCTTTTTAACTCCAGTCTCTCCAACTCTGTGTTTCTCTGGCCATTCTGCATCACAAGTATAGAGAAACCATTCTGAAGAAGAAAGACCAGTGATTTGTTTTGGGAGATAAGTTTGGTTGATAAGGTGGTTTAAATGAAGCTGGAAATTACGGGCTTTTTCCTTGTCGATATGGGAGAGTGATGTGGAAGAAATTGGCCAACATTCCATGTTGATAATTTTCACCCCATGATTTATGTGAAGCAAGTAGCACAGGGTCTGGTACAAAGTATGATCTCAATATTTGTCTCTTCCATTCAGCATCTGTTCCAGATATCTACTGCTGCATAACATCATACTATGCCAAAACTAAGTAGTTTAAAACTACAGTTACTATTCTCCCTCATGGCTCTGTGGCTGACTGAGCTCACCTGGTCAGTTAGCACTTGGGGCCTCTCACATGATTACAGTCAGATGACACCTAGGCCTGGAGTTGTTTGAAAACTCAAGTAGACCCTCCGATATCTCGGCTGGGAAGAGTGGAAGAGCCAAAGGCTGGCCAGGTGTCTGTCTGTTTGTCTCTCCGTATGGTCTCTCTGTGACTGACTTGGGCTTCCTCCCAGCATGGCCATCGCAAGGGGGTCCGACTACTTACATTGTGTCTGGCTTCCTCAGAGTGAGCATTTCAAGAGACCCAGGTAGAAGCTACAAGGCTCCTTATGAAGTAGCCTCAGAATTTACACAGGCACCAAGTTTGCAAGTTAAAAGAAGCAAGTCTTAAAGCCAGCTCAGATTCAAGTGGAGGAAACTACACGAGGGCATGAAAACTGGGATGCACAGTTGATTGGGGGGCTGTCTTTGGAGACTGTCTATCACATAGCCCACTCAACTTACCCAAAAACATTTTTTCCTCATTTTGGAAATTTAGAAATATTTTGTTACACTTTATAGTAACTTTTGCTAAAGAATAGAGAATTTGGGTCACATTGGCAGCCTCCTACATTAAGCTGACAAAGTTCAGTATTAAAACACCCAATCCCTTCATTCTTGGAGAGACAATGTAGCCCTAAAATCAGGCTGCCTGAATTTGACTCTTGACTCCACCCTGCACTATCTCTTAGAGTTCGAGCTGGTTTTGCATCCCAGCATTTCCAGCCTATAACTACAAGGTAACACCTTAAGCTCACCCAGGAATTCTAGACAGTTGACAGTAGTTTCAAAAAGTATAGGTAGTGTAATTTGTAATGTGAATATAGTGAATAAATGGCAGGTTACTGACAAGCATGTTTATGGATGAATGAAACTTGTACTTACGTGGATTTGTGGCATCTCCAAATCCTTTTGTCTTTGGCTTCATTGGGAAATGAATGCAAAGCAGCACCCAACTTGCCCTAAACTTTTTAAATTCATTTTATTACACCTGGCAGGAATTCAACCAATAACATATTCTTTTGGGTGAACAAGTATAACCAAAGCTTTGCAGACAAATGCAATAAAATCTGCTAAGTAATTCTGGGAAGCATGGCTGGCTAGGAGTGAACAGGATGTGGGGGGACTGGTTTCCAAGGTGGGTGAGAGGCAAGGGAAGACCCTCCTCACCATTCACAGGGAGGAGGCAGCCCAGGCTTCCCTGGCCTTCCAGCAAACCTCCAGAAATCAAACAACAGAAACATCAAAGGGGTCCAAAGACTTATGAGGTTCGGCCATGGGGTGGGGTATTAGGATAAGATTTGGGGTAGGAGTGAGGTACCTCAGTGGGATAAGAAGTATGTCATTCTTTTGAGATCTTGTCCCAAGTTCATGGTGCAGATAGAGCATGAGAGGCCGAGGAGAGGTGTGTCAGTCAGGGTTGTTTGTGTCGAGCAACTGAAACCAACTCTGGCCAACTTGAACAAAAGGGATTCTTTCAGCAGGATATAGGGCAGATTCAGAACAGACAGCCCCAGGCACCTCCAGAAGGCCTCAGTAGCAGGGATTACTAAATGGTCTTGTCTGGACATCTTCCCTAGAAAGGATGAACCAGGTCCAACCATTTTTAGTCTTTTCATCACTAAGTTCAAGGAGAATGACAGCAATTATCCTCGCAGGGGTAGTTTGCCCAGCCATTGGCCAGAAAAAGGATGACCACCATTTAAATATATCCCATTTGGATATATCCAATGGGAGAGAGGTGGTCCTTCCATATGAGTGGTTTTGCCCCAAGACAACACGTATCTACTATAAAAGTCAGCATTGACTCACAAGAACAATAATACCAGTAGTAAAATGAGGGGTCTTGCCTTAGAATAATCAGGCAGGGGGATGGAAGGCAGGGTGTGGAGGTGGGCAGTAGTGTGCTGCTGTGCTGCCAGAAGTGGCTTGTTTTGCCCCAAGAGGCTAAAAGCCAGTTGAGAAAGAGGGATAATTACAGTCTGAGACAACATTTGAGAATAATAAATCTACTATTATCTTGTACCCTGTTTGATCCTCCAGACTCCTGCGGCCAGGTGAAATCCCAAACACAGAGCATCCTTTTCCAAAGACCTAAACACCCACAGAAAGGAAGGAGCACTAGAAAATCAAATGTTAGTTTGAACGAATTAATTCTGTTTGCTTTCTTGTTCCTCTCAGGGAGAGTTTGAGTAAAGTGGTGGAGGAGGAGGTTGGGGATCTGGGGGCACTAGATGAGTCAGGCTGACCCAGGTCAAGTGCAAGGGCTCAGGGCAAGTGGAAGTTCAGATGCCAGAAGGGGAGCTCTGAGGTGGAGCAGGGCCGTTAGGACTGGCCTTGGCCCCAGGAAAGGGGAAGAGCCCTCTTTCTCCTCCTGAACACAGGGGCCGTGGTTCCCCGCTCCAGACCCACAACTCAGGCTCCGATTGTCATTCGGCCACCTTAGGGGTTAAACCAACTTCTGTAGAAAAGGCCTATCGACCAAACCACCATTTGTAACTTTGTGGTTAGGGGGAAGATCCATCTTCGGTTTCTGAACACTGACATAAACCTTAAGAGCATGGCTTTTTCAGCTGCGGTGTTGTCTATAACGCATCGCTTATACTCTGTGACTTTGTCGGTGGGATTGATTCTGAGCCATCTGGCCTGGGGAGTTCCGTCATCAAGCGAACATTCATCTCTAGCGAATGTAATTTGGTTAAGCCCTTAATAATGCACAGTGGCTTTTATCATGTCTGCCTGGAGTCTTTATTTAGTCTGGCTGATTAACTAACTGGCTCAAATACCCTGCCTCTGTGGAGTACAGATAAACAAGGGCTTAACAAACTCAGGGGTACCTTACAGTCTCCTGCAGGGCCATGAGAGATGTGGGGGGCTCCTCTGAGGGCTTCCCGGCTTTCTGCCGGGTAACCAGAGGCTAAGTGGGAAAGAGGGGAGTCGGATTGCCCAGGTCGGGGCACTGCCAGGGGCAGGGGGTGGGAGGGGGACCTCAGGGCCTCTGGGCAGGATTATATCCGTGCCCTGTTAAATAGAACATCCTTCCCCTTTCCTGTGGTTCATCCGCCGGCTCCCTGCCTGACCAAGGAGAACCTAAAAGCGGAAGGGGGAGGAAGAAGAAAAGTGAAAGCACAGACCAGTCCACATCTGTCTGTCCATCTTCCTCTCTGGGGAGGGTCCAGTGAGCCTAGGCCAGGCCTGCACCTCGGGAGAGAAGGAGCCAAGGATGGAGCTTTTAAGCTGGACTGGATTTGTGTGTGTGTGTGTGTGTGTGTGTGTGTGTGTGTGTGTGTGTGTGATGAAAGTTTCAAGAAAGCCACACCTATGACAACTTTATAATGTAAAAAATTGAAACTGTATGTCCCCTTCAGTTAATTTATCTGATTGCTCTATCAATTTTTAAAAACTATAAAAGGTGAGAATACAGCCTGATATATTTTGACCTTAAATCATCCACATGACTAATCATGAGGGTCCACTAAGAACAGTCAGAACATTGACGTGGCTCTTGGAAATTCAGCCAAAAATTACTCCAGTTTTGCAGACTGAGAATTTTTTAAAGTTCCAATTTATGACATTCATCTTTCTGTACCTCAAGTTTTGTATTGGCAAACACTGTAGATTTTTAAAATAAACATGAAGAGCTGTTTTTGGCAGCTGGCATGTGTGCACCCAAGGTGCAGCAGCAGTATCAGTTCATCTCTACACGTCATCCTAGCTCAGAACTCCAGAACACTACTGCTGTGAAGAAGCATTGTAGCTTCCCGAATGCCAGCCTCCAAGGCTGAGAGTACAAGGTTCCATGGGGTCACCATCTGGCATAACAGTGACTTAGATCAGGAGAACAGTAGATGATTTAGGTTGTTTGTTGTTGACTGTTGACAAATTGGCAACTAATAGCAGAGTTCTCCAGAGTCATCTATGCGTCAAATGAACACATAGACAAGTCGTGACCAAGAACTGTGCCTTTAATGTACCATCTAGAAATGAATTACTTAATTTTACTGCTGGGCAAAATAGAGGACATAGAACTAAAATATCAATGGGTAGTAAGTTTAAAAACAACATCTAGACTCCCCCTTGACATTTAATCTTTTGCAATAACTTAAAACTTATGATAGGGCTTCCCTGGTGGTGCAGTGGTTGAGAGTCTGCCTGCCGATGCAGGGGACACGGGTTTGTGCCCCGGGCCGGGAAGATCCCACATGCCGTGGAGCGGCTGGGCCCATGAGTCATGGCCACTGAGCCTGCATGTCCGGAGCCTGTGCTCCACAACGGGAGAGGCCACAACAGTGAGAGGCCCGCGTACCACAAAAAACAAAACAAAACAAAAAAAACTTATGATAAAACCTTTTAGGTGACAGTCTTAAAAATACAAGGAATTGGGGACTTCCCTGGTGACACAGTGGTTAAGACTCCACACTCCCAGTGCAGGGGGCCTGGGTTCGATCCCTGGTCAGGGAACTAGATCCCACATGCATGCCACAACTAAGGAGCCGGCGAGCTGCAACTAATGAGCCTGCCGGCCACAGCTAAGACCTGGCACAACCAAATAAATGAATTAATTAATTAAATATCCCAAAAAATGCAAGGAATTGGATAGCATTGCTATTACTATTGTATAGCATTACTATTACTATCAAAATTAGTATGGTATATGTGAAAAATGTTTGAAGATGACCTATTCTATGTGTGTGTGTACATGTAATTATTCCATTGAGACAGCTTTTTACCTTCCTTAAGTCCATGGAGATATAGATGTCAAGTATATGTTCTAGATCTTTTTTTTCTATGGCAGGGATCCCCAGTCTTTTCCTGGTGTTATGGACTGAATTGTGTTCCCCCCAAATACATTAAATCTACATTATAAGGCCTACTGAATGCCAGTGCAGGGAATTCTACTGCAACCACCTCGATTCTCAGTTTCTTTAAGTGATGTGTGTGTGTGTGTAGTTTAAGAATGTTGGAAATTTCAGTTTTGTGAAAAATGAACAAAAGACTGACATGTTATTTTGATTGCTGGAACTTAAGGTTTCATTTCAACAGGTTATATTTAGCATAAGCCACTGTAGTTTAACATTTTTACTAAAAGTTGATAAGACACATTGTACTGAGTTTATTGACAGGAAGCCTATCGTTAATATTTGTTTTCTTTTTCAAAAAAATTTGTATAAGGTCAAAATTCCAAGGGAAAATTGGCCAGTTTTCCAAAACATTTGAGAGGGTGAGTAGTGCCCCACTGAGACTGTGCTCTCTAGTGTTCACTAATGTGTGTAAATTCTGATTGGGAAGAGTGGTGATGTGTCTGGATCCTGCCCCCCACAGGGTGGATGCAAAGGCCAAGCCAGGGTGGGACAAGGGGACTTTATTGGCCTTTAACATCAGTGGGTTTCTGATGACACCACAGCTGACACTGATCCCCACCTCTGCTCTCATTTCAGCCCCAAGCTATTTTTAGGGCAAAGAACTTGAGACTTTACATCGGAGGTTAAATTTAGTGATGGTGAAATAGGGGATTAATGGAAACTCTCTCCCCACTCCAAACACAACGTCAGGTTTGGGTAAAATGTAAGTAGAACATAAAGAAATGGCAATGAAGAGAAAAAAAGAGGTCCAGTTTGAAGGCTGGATCTGATCCTTGGCTGAATCCCATTTGGCCTGTAGGACAAGCTCCCAGATCTGATTTGATTTAGGGCTGCAATTGTGAAGATGCAATAATGTATTGCAAACACTTAGTGGCAATGCTCTGTATTAAAAGATGAAGACAGGATGGTTTATGGTCCCCCAAGGGTAGACGAGACACTTCAAAAAGAGAAAATAGTCAGTGTGACCCACGTTTCCCAGACTGTACCCCACAGGAGCACAAACAAGGGGCGGGGACAGCAACGCATTTCTGACTCGCTACCCCTCCCAGACGCCAGGATATTCTGCTTCACCAGCTTGGGGTAAACTTATCATTCAAGTCAGCCTCCAACTCATATATCACGTGAATGGTTCTTCTTCTCTCCGTAGGGACCCTCCCCTCATAATAAATCCCAAAACTCAGAGATCATCTTAGTTCAAGGAGCCAGATTTGCTTTATCTTGGCTGGAGTCAAAATTCAGCTTCACCCCCATGAGGCTAGAGGATAACCGCTACTTACTAGGTATTGGTTGTTCCTAGCTAAAGGCATCTGGGCTCCCAGTGAGATCATCTTTGTGACTCAGGTCACTGTTTACACACAGATGCACACACACACACACACACACACACACACACACTTCCACTGTGCCCAAAGTAGCCCTTTTGAGATAGAATTCAGGCTGTGCCGTGGGCCCAGGTGACCAGCACAAACCTCTCTTCCCCAACCTCCCCCATTCCCGTTCCACCAAGATGATTTCCCCTGGGCTGTCTCTAGTCTGAAGTCTTTCTGTCATCTGACCTCAGTGAGATACCCTGCCCCACCTGAGATGTTTTATAATGTTGGATGACTTTGAAAGGGAAGGAGTTAGGGGCTCTACTATATCTGCTCTTTCAGAGGCACCATAGATTTTATGCAAATTTGTGAACCTCTTCACCACAACCTTTAACATCTATCTACCAAAACGTATTACACCCTTCCTCTGGAACGAGTGATGCCTGTTTGCATTGGTCTACATAAAAGGCCATGCAAATGATTCTTCTAGAAGACCTGCTCCAAGATGACATGCTGTCTCCACCATTGGAACCCAGGTAAAATGATACAGACCCTTGTGAAGCATGCCCAGCTCCTCCTGAAAATCCTTTCTCAGAGAGTGTGAAACAGGTCAAAGTTAGATGGGGCTTTGGAAAGGCTGTTTATACCAGTGAACACTGTGGGCTCTGTGTGCCCTGCTCAGATTCCCGTGCCATGGAGGGGACTCAAAATGCTGGCTGTCCTCCTGCAGTCAGACGGGCAGTGCCTTAGTCCTGTGAGTCTGAGGAAGTGAAGCTGGTAATGACCTGGGGTGACCCACTGTCTGTGACAAATGGCAGAAGCAGGGTGTGTCGGTTTGGCCAATAGGGAGGACAGATTCCCCAGCCTGGGCCTTCCTCCTCTCCTCCTTCACCCCCAGAGTTGGGGCTCAACACCCACCCTCCCAGGTCTCTGATTCACATTTACCCTGGGAAGCCTTTTGTTCCCGTTTAGGGGAGTCTCCTTCTCTCTGACCCTGAGTCTCTACAGTGGGATCCCAGGCAGGGGCTGTGTAACCCTCTCCCACTCCCTTCCAGAGGGCAGAGGGCAAGGGTGCCTGGCATGGGCAGGGTCCACCCCTCCCCTGCTCTGGTCCTGACACCAGTGGGCTCTCTGTCTTCTTTCTTTCCTCCCTCTAGGGTCTTGCCAGTCTGTGAGGGAGGAAGTGTCACAGATAACCCGCACAACCGGGCCAGCCGGGCTCAGCCCCCTGACGGGGGGCTGTAACCGCCACGTAACCAGGGGCCATTTGCCAAGAGCTGCCCGGGAAGGCTGGGCCAGATGCCAAGCTTCACCAACCAATCACATGCACCTTCCAGGAGTTTGTGCTGACGTACCTGGATTTAAATTTCTCAGGGGTGCTCAACACCAGGCCCCCTTTCGTGACTCTTTCTTCCAAAGCAAAGTCAAGGTGAGTCACCCTTCGTCTGGGCTGTCATCACCACAGGTAAAACACTAATCGCCTCACCTAGACTAGAAACTCTTCACGGGTTCGTAGGTGCCTTATTGTCCTTCATTTCCTCATCTGCAAAATGGGCAAAATAATATGTGTAAAGTGCTTAGACTCCTGCCTAAGTGAGCTCGCAGTAGGTAATAGCCATCATTGTCATTACAGTAAGATCAAGTCAGTACGTTAGTGTGTGCTTGGCATCTGGTAGAGCGCCAGGCATAGGCAGGGCCTCAGCAGTCGCTCTCGTTGAGTAGACAATGTTGCAGTAAACCATGAGGACTCAGCCTTGCAGGACTGAGAGGGGCACGTTAGGAAGCAGTGGGGAATCGGGAGATGGATGGCACTCCTGGATCCCCCAAACCGATCTTACTGTCAGCCTAAGAGCCCAGTGTTTCTTCTTCCCTGTAGCCTCCAGGAGGGGAAGAATGGGGCTCCTGTTTGGGGTACTTTTCCTCCTGTGACATTTCCGCTATTTTAAAAAGTTGAGGTTTCACAAAAAGTCTTCCATCGACGAGCTCACTCTTTCTTGATGCCGTGTTCCCTGGCTGGGTACCACCAGGTGATGAGTGGTGGCTAATTAGGATGGCGTTAAGCACAGCAGTTAGACTCACTTCAGGAACAGAATTCCAATAATGGAGGAAACAAACCATTCATCGTATGCCATGAGCTCTTCATTGGTATATACAATGGTTTATTAAGACAACAAATACATCTGTTCACTTGCATTTCTGTGTATAAACAGAGACAATACACTAGTTAAAGCAGAGGAAGCCAGTGCTTTTGTACATGAGAACTACTTTCTTTCTCCCCCTCCCCTTGTCAAGATTCTCAGCGCATCGTAAAGGCAATGTTTGGAAACTTACCACTTATTATATATGAACCTCGAATTGAAGCAACATAAGCAAAAACATGACCAGGTACACTGGGTACTTTTTCTCTAATTTAGCTATTAGAGGCTTATTTCCCCCTTGCATAGGTCTAAGAAACAGCCCCTCATAATCCCCTTCTAGGGGAAAAAAAGGCCAAAAGCAGTTCTTGCGCATGTTTTGTGTTGCTTGATCCTGCAACCTGGGTCACAATAGATTGGGCTGGGGACTGGTACTTGGCCTACAAGCAGACATGTATAGCATGAGGTGGTCTCGTGCAAGAGCTTTGCTTATGTGAGGCATGTTCTGTTAAATGAAGGACCGGAGAAAGCATTTAGAGCCTTCTGGTCACTCAGGGAGGGGCAGGGTTGGCAGCAATGGCAGTAGCCAGAAGGCATGGAGAGAGGGCGTTACACTGAAGTCACCCAGCGGCAGGCAGCATATGGTAGAGCAGAGCTTACAAAGAGTGAAAGATGAAAGCAGAGGGAGTCAGAGACAGAGAAATAAATGGGGCTGGAAGAGTCACCAGGAGAGGGGACAAGGGACATTTTCTTTTCCCTGAAATGACAGCTACTGAGAGCTGCTCAGGACACTTGAACGTCTGTTGTTTCCTGAAAGGCCACAAGAAGCTTCCAGTTCCACCAGGCCAAGTCTCAAGACACAGCCAGCTCCTGGGGTCCCCTCCGTTCGCTGTGTAGCATCCTTACAGAAAGACCGCGGGCCTTGGGGGTGGCCTGAGCCCTCCAGACGGAGCCTGGCCTCCCCAGTGCGGCGCCCAGGTTCCCTTGCTCACTTGTCCCCTTCACACCACTGCCTCCAGCGTCAGCCAGCGCCGTTTGGGCAGAGGCTGCAGGGGCTCAGGCCCACGTACCAAATGTTACAAACTAAGGTATGGGGCTGGTGCCTGTTTGAAGGAGCTGGGAGAGTGGGGACCAGCTTCAGCCTGGAATCCTGAAGTCAGGGAGAGGTCTGGTGGACTCTGAGGTCACAGTCGCTGTTCTAGCCAGAGTTTCTGCTTCCTTTCCCTGCAGGCAGCTCAGGTTGCAAAGCTCAGCTCAGTTGTTCCCGGCCCCAACTGTACATTAGAATCAGCTGGGAAACTTGAAACAGCGTGGCTGCAGAGGTGTGGACTCAGACCAGTTAAACCTGAGATTTAATCTCCAGAGATTGGGCCCAGGTATTGGTATTTTTAAAATGCTCCCCAAGTGATTCTAAAGTGCAGCCAGGGTTGAGAACCATCCACTTAACTGCATTTAAAGGACTCTCTCTAGTTTCCTCCTAGAATCAGTTTCTCAGTATCAGTTTCCACTGACATGGGCAACTCCTGTGGACAGAGAGCAACTCTTAGGGCACTGGGACCTTATATTTGCCCTTCTCCTCAATCCTTTTCAATTATTAGGACTCCCCCCACCTATATTAAGCTGATACTTAACTATAGGTAATAATTGTGTCAATCATTTTTTTGTAATTCTTATTAAAAAGTTTCCATTTGAGTTAAATTCTCCCACTTGAAGAGATTTCTATTCTATAATGGTTCAGAAGGTGTAATTTCTGAGATATACTTTCTCCAGGGAAAACCATTTATTTGTGGTCTCCTCTATTCATGTAGGGTCCCTACATTTTAATGAATGGAGTCACTTGGTTATTTATGAATATTTCATAGATCATATAGATCCGTACATAGATTAACGAAAAATAAAAGAGGTTTCCTCCTCTAATGCACGGTGTAGTCCCTTTCTTTTCTTCACCTGAGCAAAAAGACGAGGTTAGGTGCCTGATTACATTTTATTATAGTGTGATAAAATTTCAAAACAAATAGATGCAGCTGAGCTGCCTCTCACTGTTCTTTCAATGTGGTTCATGTTGAAAATATTCTTTCCCAACTTTGCTGGGAGTGTCTCTCCACACGCTGCTTGCCTTCTTGGTCTGTTAGCTTCTGTCTTCAGACTTTGATTCCCACCACCCCTCAGCCCGCTCCCCCAATACCCTCTTCTTCTGTGTTGTTCTTCACCTGGGCTCTCATCTTTGCTCTGTGTGTTGGAATTCCCTTCCTCCACCTCTCAGGTTCCCGTCTGTTTTCCTTTTCAAAACGCCATGCTGATGTTACCTCCCAGCTTTATTTAGCTTACTTTATTCTTAGAAGGACTCATTGTTTCACAAGAAACGTTTACAGCTTTTAATTGGTTTCTTTCTTCTGGCATCTTTAAATTCTTAAAAATTAAAGATATCAAAAATCTTGGTTTTTTAAAATTATAAATAGGTTAATAACAACACCTAGATGCCTTTACAAATCTGTTAGATTCCTGTAACTCAAATGGCAGTAGTGCCTTTCCAATTACTCTAAAAGATCTCTGCCAAAAAAGTGGTGTGAAATCTTCTGGGTCCTATGGCTTCTTCTTTTATAGCATCTTTTCTTTGGTTCCAATTCCACCAAATCCTCATTCATCACTTTATTTACTGTAAAAATCCACTGAGACAAGGAAACCCCTTTCCTTAGCAAGTGTCCTAGAGCAGTGCTTCTCACATGTTAAATGAATATGAATCACCTGGGGATCTTGTTAAAATTCAGATTCTGATTCAGTAGGTCTGGGTGGGGCGTGAGATTCCGCATTTGCAACAAGCTCCCAGGTGATGCTGCTGCAGCTGCTCCAGGGCAGCCCATCATACAGAGCTTCTTAAGCAGCTTTGGTGCTTTTGCCCCAAATGTTTTATCATCACAGCTTTCTCCCTGCTTAGCTATTATGTTCTGAAATCAACTCTCAACCAATTGCTGAATTAAGATTAGGTCAGTAGCCTCCACTATTGATGTTGGTTCAAAACTTTTTTTTTTCATTTTGCCAGTCAATCTTCCTAGTTTCTGGCTGATTACTATTACTTAAATTGACACAACATATCGCATGTTTCAACTCTTAGTCCTTAATCATTCCTACAAAACAACTCATGTGCAACAGTAGTCACTTTCTCTTTACTTTCATTTTTATAATTTACTTTTGTTTCCTTATAATTATCTCTTATTAGCACTTTTTTTTTTTTTTTTTTTTGGCGGTACGCAGGCCTCTCACTGTTGTGGCCTCTCCCGTTGCGGAGCACAGGCTCCGGATGCGCAGGCTCAGCGGCCATGGCTCACAGGCCCAGCCGCTCCGCGGCATGTGGGATCTTCCCGGACCGGGGCACGAACCCATGTCCCCTGCATTGGCAGGCGGACTGTCAACCACTGTGCCACCAGGGAAGCCCTTTATTAGCACTTTTGAAACTGTCACTTTTTTGGGGTTTATCAGACATGGGGTTAAGAATGTTCATAAAACACCTCAAAACGAAGGACAAACATGCCATAGACTAATAAACAATGCAGTGGTCAAGATAAAAATGACTGGGCACAAGTAAATCTATTTTCTAGTGACAGGCATACTCTTTTTGACCTGATTTGGTACTTTACTGGAATGTATGAAACTTAGTAAATTGAAAACATATGAGCAGAGGAGTTTATTTCAATTGAATACAATGAAAAACATTTATTTCTTCTCAGTACGTGTGGTTTCCACATCTACTAGACAGTGAGGGATCTGTCTCTGTAGACCTGATCATTTGATTGCTTACTCTGTACCAGGTACTGTTTCCGGGTGGTGGAGAAAGACCCAATAAACAGCACCCCTCTAAACCAACTTGTCTCAACCTACTAAGAAATAAGAAAGTCAGCATAAAGCACCCAAAACATCACTTTCATTTCTGGTAAGGGTGATGAAGCACATGACTTATGTTCATGGGCAAGCAGAATTCCTATTATTGTACCTCAGATTAAAACTTGCCCACCCAGTCACAGAAAGCACTGGGTCACTGCAGCCTGCTCACCTGGCAGCCTGTCCTTATGGAGTAGAATGGCTGTTCTTTACTGGATGTTTGCACCCAAGGGAAAGAAGAAAGGATGGGGCCAAGCTCCTTATTCCCTAGATCAGTGATCCCCAACTTTTTTTGGCACCAGGGACCAGATTCGTGGAAGACAATTTTTCCATGGACTGGGGGCAGCTCACCCGCTGCTGACCTCCTGCTTTGCGGCCTGGTTCCTAACAGGCCTCAGACCGGTACCAGTCCAAGGCCCGGGGGTTGGGGACCCCTGCCCTAGATCACTAATCAGAATAGGCACTTCTGCTCTGCCAGGAAAGGCCTATCCTCACACAGCCCACTCGTTTGACTCATTCAATCCCAGCCCTATCATATCCTGTCTTCTTTTTTTTTTTAATTTTTGGCTGTGTCGGGTCTTTAGTTGTGGCACAAGAGATCTTCCACTGCGGCGCTTGGGCTTCTCTCTAGCTGTGGCATGCGGGTTTTCTCTCTCTAGTTGAGGCGCACAAGCTCAGTAGTTGTGGCACGTGGGCTTAGTTGTCCCTCGGCATGTAGGATCTTAGTTCCCTGACCAGGGGTCGAACCTGCGTCCCCTGCATTGCAGGATGGATTCTTTACCACTGGCCCAGTCTTTAAAATAAAGACAGATCCTGTCTTAAAACTTAAAATTTTGATATTTTGTTCATCACAAAATTTTTCACTAATTTAAAATTTTTTGAATATTGCATTAAAATAGTATTCATCTTGATTACTAAGGGTTTTGGCTTCCCCTTAAGTTTTACACCTGAGGTGAATGCCTTGCCCACCTCAGCCTAGTCTCAGAGCTGGTTTTAAAATAAATGTGTAAGCAAATAAATAAACAACTTTTTCTTAAACAATTATTAAATAAATTATCAGATAGTGTTATGTACTAAGTTGAAAAACAGAGTGTATAGGGAGTGATTGGGCCGGTAACTGGAATGATCAGGGAAGATCTACCTAAGAAGATGATGTTTAAGCTGAGATCTGAATGCCACAGAGGAGCCAGCCATAGGGCAATTTGGAGAAAAGCTTGTGAGCAGGCCTCAAGGAAATGAATCTAGGATTTTCAGGGAACACACAACATACCAAAGGTTACTATGGCTTAAATGTCAAGGAATGATAGGTGAGTAGTACTTACTTTGGATAAAGTGTCAGGAAGGGTTCAAATTTTAGGACTTCGTAAGCCGAGTAAGGAGTTTGACTTTTTTCTAAGGGCACAGAAGGATTTAAAGCAGGAAAGCGACACAATATGATTGCTCTTTTAAATAATTCTCTTGGCTGCTGTATCAAGGATAAGTTACAGGCATGTGCATGGCAAAAGGGTAGAATAAGGAGACTTGTCAGTATTCCTGGTGAAAGATGGTGGTGCCTTGGACCAGGGTGATTATAGTGAAAAGAGGAGCAGGTTCTAGCAATACTTTAGAAATAGAGTTGATTGGACTTGATGAATTAATATTCAGCAGGTGGGGAAAACAGGAAATGGTAATTTCAGGTGGCTTAACTTGAGCAACTTGGTGTATGGTGGTGCCACTTACTGAAATGGAAGAGACTGGGATTAGGTTCGAAAGTGAGTTTGCAATAAAATTTTCTATTTTTGGTATTTTGGGTTTGAGATGCCTGTTGGATACAGGTGGAGTAAGCAACTGGTATGAATTGAAGGAGGGGGAGGGAGGACAGGGCTGAAGACGGAGATTTGGGCGCCACCGGCGCCTCAATAGAATTTACAGCATCGTAATGGATAGAATAACCTAGGAGGGGGCCATACATGGAGGAGAGCAGGAGCCTGCAAATGTGGCCTTGGGAGCAGCTGCTGAAGTAGGAGGAGGAGTGGACAGGAAGGGAGAGTGCATGAATGGTGTGCTTGAAAGAAAGAGAACGTGTCTTAAGAACGGGATAAGGAATTGCTTGAGAGCCACCGAGAGGTCGAGAAAAAAATCAGGGCAGATAAGTAACAAATGGTATCGGCAACATGGCGGTCACTGGTGACTCGACAAAGGCCACCTCCTTTGGTATGTAGGGCACGAAAGCCTGATGGGGTAGGTTGAAAAGAGAATGGAAAGTAAAGATGTCGGAACAGTTGATTTTTGACATTTTATCAATGAAGAAACCGAGGCTCAGAATGGTTAATTTTCTCATCCAAGGTCAGAGCCAGCGGGATCATATCCTGGAACCAGAGTCCATGAAAAGTGTTTGCTACAGGGGAGGTGCACGCTATGCAAGAAATTGATCCATCTCTCTTCCAAACTGTGAAAACAAATGCTGCACACACTCAAAGAAGTGCTGGTTTTAAAGCATTCTTTCACGTGGCCACTTCAATTTTAAAGAGGAAAAGGAGAGGGCCTGGCTTTGGGCTAGAAAGAAGCATCCGAGCCGCTCAGTTTCTCGACTAGGAGAGAAAGACCGCCCCTTTTCCGCAGCCCAAGCCCGGCGGGGCTCACTGCGGCTGCGCGGGCCTGGGCGCGGCGGGGGCGGGGCAGGAGCGCGCGAGCGGGGGGCGGGAACGCGGAAGGGGCCGCGGCGCGGAGACGAAAGCGGGCCGGGGGCGGGGCCGGCCGCGAGAGTACGGGGAGCGCCGTGACAGGTGCGGCGAGGTGTTTGCGCGGGGCTGAGGGCGGCGGCGGCGGCGGCGATTATGCTGGAGACCCTGCGCGAGCGGCTGCTGAGCGTGCAGCAGGATTTCACCTCCGGGTAGGTACACGGTGGGGGACGGAAAGGGAACCTGGGGGCCGGCCAGAGCAGCTGGGGGCACCGGGACGCGGCCTCCGCGCACCCCGGTCCGGTCCCTCTTCCTCCCCTCCCCCCACCCCCACCCCCACCCCGCACCTCCCATCTCAGCCAGATTGAGGAAAGTAACGAACTTTCCGGCGTCTGTCCGGCCACACAAAGTAACTTAGGTCCCACCGGGCAGGCTCTGACCCGCGCCCCGGGCCCGGAAGGGGGTCGGGAAGGCTGCGGGCGCGCCGGGGATTGTGCAACCCCCTCCCGGCAGCCCTGGCCGGCCCGGGGGGGTGTCTTGTGAGGGGCGAGCGCGCCTCCCCGCTCCTCTGCCCCGGGGGGAAGGTGACCCTGAGCCCCCTCCCACGCCGCCGAGACCCCTGCCCTCTCGGGCCTCGGAACTTCTGCGGCCCCGCCTGCAGCCGGGCCGCCGCCCCCTCCCCAGGCCGGAGGTCGCGGGCGCCGCAGCCTTCACCCGCCGGGGCCCGGCCGCGCGTCCTGTCCACCCTCGCGCTCGGTTCGCTCGCTGAACCTTTGCCAAGGCTTGGTGCCTCTTTCCCTTTTGCTTTCTCTCTCTACCTTTGCCTCGGGTTTAACGCCTCAGTGAAGAAACTCTAGGGCCACAGAAACAACAGAACTATGGCAGTACTATTAATGCCTAGTGGTGAAGCGCACACGGACCAAGCGGTTCCCGAACTTTGCTTAGAATCACCTGGGAACCGTTAACCATCTTGATGCCTGGCTCGCAAACTATACAAATTACATCAGAGAGGCGATGGGGTTTTAAAGACCCCCAGGTGATTCCTGTGTGCGGTAAACTCTGGGAACCGCAGGCATAGACTCTAACGCCAGAAACTCGCAGAAACGTGTTTCTGCAAGTTTCTCTGCCTCAGTTTCCACGACTGTACAACGAGGGTGAAGATGGTACTCATAGGGTTATTGTGAGGCTGAATGAATTAACATGTAAAACAGCGCAGTCACACTATGTCACTATTGTTATTTAGTGCTTAATTCATTTTAGTTTTTCCATTACTTTAGAAAGGGTGTCACTTTGATAAAGGATTTGTCTGTCACCTTTAGATTACGAATCCTTTGGAGAATGCTCTGAATATGAGGGCCTCTCCGTCATGTTTTAAATTTCTAATGAGAAAGATGTTAGCTAAAAGTTTATGGGACAAAAATGTTTAGATTGTTTGCCTCTTGGGTGCTGCGTAGTAACAAACTGTCAAATACTTGAGCACTTACATGTAAAGCATTTTTGGTAATCTTGGTTTGGTGTCCTTAAGAATATTAGTTGTAGATGCTGTAGCAGTCATTCACTGATGCTGTGCTCGCATGCTTGCATTTCCTCCCCCCCTTTAAATTTAAAAAGTAACTTCCTTTCAGAACGTAAATTATTGTATTGAAAAGTTGGGGTATAATGCTGGAATGATAGCATGAGAATGATCACAGATAAATACATCTGGGACAGCCCTGTTGTCATCACCTCAAGGAATTTCTTGATGACGAAACAGTCTATCTTTTGGGAGTTACAACTACTGTAACTCCCTAGGTCATGTGGTTGCCTTTGAACCCATTCATTCTCCTGACATTGGCTTGGGAAGGTTCAGCTTACCTAGGAATATAGATTCTGGACCCAAACCATCCTGAGAGATCTGGAAAACCTGAGTTTAGATAGGGAGAGGGTTATGGGGATCTGGGTAGAACGCCTTGGAAACTGACCTTACCTCTTGGAGATGCCATAAACTGGGGCCAGTTTGGGATTAGACATCCTGAGAGGGCTTTCATTCTGTTTAGGCCCTTCATTGGCTTCCTTGTATAGGTCATTTTCAGCTGACAAAGCACTGGACTGTCAGTGTGTGCCATTAGCCTGTCACCTGGCAGAGAAATAACTCATCTTCAAGTGATGTCTGGCACCTTTAAACTCTGATGTTCACCTTTGTCAGGTCCACCAATTCCTAGGCGATTCTTTTTTCTTTTTTAATTTTATTTTTTTATTCAAACAGAAAGTCACAAAAATTATAATCATCCTCATCAGTTCACTCAGTCCCATGTAATTAATTTCTTTTATCTTGATTTTTTGCTAGCACTTTTATGAATTCATCAGTTTTCCATTAGAGTTCTGAAAATGCTTATTCACTCAGTTCAACAGTATAAGTCAGTTACCAGAAACCTGTACTTGTCAGAGTCTTTTCCATGAATTCCTTGAAGATGAAACCCTTTTATAGGAACATTTTTGCAAAAGCATCAGAGTACACCCAGAACTGTCTGTAAACGACAAAAGACTTAAAAATTACCACGGTTAAAGATTTGATGAAAGTTCATAATAATGCAATTGACAAGGAAATTTAGTTATTTCTGAGATATACATTTTAAAGTAATACCTAGAATTATGACTTATAACATTATACCAGAACATATAAGATTTTCAGAAATTTCATGTAATGTCTGAAACATTTATATTAACATATTTCCATACAGATAACCCAAAGAAAGTTTAGTATTAGTTTTTTGTTTGTTTGTTTTTTATACTGCAGGTTCTTATTAGTCATCAATTTTATACACATCAGTGTATACATGTCAATCCCAATTGCTCAATTCAGCACACCACCATCCCCACCCCACCGCGGTTTTCCCCCCTTGGTGTCCATACATTTGTTCTCTACATCTGTGTCTCAACTTCTGCCCTGCAAACCGGTTCATCTGTACCATTTTTCTAGGTTCCACATACATGTGTTAATATACGATATTTGTTTTTCTCTTTCTGACTTACTTTACTCTGTATGATAGTCTCTAGATGCATCCACGTCTCAACAAATGACTCAATTTCGTTCCTTTTTATGGCTGAGTTATATTCCATTGTATATATATACCACAACTTCTTTATCCATTCGTCTGTCGATGGGCATTTAGGTTGCTTCCATGACCTGGCTATTGTAAATAGTGCTGAAATGAACATTGGGGTGCATGTGTCTTTTTTTTTTTTTTTTTTGGTGGTACGCAGGCCTCTCACTGTTGTGGCCTCTCCCGTTGTGGAGCACAGGCTCCGGACGCGCAGGCTCAGTGGCCATGGCTCACGGGCCCAGCCGCTCCGCGGCATGTGGGATCCTCCCAGACCGGGGCACGAACCCGTGTCCCCTGCATCGGCAGGCGGACTCTCAACCACTGCGCCACCAGGGAAGCCCACATGTGTCTTTTTGAATTATGGTTTTCTCTGGGTATATGCCCAGGAGTGGGATTGCTGGGTCATATGGTAATTCTATTTTTAGTTTTTTAAGGAACCTCCGTACTGTTCTCCATAGTGGCTGTATCAATTTACATTCCCACCAACAGTGCAAGAGGGTTCCCTTTTCTCCACACCCTCTCCAGCATTTGTTGTTTGTAGCTTTTCTGATGATGCCCATTCTAACTGGTGTGAGGTGATACCTCATTGTAGTTTTTATTTCCATTTCTCTAATAATGAGTGATGTTGAGCAGCTTTTCATGTACTTCTTGGCCATCTGTATGTCTTCTTTGGAGAAATGTCTGTTTAGGTCTTCTGCCCATTTTTGGATTGGATTCTTTGTTTCTTTAATATTGAGCTGCATGAGCTGTTTATATATTTTGGAGATTAATGCTTTGTCCGTTGATTCATTTGCAAATATTTTCTCCCATTCTGAGGGTTGTCTTTTCATCTTGTTTATGGTTTCCTTTGCTGTACAAAAGCTTTGAAGTTTCATTAGGTCCCATTTGTTTATTTTTGTTTTTATTTCCATTACTCTAGGAGGTGGATCAAAAAAGATCTTGCTGTGATTTATGTCAAAGAGTGTTCTTCCTATGTTTTCCTGTAAGAGTTTGATAGTGTCTGGTCTTACATTTAGATTTCGAATCCATTTTGAGTTTATTTTTGTGTATGGTGTTAGGGAGTTTTCTAATTTCATTCTTTTACACGTAGCTGTCCAGTTTTCCCAGCACCACTTATTGAAGAGACTGTCTTTTCTCCATTGTATATCTTTGCCTCCTTTGTCATAGATTAGTTGACCGTAGGTGCGTGAGTTTATCTCTGGGCTTTCTATCTTGTTCCATTGATCTATGTTTCTGTTTTTGTGCCAGTACTATATTGTCTTGATTACTGTAGCTTTGTAGTATAGTCTGAAGTCAGGGAGTCTGATTCCTCCAGCTCCGTTTTTTTCCCTCAAGATTGCTTTGGCTATTCGGGGTCTTTTGTGTCTCCATACAAATTTTAAGATGATTTGTTCTAGTTCTGTAAAAAATGCCATTGGTAATTTGATAGGGATTGCATTGAATCTGTAGATTCCTTTGGGTAGTATAGTCATTTTCACAATATTGATTCTTCCAATCCAAGAACATGGTATATCTCTCCATCTGTTGGTATCATCTTTCATTTCTTTCATCAGTGTCTTATGGTTTTCTGCATACAGGTCTTTTGTCTCCCTAGGTAGGTTTATTCCTAGGTATTTTATTCTTTTTGTTGCAATGGTAAATGGGTAATTTCTCTTTCAGATTTTTCATCATTAGTGTATAGGAATGCAAGAGATTTCTGTGCATTAATTTTGTGTACTGCAACATTACCAAATTCATTGATTAGCTCTAGTAGTTTTCTGGTGGCATGTCATCTGCAAACAGTGACAGGTTTACTTCTTCTTTTCCAATTTGTATTCCTTTTATTTCTTTTTCTTCTCTCATTGCCATGGCTAGGACTTCCAAAACTATGTTGAATCATAGTGGTGAGAGTGGACATCCTTGTCTCGTTCCTGATCTTAGAGGAAATGCTTTCAGTTTTTCACCATTGAGAATGATGTTTGCTGTGGGTTTGTCGTATATGGCCTTTATTATGTTGAGGTAGGTTCCCTCTATGCCCACTTTCTGGAGAGTTTTTATCATAAATGGGTGTTGAATTTGGTCAAAGCTTTTTCTGCATCTGTAGAGATGATCATATGTTTTTCTTCTTCAATTTGTCAATATGGTGTATCACATTGATTGATTTACGTATATTGAAGAATCCTTGCATCCCTGGGATAAATCCCACTTGATTGTGGTGTATGATCCTTTTAATGTGTTGTTGGATTCTGTTTGCTAGTATTTTGTTGAGGATTTTTGCATCTATATTCATCAGTGATATTGGTCTGTAATTTTCTTTTTTTGTAGTATCTTTGTCTGGTTTTGGTATCAGGGTGATGGTGGCCTCATAGAATGAGTTTGGGAGTGTTCCTTCCTCTGCAATTTTTTGGAAGAGTTTGAGAAGGATAGGTGTTAGCTCTTCTGTAAATGTTTGATAGAATTCACCTGTGAAGCCATGTGGTCCTGGACTTTTGTTTGTTGGAAGATTTTTAATCACAGTTTCAATTTCATTACTTGTGATTGGTCTGTTCTAATTTTCTGTTTCTTCCTGATTCATTCTTGGAAGGTTATACCTTTCTAAGAATTTGTCCATTTCTTCCAGGTTGTCCATTTTATTGGCATAGAGTTGCTTGTAGTAGTCTCTTAGGATGCTTTGTATTTCTGTGGTGTCCATTGTAACTTCTCCTTTTTCATTTCTAATTCTATTGATTTGAGTTCTCTCCCTCTTTTTCTTGATGAGTCAGGCTAATGCTTTATCAATTTTGATTATCTTCTGAAAGATAAGCAGCTTTTAGTTTTATTGATCTTTGCTATTGTTTTCTTTGTTTCTATTTCAGTTATTTCTGCTCTGATCTTGATGATTTCTTGCCTTCTGCTAACTTTGGGTTTTGTTTGTTCTTCTTTCTTTAGCCCCTTTAGGTGTAAAGTTAGATTGTTTATTTGAGATTTTTCTTGTTTCTTGAGGTAGGCTTGTATAGTTATAAACTTCCCTCTTAGAACTGCTTTTGCTGCATCCCATAGGTTTTGGATCATCGTGTTTTCATTGTCATTTGTCTCTAGGTATTTTTTGATTTTCTCCTTGATTTCTTCAGTGATCTGTTGGTTATTTAGTAACGTATTGTTTAGCCTTCATGTTTTTGTGATTTTTTACGGGTTTTTTTCCATGTAATTGATTTCTAATCTCATAGCATTGTGGTCGGAAAAGATGCTTGGTATGATTTCAATTTTCTTAAATTTACTGAGGCTTGATTTGTGACCCAAGATGTGATCTATCCTGGAGAATGTTCCATGTGCACTTGAGAAGAAAGTGTAATCTGCTGTTTTTGGATGGAATGTCCTATAAATACCAATTAAATCTATCTGCTCTGTTGTGCCATTTAAAGCTTGTGTTTCCTTATTAATTTTCTCTTTGTATGATCTGTCCATTGGTGTAAGTGAGGTGTTAAAGTCCCCCACTGTTATTGTTTTACTGTCGCTTTCCTCTTTTATAGCTGTTAACAGTTGCCTTATGTATTGAGGTGCTCTCCTAGGCGATTCTTAACAGGAAGAAATCCATGTAATTCCTTTTAGTAAACTGTTTCATATTCAGCCTAAGATCAACCTATTTTTGAATATTTTGCCAGGCTGAGAAAAGGTGACATTAAACACAGCTTTATGTGTATATTGCATTGAAGGCACTGAGGGATTCAGAGATGAAAGCAACATGGCCCTACCTCTCAAAACTACCCAGCTGGACCTGGCATTCCTTTAGAACACTTGCTGTTAGTGCCCGTAGAACCCAGAGCAGCTGGCTTACAAAATAATTGGAAACTTCATCTGTTCGGGTTGCCCCAGGAACTCAGTAGAAGAGAGGCCCGGTGCTTTCCTGAGCTCCTTCACGTGGATCTTCACGGCAGCCCATAGCAGCAGCCTCTCCTCAGGGCTTTTCTGCTCATTTTGAGTTTCTGAAATTCATATATCTGGAGCTGGAATGTAGGCAATTATTTATTTTTAAAGTAAAATAGGAATATTCTTTATCAGCCTCGCAAGAGAATGCCACATTAGTGATTAAAGCATATTTGATGGACATAACAAATTTCAACTTTCCATTCAAACTTAGAAAAGATGCAGCTTGAGGGCAGTGGAAAGATTGCTGCTGGCCTTCAAGGGACTGTAAGTCGTCCATGGACTCGTGATCTTTTTTGTAATTTTTTATTCATAATAATAGCTATGTCAAAATCGAGATAAACCTAGAAATAATGTTGCTTTCTTTCTGGCCTAACTAGGTGGCCAGCTAGTCCAAAGGCCACAGGAGGGGACTGCCTCCCAGCTTCGCTCTTTGCCCCTCACCTACATGAGTCCTCATCTGATTTAACTCCCTCGTTGCTCTAGGAGCCTTTTGGAGAGTTCACACAGAACATCCACTTTTTAGGGACTGGCTTGAGCTCTGAGGGAGACTTTTGGACCCACCGAAGCATTTACTTCAAATCCACTCTGGTTTTTGATTTTTTTTTTTTTTTTTTTTTTTTTTTTGCGGTACGCGGGCCTCTCACTGTTGTGGCCTCTCCCATCGCGGGGCACAGGCTCCGGACGCGCAGGCTCAGCGGCCATGGCTCACGGGCCCAGCCGCTCCACGGCATGTGGGATCTTCCCGGACCGGGGCACAAACCCATGTCCCCTGCATCAGCAGGCGGACTCTCAACCACTGCGCCACCAGGGAAGCCCTGGTTTTTGATTTTTTACCTTTTGAGCAGTTATGACCCACGACCTCAGGACTGAAGTATGCAGGCATGTAAAACCCTTCAGGAGGGCTTCCCTGGTGGAGCAGTGGTTGGGAGTCCGCCTGCCAGTGCAGGGGACGTGGGCTCGAGCCCTGGTCCGGGAGGATCCCACGTGCCGTGGAGCAGCTGGGCCCGTGTGCCACAACTACTGAGCCTGCGAGACACAATTGCTGAAGCCCGCACGCCTGGAGCCCGTGCTCCGCAACGGGAGAGGCCACCGCGGTGGGGGGCCCGCGCACCGCAACAGGGAGTGGCCCTCGCTCGCCGCAGCTAGAGAGGGCCCGCGCAGCAGCGGGGACCCAACACAGCCAAAAATAAAATAAATAAAATAAATAAATTAAAAAAAAAAACAAACCCTTCAGGAAACTGAAAATCAGATTTACCAAGGGTTTGCAGCTGCCTGTCACTGCCTGGCATTTCCTGTCTGTAACGCTCTGGGTGCTTTTGGATTTGGATACAAGTGTTGCAACTAGATAGTGGGTGTTTCCTCCTCAAAGCCACCTCTGCCCTGACCTCCAGCCCTGCCCACTGCACTCATTTTCTCTTCTTCCCTCCTGTAGTATCAAAACCTCCAAGGAGAGGAGCTAACATTCTAATTCACAGTGTGGTAAAATGGTGAGGTTTTGCCTAAAATGTTGACTCTTCCCTGATTACTTACCTTTAGCAGGAAAAAAATCTCAATATTCAACTTGACTTTAATAAACATTTACTGAGTTCCCACCAAGCAGCAAACACTAGGCCAGGAACTCAGTCTTCTTTATCATAGAAGCTTTTTTCATTTGTCAAAAAAAAAAAAAAGATTTAAGAGGCCATATGCTCAGTTTTGCCTGCTGTTTGCCAGTGTCTATATATTGGATTAGATCTTGGGGCTACAAAGTTAACTAAAACCGTTTCTGCCCTCCGGATGCCCTAGACTGGTGGTAACATAAAGCAAAGCAGAAGGAACTGAATGTGAAAGATAGAAGTGATGTGGTTTTTGAGCCCAGAGGAAAGAGTCATTAGTTCAGATGCATTCATGGAAGGCTTCAAAGAGGAGGTGGCTTCTAGACTGGCCCTTGAAGAATGAGGAGGGATGAGGATAGATTTGGGTGAGGGATTTCAGAGATGAAGCTCTTGTGGGAGAGGAACCTGGAAAGGAAGTTTAGTGTCTGATAATAGAGGGTCTTCAGTGCTTTGCTAAATTAATTCATTTATGAAATATTTATTGAGTGCTTACCTGTTGACAGGCACTAGGGTTACAGCGGAGAATGCATACACCGGATAGCAAATAACATCCCTGCGCTCATTGTACTGGCAGGAGGCAGAATATCTAGAAGGTCATAAGTACTGTCGCTAAAAATAAAGCAGGTTAAGGGGTTTTGGGGTGGGGGGTTGCTATCTTATATAGGGTGGTCTTGCTTATTTTTAGGTTGACTGAATCTTCTGAAGGTTTTTGTGGAGGGGAGCGGCCTGAGCCTACCTGTATTTCTGGAAGAATAATTTGGGAGGCGATGTGATGGGAGGGTTAGAGATGGGGAACAGGGAGAGTATTAAGAAGGCTATAATTAGGGGGCAGGCGAGAGAGAATAGAAATTGAAGGAGGGAATAGTCCTGACATGACAGGCACTGGTCGATTATCATAAAAAGTGAGACTAGGAAGTGAAAAAGGTGGAGAAGTTGAGGATGTTAATTTTGCAGTATCTTAGATAATGATGTCATTTACCAACAGGAGAGAAGTTGAGTAGTTTTGAGAAAGAAGGAGCAGTTGACAGTGCATGTGCTGTGAGGTCCAAGAAACAGCTGGAAATTTATGAAACACTCAGGAGAGAGGTCAGGACCGAAGTGGTGTGTTTGGGGGTGATTAGGATAGAGATAGTCCTCTCTCCCCTTCCTGAGTCTCTGGCTTTTGTGTGAATCTCTTAGCCTTCAGAGCTTTGGGGTCATGCACTTTTAGGTGTGGAGAATGCTTTCTTGTTTCCTGATCTTGGCTTTAAAAAAGAAAGAAAAAATGATAAACATTAACGGGAAAATATAATAGATTGGATTTTTATTCATAAACAGAATTTAAAGTTGGAATAATGGAGACATGAAAATGAGCCTTAAAGGACAAAATATGCTAATTAATACATTTTGTGGTGTTTTAAAGCAGCCATCCTTACCTTTCATGATGGCTGATGGGGTTAGATGAGCAGGAAATTGAAGTGAGGATAAATGGAATGCCATCAAGGCCCCTCATGCCTTCGAGTCAGGCCCAGAAAGCACGTTTCCTGCTCATCAGTCATTGTCGTGCCCCGCCTCTCATTCTGTGTAACTACTTTTTAAACTTTTTGTCTAAGCAATTTTGCTCGTTATCTCCGTTTCGTAGTAAGATGCCTCCATCTTAGTATTTTCTGTAAAGCTTAAAAAAATAAATGTGCTGGGGTCAAATTAAGGTAAGTCTTTGCAGCAATCTAAAAATAAAATATTGTGCTGTTATGAATTTGAAGGTAAGTGCTTTGAACTCTGAAGTGTGCATTAGTTGCTTCGGGTAGAAAATAATCATCAGGTGGCTCACTTAGAAGTCTGTGTATTAATATACTCACACAGCAGCACTCACGTCTCCCTGGGTGTGTGCGGTATTGTGAAGAAGATTAGGAAAGGTGGAGAAGGCTTTTATGGGAACTGGTGCATTGGGGGACCTCTACTTTATTTTACTTTGACCCTGTAATGTACATAGCTTCTTACCTTTCTTTTTTTTTTTTTTTGACTTCTTACCTTTCTTGATGGTGATAATTTTTACTAAATTTGGAGATAGTTTTTATTAAACTTTTTGTTTGAATTGGTTTTATAATTTACAATTATAGTTTGCTGCCAAAGTCATATTTCCTTTACTTCTTGTGGCAAATCATTATGGTCAGTGCAATACTCCTGTTTTATGGTTTAGGAAACTGGGGTATTTCACTCAGATCAGTATTTCCTTCTCAGTGTGTCAAGACATTGTGGGACTTTATTAGCGAGTTGTTTCTAGCACAGACTCACTGTGAGAAACTTAAATAGAGTTATCCCCAAATAAAAATGGTAAGCTACTTTCAGTTGAATTCTGGGTTTTGAGTATATACTTCAGAAAGGACTGTTTTGCTTTTTTGGGGGGTCTGACCTTATTTTTTTGCGACTTAAAGTGTTACATTGACTATTATTCTTATTTTTTCTTTTTCTTTCTTGAACTTTCTTCACTGCTTCCAACTTTCTTCTTGCTACTTTGTTTTCTACAGCAGTTTCTATTCTGAATTTTGGCGTATTGATGATTTATATGGAGAAGGTGTGATGAGAAAAGATGAATATATAATAGACTTTTTTCGTTATTAAAACTTTTTTTTACAAAGTTTTAAACATATACAAAAATAGAATAGGGCTTCCCTGGTGGCGCAGTGGTTGAGAGTCCGCCTGCCGATGCAGGGGACACAGGTTCGTGCCCCGGTCTGGGAGGATCCCACATGCTGCGGAGCGGCTGGGCCCGTGAGCCATGGCCGCTGAGCCTGCGCGTCCGGAGCCTGTGCTCCACAGCGGGAGAGGCCACAACAGTGAGAGGCCCGCATACTGCAAAAAAAAAAAAAAAAAAATAGAATAACACAGTGAGTCCCCATATATTCATTATTCAGATTCAACAGTTGTCGACTACTACCACATTTGCTTTGTCTCTCCCTTATTTATAAAGTAAACCTAAGACTAAGCTCTTACATCTCTCATACATCAGTTTTCATCTCTAAAAAAAATACATAAGTGCAACGCCAATATCATACCTAGCAAAATTAACACTAATTCTTTGATATTATCAGTTCTCCAGTCCATAATCAAATTTCCTGGTTCTTAGAAATGTCTTTTTACAGTTGATTTGTTCAAATCCACATCAGATAAGTTCCACACATTACATTTGGTTAAAGACCAATTTTTAAAGTAGGTGGTTGTTAAGGAGCCACTTGGGGAAGCTCTTGCTGACCTTCCAACAATTTTATTTTCAGCTCCCTATAAGCTTCCTCCTTTCTCTTTTATTCCAAACTATTTTTTTTCTTTCTTTCTTTTGGGGAAGTATGGAGGAGAACCCCACATTTGATATCTTACAATTGAGAAATTTAACATTTTTTTCAGAAATAAATACTTGAAATACTAACCTAAGGATTTGCTAGGTCCTATAATGAATGGTTCAAAGAGGGTCTTAGCAGTGAGCTTTCAATATCCTTGTAACACCTAATGATATGGAATTGTCCCAAATCACTGAATATAATACTAGAATCATTTTGAGTATAATGCACTGCTGTGTCTGCCTATCCTAGTATAATTCTACCTCGGATGTCACAACTAAGTGCCTTTCTCAGCTTTTGGAGTGGAAATGGTTGAATGGCTATCAAAATACCTTTCCCTAGCTGTTGCTTAATCTTAGTTTAAACTGGATTTACTAGTTTCCATGCTAAGCTTGAAAATTTATATTGTTTTTCTGGGACAGGTTCGACTTTTTAAATTCAACTCATCTGGAGAGATATATACAAATAGTTTTGTATTAAAGAGATTGCTAAGTCTTTTTAAAATTGTATTGGAATTGATCTCATCAATATTTTAGTTTTTGAAAAAGAACATAGAACATATAAAAAAATCTTAGTATGAAATTGACACTGCAACTTGTTAAAAAAAAATGACTTGACACTAGAAGTCCCTTTCTGGTTTTAAGCCAGGCATTATTGACCAAAAAGTTGTAATCCTCTGTCAGGGCTTGCACGTACAACTGTGCACAACAAAGGGCTGGGGCATTCATAGGAGAGTCAGCTTGTATGCTAGGACAGTTTCTGACTGAGTGCAGTAAAAGTGTCTTGAGAAAGGAGCACCTGTGTCTAGCTTTACAAAGGCTTCGTGGAGCTAGCTGGGGTACTGTGGCCTATGCTTCAGACTCTTTAGAAATGAATATCTGTGGAAGTAATCAGATTAAGAAGAACATGTCCAGATATCTCATTTTATGTGAGATTATCTCATAATTTAGCATTCGCTTTTTGGCAGTCTGTTATATGATACAGAGCCCACAGTTAAAGGTAGGTAAAAATTGGGCAGGTGAAGTGAAAAAACATTGAAGTTTATGAACTTCATATTTTATATATAGAAGAGCCTATTTAATTTTATTTTACATATGCATTTCTAGCCCGTTTATGTTTCCCAGCCCAATAATTTAAAAAAGCAAATAGAAGGGGAGTGGGCTGCTATAGTTAAATAGCTAGCAGAAGCAGGAAGTGGTAGCTGATACCAGATGACCAATGGTAGAGGTGGAAATTTTAAATTTTGAAGAAATAGACGTAGGATCCTGAACAAACTCAGAAAACCACTTTAGACTGGTTTCAAGTTGGTAAATAAAGAGACATTCCTAGCTCAGAAACATCTAAGGAGAGTACTGTTTTGCCACAAAATGCAGTCACTGGTATTCATGATAATGATGCCGAGTTATCAGAAAATGTTCAATAGAATGTCCCAAGACCTCTTTAATGAAGGAGGTTTGTAATGTATTTTAGAAAGCCTTTTATCAATAGCTGAAATTTCTCAGAATGTTGGCACTTAGACAGTGCCTGGCATAGTTATCTACTTAAAAATGTGCTGCTTAGATATCTCTGTTGCCGATCAAGTTCACCTATGGAGACCACTTTTTTTTTTTCTGATGTTGCCAGAGTAGTGAGGTTTTCTAGTCCAGTCATATTTAGGAAATGTTTCTAGAAAAGAGATTTGGGGCAAGAAAAATGTAAAAATATTTGCTATAAATTTTCCATTTGTGGTGTCTGATATATAGTAAACAAATATTTGTTGTCTAGAGGTGCTTAATTCTTGCCAAAAAAAAATTAGCTTATCCAACCCAAAGTTTTACGAGCTGTGAAATTTGCATTTGAAAGAAATCTCTTAAGCTATAAAAATTTGATATTTTATACTTGTTGCATTATAGGCTGAAGACTTTAAGTGACAAATCAAGAGAAGCTAAAGTAAAAAACAAACCCAGGTAAGCTTGTGCTGATTTAATTTACTATGACTTAAATTTCATACAACTTTTTTTTTTTTTTTTTTTTTTTTTTTTTTTTTTTTTTGTGGTACGCGGGCCTCTCACTGCTGTGGCCTCTCCCGTTGCGGAGCACAGGCTCCGGACGCGCAGGCCCAGCAGCCATGGCCCACGGGCCCAGCCGCTCCGCGGCACATGGGATCCTCCCAGACCGGGGCACGAACCCGTATCCCCTGCATCGGCAGGCGGACCCCCAACCACTGCGCCACCAGGGAGGCCCCATACAACTTTTGATTGTAGTCATGATAGTATAATTACTTTAATGGATTTTATATCTGTTGAATGCATCTGACTAAACAATTTATTGATTCTTTCTAAATTTTGTAACACTGGAAATTTTTCTGATAAAATTGTAAAGTGGTTGAAAAAATGGTGACATGTAATTGTTTTACTCCATGACAGTCAATGGCTATTTGATCACAATTAATCATTTTTATTTGTATATTAAGAGCACAGTAAAAGTTCTCCATTATTGAGAAGCAAATTGATAATGAAACAGTACTTGGCAAGTGAGCCTCTTTAGCTGTGTTATCTGTTTTATATGAAAACACTAGTATAATTGGTGCAGTTTTTTCTTTTCTTTCTTTTTTTTTTTTTTTTTTGTGGTACGCGGGCCTCTCACTGTTGTGGCCTCTCCCGTCGCAGAGCACAGGCTCCGGACGCGCAGGCTCAGCGGCCATGGCTCACGGGCCCAGCCGCTCTGCGGCACGTGGGATCTTCCCAGACCAGGGCACGAACCCGTGTCCCCTGCATCGGCAGGCGGACTCTCAACCACTGCGCCACCAGGGAAGCCCTCATTTTTTAATAAAGTAAAGCACGTGACCAAATTTCACTTTAAACCTAGAGATGAGGAGCTTTTTAAAAAATTTCTTGTTAGCTAACATTCTATTAAAGTGTTCATTATTGTGTGCTAAAAATCTATAGGGCAAAGTGATGGTTGATAGTATATTGCAGCATATTAACTTTGGAATAACAATACATTTTTCTAAAAGTTTAGATCAATTGCCATTAATGATTTAAAAATATTCCACATTATGATTGACAGCATCAAAATTATTATATGTAACTTTTTTTTTAAGTTGGCCTAAATCAGCAGCAGTTTTTAATAAAATAAGTGTTTCTTTTGGCAGGACTGTTCCATATTTGCCAAAGTGCTCTGCTGGACTAGAATTACTTAGCAGGTAAGTGTTTTCATTTAAATAAAAAGGTTATACTTCTGACTATTGTCTAAAAGTATTTTATAACTTTATAGATAGAAACCTTAAAACAACTAAATTTTACCTTAACAAGGAGATTGGAAATTATTTACTTATTTCTGTTCCTGAGGGGCTTTTGCATTTCACTGATTAATACAAAGGCCATTCAGACTTTGAGCATATTGATCACTGTTGTGTTTACTAATCAATAACTTTATCATGTTCATGTATTATGGTTTCTTTTTTGCAAGAAAATCAATTCTGGATTTGAGTCCCCAATAATTTTCTTACTTTGATTCTTAATTTTTTACCATTTCTTCTCCAATCCATTTCTATTGACGTGCAGATTAATATTAAAATACGTGATTTTCTTAGATGACATCAGAAGCATGAGTAACAAAGGAAAAAAAGATAAATTGGACTTTATCAAAATTAAAAACTTTTGCTCTTTAAAGAACACTATCAAGAAAGTGAAACAACAGTCCACAGAATGGGAGAAAATATTTGCAAATTATACATCTGTTGAGGTACTTGTATCTAGAATGTATAAATAACTTTTATAACTCAACAGTAAAAAGACAAATAATCCAGTGAAGAAATAGGCAAAGGATTTGATTTGACATTTCCATAAAAAAGATAGGCAAATGGCCAATCAGCACATGAAAAAATTCTCATCGTTAGTCATCAGGGAAGTGCAGACCAAAGCCACGATGAAATACCACTCATACCCACTAGCATGGCTATAATCAAAAAGACAAACAATAACAAGTGTTGGCAGTGATGTGGAAAAATTGGAACCCTTATGCTCTGCTGGTGGGATTATAAAATCACTGCTTTGGAAAACAGTTTGGTAGTTTCTGAAAAAGTTAAAAGTAGAATTACCATGTGACCTAGCAGTTTCATGCCAAGAAAATTGAAAACTTACGTCCACGTAAAAAATTGTACACAAATGTGCATAATAGCATATCATTCATAAAGCAATATTATTCATAATAGCCAAAAAGTAGAAACAGCGCAAATATTCATTAGTCAATGAATAACAAAATTTCCTATCTCCATACAGTGGAATATTATTCAGCCATGAAAAGGAATGAAGTACTGAGGTGTGCTACATCTTGGATGAAACTTAAAAACATTATGCTAAATGAAAGGAATCAACAAAAATGGCACGTAGTGTATGATTCCATTTATATGAAATGTCCAGAATAGGCAAATCCATAGAGATGGAAAGATAATTTTGCCAAGGTTTGGAGGAGAGAGGGGAATGAGTAATGACTGCTAATGGATATGGGGTTTCTTTTCAGGGTGTTGAAAATATTTTGGAATTAGATAATGGTGATAGTTGTCCCAACTAATTCTGTGAATATACTGTGAATTATGCACTTTAAGATTTTTTTTTTTTGATGTGGACCTTTTTTAAAGTTTTTATTAAATTTGTTACAGTACTGCTTCTGTTTTATGTTTTGGTTTTTTGGCCGAGAGGCATGTGGGATCTTAGCTCCCCAACCAGGGATCAAACCCACACCTCCTGCATTGGAAGGTGAAGTCTTAACTGCTGGACCGCCAGGGAAGTCCTGAATTATGCACTTTAAAAGCATGAATTTTGGGACTTCCCTGGCAGTCCAGTGGTTAAAACTTCGAGCTTCCACTGCAGGGGGCGCAGGTTTGATCCCTGGTTGGGGAACTAAGATCCCCTCATGCCACATGGTGCGGCCAAAAAAAAAAAAAAAAAAAAGCATGAATTTTATGGTGTATCAAAATTCAATAAAGCTGTTATAAAAATAAGTATATGGTTTGCATATGTTGTTATATGCATTTCTGTGCCTTGTAACGTGGCATCTTATGGCTAAGTGGTAGCCATGTGTACAGTAGCGGGTGTGCTCCTTCGCCTTATCAGCTTCACCTATACCTACATTTTGCTTTCTCTTTTCTAGCATTTTATTCGGTTTCTTTTCATGGTTGCAAAATCTGGGGATTTTTCTTCTCTGAGTGCTTAATTTGACATTAATTTCCTGCTTGGTTTTGTTGAGTGAGGAACATAAGTGAACATGAAAGGAGATATAGTAAAAATTAATCAGTGGTGTACTGTTTGCATGTTATCATTGTTTTTTTAATTTAGGGATTTAGTTGAAAGAACTTCATTGAAAGATTTACTTTAGACTTGTAGACTTATGTGTATGGTAGTTTTGGGAAATGGGGTGCATTTGGGGACTTAACATGAAAAATTTGCAGCCATAGGAATGTCTATAATGTGTCTATTCATTGCACTGAAGCACAGTCTTTTCTCTTTGGAACTAGTATTGAGTGGAGGAAAGACCATTTTATTTTTTTTTTTTTTTTTTTTTTTTTTTTTTTTTTTTGTGGTACGCGGGCCTCTCACTGTTGTGGCCTCTCCCGTTGCGGAGCACAGGCTCCGGATGCGCAGGCTCAGCAGCCATGGCTCACGGGCCCAGCCGCTCCGCGGCATATGGGATCCTCCCAGACCGGGGCACGAACCCGTATCCCCTGCATCGGCAGGCGGACTCTCAACCACTGCGCCACCAGGGAGGCCCGGAAAGACCATTTTAAATAGCATATACCTAAATCATAAAATGTTTTTAATTGTTAAAAAAATTTTTAAGATACATATAGCATAAAATTTGCCATCTTAACCATTATTAGGTGTACAATTCACTACTACTGAGTACATTCGCATTGTTGTGCATCCAGTCTCCAGAACTCTTTTCATCTTGCAAATATCTGCCACTGGCAGCCATCATTCTACTTTCTCTTTCTATGAATTTGACTACTTTAGGTACCTCTTATAAGTGGCGTCATACAGTATTTGTCTTTTTGTGATTGGCTTATTTCACTTAACATAATATTTTCAAGTTTCATCCATGTAGCTTGTTAGAATTTCTTCCTTTTTGGTCTTCCAGTTTTATTGAGATATAATTGGCATACAGTACTGTATAAGTTTAAGGTATTGCAACATAATGACTTGACTTACATACATCATGAGATGATTGCCACAGTAAGTTTAGTGAACATCCATATCTCATATAGAAACAAAATAAAAGAAAAAGAATTTTTTTCCTTGTGACGAGAACTCTTAGACTTTAACAACATTCATATAGAACATACAGCAGTGTTAATTATATTCATCCTGTTGTATATTACATCCCTAGTACTTACTTATGTTACAAAGTGGAAGTTTGTACCTTTTCACTGCATTCATTCGATTGCCCTCCCTCCACACCCCGCCCACCCGCCTCTCGTAACCATACATCTGATCTCTTTTTCTATTCGTTTGTTTGCTTGCTTGTTTTTAACGTATAATTGAACTACAAAACTATGTTAGTCCCTGGTGCACAACATAGTTTTTCCATATTTCTGTACACTACAAAATGATCACCACTAATTCAAAGTAATTTCCTTCCTTTTTAAGGCTGAATAATACTCCATTGTATGAATATACCGTATTTTGCTTATTCATTCATCCATTAATGGACATTTGGGTTGCTTCCATTTTTTGGCTATTGTAAACAATGTTGCTATGAACGTGGGTGTGCAGATATCTCTTCATGACCCAGCTTTCAGTTTTTTGGCAGTATACACTGAAAAAAGGAAATGCTGAATCATATGGTAATTCTACTTTAATATTTTGAAGAACCCCTCTACTGTTTTCCATAGCAGCTGCACCATTTTACATTCCCCTAGCAATGCACATTTCTCTGGTTGCCATTTCTCCACATTCTCACCAAAACTTGTTTTGGGGGTCTTTTGTTTGGCTGGTTGGTTTTTTTTGCCATTCTCATTGGTATGAAGTGGTATCTCATTGTGGTTTTGATTTTCATTTCCCTAATGACTGATGATGGTGAGTTTCTCATGTGTTTATTGGCCATTTATATATCTTCTTTAGAGAAATATCTATTCAAGTCCTTTGCCTGTTTTTGGACAGGGTGGTTTTTTGTTGTTGAGTGTTAGGAGTTTTCTATATATTCTGGATATTAATCCCTTATCAGGTATGTGATTTGTAAATATTTTCTCCCATTTTATTGGTTGCCTTTTAATCTGTTGATTGTGTTCTTTCATGCACAAAAGTTTCTAATTTTGATTAAGTCCAACTTGTCTATTTTCTTTGTGGCCTGTGCCTTTGGTGTTATATCCAAGAAATCATTGTCAAATCTAATGTCATGAAGCTTTTCCCCATGTTTTCTTTAAAGAGTTTTATAGTTTTAGTTCTTATGTTTGGATTTTTTGATCCATTTTTAGTTAATTTTTGTGTATGGTGTTAAAGTAAGAGTCCAACGTCATTCTTTTGCATGTGGATATCCACTTTTCCCAGCACCCTAGCATATTTGTTGAAAAGACTATCCTTTCCCCATTGAATGATCTTGGCACAGTTGTCAAAAATTATTTGACCATACATGTAAGTGTTTATTTCTGGGCTCTCTATTTCATTGGCCTATATGTCTCCCTTTATACCAGTGCCACACTGTTTTTTTTTTTTTGTTTTTTTTTTGTTTTTTTTTTGTGGTACGCGGGCCTCTCACTGTTGTGGCCTCTCCCGTTGCGGAGCACAGGCTCCGGATGCGCAGGCTCAGCAGCCATGGCTCACGGGCCCAGCCGCTCCGCGGCATATGGGATCCTCCCAGACCGGGGCACGAACCCGTATCCCCTGCATCGGCAGGCGGACTCTCAACCACTGCGCCACCAGGGAGGCCCCAACCACACTGTTTTGATTATTATTTGATTTTGATTATTGTAGCTTTGTAGTAAGTTTTGAAATCAAGAAGTGTGAGTCTTCCAACTTTGTTCTTCTTTTCAAGATTGTTTTGGCTTTTCAGGATCCCTTGACCTTCCGTATGAATTTTACGATAGATTTTTTTCCACTTCTACAAAGAATGCCATTGGGATTTTGATAGGGATTACACTGAATTTGTGGATTACTTTGGGTGCTATTGACAACATCTTAACAATATTAAGTCTTCCATTCCATGAACGTGGGATATCTTTCCATCTATTTATGTCTTTTTAAAAAATTTCTTTCAGCAATATTTTGTAGTCTTCATTGTACAAGTATTCACCTCCTTGGTTAATTCCTAAATTTTTTTTGATGCTATTGTAGATGGAATTGTTTTCTTAGTTCTCTTTGTTGTCTCCTTCCTACTGCCAGCTATAGGTTCAGTTTGTTCTTTTTCTAGTTCCTTAAGTTGTGAAGTTAGATTGTTGATTTGAGATCTTTTTTCTTTTTTCTTAAGCCTGAACTTTTTTTTGAGAGATAATTGACATATGACATTATATTAGTTTTAGGTGTACAGCGTAATGACTCAATATTTGTATATATTGCAAAATAATCACCACAATAAATCTAGTTAACATCCATTATCACACATAGTTTAAAAATTTTTTCTTATGATGAGGACTTTTATGTTTTACTCTCAAGAACTTTCAAATATACAATATAGTATTATTAACTATAGTCACCGTGCTGTATGTTATGTATAACTACAAGTTTATACCTTTGACCACCTTCACCCCTTTCTCTCTCTCACACACACACACCCACACCCAACCCCTCACCCCCTGCCTTTGGTAACCCCCCATTTGTTCTCTGTACCTATGAGTTCAGGTTTATTTTGTTTTGTTTTCTATTTATTTATTTAAATTTTTTTGTTGAGGTATAGTTGATTTACAATATTAATTTCAGGGGTACAACATAGTGATTTGAACTTTTTATAGATTATACTCCATTTAAAGTTATTATAAATTATTGGCTATATTCCCTGTGCTATACCCTTGTAGCTTACTTATTTCATACATAGTAGTTTGTACCTCTTAATCCCCTTTCTTGCCCCTCCCCCTCTTCACTCTCCCCACTGGTAACCACTAATTTGTTCTGGGCATCTGTGAGTCTGTTTCTATTTTGTTATGTTCATCTTTTGTTGTATTTTTAAGATTCCATATATAAGTGATAACATACAGTATTTGTCTTTCTCTGTCTGACTTATTTCACTAAGCATAATGCCCTCCAAGTCCATCCATGTTGTTGCAGATGGCAAAGGGGTTGCTCCCATGTCCTGGCTCTTGTGAGTAGTGCTGCTGTGAACATTGGGTGCATGTGTCTTTTCAAGTTACAGTTTTGTCTGAGTATGTGCCCAGGAGTGGGATTGCTGGATCATATGGTAGTTCTATTTTTAATTTTTTGAGGAACCTCCATACTGTTTTCCATAGTGGCTGCACCAGTTTACATTCCCACCAACAGTATACTAAAGGTTCCCTTTTCTTCACATCCTCACCAACACTTATTATTTGCTGTATTTTTGAGAATAGCCATCTAACAGGGGTGAGGCGGTATCTCATTGTGGTTTTGATTTGCACTTTTTGATGTTTAGTGAAGTGAGCAACTTTTCATGTACCTGTTGGTTATTTGTATGTCTTTGGAAAAATATCTGTTCAGAGCCTCTACCTGTTTTTTAATCAGATTGTTTTTTGCTATTGAGTTGTATGATTTCTTTACGTATTTTGGGTATACTCTTTATTACATGTATGAGTTGCAAGTATTTTCTCGCATTCAGTAGGTTGCCATTTCATTTCGTTGATGGTTTCCTTTGCTGTGCAGAAGCTTTTTCAATTGATGTCGTCCTACTTGTTTGTTTTTGCTCTTTTTGCCTTTGCTTTTGGTATCAGATCCAAAAAATCATCACAAGACCAATGTCAAGGAGCTTACTGCCTATGTTTTTTCATAGGAGTTTTATGGTTTCAGGTCCTACATTCAGGTGTTTAATCCATTTTGAGTTAATTTTGGGGTGTGGTATAAGATAATTGTCCAGTTTCATTCTTTTGCATGTGGCTGTCCAGTTTTTCCTACACCATTTATTGAAGAGACTCTCCTTTCCCTATTGTATATTCTTGGCTCCTTTGTTGTGAAGTAATTGAGCCATATATGCATGGGTTTATTTCTGGCTAGTTATTTTGGAAAATATCCTTCATTTTGGGTTTATCTGCTGTTTTCTCATGATTAAATTCAAGTTAGTGCTTTTATGGCAAGAATAACAGAAGAATAATGTTGTGTCCTCCAGTGCATTGTGTCAGTAGGCACATGATGTTGATATGTCTCCTTACTGCAGATGTTAATATTGACCACTTGGTTAAGGAAGTGTCTGCCAGGTTTCTCCACTTTAATACTGTTTCCCCCTTTTAAATTAATAAGTATCCTGTGGGGAGATACTTAGAGACTATGAAAATATCCTGTTTCTCTTTATACTCTCACCCACTAATTTTAGCATCTATTAGAATTCTTGCCTGAAATAATTAGTATTGTGTTTACCAAATGGTGATTTTATATTTTTCTCATTTTTTCTATCATTATTAATTGGAATTCTACTGTAAGGAAGAATTTTTCCCTACTGCCCCATTCAACTGTTTATTTAAATCACTATGAACTCATGGGTGTTGGTTTTAGTCCATGAGTTATAACCCATTTCTACCATTATTTGTTTTGTTGCTCAGGTTGTCCCAGATTTGGCAATTGGAAGCCCCTTGAAGTTGACTTCTATGTGTTTACAATGTGTCTCCATTATTTTTTGAGCTTTCCTTTCTGACACCACAGGGTGTAACAGGTTCATTTTTAGGTAGAATTTTTTTTATTAATTAATTTTTATTGGAGTGCAGTTGCTTTACAATGTTGTGTTAGCTTCTACTGCACAGCAAAATGAATCAGCCATATATATACATAGGTAGGATTTTTTTAACGTGTGGTTTGTATTTTGAATTATTTTTTGCTTTTCTTAGGTATGAAGATACGTGGGCTGCACTCCACAGAAGAGCCCAGGAGTGCGCAAGTGCTGGCGAGGTAAAGAATCGGCTAATCTTATACTCACAGGGAAAATATCCTTTTGCAGTCTTAAATGCTAGTTTTTAATAAATTAAATTTGTAGTTGTGTTAAAAAGTTTTGCAGGATATCTGAAATTTAATTTAGTAGTTGATTATGAAACTCCCTAAATAAAGCACTTTTTCATAATTTCTCAGTCAAGTAATTTAGTTAGCTTAGAGAGTTTGTAACTTTTATTCTAGAGTTGCAAGTAAATATTTGGTTCATCCAGGTATAATGCTTTGAATTTGAGTCTGAAACCTTTGCAGTTTATGTAAATTATGTCATTTCTTTCTACTCACTATTTAAGAATTCCTTTTTTGGGGGGCAAAAGTTTAACTTTGCTCAGTCTGCTTAAAATCATTAATTTGCTTATTAGCAAATAAATATAAAGATCTCAGGAGTCAACCTCAATTACTTAGAAGAACAACCTATTTTCTAGCTCTATAGAGTGTGTAATGAATAAAAGAGACTAGTAATTAAAATTATTTGGTATATGTACTTAAAGCTTTTTTAGCCAAGATGAAATATAGTCTGTTATTGATGTCAATCAAACGTTATTTCTTTCTAAAAACACTTCTGTGATTCTGACTTTTAATTAATTTAGACTGACTGACTTTACCATTTACCTAATTAATGAAACTGTAATCGTTATGTGTACAGAACATGGTAATACATATGATAAAATTTAGACTTTAATGTTTCTCTTAGAAATTACTGAAAAGGAAGGTTATAGGTTTCTGTTAGTAAGGCAGACTAGTACTTTGAAAAGCCCTTTAGGTGTAAAACACCTAAATGCTGGATAGATTTTTTTTTTTTAATTTTTAAATGCAGTAAATGTACAAAAATTAAAGGAAATCCTAAAGGCAGAAAACAAACAAAAACACCAGGGAACTGAAATGAGAGTGGTTAAAAAAATAACAAGGAAGCTGGGGTCAAATAGTAAAACAAAAGCTTCAGAGATTTGGGTGATAGGAGATTTTCATCTATGGGGCACTGAGTCTGAGACTCCTGCATAAAGCTCTTGGATATTTGAAGTGACTACATCTCTTGGTGAAAGGGTAATCTAGGACATTTAAAAAAAGAAAGAAAAGAAAAAAGATAAGAAAAGAAAAGCTACTTGTTGGCAAAAGGAGACAACAAGAAAACTTGTCTTCATAACAACTTGGAATAAATATAGTCTCCATTTTGGATTTGTTTATATGGTCTTGGCCTCACATGAGTGTTGGGCTCTAGTTTATACTTACTGCATGATCAAGGAACCACTAACTTAAGAAATGAAAGGGCTACAGGTGACTGTGTCTTTGACACTCAACAGAAACAGATACCAGTTCTTCATGGACAAAACTTGTAAACCCAGGCCCTTCAAGATTCCCACAGATTCATCCCCTAACCACCCACCTCCCCTCTGCCAAAGATTAGCAAACACACAAAGAAATACATTACCAAAAGTTTGAGTCACTAGAACCAAAGAGTAAGATTTAGACCTGTAAGGCACTTCAGATATTGCACTCTTGTATACAGACAATTAAATAGGAACATACAAAGTCTTTTTAGAGAGGTGAAAGATGGATGAAAAATGAGTAAGGAATAAGAGAGTATGAAACATGACTTTAAAACATGACTTTTAAAAGTCATTGAGATTAAAAACCCAAAGGATGTGCTTAACAGCAGGTATCTGTAGCTGAAGAAAGAGTACATTGAAGTAGGAGATAAAGTCAGACATTACCCAGAAAGGATTTCTGAGATATGAACATGGAAACTATGAAAGAGGAGTTAATAGGAAATGGTTATAAAAGTTCTATAGGTTGAACCAACTAAGATTACCAATATGAGACCTTTTTGGTCTGTAAAATTACAGTTTCATATAGCTCAGCTTAATATATCTAATAATCTAGAAAGAGAATGAGGGAAAGACAATGTAGGAAAATGTAAATGGCTGAGAATTTTCCAGAAATGAGATGTGTAAATCCTTAGGTCCAAAAAGTATTACAAGCAAGCAAGGTAAGTAATTATCCACACCTAGACATACCATGTTGAAACTATAGAACACCAAAGGCAAAGAGAAGATCTCAAAGTAACTAAAGAGAAAAGATAGATCACTTACAAATGAATGAGTTTCCAGTAGACTTCTCAAACTGTTGTCAAGAATGAGGGCAAAGTGAGACATTTTCAGATAAAAATAGTTTTCTATCAACAGTTGTCCAATAAAGGAACTTCTAAAAAATGTATTTCTGGATAAAAGAAATGATTGTGGGAGGTAGGTCTCAGGTATAGGAAGGAATAGTGAGCAAAGAAAATGGTAAACCATAGGTAAATATAAACAGTGACTCTGTATTTCTATCAGTTATCTAGTTTGTGGAATTAAAAATGATAGAACAAAAATGCTAGATAAGGGCTTCCCTGGTGGCGCAGTGGTTGAGAGCCCGCCTGCCGATGCAGGGGACACGGGTTTGTGCCCCGGTCCGGGAAGATCCCACATGCCACGGAGCGGCTGGGCCCGTGAGCCGTGGGCGCTGAGCCTGCGCGTCCGGAGCCTGTGCTCCTCAATAGGAGAGGCGACAACAGTGAGAGGCCCACGTACTGCAAAAAAAAAAAAAAAATGCTAGATAAGAATAGCATGCAATCTGGAAGGCAGATTATCAGAGTTCAAGTATTTTAAAAGCCCTTGCATTATTAATGGGGAGGGTATAGATATTGATTAATGCAAAGTTAAATATGGAGGGCAGAATTTCAAGGGTAACCACTAAAGAACAGAAATAGTGTTTATCTTCCAAACCCGTAGAAGGAAACTAGAATAATGAGAATGAATTAAATAGGAAACAAAGGATCAATCTATAAGATCCCTAAGGGGGAAAAGTCTAAACCTGTGTGTCTAGTAAGTCTCAGTATATAAAAGACAAGTTATAAGGAAAAATGGATAAATCTATCATCAAAATGGGGGGATGTTAATACATTCCTCTTAATTGATAGGGAAAAAACCCAAATAAAATAAGTATGGATATAGGACATGCGACTAATGTGATTTACAAACTTGACCAGATAGGCAAATACAGAATCTGCCCCAACAAATACGGAATACAGATTCTTTAAAGCACACCTGGAACACATAAAAATTCACCATGTACTGGGCTGCAAAGCAGTTCTCAACAAGTTTCAGGTAAATCAAGTCATACAGAATATTCTCTGATCCTGGTGCAAATGAAGCTGGAAGTCAGTATAGGAAAACAATTTTGAAAATTCCATACGTTTGCAAATTAAAAATATATATTATGCATTGGGACTTCCCTGGTGGCGTAGTGGTTGGGAATCAGCCTGCCAATGCAGGCGACATAGGTTCGAGCCCTGGTCTGGGAAGATCCCACTTGCCACAGAGCAACTAAGCCTGTGCACCATGACTACTGAGCCTGCGCCCTAGAGCCCACGAGCCACAACTCTGAGCCCGTGTGCCACAACTACTGAAGCCCATGTGCTGAGAGCCTGTGCTCTGCCACAAGAGAAGCCACCGCAATGAGAAGCCTGTGCACCACAACAAAGAGTAGCCTCCTCTTCCCACAACTAGAGAAAGCCCACGTGCAGCGACGAAGACAATACAGCCAAAAATAAATAAATTTATTTTTTTAAAAACTATTAAAAAATATATAATGCATAATTTATGGTTCAAAGAAGGAAATAATACTGAAAATTTTAAAATAGAACTGAATTATAATAATTACTACACATAAATCGTATAATTTGCCAAAGACTACTTAGAGGGAAATTTTATGGGGGAAAAATTAGACTGAAAGTCAGTGAGCTAATCTAAGCTAAGAATTAGAGAATAGAATAAATCATGAAAGAAGAATGAAAGAGATAATAAAGATGAAAAAAGTAAATGAAATAGAATATAAAGAGTACAATAGAAGCCAGACAAAGCCACAGGTTCTTAGAAAAGACTAATAAAATTTGGTAAATAGATGTCTAGTGATATGGCTCAAGAAAAGAAGGATAAATAATTTTAAGAATTAAAGAATATAACTACAGCTACAGCAGAGTGAAAAGATAAGAGCTTGTGAACAACTCTATGACAAATTTGAAAACTTAGACAAAATGGAAAAACCCTGGAAATTTTTACTAAAACCAATTTTAAAAGTAGTACAAATCCTGAATAGTCCTATAGCCACTAAAGAAACAGTATTAGTGATTAATCTTTTCCCTAAGAAAGCACCAGGTCCACAAAGTTTCATAGGAGAGTTCTATCAAACTTTCAGAGAGACTACCATTTCAATGTTAGACAAACTCCTGCAGCAAGTGAAAAAAGAGGAAACTGCCCAGCTCATTTCATGAGGCTAGAATAACTGATACTGAACCCCAACAAGGGAAGTATGAGAAGGTGAAATTGGAGTCCAGTCCCATTCATGAATACAGTTACAAAAATTATAAGCAAAATGGAGGCATTATCTCTCACTTAACTTTAGTAACCTATTTCTGGAAATCACATGTTCTGTGCAGACACTCTATCCAGGAACCTATTTGTCACATTCTAAATTGGAAAAGTCACAATGTGTTACATGTCCACCCAAAGCCCTCTGCCAACTTTCTTAAATATATTTAAGAATATATTATAATATATATATACAACCAGCAAAACGTCTATAGATGGTAGCAATCTGTTAGGTAGTAAAGTGCTTCAAACATAGCTTTCTGCTTACCAAACCTGTGATACACTCGTTGACAAACAGCTGCCTCGTGTGCAGTAAGGTGACCTCTCAACACTCAGTATGCAGGGCTTGCCTCTCCTTTATAGATGGGCTCCTTGTACCGTCTTGTGATTCTCATATTCTACCAATGTTATTTGAAATTTCACTTGAGAATATTCTCACACATTGTTTTAAAATGTGTATCAAGCTTAAATGTAAAGTTTTCCTGTATAACTGTTAGCCAAAACTTTGTGTATGTGTTTGTATATGTGCTTGTTCTGTGAATATTGGATGATAAGCAAGAGGCATTCTACCTGGGAGACATCCTGCTGTATATATGGCTGTGATGGCAGACCAAATCCAACCATGCATTAACACCCCAGATTTATTCCAGGATTATAAAGTTGGTTTGACATTAGAAAATCTTTTGTATGCCATTGACCACGTTAACAAATTAAAAGAGAAAAATATATAATCATCAGATACAGAAAATACATTCAGTAAAATTATTCAGAGTAAAACGTTTTAGCAAGTTTCTAATAGAAGTTAACTTTTGTCCTAATATCTACCAAAACCTGCAGTATTTGACTTGTAGTATTTTGATCCCATGGTCAATCATCTTGCTAAATCCTCTTATTCTAATAATTTGCGTTCAGGGGTGAGAGTTGTTTTGTGTGGATGGAAGGGAAGAAGAAAAACCTACCAGTCTTTCTTCAGGTCTTTTTACAGTGGGTAGAACCTCCAATGTAATGTTGAATAAAAGTAGTCGAAGATCGTGGTTCAGATTTTGGCTCCATCAGACTTAAATGTGAAAGGAAAAATTATACCTCTTTTAGAAAATAGTAGAAAAGCTAAGACCTCAGGGTAGAGAAAGAGTTCCTCAACAAGGCATAATAAGCACCAACTATAAATGAAAATGTTGATAATTTTTATCTAATCTTCTGTTCATCAAACAACACCATGAAAAAGTTAAGCAGTTCACAAAACAGAGGACTAGTGTTCAAAACATATGAAAAACCTCTACAAACCAATAAAAAGAGAACAGTAACCCATTAAAAAGTGAGCAAAAGATATGACCAGGTATTACACCGAAGAAAAAACATGAGTGACCAGTAAATGTGAAAATGTTCAAAATTGATTAGTAGTCAAGGAAATACAAATGAAAACCTCAAATTCACACTCGTTAGATTATCAAACATTTAAGAAGCCGTGAATTTTCTCTGCAGTCAGTCATTATTCACTGATGACAGCTGTCCCTTAGAAGAAACATGATGAGAACTAGCGAGTGTAAATCCATCGGCTCAGTCACATTAGAAAAATGAGCTTCCATGAAGTGGACATTGGAATTCCACATACCTTTCAAACAACAGTTTGGCCCCTAGGGATATTTTGTAGCATTGCATCCCAAGCTTTCCCCTGGGGCTGCTGGTATGGCTCACATTTCAGCAGATTACATTGGCATGGTATTATCTATTCATTATGTAACAAATAGATGAGAGTACTTGAAGTCAGAGGAGGCTAGGCTGGGGGAGGTCTACTTACTCCAGCCCTGTTGAGCCTCCCCAGGGGGTGAGGAGCTCAATACTTTAGATACATCGGTAACTAATTTGTGAAAATTGCGTGTGTGCAACAGGAGATTTGTACTAGAATGTTTATAGCAGGTTTTGTTGCGTCTTTAGATGGTCCCAGAGTCCACCTATAGAGTAAATTATTAGTATTCATAAAATAAAATACCATACAGCAGTGAAAAATTAGTGAACTACTATACCTATATGTATCAGCATGGATGAATCCCACAATATTCAGTGAAGACCATATCCCGTAGAGGAGCTTTTTTTTTTATTATTATTTTTATTTTTAGCTGCCGTTGGGTCTTCATTGCTGCGTGTGGGCTTTCTCTAGTTGCAGCGAGCAGGGGCTACTCTTCTTTGCGGTGCTCGGGCTTCTCATTGCGGTGGCTTCTCTTGTTGCGGAGCACAGGCTCTAGGCGTGCGGACTTCAATAGTTGTGGCTCGTGGGCTCAGTAGTTGTGGCTTGCTCCATGGCATATGGGATCTTCCTGGAACAGGGCTCGAACCCGTGTCCCCTGTATTGACACAAGGATTCTTAACTGCTGCTCCACCAGGGAAGTCCTGCAGAGGAGCTTTAACAAAAATTATTATTCTTTTAATTTTAAGAAGTGTTTCATAATAAAATATATAGGAGAAGGAATTTCCTGTAAGATCTGTCGCTGAATGCTACATTTTTTCATAGTCGAGTATTTGGTTATTTTAAGACCCATATCTGATCAAAAGTGCCTCTGTTGATTTCCAGAAATACAGTTCTCAGCTTTAAAGATGGAAATTTATTTTAAAGCTCTCTGACGTATTGTTGAGACATATGTAAATATTTAGAATGTATATCTTTAACATGCAAAGTGTTTTATCATGTGTTTGTTTTGTCAGGCCATGCTCATGTGTCTTTAGTGGCCTTTAACCAAAGAATATCAACCTGCCAGGGCAAATATACCTAAGGACAATTCAGTCTTCTTTGACAAATTATTTTATACTCAATTACTTTAAAGCTGATTCTTACTATATAGTCTTAAAATTCAAAGCAGTATCTTAGAAAACATTTGGTCAATGGTAACTTTGTTGTCTAGACTTTTTCCACAAGTTTTTTTTTTCTTTTCTTTTTTAACAAGTTTTTAAATTTTTTTTTCCTCCCTTAGCAATATATAAATGAGTACATAATTGATAGTGACTTAGGGGTTAGATTCTGAGGGTACCCTTTTAAGTTAGACTTCCAGTATTTGCTTATACTTTTTATTACTGTGAAATATTTGCTTGCCTTCAAATTGAACTCTTTTTTTTTTTTTTTTTTGCGGTACGCGGGCCTCTCACTGCTGTGGCCTCTCCAGTTGTGGAGCACAGGCTCCGGACATGCAGGCTCAGTGGCCATGGCTCACGGGCCCAGCCGCTCCACGGCATGTGGGATCTTCCCGGACCGGGGCACAAACCCGCAACCCCTGCATCGGCAGGCAGACTCTCAACCACTGTGCCACCAAGGAAGCCCTCAAATTGAACTCTTAAGATTCATGTTTTAACAATTTGGTGCATAAGCTGCTTAAATTAGGCATGCTTCACTTTGTGTTCCAGGTTGGATCTCTTCTGCCTGTGGTGGGAAGTGAACTGAACTGGGTGTGGGAATGCCTACTTTCTGCAGTAATACATTTTGACCTTGAGCAGATAAACGGAGTCTCTCTATTTTTAGTTTCCTCACATATAAAATGGTATAACACCACTTACACTGCTTACCGAAGTTGTTTGAAAATCGCATGAAATAACGTACCCCAAAACACAGAACTGTTTTATACAAAGTAAGGTCCTAATGTTACCCATTTACTTGTATCCCTGCTTTTTCTTTGTTCTCCTAACTTCAGTGTCCACCAGAAGGAATTTTGGAATGACTTGTAATTTGGGCAACAAACCCAAGCTATGGGTTTGTCTGGCTACTTAAACTTGATTTCCTGGTGTTAAATCTGGATTTATTCAGAATTGTTTGCTTGGAGGAGAAAAATTGGACTTCTGGAGATAGCTCATTTCTTATTAAGTAAAGTTGAAGTACAGTTTTTCAGAACCTTTTCTTTTGCTAGCTTTTCACTTCTTCCTTTTATGTCCCCTTATACACAATCCCTAGAATATCAATTAAGGGCATGGGCTTAAGTGTCAAATTCCCTGGGATTGAATCTAGGTCTTCTGTGGCCCTTGGGAAAGTGACTCAGCTTCATTGTGCCTTGGTTTCTTCTTCTGTAAAATGGAAGTGGTAATATTGCTCTGTTTACAAGGTTGCTGTGTAGTTAAATGAGATAATATATGTAAATTGCTTAGCACAGGGCCTGGCACATAGAAATGCTCAAAGTGTTTTAGTATTATTATATTATACTTGATAATGATTTCTGAGAATCCGTTCAACATCCCATTCTTTTAAATTAAAATAGTATTTTAATGTATTCTGATATATTCTTTCTGTGCACGCTTCTTATATTCTATATACAGAATATAATTTTCAATTTTGTGGAAGATGAACTATACTTAAGTTTTAATACTTAAGTATGTTTCACTTTACTTTTCAGTAAGAAATGGTTCATATCTAAAAATTGTTTATTCTAGATTTTTCAAATTTTTAACATAATTAACCAGAGTAATTAAGATTTAACAAACTTTTTAAAAGATATGCCATGTATCAGGAAAAATATCTTTCTTATCATCAGTTTAGCCCTGGGATACAGGAATTATTTTTTCTTTTTTAGAATTTAAAAACTGCAGTTAAGAAAATTTGTGAGACCTACACCAGACTAAAGTACCAAGAGTGCAGGGATCTTTTTTTCTGTTTTGTTCACCATGGTATCTCCAGTGCCTGAAACAGTGCCAGGCAAAGAGTGGGCAGTCAGTAGAAACTTGTTGGATATTACAGATGAACCCTATGGGCACAGATCCTCGTTTCAAGCCCAGTTTCCTTACTGTTGCGTCACAGCTGTGTCTGTTAGCAATGCTCAGTATCTTTTAAACTCCTCTTCAGGATCTTTACAAAACCGGTTGGCACGGACATTTTTAAGTATACAGAATTAATGAGACATGCACTTGGAGTAGCGCTTGGTGTCACCTCCCCAGCTCAGCTGAGGCTTGTATGTGAGATGACGTGGTTACCCCTCTAATGTGGGCTGACTAACAATGGGGAGGTGTGCGCGAAGTGGGGATAATGTGAGGAAACAGGGCAGCTTTCTAACCTCTTTATTGTAGCTTAATTTTTTTATTTCAATGTTGTGAATTCCTAGGATATTAAAATGTGGAAGCTAAAATGATCTAGCGCCACATGCAAATAATTTTGTATCTTATTTTGATATTTTTTATACCTCTAAAAGTTCTTTCTTTAGTGAGATTCAGTAAAAATCAGTTGTATTCATGTTTCAACTCTTAAAGAATCTTAATCTTGGGATGCGTAAATTGTCCCTTTTTTAATATAAGTTAACTATGAACTCTGATTTTACATATAAAATTCAAATACACTTTCTTCTGTTATATAATGAATTTTGAAGTCTTTATTGTACAAAATATGGGTATCTTTAACAGTTCTTATTATTGGTGATGTTTTCAAAAGATAACCTCTCCATGCTCCTTCTAAGTCTTATTCTAGGTCCTTTCCTCTCTCACCATGTTAAAACCAAAACAAAATTGACTGGGAGAAACTGCTGTCATTGTCTTTAGAGTCTTCAGGAAAACAAGTTAGAGTTATTTTAGGCTAGTCTGGCCTCTCACCACCCTGCTGTTGGGAACCTTTCACCTCCAAATGTCTTCTTTGTTAGTATAAATCCTTTTCTCCTTTTTCTGGAATTGATCAATTGCCTCAGTAATTCCTCCATATACAAGTACCATTTATCTTACTTTATGCAGTGAGTGGTCCTGTTTAAATGGAAATTGAATCATAATATATTCTAAATGCATTAGGGAACTTTTCTTTTAAAAGAATTCCTTTTGTAAAACAAATAATTACCCATTCATTATGTTTTGGGTTTGTTTTTGTTTGTTTTCTTTTTGGTTGTTGTTTTTTGTTTTTTCTAGATTTGAATTTTCAAATACATGGTTTACTTTAAAACAGGGTATAGTTAGAAGTGACTTCTAAGGTCACTGCTGACCTTTCTCTTTCCTGGGTTAAGATGCACTGATAAAAGCTGTAATTTGAGGTTTTCTGCACTGGATGTTAAGGTGGTTCTTAGAAAGAAAACAGCTCCAGTCTCTTTAGAGTATCCTGTTGTCTGTACTCAGTAGGAGGGTTTTTAAAGGTAACGTGGGCTGACTCTCATCATACTGGCTGTAATCTCTCTGCTTGCAGTCTGGTTTGACTTTACCCCGCCTCTTCCGTGTTGCAGCTGGTTGACAGCGAGGTGGTGGTGCTCTCCGCACACTGGGAGAAGAAGCAGGCAAGCCTGATAGAGCTACAGCAGCAGCTTCGGCAGCTTCCAGGCCTGAAGGCAGATTTAGAATCCCTGACGGCAAGTCTGAGTGAGTTCCATGTTTGCCTCTGGACATTACTTCTAGGAATGAAAATAATTTGGTGTAATTCCAAAGCTTTCTAAGACTACATTAAATTATTGCTTAACAGGATGTGGGGGGAAATAGTTCTAATTAATTTCATATTCTGATTAACTGATGATTTGACAGAAAACGATGATTTTAAATGTAGAAGTGATTTCTAAAATATACCACTAACTTTTTCTGCCTCATTTCTGCTCAGAAAACATAATTTTGTTGATTCTTTAAAGCGACTCAGGGTGGTCTTTGTGACTTTAGGTCTCTGTTTAAAAGTGTAAATGTAGGAAATAAAAAGGATTAGGGTGGCTTTGTTATGACTAAAGGATATACTCTGGAAGTTGTTGCTTTTAAAATTAGGTCTGCTCAGAGCTTCATGTCTTGAAATATGCTTTTTTTTCCTCTTTAAACTGATGAGAGATCAAACCCTCATTAAATTAGGGTACATGTTTGGCTAAATTTATACCTTGTGGAAGTTTATATTTTTTTGTTGTTTTCATTGGGATGAATTATGCTGATATTTATTTCTTGAGTTTATATTTCAGAAAATTAACTTTTATGCTTGACAGTTGCCACATCTTAGGATAATATCGTGGCTTATTATTTTCTAACCAAGCTTAAGATCTTAGTGAAGTAAGAGGTAGGGGTTATCTACATAGGAGTTGAATTTCTTGAGCTGATAACCTGACCCAGTCTTAATAGGTAAGGAGGCAAGGATACCCCACCATCTCTTCTGTTTTTTAGTACTGCCTCTTTAAAAGCAAAACAAAGCTGATTTACAAAACAAGTAATTAGCAAATCATAAAATGTGTGTGTGTGAATAAAATAGATACGAATGGTATTTGGAATGCTATTGCTGATAACAATAGCTAATGTTTATAGCACCCACTATATGTCCGAGATTGTTAGGTGCTTTACAAACATTTTCAATCCTCACAAGATCCCTGCAGAAGTAGCTTTTATTATCCCACTTTACAGCTAAGGAAAATTAGCCTTGGTGAGGTTGTGACTTGCTCAGGGTCACACAGTTAATAAAGTGTGAATCCAGGATCCCAGTCACGATGATGATGTACTCAGTGAGGGATGAGGCAGTTAGGGTGGCAGCTGTCAATAGGCCTCATGAACTGCATTCTTGAAACCCTGGCCTTAGTGTTCTGTTATTTCTGAAGGCAGGGTGTGGAAAAGAGATTCCGGGTCTTAGGAGGAAGGCCCTCTGCATTATTTCCCTCTTGCAAGTATAGGAATGATTCTTCTCAAGGCTTTGATAACTAACTGATGGAAAAAGCCTCCAAGATATTTGGAATATTCCGTTTAGCCACTTTCTTTTTAGCTTCTCTTCCTGTATCTCTCTGAGTCGCTTGCTTTTCATTGGTTATGTATTTCTTTGCAGAGATATTCACCTCTGATACCATCCCCCCTTTTCTTTCCAGCTGAGAGTAAATTCTGTTTATAAATGTTATTTGTTTGATACCACTCTTCTGATTAAAGGCATTTTGCCACAATTCTAATTATTTTCATAGTTAATTCTGCTTAGGACATGCAGTATATATAAGTTTTTCTTAAGGTAGAGTATACTGTATTTTCATTCTCAATTAAGATTCTAATATCCTGAAAAAATGATACTTAGTGACATAATACCGTCTTCTTTAGAAACTGCATTTTGGCTTCTTAAATGAATGGGGCAGGCTTCCCAAATGCTCACTTGAATTTTCTCTCTTTACTAATCTGAGAACATTGACCACTAAAGGCAAATTAAAGCTAAAGGATTCTCTGAAGTACTATTCTAGACGGTCACTTCCAAATAATTTGATTCTTTTTTTTTTTCATTGAAGTGTAGTTGACACATAATATTAGTTTCAGGTGTACAGCATAGTGATTCAACATTTATATACATTATGAATTGATCACCATTGTAAGTGTAGTAACCATCTGCCACAATACACTTATTACAATATTATTGACTTATTCCTTTTGCTGTGCATTACATCCCCATGACTAACTTATTTTATAACTGGACATTTGTACCTCTTAATCCCCTTCACTTATTTCATCCAGCTACCCCACTGCCCTCCCCTCTGACAACCACCAGTTTGTTCTCTTTATCTGTGAGTCTTTTTCTGTTTTGTTTATTCATTTTGTTTTTTAGATTCCATATGTAGGTGAAATCATATGGTATTTTTCTGTCTGACTTATTTCACGTAACATAATACCCCCCCCAGGTCTATCCATGTTGTTGCAAATAGCAAGATTTCATTATTTTTTATGGTTGAGTAATACTCCATTGTGTTTATCTATATATCATCTTTTTTCATTCATCAATTGATGGACACTTAGGTTGCTTCCATATCTGGGCTATTTTTACTAAAGTTGCAGTGAACATGGGGGTGTATGTATCTTTCCTAACTGGTGTTTTCATTGTCTTCAGATAAATACCAAGGAGTAGAATTGCTGGATCATATGGTAGTTCTCTTTTTAATTTTTTGAGGAATCCATACTGTTTTCCGTAGTGGCTGCACCAACTTACATTCCCATCAACAGTGCACGAGGGCTCCCTTTTTTCCACATCGTCGCCAACACTCATTAACTGTCTTTTTGGTAATAGCTATTCCGACAGGTGTGAGGTGATATTGTGGTTTTGATTCTCATTTTCCTGATGATTAGCAGTGTTGAGCATCTCTTCATGTATCTGTTGGCCATCTGTGTGGCTTCCTTGGAAAAATGTTTATTCAGGTCATCTGCCTATTTTTTAATCAGATTGTTTTTGGTTTTGATATTGAGTTGTGTGAGGTCTTTATATATTTTGGATATTAACCCTTTATCAGATATATCATTTGCAATATCTTCTCCCATTTAGGAGGTTGGCTTTTCGTTTTGTTGAGGGTTTCCTTTGCTGTACAAATGCTTTTTAATTTTATATAGGCCCATTTGCTTATTTTTGCTTTTGTTGCCTTTGTCTCAGGAAAATATTTTGAAGCCAAATCTGGTAGGTTGTATAAATATATATCTATATCATTAATATATTTTGCGAATTCATCTTAATGAGTTTATGGATCATTCTTAGGTATTCGAATCATTGGTTTTAAAATGCTTGCTCATAAACTGTGGATTCCTTTATTTTTGGGGTAACTTCCAAAGACTCCTTATTGTCACCTAAATACCTTGATATAATATTACAAGGTTTAGTCAAGCAATAATAAAAAAATAAAAATAACTTAGAAGAAAATGGTAACTGACCTATATGTTAGGATTCTTTTAGCTTCTTTGAACTTTCTACCCTTTCACTGTCAAACCTAATACCATATCCAGTCAGTGCCTCCACTTCCCAGGCTACTTAACTCTTTTGAGTCTTGCCTTGCTCTCTAGAGGGTCTGCCCTTATTAAAGAATAAGGGATTAATATGATGTGAACAATTGGAACCTTTGATGATGCTTTTAGCTGTGTTGTCCTGTGGCTTAATAAATATGACTCCTGATTACATGCTCCCTCAGGAATTAAGTAAGAACAGATAATCCACTCATGTTTTTTTTAATGGGGTGTGATCCATCCAGCTTACAAAAGCCTGTGTAATAGGTAATTACTGGTAAGGCCTGTCATTTAAAAAAGAAATGATAAAGGTATGCTGGGAATTGGAAAATAAGGGCTGTTGGACTGGCTCTCCGATCTGGATTTGGATCTCAATTCCACAGCTTCCTAACTGTGAGACCCCGTGCAGGTTTCATAACTTCTCTAAGCTTTAGTTCGCTCGCAGGATTGAGGGTGAGAGTACTTGCCTCGTAGGGTAGTCGGAGGGTTGAAGGAGGTGATTGGTGTAAAGCACTCAGCACAGTGCCTGGTGTATTAGGCATCTGCTGAGTGCCATGTGCCGTTTGTAGGCTCTGGGGATACAGCAGTGAACAAGACCGGGCAGCTGCCCCCAGGAGGCTGACGTTCTACTGGGAGTCTCTCTGGCCTTTGCAAATTTATAAATCCATTGTCTTTGATAGAAGGGTTTGGATGGATGTTATGTAATTTAGCTTGTCCTGCAAAATAGAATGTAAAACCATAGCCTGAAATGTGGTGAGAACAACAGTGTAGTATTCTGTACATGGAAAGACAGTGTGTAAGGATAAAAGGGAATGTTGTCCTCCACATCCTGTACCCTTTCTTATTCTGTGCATTTTATCGTAAAACTGGTCATATGTTTGAAAAGTATTTATTGAATTCTCTTGAACTTCCACTAGAGGGTAGTCTAATCCTATTCCTATATTGAAGTCTAAAATGTCAAGGGCTTTTCTGAGTTATCTCTATTGCTTAGTATCTCTATTGCTTAGTTTATTTTATATGACCTACTTAAAAAGACTGTTACCTTTGTCTAGAACAGATGATTCTGTTAATTCTTAGATAACAAAGTGCTGTAAGAGAATGACAGCCTTATATTGAGCTTGCATCTTTCTTTTGATCTGACCTGTTTTGCTTTCTCTGTACAGAGTTTGAGAGTACATCTAGCAGAGAGGCTGTCGCAGTTTTTAGGGTTTCATGAAATACATTATCTTATTGTCCAGGTTACGTTCTGAGATTAGACCCTTCAAGAGACTCATTAACTCTCTTTTGACACCTTTTAATATATACTACACAGATCTCATTTGTTCCATGATGGCTTTTAATGCATTTCTTAAAGTTCCTTATTATCATACCATCATTACCTTATTACACAAAGAGTAATGAAAGTATTTGTTGAAGACTCTTGGGGTCCTTTAGTACCCAGCCTCTGTGACCTGTGGGTTTTCAGTCAAAGATTTCTTTGTTCCTGGAGGCTAATTATTTTTGCTAGAAAATACTCATTTAAGTGTGAAATTACGAATTTTAACATGCTGTTCCATTCTTCTGTCGGTGGTTACACTACAGATAATATGTATTCGAAACAAATGGCCCAAAGGAAAATTCCAAACAGAGTGGCTCTTCCTCTGGGATGGTCTCCTCCCAGAGATTTGTGACGTTCTCTCCTGCACAGCTGTCAGGCTCTCCCAAATGGCTTTTCCCAATAAAATTCCACCCATCTTTTCCACTGATCACTAAATGAGACATATGCTGTGTTACAGCGAGCAAAATGGTGAGGCTGGAATTTCTTATAAAAAGGTACATTTGTGTCCACAGAGGCCTGCTAGTGTTTTATATACGTGCATTCTAGGTCTGGTTACCAGATTGACTCATATCTGCAACTCGTTTCCTAACCGGAGATGAGCAGGGTGTGATGGGGAGATTAAATTTCTGCCCGTTTAAATTCAATATAAAATATTCAGAATACATACCATATATATGCTTATAATTATTATTTAAAGAGGTTTTTTAAAAAAGTTTTTAATATAAAAAAGGGAAGAAGATTTATGTTCATCAATACAATTCTTCTGTATTTTATTACTGACTTCAAGCCCGTTAAGAGTTAAAATGGAAAAGTTCCATTGCTTCTTCTGCTTTAACTCACTGGTAGTGGGGCCTGATTTGATACACTGATAACAAAGTACCATCTTGTTTAATGTTTTTAAAGTTCTCTGCCCATGGTTAACTTAACTTGTTTACAAAATTTAGGATAACCTCCTAATATTTAAATTAGATGAACATGAATCATAGATTTGCTTTCTTGGTTATTATTTTATGTTTTAGAGTAATAGAATCATTCTGTCTCCAGAAACCCTTTTTAATTGAATTCAGCAGACTAGGTTTTAGGGGATACAAAGATGCAAAGATATAGTCTTTATGCTTAAGACATTCACAGATGCCTGAGAGAGGTAAGAGTACACAACTTGTGGTAGAATGTCAGAGTATAAGTCCTGGGCAGGGCTCATAGGTCTGTGGAAGCACAGAAGAGGGGAGAGAGCCCTGCAGGCTGGAGGGAGGGCGGGCTCCGACTTGAACCTGCCAGGGAGACGCAGGGCAGGGAGGCAAGCAGAGACGTCTCGGGAGAGGCAGAGGCACACACAGGACCCTCCTCGGAGTGGTGAGCCAGTCCTGAAGGAGAGTGGTAGTGAGGTTGGAAAAGTAGGCTGTGGCCAGGGAGTGAGGGTCCCCCGCCACAACTTTTAAAGGGGAGGACATAAATATGAGTTTGGCAGCAGCCATACAGTGACCACTGACTCTCCCGAGCATTTTAAATCTCGGTTTGCCATTCAGCACGGGAACATGACGCTGTTGGCCTACATATCAAAGCCTCACTGTTATCCAGCCCCCTGTATGCTAAGGATAACATGCGTGATGCTAAAGGAACCAAGTAGCTTAGAGCTGAATGGATTCCATATTAAATGTAATTATTCTAGTTCTTATCACTTATCAAAGTGAAATAGCATTTAAATAATCCTATTAGCTATTAGAATGAGCTGAACATTGCTTCTTCAGGGCCAGTAACACGAACTCCCAGGCTGAGGCTGCTAATCATTTTTCCATTTAATATAATAGCAAAAAATAATCTAAATAGCAGCTAACATAATAGCATCATTTTGCCTGTTTCCCGCCACATAAACTCCTTATGTACCATTTATGACATTATTAAAATCTTAGATATAATTTTTCATTGATTAAAACTTAGATTTTGCACACTGTTTCTGGTTAGGCTTTCTTTCCATAGTCACATATATTAGCTCTTGTATGTTACCCCTGAAGATAGATTCCAAACCGTTATGAACTGCATTATCAGTCTTTTCCAGACTTGCCATGATCTACAGTGATAGATCAATATGATAAAAATCATTACCTAAAATGTCTTTGAAGAGGAATGCTAAACTACTTGTCATCACATTTTAACTTTTCAGTAAAATTTTATTTTCCCCCCAAATCCATGTCTTTAAGCCCTAGACTCTACCAAATAAAAGCGGGAGTTTTTATAAGCATAGATATTTAGTAGAGTTAAAATTTAGGATATTAGAAAATGTGAATGCTTCTGGATTTAATAGATCTCCAGATCAAACAGATCAATTAAAAACGGACAAAATATGTACCTTAATAAACCTAAAACTGCAAGTTGAAATTTAGGGAATTTGCACTTAATGTAGGTGCTACAGAAGCTAATTTAGAAAGTCACATGACAGTCTAGTGGACAAGGGAAGGGATTAGGCACACCATCCTTGTATCGTAGCTTTCTGAATGAAACCAAGGCTGGAAAGCTGCACAGCCAGCTTGCTCCTTCCTCGAGGCCCCTTCCTTCGGACGGCTGTGCCTTCCAGACGTGGGAGTCACATTTCTTGCTGAGTCTCGGTCTCCCCCATCTCTGTTAGATGCCTCTCCTTTGAGTTTTCACAGCACCTCAAGCCAAGCTCTGTCAGGCAGTGTTGTCACTGAAGTATGCCTGCCCTCTACTTTAAGTTCTTGGAGCGCAAGGACTATCTTTTTCATCTTTGTACCCCAGTGTCCGGCCCATGTGGTGAGTATTTGGTAAATGGCCCTCATGCTGTTTGAGTTCTAAAATCTTTGACCTCTGAAACTTTTCTGTTGTCTAAGAAAACAACCAGTCCTCACCCTTATAACTATGAAGTCTTGGTTTACTTACACATCTATCAACTGGAAATCATTTTATGTAAGAGGGACTCAGTTTTGATTCCTGACTGCTCTTCACTAGCTAGGTGACCTTGGGCAGAGCTCTGAAATAATTTCTGCAGGCTTTGGCTTGAATCTTTTAAATGAAGGATTTGACATAGATTATCTCCATGTTCCAATGAAGCTGCAAAGCTCTGTGGCCTGAGGCAAAGTTGAGTTGTTGAAAGACCAGTGGACAGTGAGCACTGCTTCCTGATTGTTTGTACATCTGTGCAGTGCCTTGGAGATTTATATATATCCTGTGCAAGGCAAAACAAATGCTAAAGTAACTAGGAATCTCAGATATTAAATTGTGTTTGGTATAACGTGTTAATTATACTTTGCTATATTCGCATATGAAAATTGACTCTTCGTGTGTGGTATATGGGATCATTAGGATATCATACATTAGCTTAATCAGGATACTCTGTTTCCTCATCCTGGTTAATAAAGTATTTTTTTAATTGAAGTATAGTTGATTTACTATGTGTTGATAAAGTATTTAAAGTATTCTGGAAAGTTCTGTCTTAAAAATGTTCGAGATAGAAAAATATACTCAAAAAAGATAATTTGAAGTATGTTTTGTTAGTGTATTTTATTTTGCTTCAAGAAAGTTTAATAAAAATATTAGATAAATGCAGAACAGTCTCAACAGTTCAGACTTTTAACTTTGGACACTTTTTCTTTTCTCCATGATCAAGGATTCTGATTTTTGACGTTTGTTTCTTCTTTTGACCTTATATACTTTCAGCTCATTTAGAGGCTAGTTTTGAGGAGGTAGAAAACCACCTGCTGAACCTGGAGGATTTATGTGGACAGTGTGAATTAGAAAGATACAAACATATGCAGTCCCAACACCTGGAAAATTACAAGAAAAATAAGAGGTGAGTTTGAAAAATTGACCATGATATTCATTTTCAGTCTCAAAGTTTTCCACAGTACTTTACATGCTACTGTTTATAAGTTTGGACTGATAAAAGACAAAGGTGTCAGGTAAATCTATTTAATAAGCTTTCCAAAACATGATTTTTTTTTTTTTTTTTTTGGTACCACTATCTGTTGCTGTTTTATTGAAGATGAGTTCTGGAAAGCTAAGGCTGGGATAGATGGTGGAGGGGAGAAGTGCAATGGGCAGAGCTTCCCAATCAAGTAGAACCCCCGACCTCATTTTCTCCAAGTGGCAGATCCTGCGCTGCTTTTTCCCCTTTTCTTCTCTTTTATTTAGAGCAGGAGGAAAAGGAACCTAAGCTCAGGCTGTGGAAAGGGGCGCAGCTTTGTCACATGTTGTCTGTGAGACCTTCAGCAAGTTACTGAATCTCTTAGCCTCAACATGTGTAGCTTATAGTGAAGATAATATTGTACCGGCTTCCTAGAGTTGTTGTGAGGGTTCAGTGAGATGGTCGTTATCAGATGCAGTGTGTGCTCTGTCAGTAGTAGTTATTACGGTGATTATTTTCATTAGACTAACCTGAACTGGAAATGGGTAATAAGATTTGGAACTTGGAAATTTTATTTGTCATTCTTTTCTTCACTCTCACCCAGTGACTTAGATTTATTAGATATATAATTAGTACATTATAATTTATATGTTACAAAATGAAAATTAACTTCATGTTTGGAAAACAGCCTCACCTTTAATTTGAGTAAAAGCCAAAGTGTACTGGACAAGTCTTAGCATGTTTCACATAATTGAAATATCATTTTAGAGGTATTTAGAGGAATTGTGTAGTAGAAAGAGCACTGTCATTAGTCGGAAGACCCAAGTCCTGGCTTCAACTAATTCTTTGCTTTTGGGCAAGCTGTTCGCTTTCCTTTATACTTTATCCTGTTGTTAAGCTTTTCTTGACAAGCATTTGAAAGACTTCTTAAAAAATTACATAACTTTAGTAAATTTAGATATGATAAACAGATTTGTTGATAGCACCTGTTACTCTCAAATAATGTAGGAAAAAATAGTGTGCCAGTTGAGGACTACCAGTTCATAATCAGTAGCTTGAAATCTATAGGTAAAATAATGGTAAATTTTTCATGTTCTGATAGGCCAAATTTTAAAAAATTATAAAATTTACTTTATTTCTCAAGGACTGCATGAGATTAATGTAAGATGTCATAATAGGTTTTAAACCTAACAGTTTCAGTGAGAAATACCAAAGGTGGGAAATTTAAATTAACTAGTACTTTGATGGACCTTCCAAGACTTTGAAAAAAATTATATATGTAGATATTTGTTAATGGTTACTCATAGCATCTTCATAACATAAATATTTATTAATAAATGCCAAAATATTTTGCATCTGATTGTCTAATAAGACATTAGACTTGTGACTTAGCTTGAAATCATATTTTTATCCTGAAATGATAAGTACTGATTTAATTCACAATAGTTAACAGTAATATGATTTGTTTTGGTTATTGTGAAAAGTCCTTGAAAACCTAAGCTTGATTTTCTTCTCTGGCACTTCCTACCTATATGACCTTTTGCAAATGACCTATCTT